>NC_059157.1:131429287-132040881 GCF_019923935.1 Bubalus bubalis | reverse complement strand
TTATTGTTACCATCTTTCTAAATTCCATATATATGCATTAGTATACTGTATTGGTGTTTTTCTTTCTGGCTTACTTCACTCTGTATAATAGGCTCCAGTTTCATCCACCTCATTAGAACTGATTCAAATGTATTCTTTTTAATGGCTGAGTAATACTCCATTGTGTATATGTACCACAGCTTTCTTATCCATTCATCTGCTGATGGACATCTAGGTTGCTTCCATGTCCTGGCTGTTATAAACAGTGCTGTGATGAACATTGGGGTACACTTGTCTCTTTCAATTCTGGTTTCCGAGGATGAGAAATTTAATGATGTTATTGGAGTAAATAACTACTACATCTTTCTTGATTTCTATGAGTAATTTCAATCAAGTGACAGGAATATAGACCCAATTTCTATGAATTAAAGAGCAAAATGATAGGGAAGGAGAGACAGAAAGTGGTTGAAGGAGAAAATACGATTCAGGGAGAATTTAGTTGCTGTTTTCAGAATGGTAAGAGTTGGACCATATTTGTAATCAAGAGGAAACCAGTGAAGATGCTTTAGAATTAGATAGGAGCAGAGGTGGAGGGATTAAGCCTTTGTGTGTGAACTGCTCTTATGAAGGAAAAATGGAAAGATGGCTGAAGTAATGGATAGGTATGCCAGTGAAGGGGAAGAAATTAAGGGATCATCTTCCTACTAATAAAGAAAATCAATGCTTCAAGTTTCTTTAATTTTATTTAATCAGAACAGTTTTTTCTTAAGGGGATATATTAAACTTCAAAATTAGATGTATTTGTGTCAACAAATAAAGGTGGGAAATTGAGGAAAATTAGATAGCATGGAAATGGTAGGGAACGGATTAGGGGAAGGGGAATTCAATTCCAAGGGAAAAATGGGGAGATAAACTTTGTGTATAGAAGCCAAAAACTTGTGAATACAAAGATAACAATTACTCTGACATTCATTATGATTTTGGACCAATTCTTTAATTTCTCTATCCTTGAGAGTTTACAGCCTAATTATCAGCTTTCTCAACTATGTAACTATGGGGCATGTCAAGTATTGTACACATCGACATTGTACAGTACATTGTACTATACAATTATACATTGTACAGTAAGTATTGTACTAATACTACTATTAGTATTCTAGTAGAATACTAATATTTGCCTATCTGTCAAGAGTAAGGCACAAAAATTAATTGTTCAGAGCCTGTGGATGCATATAGTGATGAGTCTGAAAGGAGCGAGGAGGTAGAAATTTACAGAGAAACACTCTTAATCTGAATATATTAATGGTTTTAAAAATATATATTGTTTCCACTAAATCCATTTTATTCACTTCTCCATTTCATTTCAGGTACTTTTATTCAATTGTTTCTATGCTTTCCAATGAAAAGAGTTTGTCAAAATTTTCTTGCAATTTACTTTTTCCAATTTCATCACGGTTCATTAGAAAAAAAGGTGTACTGACAAAAGAGGTTCAGTATTAGAGATTCATCATTTCAAGTTTTTAGACAAAAGCGAAATTTTCTATAAATGGCCTAGGGCCATTAATAAGTAGTAATCCATTAATTGTTAAAAGGAACCAGAAATGGAACTGTGATGTGCAGATAAACTGATTTAAAACTAATTAGATCTCCTGAATAGCCCACAAACTGTCAGTGAGTGCAAAGAACTCCACTTAAATTAGAATTCTTTATGGAATTCAGTTTAATAAAAGAGCTAGACAAAGCTAGAAGTGGAACCAGTAGAGGAGAGCAGGTGAAGAAATCATTTGATTTATGTATAGTTTATTAAAGTTGTGACTGTGGTCACTTGTTCTGTGATTTTTCTTGGCTTTATAGCATTTTGAATGTCATTTTAAATATACACTTAAGTAATGTCGAGAGACAAATCCTAAGAAGTTACCTACTAGAAAAAAAACAAAACCACTGATTCAGAAATATCAGAGAGAAAGAATATTTGGTGTGATACTACCAAATTGGCAGTGTTTGTGTTTATCTGGTAACTTTTAGTTTAAAATACTGAATGACAGTTGGACAAGTGCTGAAAAGATTAAATCCTTATGACAGGAAATAATTGACTTACTTGTTCTTCTATAGCTATAGCTATAAAAGAACCACAGCTCTTTTAGCTATAGAAACAAAGTCAGTAATTAAGGTGTAGCTTACAACATTGCATTTTGAAGAAAAAGATATTTTCTCTGCTGCAGGAAAGTTCAATACGGAGCCATTAAGGAAGCACACACAATTCCATCATCAGTGGGGATATGAGTATACGTGATGCACATGTGAGAGCTCACTTACCTGACCACCAAACAGTTCAGTCACTAAATATAACACTCAGCACTAAACTGAGTGCTCAAAAATAAAACAAGTGCTGTTAGATAACAGAGTCTCAGATCTGTTTACCAGACAGGGCCATCCCCTAGGGAGGCACCAAGAGATCATTAATATCATGTGTTTATGCCAATGAATATCATCTCTTTCTTAACAATACCTGAAGACACTTTTTAAGGACTTTTAAGGATACCAAAAGGAATTGAGGAAAAATAAAACAGTCCAAACATAATTATAAATTAAATTAAAAATGTTAATAATTATTTAAATATAAATTTTATTCTTAACTCATTTATTCTCTATTCATTCTAGGATATAGATACAGCCTTAAATAACAGACAAATATAATCATTTCTTTTTTTTTTTTTTTTTCAGGTTCTGGTCCTGATCCTAGTTCTCTTCTTATTCTTAACTTTGTCTTATTCAAAATTCAAGAACAATCAACCAAACTTTCTGAACAGCTGACACATGTCAGGCATTGTGCTGTACCCAAAAAAATCTAATTATGTTGTGATTTCCTGAGTTTCTTGATCTATCATATTGTTCATGCCAGATTCACTAGTTCTTTCTGGATCATTATTGAAATAATAGTTATAAACAACTTTCTCTCTCTGAAAATACTCTAGGTTTAAGTGATAGATATAAATGTGGAGTTTTTTGTTCATTTGTTTGTATGTCTGTCTTATCTTTAAGAACACAGTGGTTAATTTTTTGCCATTCCTATTATTAATATTTCCTTTTCCTTACTCAACCTGGTCTTAGTACCCATTATTTTAGTCTCACCTCTTTTTTCCTTTCCCTTTTACTCTTCAATTCATCTCTTCAAATCCACTGCCACAGACAGATTTCTGCCGGATAGGTCCAATTGTTCTAGGCAGGACCCTGCCACCCTGCCTCTCACAATATTCTAACAGAGAAAATCAAAGGGCCTAAGGTCTGCAGCTTAACTAAGCTCTTATTTAAGGATGAGTGCGACTCTCTCAAGACTACTATATATGAGTTAACTTAACAGCTTTAAAATGCCAAATCAATTCAGCTTTATCTTAGGATGGCAAACTCAAACTTCTACCTTAAAACTGAAACTTTTATAATGGCCTAAAGCCCATGGCACTAAATTGAAATCTAAGAACCAAGAAAGATAAAATCTGCAAATTTAGAAGATAAAATGGATTACTACAAAGCTGTGCCAAATGTCTATTCAATGTGTGTTACAAATTAGAAGGGAACTTATTCCAATAAACTCATACTGAGTAGTCTGAGAATAATGAAGAAAATTAAGAAAAAAAAATTGACTTGAAACTAGTGTTCAACCAAGAGGAATATGTTCTTTTCCCCCTTCTTTTTCTTTTGAAAAATGTGTTTAAACCTAGATCAGCAGACCTTGAAATAACCTTGGGGACATGAAATTGATCACTGCCTTGAACGATTCTGTTGTGCAAAATGTGAACCTCGTTTACTCTTGTTGTTCAGTTGCTCAGTTGTGTCTGACTCTTTGCGACCCCATGGACTGCAACATGCCAGGCTTCCCTGTCCTTCACTATATCCTGGAGTTTGCTTAAATTCATGTCCATTGAGTCAGTGATGTCATCCAATCATCTCATTCTCTGTTGTCTACTTCTTCTCCCTTCTATCTTTCCCAGCATCAGGGTATTTTCCAATGAGTCAGGTGTTTTCCAGTGAGTCGGTTCTTCGCATCAGGTGGCCAAAGTACTGGTGCTTCAACTTCAGCATCAATCCTTCCAGTGAATATTCAGGAGTGAGTTCCATTATGATTAACTGGGTTGATCTCCTTGCAGTCCAAGGGGCTCCCAAGAGTCTTTATCAGCGCCACGGTTTGAAAGCATCAATTCTTGGGCACTCAGCCTTTTTTATGGTCTAACTCTCACATCCATACATGACTACTGGAAAAACCATAGCCTTGATTATATGGACCTTTGTCAGAAAAATAATGTCTCTGCTTTTTAATACGCTGTCTAGGTTTGTCATAGCTTTTCTTCCAAGGAGCAAGAAATAGCTCCTTGTGTTTTAATTTCATGGCCGCAGTCACCATCGACAGTGAATTTAGAGCCCAAGAAAATAAAGTTGGTCACTGTTTCCATTGTTTCCCCATCTATTTGCCATAAAGTGATGGGACCAGATGCCATGATGTTAGTTTTTTGAATGTTGAGTTTTAAGCCAGTTTTTTCACTCTCCTCTTTCACCTACTTCAGGAGGCTCTTCATTCCTCTTCACTTTCTGCCATAAGGGTGGTGTCATCTGCACATCTGAGGTTATTGGTATTTCTCCTGGCAATCTTGTTTCCATCTTGTGCTTCATCCAGCCCTTATTAAGAGACACTTATTGAATATTTTATCAATTCCTTGGTTGTGCCATAGAGATCCAATGATGAGGCAGACACAGGCTCTGCCTCTGGAATTCATTCACTCTTTGGGATGGTATGTCAAGAAAGAATCACAGAATGCTAGAAGCATCCCTGGAGATGGCACTCCATTCATTCCCAACAGTGGGAAACAATTTCCCACTGTTTTCCAGAGGAGATAACATCTATGCTAAAACCAGAAAGATGAGAAGGAAATAAATTATTTCTATTTTTAGATCCTTGAGATTCTACAACCTTGACATTATTTCCCAAACATTTTAATATAGAGATGAGAGAGACAAATAAAATTGTTTTTCTCTGCCCAACATCATCACCCTGATCAGCATTAACACTTCTTCCAAAGTGGGAATAGGAGAGAAGCAATGACAAATTGAGGGAGATGGGTGAAAGTTCCTGGAACAGATTATACTTAATTATAGAGGAGTTTTGTATTCTGAGAACAATACATACACACACACACACACACACACATTTTATTTACAGTAAATACCCAGAAACTTTCAATCTAAAGAGGAAGAATTGAAAATTCAAATTGAATACTGGGCTTTGTAGAGAATTATGTGAATGAAGGTTGATTTCACTACTATAGACCTTACAGAAAGAAAAGGTTTTGTTTTTCAGAATTAGTATGAGACTCTTTTGCTAAAGTTCCTAAAATTTTGATGCATTCCTTCTGCTTCACTGTAATTCCCTAATTACTTAAACTCATATTCAGGAAAACCATAGCCAAGCATACTGACAATTGTAGCTAGCCATAAGAACATTAGTAATATGAATGTTTTAGGGGAAAGCTCAGATCATTAAATGCAGGCAAAAATTTTGCAGATACCACTTCTGCCAACAGCCCCATGAAAGATCTCTCTGGACTTAGCTAAAGAAGCTCTACTGATTGATCAGTAACAAGGTTAAAGCACAAACAAAAGGTGTCACCTGAAGAAGATGATGTTTAGGGAAAGGTACCATTCTCTTAACTAAATATCTGTTATCATATATATCCTGGATTATTACAACAAATAGTACATCATCTTACTGCTTGTTCCATAATAAATTTATTTTGCTGACTTTAAAACTCAATGGT
Source organism: Bubalus bubalis (assembly GCF_019923935.1). Lineage (NCBI taxonomy): Eukaryota > Metazoa > Chordata > Mammalia > Artiodactyla > Bovidae > Bubalus > Bubalus bubalis. Next base: position 132,035,095 of record NC_059157.1, on the reverse strand, counting down.
CCTTTAAACACTTCAGCCTTCTCAATTGCAACTGCTCTTACTACTTTAAATCCATTATCACTCAGAGTTTTTGCAAATTAATACTTCTTACATCAAAATTTCTCTCTGACCACCTTTCCTGTCACAAATCTTCACTGACTTGTTCTATTGAACCTGCTTTTTATACAAATTGAACACTTTAACATCTATATCCTTAGTTCCTCCAAATTCTTCCACCTTAAGTGAAGAGGAGGTATAAGAGGTGGCCACTACCCTACCATGCAGATGCTTTACGTACAAACCAAAATCTATCATCTTTCAACACAAACCTACTATTCTTTCAATTTCCCCTATCCTTATAAATTATAGAAGCTTGCTATGTGTCAGGGCTTCCCTTGTGGCTCAGCTGGTAAAGAATCTGCCTGGAATGCGGGAGACCTGAGTTTGATCCCTGGGTTGGGAAGATCCCCTGGAGAAGGGAAAGGCTACCCACTCCAGTATTCTGGCCTGGAGAATTCCATGGACTGTATAGTCCATGGGGTCACAAAGAGTTGGACATGACTGAGCGACTTTCACTCACTCACTCATGTGTTAGGCACTGTGGGTAGAACAATGTAATAGTCAGAGTGAGCTATTTGATACAATAAGAAAGCCCAAATTTCTGTAGCTTTAATCAGTGAATATTTATTTCTCATTCACAGCACAATCCAGTGAAGGTCAATGTGGTGGTATGTGGGCAGGCTTTACCATCATTCAGAGACCTGGCCTTCTTCCTTCTAGTGACTGATCACTAGAATTACAAGGATGGTTTTATAGGAGAGGTCCGGGGATGGAATCCCTCTCTTCTACCTATTTGTCATTGTCCAGAAGTCTGTCACAAGGCTTCATCTAACTGAAAGAGGCTAGAAAATATAGTCCAGAATGCTCAAGAAGAAGAGATATGTGTGGTACACATCTAGCAAGGCTCTGTAACCAGTAATGAACAAATCCAAACTGATAATTAGCTTAAATACTACCGTGGAGAAATAAGATAACAAAGAAAACATACATCATGTCAGATAGCGATGAGTGCTACAAAGAGAAACAATCTAGGGTAAGGAACACTGGAGAAAGTCCAGAAATACTGTGTTTCATCAATCCTAAGAACATGTTTTTCTTTATGTTTAACATCTCTGAAGTCAGGATGCATCTTACAAAACTGTCATATCATTGGTTAATTGGCAGTGCTTTTCTTTCTGGATGATACCTGAAATAATGATGCATTTTACTAAAAATGGCATATGAAATAAGATTTTTTAAAATATAGAGTCATCAGGGAAGACCTTTCAGCATTGACTTGTCACCAGAGATCTGAATGAAGAGAGAGATGTAACTATATTAATAACCAGGGCCAGAGATCTCGGAACAGAGGAAATAGCACAGATATTTGAGAAAGAACAGAGAGACACCATGGTGACTGAGTGGAGTAGGGGAGGTAGACAACGGAAGAAGGGGAGGCTGGAGAAGTAAAGTGACTGGTGACCTTCAACAATTTTACTTCACTGAGCCTTAGTTTTTTGAGCTGTGAAATAAAGACAATAACACCTACTTGAAAGGAAGGTGTGAAGAATAAATAACATAGTCAAGGAATAGAAGAGCAGACATGGCACAAACATCTTCCGTTCCTCACCCGCATAAAATGAGTACCAATCCAGCAATCTTTTGATCCTCTTATACTACCTCTAGCAGAGTAGTGACAATAATATATTTTGAATTCTCTAATATAATTTTAGGCTTCAAATTTTAAGCTTTTAACATAAGTCCTCATTATTCAAGCATGTTGTTTCCTATTAACTAACAAAAGCTATGCTTACAATCTTTGGAGCCCTTCTCTCACAATAGATTCTCAAAGGAAGGCTCTCTAAGTGCCACACTAGAAAAAGCTCAATTTTTTTTCAAAGATGAAGCATTCACTTTTGTTCTTTTCTCTCTATATATGTAAACTTGACAAGAGAAGAACAAGAAAATGTGTGAGGAATGGAGATTAGTAAATCTTGAAAAGGCTCTCCTATTTTTGTATAAAATTGTATTCCTATCTCTTACACCTTCATTGTTGCACCTCAATTTAGTCTTCTCTCTTAGTTGTTGATTTTAATTCACCAGGAAAAAAAGTTTTGCTGCTAAAACCAAACATTCTAAGCAACTATGTGTGCTAAGTTGCTTCAGTCATGTCTGATTCTTTGCAACCCTATGGACCATAGCCCACATGGCTCCTCAGTCATGGGATTCTCCAGGCAAGAATACTGGAGTGGGCTACCATTTCCTTCTCCAGGATCATCCCGACTCAAGGATCGAACCCACATCTCTTATGTCTCCTGCACTGGCAGGCAAGTTCTTTACCATTAGCCCCACCTGGGAAGCCTTTAAGCAACTATACTATTGATCAAATGTAATAAACACTTGGGCCAGTGACCTCTGTAGAGAAATTAATTTGTTATATTTTACTCTGAGATATTCAGGCCTGATTTCAAATACTAGATCACACTTCAATCAAATCCTGATTATATCATTTCCAGGGACACAAATTTTTTATACATTCATAAGGTATACCATGAGCACTAAGAACTGCACAGCTTACTACTTTAAAAAATCATACTTTTTCTACTTAAGAAAACCTACAAAATGACCCTCTATGAACATGTGTCCATTCATTCATTTCATTATGTATTAAAAACATATACTGAGAGCCTAATGTATATAAAAGATACAAATATCAAACAAGGCTACTACTTTCAAGAAATCAATATTCTAGCATTTGTTCACCAGAAATGTATTGTGCCATGAATTGTGCTAGTGATTTAGAAATAAAATAGCTGAATTCAACATGGTAGTTAATCTTAAATACTTCACTGCTAACGGCATAAATATTTAAGTGAATGATTAGAATACAAGTTTATTAATACAGAAAGACTGTAAAAATGAAACATTGAGAAAGTGGGTAATGCATGATGAGCTGAACTTTTGCTCCATAATTTAGAAGTGTCTGGAATGTTAAGTGAATTTTTTTTTTTTTTTGTAATTCTTACCATATAGAAAACTTAACAAAAGTAAAATTAAAAGGTGAAACTATTTCACAGGCCTTCATTCTATATTTTTCACGGTTAAGTTACAGATCTGTCTCAATCCCTCAACAGACAGGAAGTGAGAATTCTGCAATGGTTGGACAATAAAAGTCAAGAAGCCTGGGACCTCAAACTGCCTTGGCCAGGTCTCATCACTGTGTGTCCTGGGGCAAAGCTGTTTAAAAATCTTAATTTCTGTGCTGATTAACCCAGGGAATTGGGTGAAATTATGTCTAAGGTGTTTTCCATTTCCAATATTTTCTCTCAGCTCCTAATAGATTCTTTTAGTGCTGCAGGTTAGCTACAGGAAGGCTGTGTATTATATCAACATAGTGGTTTTTTAAGTTGTGCATTTCCTGGTGGCTCAGATAGTAAAAAACCCACCTACAATGCAGGAAACCTGGGTTTGATCCCTACTTCAGGAAAATCCCCTGGAGATGGGAATGGCTACCCACTGCAGTATTCTTGGCTGGAGAATTCCAGGGACAGAGAAGCCTTGTGGGCTACAGTCCATGGGATCAGAAAGAGTGGGACACAACTGAGTAACTAACGTGTACTTATTTACATCTCTATGAACAAATAACCTAGTTTATAAGCTTATTCATCTAATAAAAGAGTTCTATAATCTGCCTTGCTAAGGTTCTTTTGGAAGAGTTAGAGCTTCTGGGTATTGTAGGAAGCCCTGTGGAGTATATCTTTAATACAAATTATATATTAGAAAAAATTTTAGCTCACTTTATAATCACAGGCCAAAATATCAATTCAAGTTCAACAACACTTTTGCTTTCTGGCATAACTGATTGCAAATAATTGGTAATTTTATGAATCAATTTGAACACAATATTAAGAATTTTGACTAGCTCCACAAATAAGTGTTTAATATTTACATCCCAAGAGATTATATCTTTCATTTCTATTCTGATGGAGACTCAAATTTATTTCAAACATAGACATTCTACTCTGGTAAAGGAGCCATCTGATCATAATGGTCTAATAAAAAGACTGAAAAAGCCTAACTTAGTTATTTTCCCAAGCTCTTTTATTTCCCATTTTACTTAAATTATTCCTTTGCAAAGCAAGATTTTAAAATACATTATCACTCTCTGACTTTTCCCCAACAAATTAAGTTGTCAAATATTTCTGTGAGATATATTTATATAAATGTTTATAAGCAAAACTAATGAACCAGAAAAACCAAGTTGCTAATAAATTCTATATTTAATGATGAGACACAAAAATTTGAAACTTTAGGAAAAGGAAGAAAAGTACTGAATTTATCTAGCTTTTCAAATTTAGCTTACATTTTAAATAAAGAAATATGATATTATAATTTAGCAACTGGCCTAAAACAAGACACCAAAGTTCTTGTCCTAATAATGCCTCATATCTAAGGATTATAGAGTGAGTTTCAGCATGCCTTTTAACAATCTTTCAAAATACTACCCATAGACAACTTCAGAAGGATGCCATTGGCAATGAAGAAAAAATTTCTCTAGACAATGTATAGTATCAAAGGCAAAAGAATGTGAAATATGAAAATATAAAGTGAGATTTTTAACCAAAGAAAATGTAAAAACTGAAGTAGCTAAGTCTAAATTAACTAACATTTACCCCTGTGTTATTCATATCCCTTGACTCCACATTCTCACCCCAAATTCAGCAGCAACGGCACCCATTGCCTCAATAGAAAGAAAAATAAAATTTATTCGTGGCTTTTGAATTTCAAAATCTTGGAATCTGAGGACAAAAGGAAAGGATTATTATGATGAAACAATTCATAAGAATCCTAGTAAAGCTAAGAAATTTAAAAATAAGAGTTCCTAGGACTGGAGAGATCAGAGGTGACAGGGCCTGCCTAAACACCTAGGTCCAGGTGTGTTTGAGTAAGTCTGTGCTCCAATTTCTAGGCAAGGCCTGAGAAAGCAGCAAAACTCCAGGGTTTGCTACATCTCCTGTGGTGCATGTGAGATGACTGTATGAGGTAGACAGTCTTCATCAGCTGGTGTCTTAGACACCTGTGACACTAAGAGGCTCAGGAATACAGAATGCTTCCTGTGTTCCCAAGAACAATGGAGAAATGGCTCAGAGGACCAGCTGCTTGGTAAAGCATGAGGAAGGACCCACAAATAACCAGTATGACCAAAGAGTAATGAGGTCATTCCATCAAATGATGATACGGGCACCCATATTTTAAAGGGCCAGATGTGGTCTCCCAGTGATTTGTCTTATGAAAATCTGCTAGAATTTCAATCCTAGATAAAGGCAGTTACTGAGAAGGAATGCCACAGTGACTAAAACTATGGTTTTATCTTTCCACTAAATTAAGTCTCAAGTTAGAAATTTTAAATCTTACAGAAAAATAAAGCTAATATTTTGTACAAGTCTGTATTTTGGGGCTGAGGGCTGTACCTGCTAAATGGAATGAACTCTGTCTCATTCTCACTTAGGTCATGCATTGGCCTCAGACAAGGGCCTAAGTGGGGGTGGCACAAGATTGGAGCAGTGAAGTGGAGGAAACAAGCAATGGTAAACTTGCTATAGTTCTGCCTTAATCTCAAACCTCCTATATATGTACTTCTGTGTGCCTCTTATTGAGCCACAATCAAATTTTGGGTTAAGAGTTTTACAGAAATTATCTCTTTCCTCACTGCAACCCTTTTTCTCATTAATAGGGTAGAGATGAGGAAATGGAAGTTTAGAAAGTTACAGTCATTCAAGTTCACACAATTAAAAGTGAAGATTTAAACCAGTTTCCCTGGTTCTGAGGATCATGGTATTTCTAACACCTATGTGTTACCTCTAACAACAGAGTGCAGATTGAATTTTCAGGGAAATGTAACTGATGGGGGGTGGGGTGGGGAATAAATACTAGAACTAGATTTGAGAAGAATCAGAATTTTCCACAGGAGTGTGTAAAAGGGGACTTCTGACTTTGTGGGTAGGATGATGCCAACGAAGGGGCTTTTTTTCATTTACTCGTTCAGTCAACAATTATTTTTGAGCACCTATGCTATGTAAAATACTGTACTCCAAACAGGGTTATAACTAAGTGCCCACTATGGAAGGCACTTTAGTACCAGATGCTTACTCAGGGTACGTACTGAGAACCATGCCCATCCTTCTTCTCACTACTCTGCTCTGGAAATCAGAACTGCTTCAGAATACCTGGAGTGAGCAGGCAAGGGGGACAGAGAGCACACTCACTGCCTGAAAGAGGAGAACTAATGACTTGTCTCCTGACTAGTCTCCCTGCCTCCAGTCTCTCCTCTTTTTTCTACCCATTCTTCCTTCTTTCTACCAGGAAATACTGTTTCTAATACATATATTTTACCAGTTAAACTATACCATTTAAATATTCTACTTGCTTCCTGATCCCATACAATGAAGTTCATGGTCTTTAGCATGAATTCAAGGCCTTTCACTGTCTTTCCAGGCCTCCATCCTCCAATTTGTCCTGCTTTTCAACTACACTACACTATTCTCTTTGTGCAAGCTGTATCCCACTGTCTAAATGCCCTTCCCAACCTTCTATTTTGGGCATTTTTCATATGTTCCAAGATTCTAACTCCTCTAGGAAATCTTTCAGGAGTCCTCTCTGCTTGTGAAATCAATAATTCTTCCTTCTGATTCCAGATAGCAATTTCCTTACAATTCTATGAAATGCAGACATAACTTATTTTCATCTATTATGTCAAATGGACAACACTGATCAGAAAGACTGAGAGGGGGGAAAAAGTCTGTTAGATTGGAAGAGTGAAAGTATTAGAGTTAGAAGAAATGGAATGTATGAAGTCAGTGAATTTAGAGGAACATGTATAGGTCAGAACTTGCAGAGGAACATATTAAAAATAAAAACTAAAAAAAGAGGGAGAAGCTGACGAATATTTACAAATATATGACCAGAAAATTAAGGTGTCCTAAGAACACTGTTATACTCCATGGAGCACCTGGGGTTGAAATTCTCAAGGTTCACAGTCACTTTTCTTGTTAACAGACATCTGTGCCATGCCACAGACATTAGGATGGGAGAAAACCACACACTAACAAAGTCATAATGAAAGGTATACATAGCTATAAGGTATGTATAGCTATACATAGTCTGGTTATCCTCATCTTTTTGCAAAGGTCTGGAGAGAGGTTTTGAGGGATTTATGTCCCGCTCCCTCCCCAAAAATACAATTAGATCCTGGAGGATGAATTTTGGATCATATATTATGATATGAATCATGAGTCATGTACAGATATGAAAGTTGGAATGTGAAGAAGGCTGATCACCAAAGAATTGATGCTTTTGAACTGTGGTGCTGGAGAAAACTCTTGAGAGTCCCTTGGGCAGCAAGGAGATCAAACTTGTCAATCCTAAAGGATCTCGACCCTGAATATTCACTGGAAGGACTGATGCTGAAGCTGAAGCTACAATACTTTGGCTACCTGACAAAGTGCTGACTCACTGGAAAAGACCCTGATGCTGGGAAAGCGTAAGGGAAGGAGAAGGGGGTGAAGGAGGATGAGATGGTTGGATGGCATCACCAACTCAATGGACATGAGTTTGAACAAACTCTGAAAGGTGGTAAAGGACAGGGAAGCCTGGTATGCTACAGTTCATGGGGTCACAAAAAGTTGGATGTGACTTAGTAACTGAACAACAACTATTAGGATATAACTCTTTTCAGTCTGCAAGCCCAAGATATTTTCTGGAAACAGTGCATCTTATCACTCTTCCGTGTGCTTTGTTGATGTGGATAATGTCAAGTATTTCTTCCAATCTATGATGTCTTATCTATTCTACTCATCAGCCTTATTGCCTGGAAAAAACTTCAAGCTAGATTTTGACTTTAAGCATTTTACACACATTATTTCTTTCTTTACTGGAAAATTGCAGAAGTCCATTTCCCAGTGACTTAGGTTAGGGATTGGAAAGGTTATGTCAATTCACAAAGATTTCTCAAGGAATCTTTGCTACATTGGGCAGGGTTTTTCTGGTCTCTGCAGAGACACTGGTAACACAATTTGACCTGCACTGAGAGAAATTTCAAGGAGACTAGAATAGTGTTTGGCATGAAAAATGAAGAAACAGACTAATCCAATCTCCACAATGGGGTGTCAATAAGAAATGCAACATTTATTTATACTAGTAAATGCTGTAATTTATTACAGCAACAGGTTCAGAAATGGACAGAAACTTTCATGGCTCTGAAAGAATCTGGGGAGAGATGCATAAATACATAGAACTAGAGTCATCTCTGGAAGTGGAGGAAAGGGGAAAGCTGCCCAAGGGCTACAACAAGAAGGTGATGAGTGAATCAAAAAGGACCAGGAAGAGAAGAAAGCTTGCACACTCTAGCAGATCAGTACAGCAAACTCTGCCCAGGCCATTTGAGCAGTGGAAGTGCAAAGTAGCAGTTAACCCAGGGGAAGTAGTAGTCATGCCATGTCACGAGGAGAGAACTTCAAAGACAAAACAGGGGAAGGCTTTGCCCCTTTCTTCCTGGTACCCAAAAAAGAAAGTGGTTGCAAACCATAGTATGCAAACTATGGCCACTGGAAAATATCTACCTCTGTCTCTATGTCAAGGCTGTCTCCCTGGGTATTGTTCCCAGGATTGAGCCCAGGATGATGAATCAAAGATGATGATCAGAATCTCTAGCAGTTGACTGAGGACTAGCTTCTGAATCACTGGACTGTCCTAATCAAAGACATCAAAGATAAGAGAGTGGCTAAAGAAGGTGAGACACTGCATAAGATAGCCTACATCTTTGACAGTTGACCTGTCTATATACAAGAATACAGAAGGAATCTGAGAACTGTAGCAATAAAAGGTTAAAAAGACAAGGGAGAGTGGATGAATGCCAAATATTTTAAGAGGTGAGAGTGGGGAAATGCTGGGCTTTTATTGATCCTCTAAGAAGGAACAACGTGAAAAAACATTAGTTTCAGTAAAGTGTTTTAAAGTAAAAGTTTTGAAACTTGAAGTGCAATGCTAGCATATTGACATATGGCACAAACCAACACAATACTGTAAAGTAAGTGAAGTGAAAGTTGCTCAGTCATGTCTGACTCTTTGTGGCCCCATGGACTGTATATATAGTCCACAGAATTCTCCAAGCCAGAATACTGGAGTGGGTAGCCGTTCCCTTCTCCAGGGGATCTTCCCAACCCAGGAATTGAACCCAGGTCTCCGGCATTGCAGGTGGATTCTTTACCAGCTGAGCCACGAGGGAAGCCCGAAAATACTAGAGTGGGTAGCCTATCCCTTCTCCAGTGGAACTTCCTGACCCAGGAATCAAACTGGAATCTCCTGCAAGACAGGTGGATCCTTTACCAGCTGAGCTACAAGGGAATCCCATATTATCCACTAATTGAAAGTAAATTGGTGGATAATATGAAAAATAAATTTTCATTAAAAAGACAAAATCTTGTGCTCTAAGAAGCTTTTTTTTAATGTGTGTGGCTTAAATCTCTCTCCCTGCAGATAACAAACTAGCATTTGAGACTGTGTAAATGTACTAAAGAGAGCCAACTGGGTCCAATTAATCTTCCGACTTTCATTGCTTTGAAACTTTTCTTTTAGTAAAAGTATAGTGAAGTATTTCTGAAACTTCTTTATTAAACAAACCAGGTAGAAAGATTAGAATTTGGGCTATGTTTATAAGAATTTTTAAAGCCATGTATTTTTTTTTTAATTTTATGGATGGACCTTTGTCAACCAACATGGCCTGTTCTATCACCCCCTGGTTGAATATCAGCCCTGTCTACAATGACATATTTGAACAAGGAATGACAAAATCAGTAATCTTTGCTTTGAACATGGTTAATATTTCACTATTATTTTGGCAGTGATTAACCAACAGTTTCATCTGCTTTTTAAGGCCACATACAATAAACTGTTATTAGTAACAGAAAAGAAGAAAATGAACTGAAGTGATCTTGAAACAACTGATCTACTGATCTCTTGTTATTAATTGACTCATGTTTCTAAATTACTATTTTTTGTGTGTTTGGCTTAAGTTGGTTTTTAGAAATGTGACTCATTAAATAGCAGCACAAAAATAGGTAAAGGTAGAAAATCTTCCTGTAACACAGAAATGCAATGGCATTATATGTTTAATAATGGTTATCCAAGAATTATTCTTCAAGGTTGAAATTTTGGGAGAAAATTCTTTGAAGATGGTTTTGCAGTCTAGGTTTGAGCTATGGAATCTATGGCTTCTAAATAAAAGGAGTCCTGGCCAGTCTTCCCACTATCTGTAATAAAGTATGATGTTTAAGAGACTTACAACTACAAATTGGAAAGGCCCTTTACTTAGGAAATTTAAACTATTTAAAAAATCAAAATTTTAAGTTAATTTAAAGCTAAAGAATGTGAAAATGGCAAAAATATCTATTATAATAAAATATAAATTAGATACTTTTAATTAGAAGATTTCTTTAGTTAATTTTCCAATTGAATAGATAAGTATATTTTTTGAAGGAAGAGGAATAGATTAATTTGCATAAATTTAATTTTAAAGGAAGTTATACAATGAAAAAAATTTAAAATAAAAATTAAAAATGCAAACAGAACACATTGGTCATAGCAAAACATCCTTTTCCAACAATCCAAGAGATGACTCTACACATGGATATCACTGGATGGTCAATACTGAAATCAGATTGATTATACTCTTTTCAGCCAAAGATGGAGAAGCTCTATACAGTCAGCAAAAATAAGACCTAGAGCCGATTGTGGCTCAGATAATGAGTTCCTTATTGCAAAATTCAGTTCCTTATTGCAAAAAAATAAAATAAAATAAATTGCAATTAGATTGAAGAAAGAGAAACTTAGGCCATTTAGGAATGATCTAAATCAAATCCCTACTAATTAGCCAATGGAGGTGACGAAGAGATTCAAGTGACTAGATGTAGTAGACTGAATGCCTGAGGAACTATGGATGGAGGTTTGTAACACTGTAAAAGGAGTCAGTGACTAAAAAACATCCCAAAGAAAAAGAAACACAAGAAGGCAAAATGGTTGTCTGAGGAGGCCTTACAAATACCTGAGGAAAGAAGGGAAGCAAAAGCAAGGGAGAAAGGGAAAGATATACCCAATGGAAAGCAGAATTCCAGAGAATAGCAAGAAGAGATAAGAAGGACTTCTTAAATGAACAGTGCAAAGAAATAGAGGTGAACAATATAATGGGAGAGACTAGAAATTTCTTCAAGAAAATTGGAGAAGACAAGGGAACATTTCATGCAAGAATGGGCAAGATAAAGGACAGAAACAATAAGGACCTAACATAAGCATAAGATATTAAGAAGAGGTGAAAAGAATACACAGAACTATACAAAAAAGATCTTAATGACCTGGATAACCATGATGGTGTAGTCACTCATCTAGAGCTAGACATCTTGATTTGTGCAGTCAAGTGGCCCTTAGGAAGTATTATATGAACAAAGTTAGTGGAGGTGATGAAATTCCAGTTAAGCTATTTCAAATCCTAAAAGATTATGCTGTGAAAGTTCTGCACTCAATATTCCAGCAAATTTGGAAAGCTCAGCAGTGGCCACAGAACTGGAAAAGGTCAGTTTTCATTCCAATCCCAAAGAATGTTCAAACTACTGCAAAATTGCACTCATCTCATATGCTAGCAAAGTAATGCTCAAAATTCTCCAAGCCAGACTTCAACAGTACATGAACTGTGAGCTTCCAGATGTTTGACCTGGATTTAGAACAGCCAGAGGAACCAGAGATCAAATTGCCAACATCTGTTGGATCATCAAAAAAGCAAGAGTTCCAGAAAAACATCTATTTCTGCTTTATTGACTATGCCAAAGCCTTTGACTGTGTGGATCACAACAAACTGTGGTAAATTTTTAAAGAAATGGGAATAACAGACCACCTTGCCTGCCTCCTGAAAAATCTATATGCAGGTCAAGAAGCAACAGTTAGAACTGGACATGGAACAACAGATTGGTTTCAAATAGGAAAAGGCTGTATATTGTCACCCTGCCTATTTAACTTATATGCAGAGTGTATCATGCAAAATGCTGGGCTGGATGAAGCACAAGCTGGAATCAAGATTGCAGGGAGAAATATCAATAACCCCAGATACGCAGATGACACTACCCTTACAGCAGAAAGTGAAGAGGAACTGAGGAGCCTCTTGATGAAAGTGAAAGAGGAGAGTGAAAAAGCTGGCTTAAAACTCAACATTCAAAAAATGAAGATCATGGCATCCTGTCCCATCACTTCATGGCAAATAGATGGGGAAACAATGGAAACAGTGACAGACTTTATTTGGGGGGGGGGGCCTCCAAAGTCACTGCAGATGGTGACCATGAAATTAAAAGATGCTTGCTCCTTGGAAGAAAAGCTATGACCAACCTAAACAGCATATTAAAAAACAGAGACACTACTTTGCCAACAAAGGTCCATTTAGTCAAAGATATGGTTTTTCCAGTAGTCATGTATGGAAGTGAGAGTTGGACTATAAAGAAAGCTGAGTGCCGAAAAACTGATGCTTTTGAACTCTGGTGTTGGAGAAGACTCTTGAGGGTCCCTTGGACTGCAAGGAGATCCAAGCAGTCAATCCTAAAGGAAATCAGTCCTGAATATTCATTGGAAGAACTAATGTTGAAGCTGAAACTCCAATACTTTGGCCACCTGATATGAAGAACTGACTCCTTGGAAAAGACCCTGATGCTGGGAAAGATTGAAGGCAGGAGGAGAACGGGACAACAGAGGATGAGATGATTGGATGGCATCATGGACTCGATGGACATGAGTTGAGCAAGCTTTGGGAGTTGGTGATGGACATGGAAGCCTGTATTCCATGGGGTCACAAAGAGCTGGACACAACTGAGTGACTGAACTGAACTGACATATACATATATATATTCTTTATCAGATTCTCTTCCATTATAGTTTATTACAAGATATTGAATATAGGCCCCAGTGCTATATAATAAGTCCTCGTTGTTTATCTATTTTATACATAGTAGAGTGTGTCTGGTAATCCCAAACTTCTAATTTATCTGAAGGACACCAGGCATGCCAGATCGGTGATTTTAACTTTGGTAGCCATGAGTTTGTTTTCTACGTCTGTGGGTCTATTTCTATTTTGTAAATAAGTTCATTTGTCTCATTTTTTTATAGTCCACATATACATTATATCATATGATATTGTCTTTCTCTATCTGACCTACTTCATTAGTATGATAATCTCTAGGTCCATCCATGTTGCTGCAAATGGCATCATTTCATTTTTATGACTGAGTAATATTTCATTGTGTTATATACACATGGCATACTTATTTTATTTTCAGGAAGAGGAAGAGGAGGGTGAAGACTAGGCATGGGAGAAGGAGTATGAATAGGAGAAAGAGAAAATTATATAAGAAATAAGATCTGGATGACACAGCCTGTTCAACATTGTAATATAAGCTCCCCTGATACAATAAGATCTGGAGCAGGAATGATGAATAATAAATGAAGAGGTATAAGGAAAGATTGGAAAGTAAAGATAAAGCTGCCCATTTGTGAGGACAATACAACAGTCAATCTAGGAAATACAAGAGAATTGAAGGACAAGCTTACTCACAATAGCAACGGAAACCACAAAGTACTTAGGAAGAGATCTAACAGGAAATGCAAGATATTTGTGGAAAAAAAACTAAAAAACTCTTCTGAAAAATATGAGTTTGCTAGGTGTAAATATAACATATTTTTAGGCAGAAAGGTTGCTTATTGAAAAGATATCAATACTCCCAGGATTAGCGTATTAATTCAATGCAGTGTAATGAAAATACCATAACAGCTTTCATAAAGTTTTTGACAGACTTTTCTTAAGATATAGTGAAAAAAAAACTATAATCATTTTAATGCAAATAAAAGAGATATCTATCTACACCAGCTAGAAATCAAGACAAGTTCTAAAATCAAAGTAATTAAAATAATATGGTCTAGGCGCAGGAACAAAGAGATCAGTGAAACACAACAGAGCATCCTTAAACTGAATCATGTATGTAAATAAGGGAACATAAAATATGATAAATGTGATAACTTCAATCATCTTCATTCCAAACTTCAGAATATTCCCATAGTATAAAAATATGACCAGAAAAATTCAAGTAAATATGATTATGATTTTGAGGTAACAGTGATCTTCTTCAGCATAACACAAGAAAGTAAGTCCTACAGTTAAAAAAATCTGTATTTTTAAGGATAGCTTAAAATAAAAAAGAGGAGTAAATATTTACAATATATATAATAACCTAATATGTAGCAGTTAAAATAAAAATATATCAGTAATATGAATTCAAATGTATCTTTCTTAAGACATATTGTGAAATCAAAAGCAAGTTGTAGATAAGCACCAAAAAACAAAACTACATGTCTTTATGCATGCATGTATGTTTTGGTAAATGCAAAGAAAAAAAATCTGGAAGGAATACACCAAAGGGATAACAGAGTTTATTTCTTGGGGAGAGGGTACTGAATAATGATTTACAGGTAGTAGTGAGGTAGGCAAAATAACAGGCCCCAAAAATGTCCATGTCCTAATTCTTGGAACCTGTGAATATGTTAGATTACATAGCTAGAGAGATTAAGATTACATATTGAATGAAGGTTACTAATCAATAATCTTAAAATATGGATATTATTCTGGATTATCCAGTGAACCAAATGTAATTACAAAGGTGGAAGAGGGAGGTAGAAGAGAGAGAACCAGAGTGACAGCAACATGAGAAGGATTTGGCTTGAGGTTGCTGGCTTGGAAGATGGAGGAAGGGGCTACAGGCCAAGAAACATGGATGGTTCTAGAAGCTAGAAAAGGCAAGGAAATGAATTCTCCCCTAAGGCCTCTGAAAGGAACACAATCCTGCCAACACCTTGGTTTTACTCTAATGAGACCCATTTCAGGCTTCTGACTTCCAGAATTATAAAATGCGTTTGTAATGTTTAAGCCACTAAATTTGTGGTAATTCGTTATGACAGAAAGGAAACTAATACAAGTGGTAAAAAAAGAAAAAGTTTGCCTCGCCTGTAGTATGTCAGCTTTTAAATGTAGAAAAGTAATTGATGTGTAATTTCAAATTATGTATAAACTTATTCATATGTAATTTCTTTTTCTAGATAAAGGAAAAGGTAGTAGCTAGATGTCACTGGCTGGTACTCAGTATGTGGATATTATTATGATTATTTTGTGCTTATTTGTGTTATTTGTTCATTTAATGCTAATGCAACATGACATAAATTGGCACTGATTATCATAAAAGAGGAATGTCAACCTAAGCAGTAAAGGAGTTTTGAAGTTCATTCTGAAGACCTGTGCATTCTACAGCTGGTCTCAAGACACTCCAGTTCAGTTTTTCTTTTCTTTTTTTTTTTTTTTTTTATATTACTGTATTTGAATTTTATTTTATTTTTAAACTTTACATAACTGTATTAGTTTTGCCAAATATCAAAATGAATCCGCCACAGGTATACATGTGTTCCCCATCCCGAACCCCCCACCCTCCTCCCTCCCCATTCCATCCCTCTGGGTCGTCCCAGTGCACCAGCACCTCAATATCTATTATAGATAGATAACTTGTGTGAAAAATTACCTAGTGTTGTATCTGTTGATTTCTTTGCCAGCAAAACACAAACTATCAAGAAAAAAGTTTAAAGACCACATGCAATTTAAGAACATGGAAACATTTTGGCTCATTCACCTTTTCTTAACACTTAGATGTTAAGCAAGGGACAAAGACAAATCCAGATCCAAACGCTTTAGTGAACAAATGGTGCTGGTTTTTAGCATCAGCACAATCTATCCCCACTCTGAAGCTATAACTTGAGCAGCTGCTGTGCTTTGTGAGGCTGCAACCTAATTCATTTGATAATTACAATTACCAAATCCAGGCTTTGCTGACTACAGAGTTCAAAAAAACAGCATGGAAGGAAGACCTCCTGAGAACTTCAGAATCCATCAGTAAACTCTTGAAGCAGTTTAAAGAACTAGAAAATTTCGACTGAAAAAGCAATAGTTTTTGTCATTTATACATGTATGCAAGATTTATATTCTCCTTATTCTAAAACAAGTACTTGAGAAAAGTTATAAATATGCAATCAGGAGCCAAACAAGTTGCTAAAAGGAAAGTGATAGATGTTACTATACCAACTTGAGAGGAGTTAGCAAAATTGGGAGCACTATATTTACTCTGGATTTCCTGGCAACTAAAACAAAAAAAGAAAAGCTCTGAAATGGCAGTATTATAAATGTTCATTTCTTTCCAATTTTCTTATTGTTTGATAGAAGAAATCATACCAGTCATTTTTTCTGAGATAAAATTTCACTTGGCTCTAATGTTAAGGGAGAATTTGTGGCATATAAGTGAGAAACACTGGGTAAATCAGTGTATACGTTTGTCAATCAAGTAGCCATCTATAAAATGGACTGTATACATGATACCAAATCTTCATTCCATGAAATTATTTCCCCAGAGTGTTGGGATAATACCATTCAGCTATTCAGGTTTCAAATACTTTAGACAAGCAGGCCCAACCCTTTTGGCACCAGAGACCATTTTCATGGAAGACAATTTTTCCACAGACTTGGAGCAGGGATAATAATTTTAGGATAATTCAAGCACACTGAAGAGCAGCTGTAAATACAGATGAAGCTTCACTCACTCACACGCCAGTCACCTCCTTCCTTGCCAGAGTGCTGGACAGAGGATGGAAGGTGAAGCAAGAAGTCCAAAGAACAAGGCAGAGTTAGAGCATGAGGTAATGAAAGCCAAAACCAAAATGATAACAATTAGGCTAACTAGAAAGAGCTATATGTAGAGATCATTTTGACATAAGATTTCCTGGAGCTTAGTGTTATATAATGAAATATGGCAGTAGAGAGAAGACATCAGTGTTGGGAATACAAGGAGGGGGTAGGAAAGCTAATATGTGGTTGGCTACAAGCCCTGACTCAAAAGTTGAACTCAAATTTATGCACTTGAAATATAATGTTTCAAAAACTCCAAGTTCAGTGACCTAACAACAAATTATCCTATACCAAGCCCTTGAATTATTCACAGTAGTGATATCCAATCATTTTGCTATAATTATATTTGAAGGCAGTAACTCAGAGGAAAAGTGATGTTATGTTTACAGACAAATAAAAGGGTGTAAATAATAATCACTATATGAAAAATGGGCAAATATTTAAGAGAGTATGTGCAGATGAGTTTTATAGCCAGGAATTATGTGAAAGAAGATGAAAGAACAAGGAATTAGTAGTAATAAGGGAAAAGAAGAATCAGAGCTATGGGTTCATAATTTCTACAAAGGAATCTAATTGAGTTGCCAGCAAAATTCTGAGTTACCTAGATTAGGGTTCCCCACAAAGGTGACCTAAAACCAGCTACTTGATGAGGTTTTGGCAAGTGGGAATTAAAGTGTACTGGATACTGAAATTATCATCTCCATCTCTATGAAGAAGATTATTGGATGCCAGGACAATAAAAGGAAGGGATTCAGGCAGTCTACCATTTTAAACTTAAGTTGACAGGTAAGAGAGGAGAAACTTAAGACAACGCCAAAGTTTAAACATAAATGACTGGGAGAATAATGATGTTATTAGCATAAATAGCAAACTCCAGGAGGAAGTTTGGTTTGGAGAGGAACATGAGTTTAAATTTAAACCAACTGAATGTGAAATGGCAGCAGGACACCCAAGTGAAAATTTTTTTTTTTTTGAGGCAAAAGTTATTAAAATTTTATTAAAGATGACATTATGATAAAACAAAGTCTAGGCAATTTATCCAAGGTCAAGGTGTGAAATATGAAATATATATACATGATAAGTAACTTTGGAATCCACAGGCTGTTATTATTAAAGTAATACTATTCATTTTCCCAAATATAGTCAGTTGATCTATCTTTTATGCTTTTTTCTTAATTGAGAGACTAAGGAATTATAATCACTCTCTTTTTCCCCCTCAATGTCACTCTTTCCATGGATGTAGCCATACTTTTATTTATATCCCACAAAGTATGCCAATACCACTATCATCACAATTATTTTTACGCAATGATCTTTTTCCCACTTAAGTCTTAATGTGCTCTCAGTTCAAAATTCCCTCAAAAGTGAACATTTTCTATATGGTGTCAGTGATAACACAAGTTGTCAATGATGAACTGAAAGTAACAAGATTCACAAAATGCTCCCATTTTCTGCATTTTCTAATTCTTCTTAAATTGGAAGTGAAATTGTAAGGGAACCTGTTTCTTCTGTGTTGTCAGCTGTTTATATCTTATTTCTAAACACCACCACAGAGGTACCTTAGCATGTTTAATGCTGAACAGAGTACAGTCCATCCTCTTCATCTGTGCGGGCTTGGTTCCAAGACTGCCATGAATACAAAAATCCACGAATGCTCAAGTCCCTCACAGAGGGATCTGCATATCTGCAAATGCGGAGACTAGGGATGCGAAGAGCTGATTGCCCTGCAGCATTGTTTCAGCTTTTATTCATGTCAACGTATTAAGCCTGACCCCGGGCTCCTACTTCAATTGGCGTGTCCATAAATCTTACTGACTCAACTGTTTTCAACAATGCCTTGTGGTATACATGAATCCACAGTCTGACTGATTAAACTTGACTAAATCTGCCCCTCTGTGCAGATACTACTGGGTATGTGCCCCTAGGGGAAGTGTACTATAGCTGTTGACTGTAAGATGAGGAGAGAGGGAGCCCCATCTTCTTGGCCACATGTGTCCAGAGTGGAGTTCCCATCAGTCTAAGCTGGGGATTGGTGGGGAAGACATGCATGTTGTGTTTCAAGTGCCACAGTCTCACTGCTATTACTGCAACTTATTACATTCTCTTGAGAAAATGCCTCTGCACTAGTTGGATACCCTTAGGACAATTTCCAGAAACTTTAAATGGTTGTTGTTTTTATAATTTCCACCGGTTATGTTTGTTTCACTGAAGATTGATCCTGCAGAGTTCCTAAGGCTGCCATCACAAATGCATATCTCTTATGTTTCTTTCTTATATTACATTATATATATTTCTTATATTTCATATATCTATACAGTCCATGGAATTCTCCAGGCCAGAATACTGGAGTGGGTAGCCTTTCCCTTCTCCAGGGGATCTTTCTGACCTAGGAATTGAACCAGGGTCTCCCGCATTGAAGGCAGATTCTTTACCAACTGAGCTATCAGGAAAGCCCTATATTAAATTTTATATAATTTATTTTCAGATAAATTTACAAGTGTTGCTCTGACTGAAGTCAACTGAACACCTCGACCTGAAGCCCACAGGACAGGACAGGACTTTAGGAAACCAATAGAGCTTTGGAAATCAGTTTCAAAGGAAGGATATTAAAGCCGTGAAATTCTAAGGTTAAAAAAGAGAAAAGATAGAAGAGGGTCAAGGAAAAAGCCTAAGGAAGTTCCACATTAGCAACAGAAATAGGAAAAAGAGTCTTAAAAGAGGCTGATGAAACATCTGAGAGGCATTAAGAGAACCAAAACAAGGACATCAATAAAGAAGCTTGTAAATATGAGAAGTGGTGAATACAGTCAAAATAAACTGAAAGGGTTAAGACTGAGGAAAGGTCACTGTATTAACTTGGATCTAGATGCAGCTAAATGGTTTATACAAAGGCATTTTTTAAATCTTATATTAGTAATCTAGAGAACAATGATCCTGCGTTATAGGGTTGTTAGAAACCCAATCTCTTGGTAACGATAACCCTGTATGAGAGACAGCAAAAGAGACACAGATGTATAGAACCAGTCTTTTGGACTCTGTGGGGGGGGGGGGGGAATGATTTGGGAGAATGGCATTGAAACATGTATAATATCATATATGAAACGAATCGCCAGTTCAGGAATACAGGATGTTTGGGGCTGGTGCACTGGGATGACCCAGAGGGATGGTATGGTGAGGGAGGTGGGAGGGGGGTTCAGGATGGGGAACACGTGTATACCCATGGTGGATTCATGTTGATGTATGGCAAAACCAATACAATATTGTAAAATAAAACAAAAAACAGAAAAACTTGAACTAACAAAAAAAGAAACCCAATCTCTTTATTGCTCCTAGGATATTGCTCTCTTCTGTATGGTTCCTGATGGCTTCTCACAGTATTCTCATCCTAGGAAACCATATGGAGAAAGAGAAGGAACAAGGTGTGACCTCGAAGGGACATATATCACTTCCCTTCATAGTCTTTTGACTAGAACTTACTGACATGGCTACAGTTAGCTGAAATGTAGGCTATAGCTGAATATTTATGTATATAACTAAAAATTCCATCATAATTGAAGAAGAGGAGGGCAAATATTCACTGTCACTGTCAGTAAATTTCCTTGAACTTCACTCTGATTTAGATGACTATTCTCCATAGTCTCAAAATAAATGGTCTTAATATTTACCACATTGATCTGAATTATTTTGTTTAGATATTTTTCTTTTCAGACAATCAGTACCTTGAGGGCATGTAATTTGATATATTAATCTTTATATTCTTTCTCTCAAAGATAGTACCTGGTAATAATACATGCTAAATAAATCAATAATATTTGATGAACGGATGAAACAGACAACATTAAAAGTAGATATTGTATTGGTACAACTTTTATAATTTAAGACAAAGAATGAAAAAATATTTCCTCTAGTGAATGTGCCAATGTTCAGGAATTTTTTTAGGATACCATCAAAAGCTTTTGTTTTGAAACTCCCTTGAAATAATTAACATAATAAGCTCTGTGACTTAGACAAGGAAGAAAAAATTTCAGAGGAGAAAGCATTTAAATGAATTGATTAAAACAATAAGTAAGGAAAGTACAGGTTGTTCAATATCCATTATGTGGATACACACAGTAAAAATCTGTGTCTGTGACTTGCAATTTTATTTATCCTTTACTAAAAGCTGCCCTACCCATAGATATTCTGATATAGACAATCCTGAACTTTTTCATGGGTAAAACATAGTATAAGGGTATTTATTCAGAAGTAATAGTATTTAGAATCTGTCACTAAATGACATTTTTAAGTGAATGAAACACGATAAAATGTACATTTATGACTAGATTGACATGCAGATTTCAACTGGAAGGACCTCAGTTTGTGGTGAAAACAACTTTCACCTACAATCGTAAGTTGCCTTGAAATCAGGAGGTTCTTCTAGGTGAACAGCTAACAGAGCCAACACTTGGCTTTCGATTATTTCTTTGCCCATCTGGAAATATATACCCTAAGCTCAAAAACTTTAAAACCAATTTGAAGACCCAGGAAAGACTCAGGGGCAAAACTAGGTTAAAGCCTGAGACCTATTTTAAGAAAAAAAAAATTATTCTGCAGTCAGTTGATAGTATTCTATACAATGAATTAAAACAAAAAATCCATATGCAAAAACTAGCACTAGAAATATCCTTCCTAATATTGTAAAGATATCTCTTCTCAGCAGCCAAAATTACAATGTTGAAATATTAAAGTCAGTCTCATTAAAGTTCAGAATAAATAAAGAGGTTCTAGAAATTTTGAGAAGCACATTAAGAAGTTGGAAGAAAAATATACAAACAGCTCATACAACTAAAAAACAAAATCAAAAAATGGGCAGAAGATTTAAATAGACATTTCTCTGAAGAAGACATCCAGATGGCTAATAAGCACATGAAAAGATGCTCAACGTCGCTAATAATTAGAGAAATGCAAATCAAAGCCAATGAGGCAGCATGTCACAGAGGTCAGAATGACCATCATCAAAGTCTACAAATATTAAGTGCTGGAGAGGATAAAAAGGGAACTCTCCTACACTGTTGGTGGGAATGTAATTTGACATAGCCACTATGAAAAACAGTATGGAAGCTCCTTATAAAACTAAAAATAGCATTACCATGTGATCCAGCTATCCCACACCTGGGCATATAATTGGAGAAAACTCTAATTCTAAAAGATACGTGCATCCCAGTTTTCATAGTACCAGTATTTTATAGCCAAGACATGGAAGCAACTTAAATGTCCACCAAAAGATGAATGGATAAAGAAGATGTAGTACATATATACAATGGAATATTACTCGGCCACAAAAAAAAAGAATGAAATAATGCCATTTGCAACAACAGGATAGACTTAGAGGTTGTCATATTGAATGAAGCAAGTCAGACAGAGAAAGACAAATGCCATGTAATACTGCTTATATGTGTAATCTAGAAAATTAACTTATTTACAAAACAGAAATAGAGTTACAAATGTAGAAACTTATGGTTACCAGGGGTAGGGGAGAGGGATAAATTGGGAGATTCAGAGTGACATATACACACTACTATATATAAAATAGATAAGTAATAGATATATATAGTAATACACATATAGATAGTAGTAGATATATACCTACTGTATAGCACAGAGAACTGTACTCAATACTCTATAATGGCCAATTGGGAAAAGAATCTAAAAAAGTGGATATATGCATATGTAGAACTGATTCACTTCATGGTACACCTGAAACTAACACAACATTTTAAATAAACCATACTCCAATAAAAATTACAGAAATAAATAAAAAGTTATTTCTAATTCAAAAAAGAAGATGTGTTATATAATAAATATATGGTGGAATAGTGTGAAAGTCGTTCATTCATGTCCAACTCTTTGTAACTTTCTGCGACTCTGTATAGTCCATGGGATTCTCCAGGCCAGAACACTGGAGTAAGTAGCCTTTCCCTTCTCCAGGGATCTTCCCAACTCAGGGATTTAACCAGGCTCTCCCACATTGCAGGTGGATTCTTTACCAGCTGAGCCACAAGGGAAGTCCAAGAACACTGGAGTAGGTAGCCTATCTCTTCTCCAGTGGATCTTTCTGACCCAGGAATCAAACTGGGGTCTCCTGCATTGCAGGTGGATTCTTTACCAACTGAGCTATCAGGGAAGCCCTAGTGGAATATTACCCAGCCATAAAAAGAATGAAGCAATGTCATTTGGGTTTTTTTTCCTCTATTTTTAAAAATTTATTTATTTTAATTGGAGGCTAATTACTTTACAATATTGTAGTGGTTTTGACATGAATCAGCCATGGGTGTACATGTGTTCCCCATCCTGAACCCCCATCCCATCTCCTTCCCCATCCCATCCCTTTGGGTCATCCCAGTGCACCAGCCCTGAGCACCCTGTCTCATGCATCGAACCTGGACTGGTGATCTGTTTCACATATGATAATATACATGTTTCAATGCTATTCTCTCAAATCATCCCACCCTTGCCTTCTCTCACAGAGTCCAAAAGACTGGTCTATACATCTGTTTCTCTTTTGCTGTCTCACATATAGGGTTATCATTATCATCTTTCTAAATTCCATATATTTGTGTTAGTATATTCTATTGGTGTTTTTCTTTCTGGCTTACTTCACTCTGTATAATAGGCTCCAGTTTCATCCACCTCATTAGAACTGATTCAAGTGTGTTCTTTTTAATGGCTGAGTAATATTCCATTGTGTATATGTACTACAACTTTCTTATCCGTTCATCAGCTGATGGACATCTAGGTTGCTTCCATGTCCTGGCTATTATAAACAGTGCTGCGATGAACATTGGGGTACAGGTGTCTCTTGCAATTCTGGTTTCCTTGGTGTGTATGCCCAGCAGTGGGATTGCTGGGTCATATGGCAGTTCTATTTCCAGTTTAAGGAATCTCCATACTGTTCTCCATAGTGGCTGTACTAGGTTGCATTCCCACCAACAGTGTAAGAGGGTTCCCTTTTCTCCACACCCTCTCCAGCATTTATTGTTTGTAGACTTTTTGATGGCAGCCATTCTGACTGGCATGAGATGGTACCTCATTGTGGTTTTGATTTGCATTTCTCTGATAATGAGTGATGTTGAGCATCTTTTCATGTGTTTGTTAGCCATCTGTATGTTTTCTTTAGAGAAACGTCTGTTTAGTTCTTTGGCCCACTTTTTCATTGGATTGTTTATTTTTCTGGTATTGAGATGCATGAGCTGCTTGTATATTTTGAAGATTAATTCTTTGTCATTCTTCAATATTGAGTCAGTCATGCCCTTACTATTCCTCCCAAAGAAGCAACCCTAGAAACTACTGAGAAGGTGTGCCTCCCCACAGTGTCTGCCTTACTGAACAAACAAAACCTACTGAAAATTGTTGTTGAAATCAGAGCTGTCGGGTTTTGTTAGCATCCCAAGTCTTTTAAAGTCTGACTAAAAATTATGCAAATGACTAAAATCTAAGTTCATAATAAACAGAGCAAGGAAAGAGATACCTGATGGAGAGTTTAAAAAGAAAATCCTGTCCCTTCAATCCCACGTTCTCCTCCTTTATTTTATGTAGGTACAATAAGAAAAAGTTATTGGCAATCAATCATAAAAATTGCTGTTAATTATGTACCAGTGTTAGCTTTTGTTATTAGCTGTATCTCAGCCAAGTGAGCTTTCTGATTTGTAGTGTTATTCTTTAGTTTGTCACAATAAAAAGAAAAAGTAAACTGTACTTCAATAAAAAAAGATATTGAGGGGGCAGTCTCAAGATGGCAGAGGAATAAGATGGGGAATCTACTTTCTCCCCCACAAATTCATCAAAAGATCATTTGAATCTTGAACAAATTCCACAAAACCACTTCTGAATGCTGGCAGAGGACACCAGGCACCCAGAAAGGCAGCCCAATCTCTTCAAAAGGAGGGATTTGACTGCTGGCTTGATTGCTCTCTCCCCTTTTGACTCTCCCTTTTCTCCTCCAGGTCACCTCTATCTCCTTCATCCCTCTTCTCTTCTCTGCATAGCTCTGTGAATTTCTCTGGGTGTTCTGGGCTGTGGAGCACTTAGGGATTTGATTACTGGCTAGACTATTCTCTCTCCTTTTAACTCCCCCTTTTCTCCCACTGGTCACCTCTATCTCCCTCCTCCCTATTCCCTTTTTTGTATAACTCAGTGTATCTCTCTGGGTGTTGCTGGCTGTGGAGAATTGTTTCACCATTAACCTAGGGGTTTTATCTTCTGTTCTGTGGAGAAGTCTTGAGGCTACTGTAAGAGAAGGACAAAAAGCCAGAAGCAGAAGGCTTAACTTCAGAACTTTAGAACATCAGAGAACTCCTGACTCCGGGGAATATTAATAGGCAAGAGCTCACCCAAAAGTCTACATACCTACACTGAAACCAAGCTACACCCAAGAGCCAATAAGTTTCAGTGCAAGTCACACCATGCTAATTCTTCAGCAAAACAGGAACACAACCCTGAACATTAAAAGACAGGCGCCCAAAGCCATGCCAAACCCACAGACACCTCAATACTCTCTACTGGACACTGCATTGCACTCCAGAGAGCAGAGATCCAGCTTCACCCACCAGAACACAGACACAAGCTCCCGCAACCAGGAAACCTTGACAAACCACTGGGCCAACCCCCCCCCCCCCAACTCCCTGCAGGGAGCAGACTCCACAATTAAGAGGAACCACAAACTTTCAGCCTGCAGAAAGCCAAAGACAGCAAAGTGAAAAGGCAGAGAAATTTAGTCATGTTCCTTCAGCAGGTGAAAGAACATGACAAAAACCCACCAAACCAAGCAAAAGAGGAGGAGATATGGAGTCTACCTGAAAAAGAATTCAGAATAATGACAGTAAAGATGATCCAAAATCTTGAAAACAAAATGGAGTTGCAGATAAAGAGACTAGAGACAAGGATTGAGAAGATGCAAGAGATGTTTAACAAGGACTATAAAAAATAAAGAAGAGTCAATCACTAGTGAATGATGCAATAACTGAGATTAAAAGCACTCTGGAGGGAACCAACAGTAGAATAACTGAGGCAGAAGAGAGGATAAGTGTGGTGGAAGATAGAATGGTGGAAATAAATGAAGCAGAGAGGAAAAAAGAAAAAAGAATCAAAAGAAATGAGAACAGAGACCTCATTCTGAGGACAGAAACCTCAGAGACCTCTGGAACAATGTTAAGTGCCCCAACATTCAACTCATAGGTGTCTCAGAATAAGAAGACCACAAGAAAGGGCATGAGAAAATACTTGAGAAGGTAATAGTCAAAAACTTCCCTAAAATGGGGAAGGAAAAGCAACCCAAGTCCAAGAACCCCAGATAGTCTCAAAAAAGAATAAACCTAAGGAGAAACACCCCAAGACACATATTAATCAAATTAACAAAGATCAAACACAAAGAACAAATATTAAAAGCAGCAAGGGAAGAGCAACAAATAACACACAATGGGATCCCCATAAGGATAACAGCTGATCTTTCAATAGAAACTCTTCAAGCCAGAAGGGAATGGCAGGGCATACTTAGAATGATGAAAGAGAAAAACCTACAACCAAGATTACTCTACCAAGAAGGATCTCATTCAGATATGAAGGAGAAATCAAAAGCTTTACAGACAAGCAAAACCTGAGAGAATTCAGCACCACCAAACCAGCTCTTCAACAAATGCTAAAGCATCTTCTCTAGACAGGAAACACAGAAAAGGTTTATAAAAATGAACCCAAAATAACAAAGTAAATGGTAATGGGATCCTACTTATCAATAATTACCCTTAAATGTAAATGGGTTAAATGATCCAACCAAAAGACAAAGACTGGTCAAATGGATGCAAAAACAAGACTCCTATATATGCTGTCTACAAAAGCCCCCACCTTAAACCTAGGGACACATACAGATGAAAGTGAGGGGCTGGAAAAAGATATTTCATGCAGATCATGGAGAGCAAAAGAAATCAGGAATAGCAATACTCATATCAGATAAAATAGATTTTTAAATAAAGACCATGATAAGAGACAAAGAAGGATGCTACATAATGATCAAAGGATCAATCCAGGAAGAAGACATAACAATTATAAATACACATGCACCCAACATAGGAGCACCTCAATATGTATGGCAAATGCTATCAAGTATGAAAGGAGGAATTAACAGTAACATAATAAGCATGGGGGACTTTAATATCCCACTCACACCTATAAGATCAACCAAACAGAAAATTGGCAAGGAAACACAAGCTTTAAATGATACTATGGACAAGTTAGACCTAATTGATATCTATAGGGCATTTCACCCCCAAAATAATGGATTTCACCTTTTTCTCATGGAGTGAGAAGTGCACACAGAACATTTTCCAAGATAGATCACATACTGGGCCAAAAATCTAGCCTTGGTAAGTTAAAAAAAAAATGAAGCTATTTCAAGCATCTTTTCTGATCAAAATGTGGTAAGATTAGATGTCAACTATAGGTAAAAAGATGGAGGCTAAACAACACACTTCTGAATAACCAACAGATCACAGAAGAAATCAGAAAGGAAATCAAAATGTGCATAGACAAATAAAAATGAAAACACAACCCAAAACCTATGGGATTCAGTAAAAGCAGTGCTAAGAGGGAGGTTCACAGCAATACAAGCTTACCTCAAGAAACAAGAGAAACATCAAATAAACAACCTAATTGTACACCTAAAGCAACTAGAAAAAGAAGAAAATAAGAACCCCAATGTTATAGAAGGAAAGAAATATCAAAAATCAGAGCAGAAATAAGTGAAAAAGAAATGAAGGAGACTACAGCAGAAATCAACAAATCTGGTTCTTTGAGAAGATAAATAAAATAAACAAACAGTTAGCTAGACTCATCAAGAAAAAAAGGGAGAAGAATCAAATCAATAAAATTATAAATGAAAATGGAGAAATCACAACAGGCAACACAGAAATACAAAAGATCATAAAAGACTACTATGAGCAATTATACACCAATAAAATGGACAACTTGGAAGAAATGGACAAATTCTTTAAAAAGTATAACATTCCAAAACTGAACCAGGGAGAAATAGAAAATTTTAACAGACCCATCACAAGCATGGAAATTGAAACTGTAATAAAAAATCTTCCAACAAACAAAAACTCAGGACCAGATGGCTTCACAGGTGAATTCTACCAAAAATTTAGAGAAAAGCTAATGCCTATCCTACTCAAACTCTTACAGAAAATTGCAGAGGAAAGTAAACTCCCAAATTCATTCTATGTGGCCGCTATCATCCTAATACCAAAACCAGAAAAAGATGCCACACACAAAAAAGAAAACTACAGCCATTATCACTGATGAACATAGATGCAAAAATCCTCTACCAAAATTCTAGCAAACAGAATACAATAACATATTAAAAAGATCATACATGATACCAAGTGGGCATTATCCCAGGGATGCAAGGATTCTTCAATATTTGCAAATCAATCAATGTGATACACTATGTTAACAAATTGAAAGATTAAAATCATATGATTATCTCAATAGATGAAGAGAAAGCCTTTGACAAAATTCAATACCCATTTGTGATTTAAAAAAAAAGAAAAAGAAACTCTCTAGTAAGCAGGCATAGACGAAACATATCTCAACATAATAAAAGCCATATACAACAAACTAACAGCAAACATTATCCTCAATGGTGAAAAAATTGAAAGAATTTTCTCTAAAATCAGGAATAAGAAAAGGGTGCCCACTCTCACCAGTAGGATTCAACATAGTTTTGGAAGTTTTAGCCACAGCAATCAGAAAAGAAAAAGAAATAAAAGGAATCAAGATTGGAAAAGAAAAAGTAAAACTCTCACTGCTTGCAGATGACATGATCCTCTACATAGAAAACCCTAAAGACATCACCAGAAAATTACTAGAGCTAATCAATGAATATAGTAAAGCTGCAGGATGTAAAATTAATACACAGAAATCCCTTGCATACCTATACACTATCAATGAAAAAACAGAAAGAGAAATTAAGGAAACAATCCCATTCACCAATGCAATGAAAAGAATAAAATACTTAGGATTTTTAAAATAAATTTACCTAAAGAAACAAAAGACCTATATATAGAAAACTATAAAACAGTGATGAAAGAAATCAAAGATGACACAAATAGATAGAGAAATATACCATGTTCGTGGATTGGAAGAATTAATATACTGAAAATGAATATATTACCCAAAGCAATCTACAGATTCAATGTAATCCCTATCAACCTACCAATGGTATTTTTCAGAGAACTAGAAAAAATAATTTCATAATTTGTATGGAAACACAAAAAAACTCGAATAGCCAAAGCAATCTTGAGAAAGAATAATGGAACTGGAGGAATCAACCTGCCTGACTTCAGACTATACTACAAAGCTACAGTCATCAAGACAGTATGGTACTGGCACAAAGACAGAAATATAGATTGATGGAATAAAATAGCCCAGAGATAAATCCATGAACCTATGGACACCTTATCTTTGACAAAGGAGGTAAAAATATACAATGGAGAAAAGACTATCTCTTTAACAAGTGGTGCTGGGAGAACTGGTTAACCACCTGTAAAAGAATGAAACTAGAACACTTTCTAACACCATACACAAACATAAACTCAAAATGGATTAAAGATATAAGTGTAAGACCAGAAACTATAAAACTCTGGATGAAAACATCAGCAGAACACTCTGACATAAATCACAGCAAGATCCTCTATGATCCACTTACCAGAGTAATGGAAATAAAACAAAAGTAAGCAAATGGGACCTATTTAAACTTAGCTTTTGAACAGCAAAGAACTATAAGCAAGGTGAAAAGGCAGCCTTCAGAATGGGAGAAAATAATCGCAAATGAAGCAACTGATGAAGAATTAATCTTCAACATGTACAAGCAGCTCATGCATCTCAATACCAGAAAAATAAACGAACCAATCAAAAAGTGGGCCAAAGAACTAAACAGACATTTCTCCAAAGAAGACATACAGATGGCTAACAAACACATGAAAAGATGCTCAACATCACTCATTATCAGAGAAATGCAAATCAAAACCACAGTGAGCTACCATCTCAAGCCAGTCAGAATGGCTGCCATCAAAAAGTCTACAAACGATAAATTCTGGAGAGGGTATGGAGAAAGGGGAACCCTTTTACACTGTTGGTGGGAATGCAACCTAGTACAGCCACTATGGAGAACAGTATGGAGATTCCTTAAAAAACTGGAAATAGAACTGCCTTATGAACCAGCAATCCCACTGCTGGGCATACACATTGAGGAAACCAGAATTGAAAGCGATACATGTACCCCAACATTCATTGCAACACTGTTTACAATAGCTAGGACATGGAAGCAACCTAGATGTCCATCGGCAGATGAACGGATAAGGAAGTTGTGGTACATATACACAATGGAATATTATGCAGCTATAAAAAAGAATGCATTTGAGTCCGTTCTAATGAGGTGTATGGAATTGGAGCCTATTATACAGAGTGAAGTAAGTCAGAAAGAGAAATTTCAATAAGTATATTAATGTATATATATGGAATTTAGAAAGATGGTAAAAATGACCCTATATGCAAGACACAAAAGAGACACACAGATGTAAAGAAAAGACATCTGGAAAATGTGGGAGAAGGTGTCCAGTTCAGTTCAGTCGCTTAGTCATTTCTGACTCTTTGCAACCCCATGAACCACAGCATGCCAGGCCTCCCTGTCCATCACCAGCTTCTGGAGTTCACCCAAACCCATGTCCATTGAGTCGGTGATGCCATCCAACCATCTTATCCTCTGTCCTCCCCTTCTCCTCCTACCCTCAATCTTTCCCTCAATCTTTCCCAGCATCAGGGTCTTTTCCAATGAGTCAACTCTTCACATAAGGTGGCCAAAGTATTGGAGTTTCAGCATCAGTCCTTCCAAAGAACACCCAGGACTGATCTCCTTCAGGATGGACTGGTTGGATGTCCTTGCAGTCCAAGGGACTCTCAAGAGTCTTCTCCAACACCACAGTTCAAAAGCATCAATTCTTCGGACCTCAGCTTTCTTTAAAGTCCAACTCTCACATCCGTTCATGACCGCTGGAAAAACCATAGCCTTGACTAGACAGCCCTATGTTGACAAAGTAATGTCTCTGCTTTTGAATATGCTATCTAGATTGGTCTTAACTTTCCTTCCAAGGAGTAAGCATCTTTTAATTTCATGGCTGCAATCACCATCTGCAGTGATTCTGGAGCCCAAAAAGTTAAAGTCTGACACTGTTTCCACTGTGTCCCCATCTATTTCCCATGAAGTGATGGGACCGGATGCCATGACCTTCATTTTCTGAATGTTGAGCTTTAAGCCAACTTTTTCACTCTCCTCTTTCACTTTCATCAAGAGCCTTTTGAGTTCCTCTTCACTTTCTGCCATAAGGGTGGTGTCATCTGCATATCTGAGGTTATTGATATTTCTCCTGGCAATCTTGATTCCAGCTTGTGCTTCTTCCAGCCCAGCATTTCTCATGATGTACTCTGCATAGAAGTTAAATAAGCAGGGTGACAATATACAGCCTTGATGTAGTCCTTTTCCTATTTGGAACCAGTCTGTTGTTCCATGTCCAGTTTTAACTGTTGCTTCCTGACCTGCATACAGGTTTCTCAAGAGGCAGGTCAGGTGGTCTGGTATTCTCATCTCTTTCAGAATTTTCCACAGTTTATTGTGATCCACACAGTCAAAGGCTTTGGCATAGTCAATAAAGCAGAAATAGATGTTTTTCTGGAACTCTCTTGCTTTTTTGATGATCCAGCAGATGTTGGCAATTTGATCTCTGGTTCCTCTGCCTTTTCTAAAACCAGCTTGAACATCTGAAAGTTCGCAGTTCACGTATTGCTGAAGCCTGGCTTGGAGAATTTTAGGCATCACTTTACTAGCATATAAGATGAGTGCAATTGTGTGGTAGTTTGAGGGAGTTGAAGTAGTTGAGGGAGAAGGTGAGGGTGGGATGATTTGAGAGAATAGCATTGAAACATGCATATTACCATATGTAAAATAGATGACCAGTGCAAATTCGATGAATGAAGCAGAGCATTCAAAACTGGTGCTCTGGAATAACCCAGAGAGAAGTGGTGGGAAGAGAAGTGGGTTCAGGATGGCCAGACACATGTACACCTGTGGCTGATTCATGTCTATGTATGGCAAAACCACCACAATATTGTAAAGTAATTAGCCTCCAATTAAAATAAATATATTAATTTTTAAAAGAATTTGAAATAAAATACTAAGAGTTTAATTCATGAATAAAATGCAATTATACATCCAGAAATTACAGGAAATCATCAAAAAATTTATAATTAATCAGAGAGTTTTAAAACATAGCTGAGAATAGCTCTATATAGACATATATATTTGTATGTATATATATACCTATATACATATACTATATAATATGGTTGGTTTAGTTGCTAAGTCATGTCTGACTTTGCTACCTCATTGACAATAGCCTACCAGGCTCCTCTGTTCATGGGATTCTCCAGGCAAGAGTACTTGAGTGGGTTGCCATTACCTTCTCCAACTATATAATATATGGAGGTTTAAAACAAATCAGCAATATTCAGTTAGAAAATATAATAAAAACAAGCTTCTTCACATAATAGTAAAGCACAAACAAAACCATATAGTGTACAATATCTAGGAGCAACCTTCATATGATATATATGCTCTCTATGAAGAAAATGGCAAAACATACTTGGACAAGAGGGCTAAATATATCTTATTTCTATGTTATAAATTTATATATTATTGTCTTTTATAGATATTACATGGAGATATCAATTCTTCAGGTTTATTATAGTTGAATATAAGTTGGTTTAATATAATTCTGTCAAGCTCAATATTGAAGATATAACTCAAATAAGTCAATAAGAATATAAAATTAAAATTGGGCAAATTTTGGCTTATAAAAGACTCTCTGAACACAATCATGAAAAACAAAAGCTACAAAAGATAAAAATGTAAAATTTCTATATCAAAGTTACATACACATATAATGGCAAAAAGTAAATGGCAAAAAAAGATTGTCAACACTTATGACTAAGAACAACATATCTCTATGGAAGACTTTGGTAAGGGCTGCTGCTGCGGCTGCTAAGTCGCTTCAGTCGTGTCCGACTCTGTGCGACCCCACAGATGGCAGCCCATCAGGCTCCTCCGTCCCTGGAATTCTCCAGGCAAGAACACAGTTTATATCTGTTTATGCTTCTTTGCTACAAGAACCCATGTTGTGCCTGGGGCAACAATGTGTCCAACTATTTTCTTTACTCTGACAGTTAGAGGTAGCCATTAACCAAGTCTGGCCAATAAAATTTAAGCAAAATTTCCTGAATGGGGTTCCTAGGAAAAATATGCTTTCCTTATCAAAAAGAAGAGTCTCAGAATGGATAATTTTGCTATCCATTCTTCCCCTCTTCCCTCCTGAAATATGAATCTGATGCCTAGAAGTAAAAAAACTATTTTTAGACCATGAAAAATAAAAGTCACATGCCAGTGTGGGTGAAGTATCAAGTTCAGTTCAGTTCAGTTGTTCAGTCATGTCCAACTCTTTGCGACCCCATGAATCGCAGCACACCAGGCGTCCCTGTCCATCACCATCGCCCAGAGTTCACTCAAACTCACGTCCATCAAGTCAGTGATGTCATCCAGCCATCTCATCCTCTGTCGTCGCCTCTTCCTCCTGCCCCCAATCCCTCCCAGCATCAGAGTCTTTTCCAATGAGTCAACTCTTCACATGAGGTGGCCAAAGTCCTGGACTTTCAGCTTTAGCATCATTCCTTCTAAAGAAATCCCAGGGCTGATCTCCTTCAGAATGGACTGGTTGGATCTCCTTGCAGTCCAAGGGACGCTCAAGAGTCTTCTCCAACACTACAGTTCAAAAGCATCAATTCTTCGGCACTCAGCTTTCTTCACAGTCCACTCTCACATCCATACATGACCACTGGAAAAACCATAGCCTTGATTAGACAGACCTTTGTTGACAAAGTAACGTCTCTGCTTTTGAATATGCTATCTAGGTTGGTCATAACTTTCCTTCCAAGGAGTAAGCGTCTTTTAATTTCATGACTGCAGTCACCATCTGCAGTAATTTTGGAGCCAAGAAAAATAAAGTCTGACACTGTTTCCACTGTTTCCCCATCTATTTCCCGTTAAGTGATGGGACCAGATGCCATGATCTTCATTTTCTGAATGTTGAGCTTTAAGCCAACTTTTTCACTCTCCTCTTTCACTTTCATCAAGAGCCTTTTGAGTTCCTCTTCACTTTCTGCCATAAGGGTGGTGTCATCTGCATATCTGAGGTTATTGATATTTCTCCCAGCAATCTTGATTCCAGCTTGTGCTTCTTCCAGCCCAGCATTTCTCATGATGTACTCCGCATAGAAGTTAAATAAGCTGGGTGACAATATACAGACTTGAAGTACTCCTTTTCCTATTTGGAACCAGTCTCTTGTTCCATGTCCAGTTCCAACTGTTGCTTCCTGACCTGCATACAGGTTTCTCAAGAGGCAGGTCAGGTGGTCTGGTATTCCCATCTCTTTCAGAATTTTCCACAGTTTATTGTGATCCACACAGTCAAAGGCTTTGGCATAGTCAATAAAGCAGAAATAGATGTTTTTCTGGAACTCTCTCGCTTTTTCCATGATCCAGCAGATGTTAGCAATTTGATCTCTGGTTCCTCTGCCTTTTCTAAAATCAGCTTGAACATCTGGAAGTTCGCGGTTCATATGTTGCTGAAGCCTGGCTTGGAGAATTTTGAGCATTACTTTACTAGCGTGTGAAATGAGTGCAGTTGTGCAGTAGTTTGAGCATTCTTTGCATTTCCTTTCTTTGAGATTGGAATGAAAACTGACCTTTTCCAGTCCTGTGGCCACTGCTGACTTTTCCAAATTTGCTGGCATATTGAGTGCAGCACTTTCACAGCATCATATTTCAGGATTTGAAATAGCTCAACTGGAATCCTATCACTTCCACTAGCTTTGTTCGTACATCTACTACTGTGGGCAGGAATCCCTTAGGAGAAATGGAGTAGCCATCATGGTCAACAAAATAGTCTGAAATGCAGTACTTAAATGCAATCTCAAAAACGACAGAATGATCTCTGTTCATTTCCAAGGCAAACCATTCAATATCACAGTAATCCAAGTCTATGCCCCAACCAGTAATGCTGAAGAAGCTGAAGTTGAACGGTTCTATGAAGACCTACAAGACCTTTTAGAACATCCAAAAAAGATGTCCTTTTCATTATAGGGAACTGAAATGCAAAAGTAGGAAGTCAAGAAACACCTGGAGTAACAGGCAATTTTGGCCTTGGAATATGGAATGAAGCAGGGCAAAGGCTAATAGAATTTTGCCATGAGAACGCACTGGTCATAGCAAACACCCTCTTCCAACAACACAAGAAGACTCTACACATGGACATCACCAGATGGTCAACACCGAAATCAGATTGATTATATTCGTTGCAGCCAAAGATGGAGAAGCTCTATACAGTCAGTAAAAACAAGACTAGAAACTGACTGTGGCTCAGGTCATGATTTCCTTATTGCCAAATTCAGACTTAAATGGAAGAAAGTAGGGAAAACCACTAGACCATTTTAGTATGACCTAAATCAAATTCCTTATGATTATACAGTGGAAGTGAGAAATAGATTTAAGGGCCTAGATCTGATAGATAGAGTGCCTGATGGACTATAGACAGAGGTTCATGACATTGTACAGGAGACAGGGATCAAGACCATCCCCATGGAAAAGAAATGCAAAAAAGCAAAATGGCTGTCTGAGGAGGCCCTACAAATAGCTGTGAAAAGAAGAGAAGCAAAAAGCAAAGGAGAAAAGGAAAGATATAAGCATCTGAATGCAGAGTTCCAAAGAATAGCAAGAAGAGATAAGAAAGCCTTCCTCAGCAATCAATGCAAAGTAATAGAGGAAAACAACAGAATGGGAAAGACTAGAGATCTCTTCAAGAAAATTAGAGATACCAGGGAACATTTCATGCAAAGATGGGCTCGATAAAGGACAGAAATGGTATGGACCTAACAGAAGCAGAAGATATTAAGAAGAGGTGGCTAGAAAACACAGAAGGACTATGCAAAACAGATATTTGCTACCCAGATAATCATGATGGTGTGATCACTCACCTAGAGCCAGACATCCTGGAATGTGAAGTCAAGTGGACCTTAGAAAGCATCATCATGAACAAAGCTAGTGGAGGAAGTATCAAGAGAGAAATCTAATTCCTTGAGTGCCTGCACCAATCCTGAAATACCATTGCTGAAACTTCCCATGTGAGGAAAAATACTCTCATTTGATTAAGGTACAGTAGTTGGTTTCTGTTATGTGTACTTAAACTGATAAATAAAAGATAAATGCTCTACTAGGGAAAAATGAATTGAACACACAAAATATAGTTTTAAAACTATAAAAGTAAAAAAATAAAAAGTATTGAAAATCACTAATAATAATAATAAATTTAAACAAGCTGCCAGTATTAAAAGGTGAAGATACAAAAATTTAAAGACAAAGGATAACATTCAGTGTGGTGGTAGATGTGAAAACTGTCATACATGGCTTGTGAGAGTATACATTAGTAAAATCATTCATAAAGAATTTTTTCAGTACATCTCACTACACATTAAAATATGCATGTTCTTTGATTCATAGTTCCAAATGTAAGAATAAAGCTATAAAATTTCTAAAAGAAAACACAAGAGAAAATCTCTGTGACCTTAGGTTACATGATGAGTTTTTGGACACAACATTAAAAGCATACTCTGCAAAGAAAAAAATTAACAAGTTGTACTCTATCCAAATTAAAGACTTTTTCTCTGTGAAGGACATCATGAAGAGAATGAAAAGCCAAGCCACGGGCCAGAAGAAAATATTTACAGATCACATATCTGATCAAGGTATCTCCAGGTCAGATAAAGAACTCAACTAAATAATAAGAAAACAATATGAGAAAAAATAAGGGGTAAAAGAACTGTACAGTCACTTCATCAGAGAAGAAATATGGATGGCAAATGAATATATGAAAAGATGCTCAACATTATTAGCTAAGGAAATACAAGTTAAAATAACAATGAAATACCAACCATGCACTTATATTGTTTCAATTTCAAAATAAAACCAAAGAGAGCAAAAAATAACAACTGTTGATGAGGATGCTGATCAATAGGAATCTCTCATTCATTGAAAGCAGGAATGCAAAATACTATACGATACAAAGTCATTTTGGAAAATAGTTTCTTATACAGATAAACATATACTTACAATGACGACAAAATCTAGAGCACACTCAGAATGAATGGACTGCACACAACAAACAGAACTACACACAACAAACTGGATAAATCTCACACTGTTAAGGGAGAGGCCAAATACAAATAAATACATATTGTATGATTTCATTTATATAAATTTCTAAAATAGCCAAAACTAATCTATGGTGTCAGAACAGTTACTGCCCTGGAGAGTAAGGTAGTTATTTGCACACAGGAGGGATTTATAAGAAGACTTTTGGAGTGTTGATAATGTTTTGCTTCTTGATCTGGGGACTACTTACATGAGTACAATCATTTTGTGAAACCATAAGCTGTATGTGTATTGTTTACAAACTTTTTTTTATGTATGTCCTTCTTCAACAAATTATTTGCTAAGAGGGAACAGGAGGTTGTTTAAATCATCATTTATCCTTGCAATGAAATATTCTTCAACAATTAAAAATATTACAGTATGTTATTGATATGAAAATATAAGTAAATTATGAAATAATGTATGACCTTATTTTATAAAAAGTTTAAAAGTATATAAATAACAAAAGATCTGGAAGACTATAAACTCAGTTGCTAATTTAGATTGGGTCATGGATGCTTTGTGTTCTTTGCACTAGCATTCATTATTTAATTCTTATGTGATGCTGCTGCTGCTATGTCACTTCAGTCGTGTCTGACTCTGTGCGACCCCATAGACGGCAGCCCCGTCTATGGGGCAACCAGGCTCTCCCATCCCTGGGATTCTCCAGGCAAGAACACTGGAGTAGGTTGCCATTTCCTTCTCCAATGCATGAAAGTGAAAAGTGAAAGTGAAGTCGCTCAGTCGTACCCGACTCTTAGCGACCCCATGGACTGCAGCCCACCAGGCTCCTCCATCCATGGGATTTCCCAGGCAAGAGTACTGGAGTGGGGTGCCATTGCCTTCTCCCACTCTTATGTGATGAGCATATATTAGTTTTACATAATAAAAATTTTACTTCATATGAAATCTTAAAAAGGGGTGCTTATACTACAAAATATAAAATATTATGTAATAATTAAGTAGCATAGGAGTGGATATATAAATGGAAAAGAATAGACAGAATTCTCAATAACAGAATTCTTACTGTGGTAAAAGTAGTGCTATAAATATACATAAAAGGAGGGATACATTATAAAGAGCACCAAGAGAACACTTTGGAAAAAAATAAATTTATATATACTCCATGTAAAGAAATACATCCCTTAAAAATCTAGAAGTGTTAAAAACAGCCAAGCAACAAAAACATAGAACAATACAGGAAAATATCATTCTCTGATTGTGAAGGAACATTGTAAAAAAGACTATATAGATTTGGCTACAGTAAATTAAAGGTTGTTTGTTATACTTCAAAAGATAACATCACCAAAATTAAATGCAAACAATAAACTGGGAACCATGTTGAATATAAATATGGCATATAAACAACATGTATAGTAGTTAGTGGTGGTGGTGGTTTAGTCACTAAGTCATGTCTGATTCTTGTGACCCCATGGATTATAGCCCACTGGGCTCCTCTGTCCATTGGATTTCCCAGGCAAGAATACTGGAGTGGGTCATCATTTCCTTCTCCAGGGGATCTTCCCAACCCAGGGATCAAACCTGTATCTCCTCCACTGCAAGTTGATTCTTTACCAGCTGAGCCACCAGGGACATCCCTATGTATAGTAGAGTAGATACTTAATACCTAAGAGAAACTTGTAAGAAATTCTTTTAGATGTCAATTAAAAAGTAGGAAAAAAGAATGATAGTCATGAATAATAGAAAAGAAAATGTAAAATGTTTAATAAACACATGAAGATGACTACGTGAATCACAAAATACCCCTCCCCCAAACTAATGCAAACAACAAAACTAAACAAAAGAAAAATGGGATGGAACAAATCTGTTTTCAGCAGCGGCAAACAAACAAGAAAAAATTCTGATCTAATGTTAGACAAGTGCTCCAACTTTCAGTCAACAAGTAAAAGAAATCACATTTGGTTCCCTATCAGAAACAAAATAGGAGAAAATATATGAAACCATAGTTTTCAAGACAGCAGTTGTCAGACAATAAGAGATAGTGATCTCTGAGTAATGGAAAACCAATTAGGGGAATCCTAAAACTGCTTCAACACCATTCACAACAGTATATAATATACAGTATAAAATATACTTAAGGATTAAGGATTATACTTGCAGAATATATGCAAGATGTTTAGACTTAAACCACAAACATTGCTGAGAGAAATTAAAGAAGAGCTAAATAAAAGGAAAGAGATACTGTGTTTATGATTTAGAAAAAGACCCATCAAAAGTGTCTAGTCATCATTTCTAATTCCATCTTCCCATTCTCCTTATATTCTTTTTTAAACTTCTCTTTATAAAAAATGTCAAATAAAATCAAAGAATAGCATAATGAATCCCTGTAGATTCATTACTCAATTTCAACAGTTATAAACCTCATTATAATTCTAGTTTAATCTATGCTGCTAACCACTTCCCAACCATCCAACCCTAACCCTAACCCTAATCTTCTGTGTCATAGATTTCATCTGTAAATATCTAAAAATAAGGCCTCTTTTAAAAAACTTTTGTTGTTGTTTAGTCACTAAGTTGTGTCTGATTCTTTTGCAAGCATGTGGACTGTAGCCCACCAGGTTCCTCTATCCATGGGATTTCCCAGGCAAGAACACTGGAGTGGGTTGCCATTTCCTACTCCAAGGGATCTTCTCAACTCAGGGACAGAGCCTTCATCTCCTGCATTGGCAGAAGGATTCTTTACCACTGAGCCACCATAATCACAACATAATTTCACCTCAAAACATTAAATACAGTACCCTAATATGATCAAATAGATCATCAGTGTTCCAATTTTCCAAGTAATCTCAAAAATATTTCTTTTATAGTGTGTTGCTTGATTAAACTGAAGTATATGTTTTCACTTGCTCATTATGTATCCTAAATAGGGTAACTTCAGATCAGATCAGTCGCTCAGTCGTGTCCGAGTCTTTGCTACCCCATGAATCGCAGCACGCCAGGCCTCCCTGTCCATCACCAACACCTGGAGTTCATTCAGACTCACGTCCATCAAGTCAGTGATGCCATCCAGCCATCTCATCCTCTGTCGTCCCCTTCCCCTCCTGTCCCCAATCCCTCCCAGCATCAGAGTCTTTTCCAATGAGTCAACTCTTCCCATGAGGTGGCCAAACTACTGGACTTTCAGCTTTAGCATCATTCCTTCCAAAGAAATCCCAGGGCTGATCTCCTTCAGAATGGACTGGTTGGATCTCCTTTCAGTCCAAGGGATTCTCAAGAGTCTTCTCCAACACCACAGTTCAAAAGCATCAATTCTTCGGTGCTCATCCTTCTTCACAGTCCAACTCTCACATCCATACCTGACCACAGGAAAAACCATAGCCTTGACTAGACGAACCTTTGTTGGCAAAGTAATGTCTCTGCTTTTGAATATGCTATCTAGGTTGGTCATAACTTCCCTTCCAAGGAATAAACATCTTTTAATTTCATGGCTGCAGTCACCATCTGCAGTGATTTTGGAGCCAAGAAAAATAAAGTCTGACACTGTTTCCACTGTTTCCCCATCTATTTGCCATGAAATGATGGGACCGGATGCCATGATCTTCGTTTTCTGAATGTTGAGCTTTAAACCAACTTTTTCACTCTCCACTTTCACTTTCACCAAGAGGCTTTTTAGTTCCTCTTCACTTTCTGCCATAAGGGTGGTATTGATATCTGAGGTTATTGATATTTCTCCCAGCAATCTTGATTCCAGTTTGTGTTTCTTCCAGTCCAGTGTTTCCCATGATGTACTCTGCATAAAAGTTAAATAAGCAGGGTGACAATATACAGCCTTGACAAACTCCTTTTCCTATTTGGAACCAGTCTGTCATTCTATGGCCAGTTCTAACTGTTGCTTCCTGACCTGCATACAAATTTCTCAGGAGGCAGATCAGGTGGTCTGGTATTCCCATCTCTTTCAGAATTCTCCACAGTTTATTGTGATCCACACAGTCAAAGGCTTTGGCATAGTCAATAAAGCAGAAATAGATGTTTTTCTGAAACTCTATTGCTTTTTCCATGATCCAGTGGATGTTGGCAATTTGATCTCTGGTTCCTTTGCCTTTTCTAAAACCAGCTTGAACATCTGGAAGTTCACAGTTCAGATATTGCTGAAGCCTGGCTTGGAGAATTTTGAGCATTACTTTACTAGCGTGTGAGATGAGTGTAATCGTGCAGTAATTTGAGCATTCTTTGGCATTGCCTTTCTTTGGGATTGGAATGAAAACTGACCTTTTCCAGTCCTGTGGACACTGCTGAGTTTTCCAAATTTGCTGGCATATTGAGTGCAGCACTTTCACAGCATCATCTTTTAGGATTTGAAAGAGCTCAACTGGAATTCTATCACCTCCACTAGCTTTGTTCGTAGTGATGCTTTCTAAGGCCCACTTGACTTCACATTCCAGGATGTCTGGCTCTAGGTCAGTGATCACACCATTGTGATTATCTGGGTCATGAAGATCTTTTTTGTACAGTTCTTCTGTGTGTTCTTGCCATCTCTTCTTAATATCTTCTGCTTCTGTTAGGTCCATACCATTTCTGTCCTTTGTCGAGCCCATCTTTGCATGAAATGTTCCTTTGGTATCTCTGATTTTCTTTTAGAGATCCTTAGTCTTTCCCATTCTCTTGTTTTCCTCTATTTCTTTGCATTGATCGCTGAAGAAGGCTTTCTTATCTCTTCTTGCTATTATTTGGAACTCTGCATTCAGATGTTTATATCTTTCCTTTTATCCTTTGCTTTTCGCTTCTCTTCTTTTACTTTATATTTAATTGTCCAAAGTGCAACATATTTATGAGTGAAAAGGACCACTAATAATAATTATGCCAGAAAATAAGGATAAAT
Source organism: Bubalus bubalis (assembly GCF_019923935.1). Lineage (NCBI taxonomy): Eukaryota > Metazoa > Chordata > Mammalia > Artiodactyla > Bovidae > Bubalus > Bubalus bubalis. The sequence goes on along the minus strand of NC_059157.1, from coordinate 131,993,053 downwards.
CAGGATGATCACAGGCAAACTGAAATGTGTGGTCACCATGTTCTTAAATCTGTTTTAATCTATATGATTCCACTTTCTATTCCCCCCCGCTCCACCGCCCCGCCTTTCTTGTTCCCTTCCATCCGGTGGCAATGTATGTATTGAAGAAACCAGTCCCTTTATTCTGTATAATTTCCCAGAGTCTGAATTTTGCCCATATTGTTCCTCTCTTACATGCATTTCCTAAAATATTGTAGGTCCAAAAGCTAGGCCTGATTCTGATTAATTTTGACAAGAATACCTCTTAGGAGATGTTCTTTTCTCTCTCAATCCCACACCAGTCTTTTCTCTGAGCCCTCAAACAAAACTGCTTTGTCAAGGTTCCTTTAATTCCTTAGTGAGTGAAGTCACTCAGTCGTGTCCCACTCTTTGCGACCCCATGGACTGTAGCCCACCAGGCTCCTCTGTCCATGGGATTCTCCAGGCAAGAGTACTGGAGTGGGTTGCCATTTCCTTCTCCAGGGGATCTTCCCAACCCAGGGATTGAACCCAGGTCTACTGCTAAACCCAGTTCTCATCTTATTCAGCTGATATCTTACTCCTGGCTGATGCCCTTTCTTCACTTGGTTTTTAAAACTCAACCACAGTTTGCTTGTCCTCCACCTTCACTGATCTTTGCTTCTTAGTCTCTTTTTCAGAGTTCCCTCTTTTCTCTGGCCTCTTAATGTTGGAATACCCCCAGGGTTCAATTATTGATCCTTCCCTTGTTTTACATTCACTCCCTTGATGAGATCATCCAGACTCCTGGCTTTAAATGCCATCTATATATTCTGACTGGCTTCCTAGGTGGCTCAGATGGTAAAGAATCCACTTGCTAAGGCAGGAGACACAGATTCGATCCCTAGGTTGCGAAGACCCTCTGGAGTAGGAAATGGCAACCCACACCAGTATTCTTGCCTGGGAAATCCCATGGACAGAGGGGCCTGGTGGGCTACAGTCTATGGGGTCACAAAAGAGTTGGACAAGACTTAATGACTAAATAGCAGCACCAGTATATATGCTGACAGCTTCCAGCTCAGTGCTATTCCAGAATTTCAGGCCTGAAGTTGCTTATGTAACATCTCCACTATGATGTCTCGTTTGATGATACAACTCCATTTTTATTAGTTTCTCAGTCTTGTAGTCATCCTTAACACCTCTCTCCTATATCCTACATCAAATTCATCAGGAGCTTTTGTTGGATCTACCTTCAAAATATATTAAAAATCTAACCATTTTGCACTACCTCTTCAATTACCACATTAGTTTAAGTTGCCATGATCTCTCATCCAGATTATTGCAATAGCCTCCTAATTGATCTCTCCATTGTGTTCTTACCTCCAGTATTTATTAAATAGTAGTCAAATGATCCTTATAAAATGGATTGTGTCATCACTTTGCTCAAAACTGTCCAGTGGTTCCTCTTTTCATTCAGAGTAAAACCCAAAGTTCTTATAATGTCCCACAAGGCTCTACATCTTCTCACATGTTTACACTGACTTACTCTCCCTCTACACTCCTCCTCACTCACTCACCCTGTTACAGTCACACAGGTTTTCTTGCTGCCTCAAAAACACAATCAGATACATTCTCATTTGAAGAACATTTACTCTAGATGTTCCTTTTTTCTGAAACATTCTTCTCCCTGATATTCCTTTGGCTAAGTCTATCCTGAAAAAATCAACTTCTCAATGAGACCTACTTTGACCTCCTTTTATATACTTCCCTGGTGGCTCAGACAGTAAAGCGTCTGCCTACACTGTGGAGACCTGGGTTTGATCCCTGGGTTTGGAAGATCCTCTGGAGAAGGAAATGGCAACCCACTCCAGTACTCTTGCCTGGAAAATCCCATGGACAGAGGATCCTCATAGGCTACAGTCCATGGGGTCACAAAGAGTTGGATATGACTGAGCAACTAAACTTTCTTTCTTTCTTTCTTTTCTATATACTATAATCTGGACCATAATTTTCCCAGAACCCCCTGTCCCCTTACTTTTCTTAATTTCCACTTTTCACATTATTTACATCATCTAGTTATTGTATAATTTACTTATTTTTATGTTTATTGTTTACTGTGTACCTTCTCTCACCAGAACATAAACTTCTTAAAGGCAGAAACTTTTTTTTTGTTCTCTGATGATCCCTCAGGCTTTCACAGTCTAACCTATGATAAGCTCTCCATGTAGTGAGTCAAATGCTGAATTAATGTTGAATAAATGAATGATTACTGTTACTGTTATTACTATGTGAACACTTAATTTCAGCAGGACAAGTATTTGGGAGCTTGCTGCAATGGACCAAGTGGGAAATACTGGTATAATGTGGTAGCAGTGGTGATAGAAAGAAGTGACACACTTAAAACATAGTTTGGAAACATTTACAATGATTGGATGAAGGGATATGATTTGGTTAAAGGGGAAGAATCAAGAATAATCCTTAGATTTCCTGGATTGGCTAATTATAAGGTGGCACAGTGGTAAAGAATCCACCTGTAATGCAGGAGAGGTGGGTTCAATCCCTGAGTTGGGAACATGCCCTAGGGGAGGAAATGGCAACCCAATCCAATATTCTTGCCTGGACAGAGGAGTCTCGAGGGCTACAGTCCACAGAGTTGCAAAGAGTCAGACACAATTGAGCATACATGCAGCATAATATGTTATGAAACGGCGAAGAGGTGAGAAAAACAGATTAGGGAAGTGGATCAAGAGTCTGTATTGAATGGTAAGTTTGAGATGCCTGTGAGCCATCCAAAAGGTAATTACAAGAAAGTAGTTATACAGAGGGTCAAAATTAAGGCTCTTGGCTATGTTTACAGAGTTTGGAAATATTGATATAAGAAAAGAATTTAAACCTATAGGAACAGAAAGGTGAGAAGAATAGATATATTCTAATCATCTCCTCAAGAGGCTTTTACTCTGGTCTTTTGTTGTTGTTTAGTCGCTAAGTTCTATCTGACTCTTTGCACCCCAAGGACTGTAGCCCATCAGGCTCCTTTGTCTGTGAAATTTCCAGGCAAAAATTCTGGAGTAGATTGCCATTTCCTTCAGGGCATCTTCCCACCCAGGGATAAAACCTTCATCTCCTGCATTGGCAGGAGGATTCTTTACCACTGAGCCACCAGGGAAGCACTATACTAGCCCTTCGATCAAGGTAAAGCTACTGATAAGAAGCACTCAGTGAGGAAGGAGAAAAACAAGATGAAATTGCATGGTAAGAGCCAAGAGACAAAAATGTTCCATGAAGCTGGGGAACATCCGCTGGCTTTTGTAACAGAAGCACCATTCATGGTAGATGCAATCTCAGTGGAACAATAAGAGTGGAAGCCAAATTATATTTCTAGTACGTCACTATGCCTCTTTGTTTTTATCACAACAGGAAGCGAAAGTCCTATAATCTTCAATCAAATCGGGGCAATCCAATTACACACTTACCCACTCAAGGGTAACAAAATATAAGTGGTAGAGAATAGAAAGTAATGTGGATCCAAAGTTGCCTATAGAATCTGGAGAGCTGAGTAGGTATGCTGGGCTGGTAGTAGAACAACTGGGATGACCTAGCATCATAGAATCTAAGGAGTGGAGAGAATAATAAAGGATCATCCCAGAGAAAGAAAATGCAAGGCATGCATATCTATTCTAATCAATCATAGCATTTCTTCCTCTTGAGCTGCAACAGCGTCAGAGGACCACAGTGCTCCAGCCAGCCCTTACCAGTTGATCACAGTTGGCATGGGAATTAAACCCATTCACTATCTCTATCGCAAGTCCCAAACAAGTCTCACCTCCTCTAATCCTTTTTACTTCACCTCTACAAAACCACAGGTAATCATTTAGCTTCTGCTTCAGTGGAGGTAGGGAACATCTATCTTCTTTTGAGATTGAGTCAAAAGCTGCTCCCACTGCTTTCCCCTCCCTAGAAGTTACTGCAACTACATGAGCCACCGTAATTTTTGTCCTCACATGTCAAACTTTCAGGTATTTAAAGACAGCTATTTATTTTCCCTAGAATTTTCTCCTCTCCAGCAGAAACAAATTTGTGCTGTTTGTGCTTAGTCACTCAGTCATGTCCGACTCTTTGTGACCCCATGGACTGCAGTCCGCCAGGCTCCTCTGTCCAAGGGGCTTCTCCATGCAAGAATACTGGAGTGGGTTGTCATGCCCTCCTTCAGGGAATCTTCCCAAACCAGGGATCAAACCCAGGTTTCCTGCAATGCAGGTGGATTCTTTAGCATCTGAAACACCAGGGAAGACAAGAAAAAATTTAGGATCTTTATCAAAGGATTTAGTTCCTAGTTTAATGCTACTTTATTCACTTTTAGCACTCTCATTTGCCTGAAAAATATATGCCCTCCACCATCATGCTTTACATACTCAGACTGAACTAAAAAACTGGAATATCTACCTTAAACAACAAATAGATAAAAAAGCATCCTTATCTAACTTATGTAGAGTCCCATCTACCAGATGCTAGGAGTTTTCCCCTAACAACAATGGGGGAGTAAAAACAGGTCTTAAGAGCTCCATGGGGATAAAGGGAGATCATGCAAAGAGGCATAAATTCCAGCTGTTGGAACTTAGGCAGTCTAACTACTGAGTGGAACAGATGATACATTACAGGACGTTTTCCCTTGGGTCATGTGAATTTTAGGATCAAAATATCTAGCAGAATAAAAATAGGTCCTGAATAAAATTACAACATACGGAAGATGAATAAATATGACTCTAGTAGCCTAATAAAACAGATTGCATTATATTTTAGTTAGTTTTTACATAAATGAAATACTATTATATATTAACCTCCCCTCTTAAGAATTTTAGGGGAAACTTTTTTTACTTGATTTTTCAAGGTCTTTTACAAGTTAGTTTATTAGAGCAATTATGGTTAATCAAAACAAAATCATACATGATTTCCAAATAGATTTCAAACTTGTTAAGGGCAAGAACTGTGCTTTTCCTTTCTTGTATTAAATCCAATGATTGTAATATAAAGGATACTCAAATTATGTGCTTATTAACATAAAAATAATTATGAATAAAAGAAAATTTATTTTAAGGCATAAGAACTGACAAACTTTTGGTTAGTCTTCAGAGTCTTTATTATTGGATCTGCAGAACAACCAAAAATTTCAAATTGTTCCTTGGAAATTGATCTACTTACTTCTCATATATTCCACTAATAACCAATAAGCAACTTACACAAATCATATAGAAAGGCACTGAGACTTTCCATTTGCACAAGACAAGAGGAAGATCTCATTTCTTAATCTCCTCTTCTCTTCCTTGGCTTTCCTGTCTTTGCTAGTAACTTTTTATGATCACTAGCAGTTTCTCTTAAATAGCATTCTGTTACTTGGATACCTCAACTGCAGCCATCTCTTTATAGGACATCATGAATGTTTTAGTTAGTTTGGGTTGAGAATTTCTAAGCCTTGCTTTTTTTCCCTTTTCTTTATTCACCACTTGACCCCATTTTTTCAGTTTCCAGTAAGTCTTGTCACTTCTGCTGATAAGAATGGAGTCAAACTGCCTTAGATCCCATATCTCAAGAGGAACAGGTCTGCGAGCTATATATAAAGATTTAAATTTATAAAGCTTCTTGAAAAAGAAGTTATCAAAATTATTAGTGGTAGTAGTAGTGAAGTTGCTCAGTCGTGTCCGACTCTTTGCGATTCCATGGACTGTAGCCTACCAGGCTCCTCAGTCCATGGAATTCTCCAGGCAAGAGAACTGGAGTGGGTTGTCATTTCCTTCTCCAGGGGATCTTCCTGACCCAGGGATCGAACCCAGGTCTCCCGCATTCCAGGCAGACATTTTAACCTCTGAGCCACAGTAACTAAATAATTTGAAAAATTAAAGTACTTGCTAAGGGTCAGTTTAGGGAATCTTGGCTTTACTTTTTCTGAGATAACTTTTTATCAAAATGAAAAAGCCTTGGGATAAGGACAATTTCAAACTATGGGAAAGAAACTAGGGAATAATTTGTTACAGCCTTAAGATACAGAGCAAAGGATGTTATTACTTTTGAGTAAATAAAGTTTGAGCTTCACTTGCATGAATTGCTACATCCCTTCACCTTTGGCCAGAAGATTCTTCTTGTAAAAGTATCTATGTTATTATACTATTTCATGCTGCAAATACAGAAATATTTTATAAGTTAGATATCTCTTCAAGCTTATGACACTCCAGTTTTATTAGTATTTTTCATGATAATCCTCATAATAATATATGTATTCATGCATGATTCGGGGTTTGCATTTATCCATTTGCATGCACCCTTGTGAGATGTGAGCTTCCTTTTTTAATTCTTTATTACCAAAGAGGATCATACATTTTCCTTCAAAATAACCCAAAGAGAATCATAACATTTTAATGCTGCAAAGTTCCCCAGAGGTCATATACTTCAAGATCTTCATTTTACAGATGAAGTAACTGAGGCCCAGAGGTTAAATGCCTAGGAAACTATTACAGAATGCAATTTAAATGGCACTGCAAGCTTCAAAGCAACTCATTCATTGCCCTGCAATGATCCTACCTCTCCCACCTGGTCCAAAATTCCCATCAGTTTCACAATGCCTGACACTTAAAGTACTTATATCAATTAATCAATAGGGACTGGATAAATGGAATCATTGTTCTTTTATGGATATTGTTAACATTGGGGGTGGAGTGAACTAAGCACAATTTGTCTTTGATAGTCCTTTCCATCTCTTTCTTACTCTCTTGCTTTTCTCTTCTACAGCCTCAGAGGACTCTTAAGCTTTTGAAGGCAGCTCCCATCACCACACCTAATGGGATTTTTAATTCCCAGCAGTGACTCACATATTTCTACATTACCTCACTGACTAGCCAAACTTATTTGACATGTGTTCTATTAATCTATGTAACCAGGATCTGCTATGGTAAACTACAATCTATAGGCCACTACTATTTTCCCCTATCTTTCAAATAACTCACTAATCTCTAACTTGCTAGCACATCAAATATTGAGGCATACTATAAAGACTTCCTGAAGAAGGCAATGGCACCCCACTCCAGCAGTCTTGCCTGGAAAATCCATGGACAGAGGAGCCTGGTGGACTGCAGTCCATGGGGTGGCAAAGAGTCGGACACGACTGAGCGACTTCCCTTTCACTTTCCACTTTCCTGCATTGGAGAAGGAAATGGCAACCCACTCCAGTGTTCTTGCCTGGAGAATCCCAGGGACGGTGGAGCCTGGTGGGCTGCCGTCTACGGGGTCGCAGAGAGTCGGACACGGCTTAAGCGACTTAGCAGCAGCAGCAGCATAAAGACTTCCTGGGCTTCCCTGGTGGCTCAAACAGTAAAGAATCTGCTCACAATGTGGAAGACCCAGCTTCCATCCCTGGGTCAGGAAGATGCCCTGGAGAAGGGAATGGCAACCCATCCCAGTATTCTTGCCTGGAGAATTCCATGGCCAGAGGAGCTTGGCAGGCTACAGTCCCTGGAGTCACAGAGAGTCAGGCATGACTGAGTGACTAAGACACACACACACACACACACACACACACATAAAGACTTTCTATATCTCATGGCTTTAAATATTGATCCTTTAAATGGAATAATTCTAGAACAGCAATGACTCATAGATAGGGATATCCCTTTCCCAAATGCAGCCCTTCAACAGTGTACATCAACTGCCCATAGTTGTCTTCCATCAGAACCTAAGAGTAACTTTTTATCTATGACATTCTCCTGTGTCAGTTGCAAGGACTCAAGTGAGGAACATTTTAGTTCTTCATGCAAAAAAAAAAGCTTCTGAACTTTTTCTCTGGGTATCTAATTGGTCTCTAGAGTGTTGTGTGTGTGTGTGTGGTAGTTGCTCAGTTATGGCCGACTCTATGTGACCCCATGGACTGTAGCCCTTCAGGCTCCTTTGTCCATGGAATTCTCGAGGCAAGGATACTAGAACGGGTTGCCATTCCCTTCTCCAGAGGATCTTCCTGACCCAGGGATCCAACCGAGGGCTTCTGCACTGCAGGTGGGCTCTTCACCATCTGATCCACCATATGTTATTCATTCTTTCTGATATATGTTTGATTGGGTCTGGTCTTTTAAGGCCAGTTGAAGTTTCTTGAAATTAATAATGTAGACAGTTATGCTTACCCAGCAACAGTGAAAACAATAATTATAATAACAAAATATTTACTGAATATTTCATATGTGTCAGTTTGCTAAAAATTCTTTATATGCTTTGTCTCATGTAATCATTTCAACAACACTTTGATCTGTATGCTATTAATATCTTGTATTCGTTGATGTGGAGACTGCTGGGTGTGTGATCTTGGGAAAAATTACTTAGCTTTTTTGGGTTTCTCTAACATGGGTAATAACAATTTCATTGAGGATTCAATGCAATATCCACATATGATGTTTATCATGGTGCTTGGCTTATAGTAAGTGTTTCAAAAATGATAGCCTTTATTGAGGAAATTGTTCTAGTTCATATAGCTAAAAGTGGTAGAGCCAAGGATCAAAGCAGGGCAGTCAGCCTCCAGAGATATACTTTACTGTTTCTAAAATGGTAAGTACAAAGTATTTATGAAGGTGGTTATTATCAAACATGCCGAGATTCTGAAACAAAAAAAGCTATCTCTGACAATTTGCTTTTCCCAAAAGAACTTTAATTTAATCATTTAATTCCTTAAATTTTTATTTTTAGTTTTATTATATCCTTTAACAAATTTGTTGACTGTATAGACCTTCTCCATCTTTGGCTGCAAAGAATATAATCAATCTGATTTTGGTGTTGACCATCTGGTGATGTTCATGTGTAGAGTCTTCTCTTGTGCTGTTGGAAGAAGGTGTTTGCTATGATCAGTGCGTTCTCTTGGCAAAACGCTATTAGTCTTTGCCCTGCTTCATTCTGTATTCCAAGGCCAAATTTGACTGTTACTCCAGGTGTTTCTTGACTTCCTACTTTTGCATTCCAACCCCCTATACTGAAAAGGACATCTTTTTGGGGCGTTAGTTCCAAAAGATCTTGTAGGTCTTCATAGAACCGTTCAACTTCAGCTTCTTCAGCATTACTGGTTGGGGCATAGACTTGGTTACTGTGGTATTGAATGGTTTGCCTTGGAAACAAACAGAGATCATTCTGTCATTTTTGAGATTGCATCCAAGTACTGCATTTTGGACTTTTTTGTTGACTATGATGGCTACTCCATTTCTTCTAAAGGGTTCCTGCCCACAGTAGTAGATATAATGGTCATCTGAGTTAAATTCACCCATTCCAGTCCATTTTAATTCGCTGATTCCTTGAATGTCAGGAGCTGACTGTGGCTCAGATCATGAACTCCTTACTACCAAATTCAGACCTAAATGGAAGAAAGTAGGGAAAACCACTAGACCATTCAGGTATGACCTAAATCAAATCCCTTATGATTATACAGTGGAAGTGAGAAATAGATTTAAGGGACTAGATCTGACAGACAGAGTGCCTGATGAACTATGGACGGAGGTTTGTGACATTGTACAGGAGACAGGGATCAAGACCATCCCCATGGAAAAGAAATGCAAAAAAAGCAAAAAAAAAAAATGGCTGTCTGGGGAGGCCTTACAAATAGGTGTGAAAAGAAGAGAAGCGAAAAGCAAAGGAGAAAAAGAAAGATATAAGCATCTGAATGCAGAGTTCCAAAGAATAGCAAGAAGAGATAACAAAGTCTTCCTCAGTGATCAATGTAAAAAAAAAAGAGGAAAACAAGAGAATTGGAAAGACTAGAGATCTCTTCAAGAAAGTTAGAAATACCAAGGGAACATTTCATGCAAAGATGGGCTCGATAAAGACAGAAATTCTATGGACCTAACAGAACCAGAAGATATTAAGAAGAGGTGGCAAGAATACACAGAAGAACTGTACAAAAAAGATTTTCTCGACCCAGATAATCACGATGGTGTGATCATTGACCTAGAGCCAGACATTCTGGAATGTGAAGTCAAGTGGGCCGTAGAAAGCATCATTGCCGGGAGAAATACCAATAACCTCAGATATGCAGATGACACCACCCTTATGGCAGAAAGTGAAGAGGAACTCAAAAGCCTCTTGATGAAAGTGAAAGTGGAGAGTGAAAAAGTTGGCTTAAAGCTCAACATTCAAAAAACGAAGATCATGGCATCCCGTCCCACCACTTCATGGGAAAGAGATGGGGAAACAGTGGAAACGGTGTCAGACTTTATTTTTCTTGGCTCCAAAATCACTGCAGATGGTGACTGCAACCATGAAATTAAAAGATGCTTACTCCTTGGTAGGAAAGTTATGACCAACCTAGATAGCACATTCAAAAGCAGAGACATTACTTTGCCAACAAAGGTTCGTCTAGTCAAGGCTATGGTTTTACCAGTGGTCATGTATGGATGTGAGAGTTGGATTGTGAAGAAAGCTGAGGTCCGAAGAATTGATGCTTTTGAACTGTGGTGTTGGAGAAGACTCTTGAGAGTCCCTTGGACTGCAAGGAGATCCAACCAGTCCATTCTGAAGGAGATCAGCCCTGGGATTTCTTTGGAAGGAATGATGCTAAAGCTGAAACTCCAGTACTTTGGCCACCTCATGCGAAGAGTTGACTCATTGGAAAAGACTCTGATGCTGGGAGGGATTGGGGGCAAGAGGAGAAGGGGACGACAGAGGATGAGATGGCTGGATGGCATCACTGACTCGATGGACGTGAGTCTGAGTGAACTCCGGGAGTTGGTGATGGACAGGGACACCCGGCGTGCTGCGACTCATGGGGTCGCAAAGAATCGGACATGACTGAGCAACTGATCTGATCTGATCTGATCTGATGAACAAGGTGAATAGAGGTGATGGAATAACAGTTAAGCTAATTCAAATCCTGGAAGATGATGCTGTGAAAGTGCTGCACTCAATATGCCAGCATTTGGAAAACTCAGCAATGGCGACAGGATTGGAAAAGGTCAATTTTCACTCCAATCCCAAAGAAAGGCAATGCCAAAGAATGCTTAAACTACTGCACAATTGCACTTATCGCATATGCTAGTAAAGTAATGCTCAAAATTCTCCAAGCCAGGCTTCAGCAATACATGAACTGTGAACTTCCAGATATTCAAGTTGGTTTTAGAAGGAAGAGGAACCAGAGATCAAATTGCTAACATCCACTGGATCATCAAAAAAGCAAGAGAGTTCCAGAAAAACTATTTCTGCTTTATTGACTGTGCCAAAGCTTTTGACTGTGTGGATCACTATAAACTGTGGAAAATTCTGAAAGAGATGGGAATACCAGACCACCTGACCTGCCTCTTGAGAAACCTATATGCAGATCAGGAAGCAACAGTTAGAACTGGACATGGAACAACAGACTGGTTCCAAATAGGAAAAGCAGTACATCAAGGCTGTATATTGTTATCCTGCTTATTTAACTTATATGCAGAATACATTATGAGAAATGCTGGGCTGGAGGAAGAACAAGCTGGAATCAAGATTGCCAGGAGAAATATCAATAACCTCAGATATGCAGATGACACCACCCTTATGGCAGAAAGTGAAGAACTAAAGAGCCTCTTGATGAAAGTGAAAGAGGCGAATGAAAAGTTGGCTTAAAGCTCAACATTCAGAAAAGGAAGATCATGGCATCTGGTCCCATCACTTCATGGGAAATAGATGGGGAAACAGTGGAAAGTGTCAGACTTTATTTTTTTGGACTCCAAAATCACTGCAGATGGTGACTGCAGCCATGAAATTAAAAGACGCTTACTCCTTGGAAGGAAAGCTATGACCAACCTAGATAGCATATTGAATAGCAGAGACATTACTTTGCCAACAAACGTCCGTCTAGTTAAGGCTATGGTTTTTCCAGTGGTCATGTATGGATGTGAGAGTTGGACTCTGAAGCAAGCTGAGTGCTGAGGAATTGATGCTTTTGAACTGTGGTGTTGGAGAAGACTCTTGAGAGTCCCTTGGACTGCAAGGAGATCCAACCAGTCCATTCTAAAGGAGATCAGTCCTGGGTGTTCTTTGGAAGGACTGATGCTAAAGCTGAAACTCCAATATTTTGGCTACCTCATGAGAAGAGTTGACTCATTGGGAAAGACTCTGATTATGGGAGGGATTGAGGGCAGGAGGAAAAGGGGACGACAGAGGATTAGATTGCTGGATGGTATCACCAACTCAACGGACATGAGTTTGGGTATACTCCAGGAGTTGGTGATGGACAGGGAGGCCTGGTGGTCTGCGATTCATGGGGTTGCAAAGAGTTGGACATGACTGACCGACTGAACTGAACTTAACAAATTTAAAAGGCTGCAGTAGTAGTCTTACAGTTATTTAAATACATTATAAATGCTTACACATAGATGCTGACAAAGAAAAACTTAAGTTCAGGACAAAATTAACAAAAGCATACACTTGTACCAAGGTAACTGATTTTTCTTTTATTCATTGATGTATATTTGATTTATAATTTTGTGTTAGTTTCAGGTATACAGCAAAGTGATGCAGTTATATATATTTTTCAGACTACTTTCTATCATCACATCAGATCAGTCACTCAGTCATGTCCAACTCTTTGCCACCCCATGAATCGAAGGATGCCAGGCCTCCCTGTCCATCACCAACTCCCGGAGTTCACTCAGACTCACGTCCATCGATGCAGTGATGCCATCCAGCCATCTCATCTTCTGTGGTCCCCTTCTTCTCCTGCCCCCAATCCCTCCCAGCATCAGAGTCTTTGCCAATGAGTCAACTCTTCGCATGAGGTAGCCAAAGTACTGGACTTTCAGCTTTAGCATCATTTCTTCCAAAGAAATCCCAGGGCTGATCTCCTTCAGAATGGACTGGTTGGATCTCCTTGCAGTCCAAGGGACTCTCAAGAGTCTTCTCCAGCACCACAGTTCAAAAGCATCAATTCTTCGGACCTCAGCTTTCTTCACAATCCATCTCTCACATCCATACATGACCACTGGTAAAACCATAGCCTTGACTAGACGAACCTTTGTTGGCAAAGTAATGTCTCTGCTTTTGAATATGCTATCTAGGTTGGTCATAACTTTCCTACCAAGGAGTAAGCATCTTTTAATTTCATGGTTGCAGTCACCATCTGCAGTGATTTTGGAGCCAAGAAAAATAAAGTCTGACACCGTTTCCACTGTTTCCCCATCTATTTGCCATGAAGTTGTGGGACTGGATGCCATAATCTTCGTTTTTTGAATGTTGAGCTTTAAGCCAACTTTTTCACTCTCCACTTTCACTTTCATCAAGAGGCTTTTGAGTTCCTCTTCACTTTCTGCCATAAGGGTGGTGTCATCTGCATATCTGAGGTTATTGATATTTCTCCCTGCAATCTTGATTCCAGTTTGTGTTTCTTTCAGTCCAGCGTTTCCCATGATGTACTTTGCATATAAGTTAAATAAACAAGGTGACAATATACAGCATGACGAACTCCTTTTCCTATTTGGAACCAGTCTGTTGTTCCATGTCCAGTTCTAACTGTTGCTTCCTGACCTGCATACAAATTTCTCAAGAGGCAGGTTAGGTGGTCTGGTATTCCCGTCTCTTTTAGAATTTTCCACAGTTTGTTGTGATCCACACAGTCAAAGGCTTTGGCATAGTCAATAAAGCAGAAATAGATGTTTTTCTGGAACTCTCTTGCTTTTACCATGATCCAGCGGATATTGGCAATTTAATCTCCGGTTCCTCTGCCTTTTCTAAAACCAGCTTGAACATCAGGAAGTTCACGGTTCACATATTGCTGAAGCCTGGCTTGGAGAATTTTGAGCATTACTCTACTAGCGTGTGAGATGAGTGCAATTGTGCGGTAGTTTTAGCATTCTTTGGCATTGCCTTTCTTTGGGATCCGAATGAAAACTGACTTTTCCAGTCCTGTGGCCACTGCTGAGTTTTCCAAATTTGCTGGCATATTGAGTACAGCACTTTCACAGCATCATCTTTCAGGATTTGAAATAGCTCAACTGGAATTCCATCACCTCCACGAGCTTTGTTCGTAATGATGCTTTCTAAGGCCCACTTGACTTCACATTCCAGGATGTCTGGCTCTAGGTCAGTGATCACACCATTGTGATTATCTGGGTCGTGAAGATCTTTTTTGTACAGTTCTTCTGTGTATTCTTGCCATCTCTTCTTGATATCTTCTGCTTCTGTTATGTCCACACCATTTCTGTCCTTTATCAAGCTCATCTTTGCATGAAATGTTCCTTTGGTATCTCTCATTTTCTTGAAGAGATCCTTAGTCTTTCCCATTATGTTTTTTTCCTCTATTTCTTTGCACTGATCACTGAAGAAGGCTTTCTTATTTCTTGCTATTCTTTGGAACTCTGCATTCAGATGTTTATATCTTTGCTTTTCTCCTTTCCTTTTCACTTCTCTTCTTTTCACAGCTATTTGTAAGGCCTCCCCAGACAGCCATTTTGCTTTTTTGCATTTCTTTTCTATGGCAATGGTCTTGATCCCTGTCTCCTGTACAATGTCATGAACCTCATTCCATAGTCCATCAGGCACTCTATCTATCAGATGTAGTCCCTTAAATCTATTTCTCACTTCCACTGTATAATCATAAGGGATTTGATTTAGGTCATACCTGAATGGTCTAGTGGTTTTCCCTACTTTCTTCAATTTCAGTCTGAATTTGGCAATAAGGAGTTCATGGTCTGAGCCACAGTCAGCTCCTGGTCTTGTTTTTGCTGACTGTATAGAGCTTCTCCATCTTTGGCTGCAAAGAATATAATCAGTCTGATTTCGGTGTTGACCATCTGGTGATGTCCATGTATAGAGTCTTCTCTTGTGTTGTTGGAAGAGGGTGTTTGTTATGACCAGTGCATTTTCTTGGCAAAACTCTATTAGTCTTTGCCCTGCTTCATTCTGTATTCCAAGGCCAAATTTGCCTGTTACTCCAGGTGTTTCTTGACTTCCTGCTTTTGCATTCCAGTCCCCTATAATGAAAAGGACATCTTTTTGGGGTGTTAGTTCTAAAAGGTCTTGTAGGTCTTCATAGAACCATTCAACTTCAGCTTCTTTAGCATTAATGGTTGGGGCATAGTCTTGGATTACTGTGATATTGAATGGTTTGCCTTGGAAATGAACAGAGATCATTCTGTCATTTTTGAGACTGCATCCAAGTACTGCATTTCAGACTCTTTTGTTGACCATGATGGCCACTCCATTTCTTCTGAGGAATTCTTGCCTGCAGTAGTAGATATAAGGGTCATCTGAGTTAAATTCACCCATTCCGGTCCATTTCAGTTCGCTGATTCCTAGAATGTCGACATTCACTCTTGCCATCTCTTGTTTGACCACTTCCAATTTGCCTTGATTCATGGACCTGACATTCCAGGTTCCTATGCAATATTGCTCTTTACAGCATCGGACCTTGCTTCTATCACGTCACATCCACAGCTGGGTATTCTTTTTGCTTTGGCTCCATCCCTTCATTCTTTCTGGAGTTATCTCTCCACTGATCTCCAGTAGCATATTGGGCACCTACTGACCTGGGGAGTTTCTCTTTCAGTATCCTATCATTTTGCCTTTTCGTACTGTTCGTGGGCTTCTCAAGGCAAGAATACTGAAGTGGTTTGCTATTCCCTTCTCCAGTGGACCACATTCTGTCAAATCTCTCTACCATGACCCGCCCATCTTGGGTGCAGGAATGGCCGAAAGGAGCTACCCCGCGTCAGAGGTCAGGGGCGGTGGCC
Organism: Bubalus bubalis; assembly: GCF_019923935.1. Lineage (NCBI taxonomy): Eukaryota > Metazoa > Chordata > Mammalia > Artiodactyla > Bovidae > Bubalus > Bubalus bubalis. The sequence continues at coordinate 131,977,364 of NC_059157.1, read as the reverse complement.
GGGAGGAGCTACCTCATGCCCCCATGCCTGAGGCCAGGGGCAGCGGCCAGAAGGAGCAACCCCCGCCTGAGGCCAGGGGCGGTGACGAGAGGAATTACCCAGATCATGGCTGCGCGGGTGCAGGAGGGCCTAGAGGAGCTATCCCACATTGAAGATCAGGAAGGGCAGCGGTGAGGAGATACCCCTCGTCCAAGGTAAGGAGCAATGGCTGCGCTTTGCTGGAGCAGCCGTGAACAGATATCCCACGCCCAAGTTAAGAGAAACCCAAGTAAGACGGTAGGTGTTGCAAGAGGGCATCTGAGGGCAAACCCACTGAAACCATACTCAGAGAAAACTAGTCAATCTAATCACACTAGGACCACAGCCTTGTCTAACTCAATTTTCCATCATAGGTTAGTATAAAATATTGAACATAGTCCCCTGTGCTATCTAGTAAATCCTTGCTTTTTATCTATTTTATGTATAGTAGTTTGTATCTGTTAATCTCATACTTCTAATTTATCTCTCCCCTTGTCCCTTTGGTAACCATAAGTTTATTTTCTATGTCTGTATTCTGTCTGTGAGTCTGTTTCTGTTTGTATACAGATGTATTTGTATTATCTTTTGGATTACATGTGTCTGACTTACTTCACTTAGTATGGTATCCTCTAGGTCAACCTATGTTGCTGCAAATGGCAATATTTCATTGTTTTTATGGTTAGTAACATTTCTATATATATGCCATTACAAGGGCCCTCACCAGGCAGGTAGCTCAGTCGTGTCTGACTCTTTGTGACCCCATGGACTGTAGCCCACCAAGCTCCTCTATCCATGGAATTTTCTAGGCAAGAGTACTGGAGCGAGTTGCCATTTCCTTCTCCAGGGGAATCTTCCCAACCCAGGGATCAAACCCAGGTCTTTTGCATTGCAGGCAGACGCTTTACCATCTGAGCCACCAGGGAATCCCTTCTGAAGCCAGTTGTCTGTTGATGGGCACTTGGGTTGCGCCCATGTCTTACTATTGTAAATACTGCTATAAACACTGGGGTGCATGTATCTTTTGGAATTAGAGTTTTCATCTTTTTCAATTGTATGCTCAGGAGTGAGACTACTAGATCATATTGTAGCTCTGTATTTAATTTTTTTAAGGCATCTCCTTACTGTTTTCCATAGTGACTGCAGCAATTTACATTCCCATCTACAGGGCAAACGGGTTTCCTTTTCTCCAAATGCTCTCCAGCATTTATTATTGGTAGACTTTCTGATGACAGCCATTCTGACCTATGTGAGGTGGTACCTCACTGTGGTTTTGATTTGCATTTCACTAGTAATAAGTGATGTTGAGCATCTTTTCATGTGCCTGTCAGCCATCTATCTATATCTTCTTTGAAGAAATGTCTGTTTAGGTCTTTTGCCCTAACAATTTTCACAGAACAGGAACAAATTATACTAAAATTTATATGGAGCTTTGAAAGACCATGAATTGCCAAATGAAATCCTCAGGGAAAAGAACAAAGCTGGTGTCATAACACTTCTAGATTTCAGACAATATTACAAAACTACAGTAAAAATTGTTCAAATTTGTTCAAAAATTTTGGAAAGAAAACTATGTTTAAAACAATCTCTGATGAGCAAGTGTCCTCTTAAAGTGGGATTTTGGGAAGTTAGGCAAGCTTTATAATTGGTCTTCAGATAAATTGATAGTCCTTGATTGACTATAAAAAGGCAAGAAGAATTTTAGGGAAGCTTCTAAAACTTCTAAAAGAGGAAAGAGTGTTAGTGTTGTAGGTAGAGGATCATCAGTGGCCTAGCATTTCTTGGAATAAGTGGAGTTAATAGTGGCTGTTATGGCAAGTCATTTCTCAATATTTACAACTTATCTTCATCAGAACCCTGTGAGGAAGATAGGATGGTGATTATTACTCCCTCTATTGCCACTGAAGAAATAACAGCTGATGAATTAAAGTTCTAAGGCCACACAGCTATTAAAGTGATAAACAACTTTGATTAAAATCTAGGTTTTCTCATTCCTTGTTCATTGTTATTTACCATATAACACTAATTCCATATTTCTTTTGCCAATTTATTTTTTGATTACAAAAAATTTTGATTGAGAAATCTAGGAATTCTTTAATATGGAATCAAAATATATTTTCACTGTGCACTAGAGCAATTACTTGGTAATCAGTTTATTCCCACTGGCCATTAGAAGGGAGTTTATTTTCAGAAGATAAAAGCTACATGTATGTGTTATTTAAAAGTTTCTCCTGTTGACATCTGGAAGAATGATTTGCTAATCTGATATTTCTTCTCCTCTAAATATCTCTTAAAATTATGTACAAACTGTGCAAATCTATCCACTTTATACAAAAAAAAGTGTATTTTATATATAAGATGCAGCTTTCTTATCTTTAACATTTTAAGGCTTACTCTGCACTTCTTATTCCTCCTTGATAGCCAAAGATACTGAGTGTGAAGAAATCTTTCTTGTAACTGGTTAAGTGGTCAGTTAAACATATAGGGACTTTCCCCTCTACATAAAGTCTTTTCTCCATTTTTGTAAAGTCAAGCCTTCAAGCAATTTATCCTTGCTCAAAAATAACATGACAGGCTGGAGAGCCCTGAGTGGACTGAGGTCATTTAAGTGCCCAAACAACAGAGCAAGCACCAAGAGACTTGCCTACTGGATTTAATTTGCATAGCTCATATTCTTAAGGCTTTTGTGTGTGTCAAACAATGAGTCTTAGTAACTGCAGAAGGAGATACAGGCTGGGACCACCACAACCTCCATTACTTCATCCTCTTTCTCTCTACCTCTAGTTTCATCAGTGTGAAGATTATTGATGCTGGCAAGTGAATAAAAAGAATCAAAGTCAACATTTCCAAGAAAATTATATCCAATTTCATTACTGAAATTAGTGGTAATTACTATAAACCATTTTTGGTAATGCAAATACATTTTCTGGAAATTACAAAGAAACTGCAGATTAAGATTTAAAATAAGAATCTATAAGGGAAGTCAAATATAACCTCTTGGGTTACTGTTTCACTCAATTGCTTATTTCTTAAGAAAGAAATATGGTTTACATTTTATACTAGCATGAATCAAAGAAAAATAAGATAAGGATTCCAAAGTAGCAAAATTATAAAGCCAAACTAAACCTTTTCTGTTTTTAATGTGAATAGTTTGGGGAAAGGAGAAGAAAAAAGACCAGTGAGCTGCCTGTTCCTGAGGCAGGCAGGCAGCACTGAGGGAAACAAGCCAGGCACTCAAGCCAAAACATTCCAAAGAGGGAACATGGCTGCCAGGAAGTGCTTTGATTTCAAGCTAAAATTTTTGTAGATTAATGGAAGAAAGGTAAAGGATTACTTAGGAGCTAAAGGATTAGTGAGGAGGTAATGGATTGTACCTTAAGCATTTATCTCTACAATTCTTTTTGCTAAATTGTCATCTTTAAAATAGTGGTAGTTGAGCTCAACTACTCAAAAGCAAAGCTGATTTTTTATATAAAATATTAATACATAGGAAAATAATAATTATATCATGGAAGCACAAGAACACTACAACTTAGAAATCCTAGGGAATGATTCTATAACTTCAGCCTTTCCCTTTGGAACTAACATCAGTAGGAGCTCTTGTTACCTGGTGGCAGTATTTCTAGGTAGCAAACTAATCTCTTTGAAAATATAATATAACTTCTTGAATATGGAATCTAAAAGTAAAGACATGAAGTAATGTCTCATGGATTGACAAGCTGTATCTTTTTTTTTTTTTTTTTTTTTGCCTAGGTTCATTGATGATATGTTTAACTGAGGTCTCCCTTCATTTCCTCCTCCCCACCTCCACCCAAATTAGTTAAATCTGAAAGTTTTATTGTAATGACCTAGCCTAAAATTTCAAATATGTTTAATTGACTCAGGTGAGAACTCTACAAAGTAGTTGGATGATCAATTTGTAGAGAAGTTAATTGGCTCATTAAATAGCTAATTAATTTAATTATGTAAGACTCAGTTAATAGGGATGTAAATTGATACAAGTGGAAATGACACCCAGTTGTGGATGAGTCTTGTGGTAAAAGTAAAGTATGATGCTGTAAAGAACAATATTGCATAGGAACCTGGAATGCTAGGTCCATGAATCAAGGTAAATTGGATGTGGTCAAACAGGAGATGGCAAGGGTGAACATTGATATTTTCAGAATCAGTAAACTAAAATGGACCAGAATGGGTGAATTTAATTCAGATGACCATTATATCTACTACTGTGGGTAAGAATCCCTTAGAAGAAATGGAGTAGCCCTCATAGTCAACAATAGAATCTGAAATGCAGTACTTGGGTGCAATTTCAAAAATGACAGAATGATCTCGGTTAGTTACCAAAGTAAACCATTCACCATCACAGTAATCCAAGTCTATTCCCCAACCACTAACACAAAAGAAGCTTAAACTGAATAGGTCTATGGAGATCTACAAGATCTTCTAACACACACACACACACACACACACAGACGTCCTTTTGATTGTAGGGGAATGGAATGCAAAAATAGAAAGTCAACAGATCCTAGGAGTAACAGGCAAGTTTGGCCTTGGAGTACAAAATGAAGCAGAGCAGAGACTTACAAATGTTTGCCAACAGAACATATTGGTCATAGCAAACACCCTGTCCCAACAGCACAAGATACAAGTCTATACATGGACATCACCAGATGGTCAATACTGAAATCAAATTGATTATAGTCTTTACAGTCAAAGATGGAGAAGCTCTATACAGTCAGCAAAGACAAGACCTAGAGCTCACTGTGGTTCAGATCATAAGCTCCTTATTGCAAAAATCAGACTTGAATTGAAGAAAGTAGGGGGAAACACTAGGCCATTCTGGCATGACCTAAATCAAATCCCTTATGATTATAGAATGGAAGTGACAAATACATTCAAGGGATTAGCTCTGATAGAGTACCTGAAGAACTATAGATGGAGCTTCATCACATTGTACAGAAGGTGGTGACCAAATCCATCCCCAAGAAAAAGAAATGCAAAAAGGTAAAATGGTTGTCTGAAGAGGGCTACAAATAGCTGAGAAAATAGACAAAGGAAAAGATATACCAACCTGAATTCAGAGTTCCAAAGAATAGCAAAGAGAGATAAGAAAGCTTTCTTAAGTGAACAATGCCGAGAAATAGAGGACAACAATAGAATGGGAAAAATGAGAGATCTCTTCAAGAAAATACAGATACCAAGGGAACATTTCATGCAAAGATGGGCACAATAAAGGACAGAAATAGTAAGGACCTAACATATGCAGAATAGATTAAGAAGAGGTGGCAAGAATACACAGAACTGTACAAAAAAGTCCTTAATGACCCAGATAACCATGATGGTGTGTGATCACTCACCTAGAGTCAGAAATCCTGGAGTATGAAGTCAAGTGACCCTTAAGAAGCATTACTAAGAACAAAACTAGTGGAGGTGATTGAATTCCAGCTGAGCTATTTCAAATCCTATAAGATGCTGCTGCTAAAGTGCTGCACTCAATACACCAGCAAATTTGAAAAACTCAGCAGTGGCCACAGGACTGGAAAAGGTCAGTTTTCACTTCAGTCCCAAAGAAGGGCAATGTCAAAGAAAGTTCAAACCACCACACAATTGCGCTCATTTCACATGTTAGTAAGGTAATGCTCAAAATCCTTCAAACTAAGCTTCAACAGTACATGAACTGAGAACTTCCAGATGTAGAAGCTGGATTTAGAAAGAGCAGAGGAATGAGAGATCAAATTGCCAACATCTGGTGGATCATAGAAAAGACAGGAGAATTCCATAAAAACATCTAATTCTGCTTCATTGACTATGCTAAACCCTTTGACTGTGTGGATCACAATAAACTGTGGAAAATTTTTTAAGAGATGGGAGTGCCAGACCACCTTACTTGTCTCCTGAGAAACCTGTATGCAGGTCAAAAAGCAAAGGTTAGAACCAGACATGAAACAATGGACTGGTTCAAAATTGGGAAAGGAGTAAATCAAGGCTGTATATTGTCACACTGCTTATTTAACTTATATGCAGGGTACATCATGCAAAATGCCCAGCTGGATAAACCACAAGCTGGAATCAAGATTATCAGGAGGAATATTAAAAACCTCAGATTTATGCAGATGACACCACCCTTATGGCAGAAAGTAAAGAACTAAAGAGCCTCTTGATGAAGGTGAAAGAGAGTGAAAAAGCTGGCTTAAAACTCAGCATTCAAAAAACAAAGATCATGGCATCCAGTCCTATCACTTCATGGCAAACAGATGGGGAAACAATGGAAACAGTGACAGACTTTATTTTCTTGGGCTCCAAAATCACTGTAGTTGGTGACTGCAGCCATGAAATTAAAAAACACTTGCTGCTTGGAAGAAAAGCTTTGCAAACCTAGACTGTGCATTAAAAAGCAGAGCCATCACTTTGCCAACAAAGGTCTGCATGGCCAAACCTACGGTATCTCCAGTAGTCATGTATGGATGTGAGAGTTGGACCACAGTGAAGGCTGAATGCTGAATAATTGATGCTTTTGAACTATGGTGTTGGAGATGGCTCTTGAGAGTCCCTTTGACAGCAAGGAGATCAAATCAGTCAATCCTAAAGGAAACCAACCCTGAATATTCATTGGAAGGACTGTTGATGCAGCTGAAGCTCCAATACTTTGGCCACCTGATGTGAAGAGCCAACTCATTGGAAAAGACTCTGATACTGGGAAAGACTGGAGGCAAAAGGAGAAAGGAGTGACAGAGGATGAGATGGTTGGATCGCATCAACAACTCAATGTATATGAGTTTGAGCAAACTGCAGGAGATACTGAAGGACAGGGAAGCCTGGCACACTACAGTCTTTGCAGTCACAATCAGAGACAACTGAACAACCAAACAACAACAATGATTTCATCCATATTGCAACTAAATTGAATAGGCTATGTGGCTTATGTATTTACTGCTCAGTAATTGGCCATTGAGACAAGCAAGGGAGTTAGATCAATATAGTGTAGTAGGAGAAGGCACAACTCATCTCCCCCCACCCCACAAACACATCAAAAATACATCAACACATGGAACAATTTTCGCTGAAAACTAGCTGGAGGTTGGCAGAAAGGCTCCTATACAACCATGGCTGTAAGAAAGATCCACATGGAACTGGGGAGAAAGAGAAGAGCATTTGGCTCAGGACCTGTGCCCCTGAAAGGGGACTCAGAGGAAAAGGGAGATTACATGGGTGAAGATCCCTGAGAAATAAGCAGTTGGAGCCACATATTGGGCACCCCAGCCATAAGGTACAACAAAAGGAAGACAAACCCCTTGGCTTTTTGGAGGGCCAGTGGGACTAACAGTAGACCTGTAGGAAGAGAGACCCTGCTCAGGAAGAGTGTACCTGCACTTCCTTCCTACAATGCAGGGTGAAGAGCATGTCTTAAGAATGCAGGGGTGGCTAACTGCATTTCTTGCTACTGTTCCAGTACATGCCCTGGCCTGAGCTGAGTGAATGCCCAGCACCTCTTGCCTCATGTGACAGCTCCCCACTGAAGCAAAAGCTGCCATGACTGGGGAAAGACCTCAGCCATGAGATTCTGAGGTGACTCAAACTCAAAGTGATGTCTGAGCAGAGAGGGGGCAGTCACTGCTGGCATTTACACTAGCAGTATATCAGATGAGTTACCTAAGTACGAAAGGACTATAGCTGCCCAGTGCCCCAGACTTCACCAACTGCCCAAGCCAGGTCCTCTTGCTCCAGTGCTTCTGGGAGTGGAGAGAGCTCACACTTCAAGAGTACTGAACCATATCAGAGCCAATCCTCAGGGCTTCTGCTCCAGCAACTTGTGACCTGATCCCACCCCTAATAGGGTTGTGATGGCCATTGACCAGAGAAGGAGCCCCAGACCACACCAGACTCTGGTTCTAGCTACTCTGTCTCAAGTTCCACAACCTACCAAAGTGATATCCACCAGCACAACCTAAGGAAAGACACAACTGTGTTCTCATAAAATTCAGTTCTCCTACCAAAACCACTGGGTACATACAGACCGTATAGGGCTACTCCACATAAGGATATACCTTCAAGACTACAATAGGCAACTGTTTTACCTTATTTCCTAGAGACATAGAAAGTTAATTAAAATGAGAAAACAGAAGAATTTGTCTCAATTGAAAAAGCAAGAGAAAATGTCAATAAAAAACAACTAATAAAACAAATAAGCAATTTACCAGATTAAAAAACTCAAAACATTAGTTAAAAGGATGCTAACTGAATTAAGGAAAAGAATAGATGAACACAGTGAAAATTTTGACATGGATCTACAGAATACAAGAAGAACCACTCAGAACTGAAGAATACAAAGACTAAAATGAAAAACACACTGGAAGGAATGAATAGCTGACTAGGTGATACAGAAAAGGAAGATAAAATAATGGAAATCACCCAATGAGAATGTAAAAGTAAATAAACATCTAAAAATTAGAAAAGTTTAATGAATCTTTGGGATAACATCAAGCTTAACAACATTCGCATTATAGGATTCCCAGAGGAAAAGAAAAGGAATTTGAAAATGTACTTAATGAAATCATGGCTTAAAACTTCCCAGACCTGAAGAAAGAATTCAGTGAAGTTGCAGGATTCAAGATTAATATACAGAAATCTAGTATACTAATAATAAAATATAAAATATAATATAAAAGTATATTACAAATACAATATATAAAAATATATAAATATAAAAATAGGAAGTAGAAAAGCAATCTTATTTAAAATTTCAATCAAAAAACGTTAAGTATTTGGGAATAAACTTAACCAGGAGGCAAAAGAGCTATACTCTGAAAACTACAAAACACTGATGAAGAAATTTGAAAATGATACAAAGAAATAGAAAGATATCATATATTCTTGGATTAGAAGAATTTATGCTGTTCACATGTCCATGTTAACCAAAGCAATTGACAGATTTAATGAAATCCCCATCAAAATACCAATTACATTTTTCACAGAACTACAACAAATAATCACAAAATTTATAAGAAACTACAAAAAAACCCTAAATTGTTAAAGCAATTCTGAGAAAAAAGAACAAAGCTGGATGCATCATGCTTCTTGATTTCAGACTATACTACAAAACTGTAGTAATCAACAACTTAGTAATGGCACAAAAACAGACATATTGATCAGTGAAGTAGAACAGAGAACCCAGATATAAACTCATGCACCTAGGGTCAATTAATCTATGGCAAAGTAGGCAAGAACATACAACGAGGAAAAGACAGTCTCTTCAGTAAGTAGTGTTACACATAAAAGAATTAAATCAGAACATTTTCTTATACCATGTACAAAAGTAAGCTAAAAATGGTTTAAAGATCTAACAGTACAACTGGAAATCATAAAACTGCTAGAAGAAAACACAGGGAGAATATTCTTTGACATAAATTTTAGCAACTTTTTTTTTTTTTTTTTTTTTTTGGATCTATCTCCTAAGGGAAACACAAACAAAAGTAAACAAGCGGGACTTAATTAAACTTGACAACTTTTGCACAGCAGAGAAAACCACTGGCAAAGTGAAAAGACACCTCCTGAATAGGAAAAAATATTTGCAACTGATATGACTGATAAGGGGTTAATACTAAAATATATAAATAGTTCGTACAATTCAACATCAAAAACAAACAAACAAACAATCCACTTAAAAAATGGGCCAAGGACCTGAATAGACATTTTTCCAGTAGACTAACAAGCACATGAAAAAAATGCTCAACATTGCTAATCATCAGAGAAATGCAAATCAAAACCACAAGGAGGTATCATCTGACTATCATCAAAAATTCTACAAATAACAAGTCTTGGCAAGGATGTCGACAAAAGGGAACCCAAGTACACTGTTGGGAGAATTGTAATCTGGTGCAGCCACTATGGAAAACAATATGGAATTCCTCAGAAAAAAAATAAAGGAGTAATAAATATATATAATAATTATATATAATAAAGGGTAATAAATTACCCCGGAGAAGGCAATGGCAACCCACTCCAGTACTCTTGCCTGGCAAATCCCATGGACGGAGGAGCCTGGTAGGCTGCAGTCCATGGGGTCACTAAGAGTCGGACACGACTAAGCGACTTTACTTTGACTTTTCACTTTCATGCCTTGGAGAAGGAAATGGCAACCCACTCCAGTGTTCTTGCCTGGAGAATCCCAGGGACGGGGGAGCCTGGTGGGCTACCATCTATGGGGTCGCAAAGAGTCAGACACGACTGAAGCGACTTAGCAGCAGCAGCAACCATATTACCCAGCAATTCCACTGCTAATATACATCTGAGGAAACCAAAAGCACTAATTTGGAAAGATACAGGCACCCTGATGCTCATAACAGCATTATTTACAATAGCCAAGACGTGAAAGCATATAAGTACCCCTCAACAGATGAATGAGATAAACATGTGTCATATACATACAATGGATTATCACTTGGTCATAAAAAAGAATGAGATTCTGCCATTTGCAACAACATGGATGGACCTAGAGAGTATTATGCTTCACTGAAATATGTCAGACAAAGGCAAATACTCTGTATTATAACTTATATGTGGAATCTAAAAGATAAAACAACCAAACATATATAACAAAACAGAAACAGACACACATATATAGAGAACCAGTGAGAAGAGGGAAGAGGGTACAGGAGTTAGGGATATGGGATTAAGAGACACAAATTATTCTCTATAAAATAAGTAAGGGGCTTCCCAGGTAGTCCAGTGGTTAAGATCCACTTGCCAGTGCAGGGGATATCAGTTCAATACCTGGTCTGGGAAGATTCCATATACTGCAGGGCAACTACACCCGAGTGCCATGACTATTGAGCCTGCACTCTGGAGCATGAAAGCCATAACTACTGAAGCAGGCTCACTTTAGAATTCATGCTCAGCAACAAGACAAGCCACTGCAACTAGAAAAAGCCTGTACATGGCAAAGAAGACCCAAAGCAGCCATAAGTAAATAAATACATAAAGGCTTCCCAGGTAGTGCTAGTGGTAAAGAACCTGCCTGCCAATGCAGGAGATGTCAGAGACGTGGGTTCGATCTTTGGGTTGGGAAGGTCCCCTAGAGGAAGGCATGGCAATCTAGTCCAGTATTCTTGCCTGGATTATCCCATGGAGAGAGGAGTCTGGTGGGCAACAGTCCATGGGGTCACACAGAGTCAGACACGACTGAAGCAACTTAGCATGTACACACACATATACATATTTAAATATAAATGAGCAACAAGAATATATTGTATAGCATGGGGAGATGTAGCCATAATTGATAATAATTTTATATAGATTATAATCTATAAAAATATTGAATCATCTAAAAAAAAGAAAAGCAAGCAAAAATAATGAGTATAGAACTTATCTGTGAAGACTCTGATATGACATTGTGAGGGCTTTGATTAGTGACCAAAAGCATACGTATAGGTCAGGATTTTCTCTTTCTTCTATATTACTTTTCCCATAACATATAACTTTCAAATCACAAGTTAGGACTGAACTTTTTCAGGTTCAAAATTAGTGCCGAAATTTTGGCTGTCTATTAATTTTTGGTTATCCCTTCAATAGTAAACTCAAGATCAAATACAAGAAAAAAAAACTATAAACATATACTTAAGTTGAACCGTGTCAGGAATTTTCATTTACACCATTAATTTAATCTTCACAATCTCCCGGTGTGAAAAGTATTATTATCCCCTTGGTCTAGAAGAGGAACTTCAGGCTTAGAGAAGTCAAGGAATCAGTCAAACATGCAGGGGTATTAACTGACAGAAGCAAGAGTCTCCTCCAACCACTCCCCTTCTCCAATAGACTTAAATTTTATATTTAAAAATAGAAATATCTTTTTTCCTGATGGAATGATCAGTGTAAAAATTTAAGGTACATAAAATTAAAGGATCACCTCTCTGTCAATTTACACATGCACACACATGTATAAACATACACTTACATCCGTAAAATGATTGCATAGCAATCCTGGCAGCTTACTTCTTCCCTCTGAAGAAGCACCTCTGACTGTTAAATTCTTTAAATTTTTACTGAGCTGTAATCAAATCTGCTCAAGACTGTAAAACACTCCCTCTATGTTGAAAGCTTTTCTAATAATGTATATGAAAACAATTCTCGTGCCCCGACTTAGAATTTTTTTCCTCATACCCAGTCCCTTCAACACTCACTTTCTCACACACACACACACGCACGTGCACAAATGAAAGGACTTCAAGATCTATGTTTTTCCTGGATTACACCTTGAAATTGAACATAATATTCCAGATACAGAATGATCAGCTGCAGAATATTTTACTGTCTTAACTTGGGCATTCTATTTTAAAGCACTTTATTGACCATATGACTTTAAAATCTAAGTGTGCATTTACTTTCTGGGCATCTATATCAAAATTTTCACTTTTAATGAGTTTATAGCCAATTGAAACCTCTAAGCAATTTTGCCAGATCTCCTTATTTCTATATTAAAAAACTTTTTGTCTTAATCTAATTAGGTATCCTCTTTTTTAAGTGAATCAGTTCTATGATCTAGTACATTATTAGTTGTCCCTTCCAAATTATATCATTTCCAATTGAACCCATTCACCTCCTATGTCTTTAGGTCACTAATAAAAATGTCAAGCAGATCAGGACAAAATTCACGGCCCTGAAATTTGTCACTCAAAACATCCTTCAAACTTGATATCCATTATCAGCTGCCTTTATGTGCCATGCAATGTTGTGATAGACAAAAATCACTCATGGCATAGGTCTTTTGAATTAGTTTAAATTCCCCATATTTTATACAATGATTATAGCATAAAATATTATAAAATTATATAGTGATTATATTCAAGATGACACATATACCATCAATTTTTTTGTTCCTAGTTATGTATTTATTACAGGGTATATTAGAAAAAATGTTATTACAAATCTGTGGCCTTAAAGATATTTTCATTTTGGATGAGGTTATGTTTAAATAAAAAAGATCTGGTGACAAAGAAAAATGTTAGGTATATAAAAGTAAACATGGCATGTAAACATGACAAAAAATAAAGGTATTAATAAGAAAATGACTAAAAATAGAGAAAGTCTGGCATAGAGTTTTATAGTTTTCAATACACAAAACTATCATCTGGTCCACACAAAATCACAACAGAGAGTACAGGCATTTGATGATGTCTTACAGAATATACAGCCATTGAAGTGAAGTGAAGTTGCTCAGTTGTGTCCGACTCTGTGACCCCATGGACTGTAGCCTACAGGCTCCTCCATCCATGGGATTTTCCAGACAAAAATACTGGAGTGGGTTGCCATTTCCTTCTCCAGGAGATATTCCCAACCCAGGGAATGAACCCCAGTCTCCCGCACCATAGGCAGACCCTTTACCATCTGAGCCACCAGAGAAGTCCATTACCATTATTCTCAGTCAATAAGTTTCAAGAAACACAGGAAAAGAGTGACATACAATTTTAACTTGTCCTAAGCAAAACTAGGAATCAATATCTGCCTCTAATTCTTTATGAAATTAGGCAGAGTTAAAATATCAGATCAGATCAGCCGCTCAGTTGTGTCCGACTCTTTGCGACTCCATGAATCACAGCACCCCAGACCTCCCTGTCCATCACCAACTCCCAGAGTTCACTCAGACTCATGTCCATCGAGTCAGTGATGCCATCCAGCCATCTCATCCTCTGTCGTCCCCTTCTCCTCTTGCCCTCAATCCCTCCCAGCATCAGAGTCTTCTCCAATGAGTCAACTCTTGGCATGAGGTGGCCAAAGTACTGGAGTTTCAGCTTTAGCATCATTCCTTCCAAAGAAATCCCAGGGCTGATCTCCTTCAGAATGGACTGGTTAGATCTCCTTGCAGTCCAAGGGACTCTCAAGAGTCTCCTCCAACACAACAACAATAGAAAAACTTTTAAATAAAAATACTTTTCAGTATTTTTCCTAAAGTGCTCACAAGCCATCTGTCTAATAATCTGCTCTACAATTTGGCCTAATGCTTGTGAACCTACAATTTCTAGATATACTTTTACACCCACTGTGAAAATTAGAACATTGCCTATCTCCAGTCTTTTGACGCTTCTGTTACCCAAAATTCCTCTGAGATACTTGGCAATAGCTCCTAAATCACAAATGGATTTTTTTTTATTACTCGAAGATGGATGTATTTCATCTGACCCTAAGGACTTGAATTAATTTATACCATCTGCATGTTCTCATCAATTAGTCAATTAACATTCTGAATATTCATTAAGTTCTGAGCAATACTTGTTTCCCCCAGGGAACTGAGAGTGCAGCAGGGAAGAAAGACATGTAAATAAATGTGTATTTATTTCAACATAACAAGTGCTAGAACAGAAATATTTACAGAATGCTATGTCGATACAGAGAAAAAACTAGCAATCTGTGTGTGGCTTTTAAAAGGTAGAGATACATGAGTTTAGTCTGAAAGACTGTCCATGAGTTTTCCCAGGAAAAGAGGGGCATTCAAACAAAAAGATTAGTAAGTTTAATATTCAGGAAACACTAAGAGGTTTGACAAAGGTGAAGCTCAAAACACATGAATGGAATAGACAGATGAGATGAAAGAAAAGTTCAAAACATACCATGAAGGGCTTTATATGTCATGGTAAAAAGTCTGAACTTAATTCTATAAATTATAGAGAACCAAAAAAAGTTTTTAAGTGTGGAAAGACATGATTTATTTAAAAAGAAAATAACAGGCAGGAGTATAGAAGTTGTCTTCTTTACTTGACTGGAGGGTGAGAAGGGAAAATGTGTGCCAAGCAATAGCAAGAATTTTAAGGAGGCTGCTGAGATAATGCAGGCAAGCAATGAGAACCAGAATCAAGGTGCTATCCTATCCTATTTGGGATTTCAATTTCTCATCAGCATGTTCTTCTAATTTAATAATTAATTTTGATATTACATTGGTGCAAATGTAATTACGGTTTTGAACCATGAATCAAAATCAAGACTCAAACACATCTTTATTAGTCAGAATAGGAACCATTTCAATCAACACATTTTTGCCAAAGAAAAATAGTTTGTTTATTCTGCAGCATAAAGATCCATGCTTCAGGATTCTGCGAATTCTTGGAAAGCATTTTCTGCATCCTGCTGGTTGTGGAAGCATTTCTCTGCAGAAACTTGTTGAGATGCTTGAAGACCTAGTAGTCTGTTGGCGAGAGGTCAGATGAATATGATGGATGAGGCAAAACTTTGTAGCCCAATTTGTTCAACTTTTGAAGTGTTGGTTGTGTGATGTACAGTCGGGCACTGTCAAGAAGAATTGGGCCCTTTCTGTTGACCAATGCCAGTTGCAGGAGTTGCAGTTTTTTGTGCATCTCATTGATTTGCTGAGCATAATTCTCAGATATAATGGTTTCGCCAGGGTTCAGAAAGCTGTAGTGGATCAGATGGGCAACAGACCACCAAACAGTGACCATGACCCTTTCTTGGTGCAAGTTTGGCTTTGGGAAGTACATTGGAGCCTCTTCTCAGTCCAATCACTGAGCTGGGCATCACCAGTTGTTGTGTAAAATCCACTTTTCGTTGCACGTCACAATCCAATCAAGAAATGGTTTGTTGTTGTTGCATATAATAAGATGATACTTCAAAATGATTTTTTAAATTTGCTGTTAGCTCACCCATTTATCAAGCTTTTTCACCTTTCCAATTTGCTTCAAATGCTGAATGACCATACAACAGTCGATGTTGAGTTCTTCAGCAACTTCTCATGTAGTTGTAAGAGGATCAGCTTTGATTATGGCTCTCAATTGGTTCTTGTCAACTTTCAATGGCTGGCGACTATGCTCTTCATCTTCAAGGCTCTTGTTTCCTTTGCAAAACTTCTTGAACCACCATTGCACTGTATGTTCATTGCAGTTTCTGGCCCAAATGCATTGTTGATGTTGCAAGTGGTATACTCTGCTTTACAACCCATTTTGAACTCAAGGAAATCGCTCAAATTTGCTCTTTGTCTAACACCATTTCCATAGTCTAAAATAAATATGAAATAAAAATAAAATATGAAAAAGTAAGTAATGTCATTAGAAAAAAAACATAAAGTGAGAAATGCACATTAAAATGATGTATAACATAGCCACATTTATTTAGAATGTGTTCCAATATCAAATGGCAAATGGCAACACAAAACCCGTGATTACATGAGTCTGAATGAACTCCGGGAGTTGGTGATGGACAGGGAGGCCTGGTGTGCTGCGATTCATGGGGTCGCAAGGAGTCGGACACAACTGAGCGACTGAACTGAACTGAACTGAACAGCCTAATAAAAGAGCTGGGACACAGAAGCTTGGCATGCTGCAGTCCATGAGGTCGCAAAAAGTCAGGCAAGACTTGGTAACCAAACAACAACAAATACAAGTGGTGAAACAATATAGGGGACTATTCTACAATTTCTTCATCACCTATTAACATTAGAATTTTCCCCAAGTGAGAATTGGCTATCACTTTCCTTTGTTATATTTATTCTAAATGTAATTACAAATATTTACATTTATTCCAAAATTATGTAAAAACTTTTGAAAAATCAAAAGCCACTGATGTATAGAACAGTCTTATGGACTCTGTGGGAGAGGGAGAGGGTGGGAAGATTTGGGAGAATAGCATTGAAACATGTAAAATACCATGTATGAAATGAGTTGCCAGTCCAGGTTCAGTGCACGATACTGGATGCTTGGGGCTGGTGCACTGGGACGACCCAGAGGGATGGAATGGGGAGGGAGGAGGGAGGAGGGTTCAAGATGGGGAACACATGTATACCTGTGGCGGATTCATTTTGATATTTGGCAAAACTAATACAGTTATGTAAAGTTTAAAAATAAAATAAAATTAAAAAAAAAAAGAAAAAAATAAAAAAAAAAAAAAAGAAAAATCAAAAGCCAAAATTTTGTTAGAATTGTCTATAAACTTCAAACAATATTAGGCTTTTATCTTTCCTGACACTATTATTATAGGTTTCTGTTATCTTTCTCTTTGAATTTGATTACATATATGTGATAAAAATTTGCTAGATCCACACCCACCATCTTCTGTTTCTACCTCCTTATAATTTACTAATAGCATGCATAAGTGCTCAGTCATGTCTGACTCTTTGCAACCTCATGGACTGTAGCTGGGCAAGCTCCTCATTCCATGGAATTTTCCAGGCAACAGTACTGGAGTGGGTTGCCATTTCCTACTCCAGAGGATCTTCCCAACCCAGGAACTGAACCCACATTTTCTGCATTGGCAGTTGGATTTTCCTTTTTTTATCATTGTGCCACCTGGGAAGCCCATAATTTACTAATAGCACTCACAGATTCTAGGCAGAAATGCAGATATCTAGACTAAAATTTGCATTTCCCCGTTTTAATTATCACTAGGTGTAACCATCTGACTAATTTTGACCAACAGAAGTAAAAGGAACTAGTTTGTGCAATTTAAGAGTATCCTTACAGTGTGCAGACATGATGTTCTTCCTTTCTTTCTTGATGGTTGAAGTATAGAAGTGACAACTGGAGCTGGAGCAGCTATATTATACCGAGGTGACTTTGAAAATAATGTCTACATGCAACAGAACCACAAAATAGGCTGAGTCCATGAGAAACTTATAGAGCATAGACATTGTGCCAGTCATGGACTGTCCACCTACAGATTTCAGAAGAAAAGAGAAATGAATTTCTATCCTATTTAAGCTACTACAACTTAAAGTTCTTCACAGCCAAGCCTAATCCCTAAGTGATAGGTATCTTTTAAATTTTAATCTCTTCCATCTTCTTTTAATGATCATAAAGTGAAAGTAGAAGATAAAGCAAAAACATCACTGGCACTAGATAAGTCTAGTTACAATCTGTCACCATGTGAGTATATTAAAAAATTATTTGAAAGTGAAGATGTAGTCACTCAGTCATGTCTGACTCTGAGACCCCATGGACTGCAGTCTGCCAGGCTCCTCTGTCCAGGGAATTCTCCAGGTAAGAATACTAGAGTGGGTTGCTATTCCCTTCTGCAGGGGATCTTCCTGACCCAGGGATCGAACCCAGGTCTCCTGCACTGCAGGCAGATTCCTTACCATCTGAGACACCAGGGAAGCCCATGTAATTATTTACTACAATATATTCACTCACCTTTCATTTCATACCCATGACTCATTTATTTTGCATCTGAAGATTTGTACATCTTAATTTCCCTCATCTATTTCTTTCCTCCTCCTGCTCCTCTTTTCCCTAGCAACCACCTGATTATTCTCTGTGTTTATAACTCTGTTTCTGCTTTGTTATATTTATTCATTTGTTTTGCTTTTCAGATGCCACACAAAAATGAAATCATATAGTATTTGTCTTCTTCTTTCTGACTCATTTCATTTAGCATAATACCCTCTAGATCCATTCCTGTTGTTTCAAACAGTAAGATTTCATTCTTTTTATGGCTGAGTAATATTCCATTATATATATATATATATATAGTATATTTTATATATATATATATATATATATAGAGAGAGAGAGAGAGAGAGAGGCACTTATGTGCTTTCGTATCTTTTGTTGGTGTTAAGTTGCTAAGTCATGTCCGACTCTTTGCAACCCCATGGACTACAGCATGCCAGGCTTCCCTATCTTGGCTATTGCAAATAAATACTGCAATGAACATAAGAGTATATCTATCTTTTTTAATTAGTGTTTTTTTCTTCATATAAATACCCAGAAATGGAATTGCTAGACAATATGGTAGATCTATTTTAATTTTTTGAGGAAGCTCCATACTGTTTTTCATAGTGGTTACACCAATTTACATTTCCACTAACATTTGTATGAAGGTTCCCTTTTCTCCACATTTACCAATACTTGTTATTTGTTTTGTTTTTTTATAACAGCCATTCTTACAGGTATGAGTGACATCTCACTGAGGTTTTGAGGGTTTGCATTTTCCTGATGATCAGTGATGTTGGGCATCTTTTCATATGCTTATTGGATATTTATATGCCTTCTCTGGAAAAATGTTTATTCAGATCAACTACTCATTTTTTACTCAAGTTGTTTGGTTTTGGGTGGGTTTTTTGATGTGGCATTATATGAGTTCTCTGTATATATTGTATATTAATCCTTTGTGAAATATATCATTTGTAAATATCTTCTCTTAAGTAGGAAGTCTTTTCATTTTGTTGAGAATTTCTTAGTTGTGCAAAAACTTTCAGCTTGATGCAGTCCCATTTGTTTATTTTTACTTTTCTTTCCTTTGCCTAAGGAAACTATCCCAAAAAATACTATTATGAACAATGTCAAAGAGCATACTGCCTATTTTTTTCTAGAAGTTTTATGAATTCAGGTATTACATGTAAGTGATCTTCTTTGAATTTATTTTTGTGCATGGCATGAGAGAACAGTCTAGCTTGATTCTTTGCATGTAGCTGTCTAGTTTTCCCAACATCATTTATGAGAAGGCTGTCTTTTCCCCACTGTATATTCTTGCTCCCTTCGTCATGTTAATTGACCATAAGTATGTGGGTTTATTTCTGGGTTCTCTATTCTGTTCCACTGATATATGTCTTATTTGTGCCAGTAACATATTGTTTTGATTATCATAACCTTGTAGTATAATTTGTAATCAGGGAGCATGACACCTCTAGCTTTCACCTTCTTTCTCAAGATTGTTTTGGCTATTCTGGGTCATTTGGACTGCCATTCTTTCTTTTAAATTTACTAGTCAAGGAAATCCATTTATCTTTTCAAAAAACTCTAAGAAATATACAGTCTTAGAAAGATATTTCTAAATTCAGACTGCATGGATTCAAATCTGGCTATATTACTAAATGTCTGTGTGCCATTTGGAAAATTACTTGTTTTCTAAGCCTCAGTTTCTTTATCTATAAAACTGGGATGAATTGTAAGAATTAAATGAGATATTCAATATAAAACACTTGTTACAGTATCTTGTATATTAGTAACTGTTCAGTAAATAACAACTATCACTACATAGCATGGTTTAGCAATCCAGACATTCTCTCATTTTCTTTCTTTGGTTTTACAAACTTGAAAACATTCATGGTCATTCACACTTTTACACCTACAAGCAATTTTCTCTCATTGATCAGATTAAGCTCAGACTAGAGGCTTATTCACTGTTTGCTCAACTTTGGGGGAAAAAAATCAAAGCACACTACCACTCTTTTGGCTTCTTTGAAAGGTGCCTCTTCATGCCATTTCATTACTCAATTCTAATTCTAAACCCCATCCCACTCTAATCTTAATAACTACATCCTTGTCTTAATATTTTAAGGTCACTTTCTTCATTACTTACGTTCTGCATCGATATGAAGACATTTAAGGCCAAAGGTGTTATTAATGAACTTCTTCTTTACGTTCTCCAGTGAAAATACATCTCTTCTACTATGGATCTATCAGTGTTAGACCCACTGTCCTGTATATTATTTGGATTTTAAGTTTTTGAATAAACATTATATCTCTATCTCTAAATTCCTTTTAAATCTGAATTGAAAACTCTTTGAAAACTTTGCACATTTTCTTCCAGATTTTGTAAGATATATTCCAACTTTCCCAAGTTCTCAATTGGTCTGGAAAAGCGATTTCTATCCCATGACACTATATATTCAGTTAGCTATTCACTTCTAATAACTCTTTTTTTTTTTCACCATTTGATTTCTCCAGGATTCCAAAGTCACTTATCAAGTATTCTATACTTCTTTTGATGGTTTTGTTTATCACCAAAAGTGAGTAATGGTCAGCAGTTTCAAGGTCTTTCAGGTTTTCTATCTTTCTAGTAAATTTTCATGTGGCTACAGCCAAACCCATCTTCAGTAAAGAGTAAATAAACATTCATCATTAAGACTGCTTAATGATTATTATAGGCTGTCTTAAATAAATAAACTCCTCTGAATTTTTAATGCTAATTTTTTAAAAAAATATGAAAACAATTTCAATGAGGCTTTCAATCACAGAGCTAACAAGTAACTTAACCATAATTAAAAAGCAACGTTCTTTCTTCCACACTATACTATCACAAAATTTAAATAACTCCCAGCCCCAAACTCTTAAAAATCTAGTCAGAGACTAAAATTAACACATATAATAATATAATAAAATTAAAGACTATAAATTATATTATGCTAAGTTGTAAAAATCATTACGGACTAAATATAATGTCAGTACTAAAATAGACACAATACTGTAAGAAAAAGAGGTTGCACAGCTCAAAAAGATTAGTAATGATTTCATGAAGAGGGTGAAATTTTAAATATGAATTTAATAATGTGTGCTGTGTGCTCAGTTGTGCACAACTCTTTGTGACCCCTTGGAGTGCAGCCGGGCTGTCCTGGTATTGTCCCAGCAACAATACTGGAGCTGGGTAGCCATTCTTTTCTCCAGGGGATCTTCCTGATGCAGGGCTTGAACCCAGGATTCCTGTATTGCAGGCAGATTCTTTACCATCTGAGCCATTGGAGAAGCCTGAATTTAAGAATGGTAAATTTAAGAATGGCGTGCTGCAATTCATAGGGTCGCAAAGAGTTGGACATGACTGAGCGACTGAACTGAACTGAACCAATCCATTCAATAGGCAATAGCTTAGAGGAAGGTTTACCAGTAACATTAAGGCATCTACTAGGCATTCCCATGACACATTCCTCAGAGAGTGAGGACACCAGCCTAACAGAGAAGGAGTCCTGTTTCCTCACCAATGTTGTTTTCTAAGTAAAAATGACTCAAGTATGGTGGACCTTGAGGGTCAGACACTGAGTGAGCAGGACACACCAGTGTTTCCCTAGCTGAAACTCTTCAGGCATAGCCCCAACGGTCCACATTTTCCACAGGAATTTTTAAATTTTATATTTTCATTTATTTGATTGTCTAAGCAGATATTTATAATTGATAGATTTATCCCTATGACCACCTCAGTATCAACTGCTGACAAGAGAGTTCAGTACACACATCTTGTATGTATGTGATTATATTGGTGCTAATTACCTTAATTATTGAAGATTCCTGAGAACAAACTAGAAGCTGATTCAATACATAAATTTTATATTCACATGAAACAAGGTCTAAATTGTGTCATAGAGTAGTGTATGAATAAAGGTTCTGAGACAACTCAAATGGAAAAACAACGATATCATAAAGTGACATAGGCATAGTAAATGCAAAAAGCCAAGCTATAAAATCAATACTGTATTCACATGGTGGCAGAGTCTGGTTTCAGCAAAACATTATACATCTTATTAAATTTTGCTAATGGAAATTTTACTAAATTTTCACCTTTGCTTATATTAAATATACTAATTTGCTTTTACGGTTGTATAAGAACTACAAACATAAGGGGGTTGTATATCATTTTCTGTTTATTTTAATAAAAATAATTTGTCAGCATTGAACATTTATGAAAAAATTTCTTGTCTTTAAAAAGTGGTCTATCTAAAGGACTGGAAATGCATATCTTGATCTGAATGGTAGCTACCTGAATGAACAGATATTTAGAAATCCATTGAACTGGACACAAAATTTACATACTTCACTCTATTATACCTCAATGAAAAAGTGAATAAATAAAACTCAAACAAATAAATAAAGCAGTTTGTATATTTCCTGAGTTTCAGGAAACATTGGTACAAAAGCTTTAGAATGCTGCTGCTACTGCTCTTAATTCACTTCAGTCGTGTCCGACTCTGTGCGACCCCATAGACGGCAGCCCACCAGGCTCCCCCTGGGATTCTCCAGGCAAGAACACTAGAGTGGGTTGCCATTTCCTTCTCCAATGCATGCATGCATACTAAGTCGCTTCAGTCGTGTGTGCAGCCCCATAGACGGCAGCCCACCAGGCTCCTCTGTCCACAGGGTTCTCTAGGCAAGAATACTGGAGTGGGTTGCCATGTCCTTCTCCAGCTTTAGAATAGGCAGATTGAACTAATTGCAATTCTGCCACTTAATAGCTGAGTAACCTGAGATAGACTTCTTAACCAGTACAATATATATTTTCTCTATCTAAAAAAATGAGGATAATAACAGATTCTTGTAAGATGTTGTGAGGCTTACAGGGAAATTTTGCAGGTAAAATACAAAAAGAAAAAAATAGACTTAATATATAGCGGCGCTCACTGAACAATAGTGATAAAAGAAGGAAGGGAGGAAGGGAGGAAAGGAGGGAGAAGGAAACAAAGACGCTTTGGCTTAACATGAAACACACAGGCATACATGTGTACTCACACACAACCATGTACACATGATTTTGCAGGTTTTGAGTAAAGGAGGAAGATAGTAAAAGCAGGTTTTTAAAAACCATGATCTGACAGTATTATTAAGGAAGGGTTAGCGCTGACACCTGGAGAAGGTGATGGCACCCCACTCCAGTACTCTTGCCTGGAAAATCCCATGGACGGAGGAGCCTGGTGGGCTGCAGTCCATGGGGTCGCTAAGAGTCAGACACTACTGAGCAACTTCACTTTCACTTTTCACTTTCATGCATTGGAGAAGGAAATGGCAACCCACTCCAGCGTTCTTGCCTGGAGAATCCCAGGGATGGGGGAGCCTGGTTGGCTGCCGTCTATGGGGTCACACAGAGTTGGACGACTGAAGTGATGCAGCAGCAGCAGCAGCAGCAGCAGAGCTGACACCAGGGTTTAGGAAGTCTACTAAAATTCACCATAACTTTCAATAACCAAACTGTGTAAATCAGTAAATTACATATCCTGCAGTGATATTTAGAGAGCTTCAGAAAGTATTCAGTCTATCTGGATTTTCCTTCAAGCTTAAAAAAATTTAAGTATTTATTATTTATTAAGTACCTTTTGAACTGCTACAGAACTAATAAAATGGGGCATGATTCTGCTTTCCCAGGAACATATGAGGTAAATGAATAGACACATTAAACAAATTAATAAAATAGAAAAAATTACATACTCATTTTAAATTCAAGTAAAAAAAATAGATATGGACTTTAAAAACTCAGGATATCTATTTTCAACACTGCTCAGGTGCCAAAAGTGGCAGAGGAATAGCAGGATTGTATTTCAGATAAGGTGGTCAGCAAAAGTCTCTCTCAGAAGATAACATCCACATAGAAGTAGATGAAGAAGCTAACCAAATGGATGTTCAGAAGAAAAACATTCCAGACCTATGCAAAGAAACAAGTCGGGTGTGTTCAAGGAAAAGGAAGAAACAGAATGAGCTAAAGAAAAGGAACAGCAGAAAATGAGAGCAAAGAAATAGTGAGGTACAGATCAAGGGGAACAAACACACCATGATAGGAACACCTCATTTAGTTCTAAATGAGAGGAGAAACAATTGGAGAATTCTTAGTAAAAGAGTAACTTAATCTAACATGAGGTTTTCAATGATTACTCTGGCTGCTATTTTGAGAAGGAACTGCAAAGGGAAAGGATAGAGGTGGGGAGAACATTTGGTAAAGCAATTCAGTAAGTAGAGAGCATATACAAGTTTTCTTCTCTTTTCCCAGTGAAAGAGCTCCTAGAAAACCACTTTTAAGGACTGAGAGAACCTTAGAAAAGGAAAGACAAACACCCCACATCCAGGGGTGGGGTTTTGTTGAACCACAAAATCCAGAGGCTCATCTTGATTTTACCACCAAGACTGCAACTCTGAGACAATGAAACTGATATGAGACCCCTGGCATTTGGGAGTATCTGAGAATAGGAAGATGTATGCTTACCTTCCACCTGAAGATTATAAAGTGTCTGGAGCTACACACGTTGGCAGCAAAGAGCGAAGGAGGCAAAGGGGAAACAGCCTATCCTTTCCCCGTTGAGGCAAGAATTTGAGTTCCTGTGAGCCAACAGAAGACCACAGAAGATAATCAGGCTCAAGCTACCCCACATAGACTAGTTTTTCCACCAGGACTAGAGAAACTTAGAAAGAAGAAGGAGAAGATTTACCTCTAGGGACAGGGCTGAGGGTAGGTCATAACAGCTTAGCTTGAATACACTGGTTGCACCGTAGCTTCTCTTTAGGGGACACTTAGACCCCCTGGAGAAGGAAATGGCAACTCACTCCAGATTCCTTGCCTGGGAAATTCCATGGACAGAGGAGGCTGGCAAGGTACAGTCAATGGGATCGCAAAGGAGTCAGACATGACTTAGCAACTAAACAACAACCGCAACAACCAGGTTATGTATAAAAGTTTTCACTTTTTCCCATACTCTTCCTTATCTCACCATCTATGCAAGAAGTACAGAAAAGGTAGGAAAGAAGTAAAAAATAAGAACATCTAGTTAAAGAACAAGTTCTGCCCCACTTTTCTTTATTTCATGAACCCTAACTTCTGCTATTCTGTGCCATAAGTATCTCAGAAAAAATCATACCCAGAGACTCACATGTCTTCAAGGCCATTACTAGTCATTTCTCATTACAACTTATCTTGAATTATAAGGACTCAAGGTAGTTTGCATAATATTTACAGACAACATGATAGCCAATTAGGGAAACACAGTTTTTTTTATAAACAGAATGTAGAGAAAAGGTCATTTCTGTCTTCCAACTAAATGTTGCTGTCTTTATTTGATCTTGACAGAATTCATCTGAAGCTGATTACACATAGTATAACAATGATTTCTGTATACCTGTGGAGAGATTTTTTTAAAATGAGGCTTTAGAGTTTCAGTTACTCAGTATCCATGCACAGATAGCCATATAAATGAATGATAGATGGATAAATGATACACAGAGAATACATAAATGATAGAGGATATTGATGATTAGTGTATAGATTGTATAGATGACTTGAATGGATATAGATTCATTCATTCAACAAGTACTTAACTGAGTATTTACTCTGTGGTAGGCACTGAATATTCAGTGGATTCCTTACAATCCAAAGAGAGAGATATTTTAAAAGTAAACACAAATTATTATATAATTATGAATTCAGATACCTGCTATAAAGCAAAAGAACAAGACACGGTGTGACAAAGAATCATTTACATTTGGGGCATAGGGAAAATGTCTCTGAGCAAGTGACATTTAAGTTGATAACTGAAAGGGAAAAAAGGAACTAGCAGATGAAGAGTTGGAAAAAAGGCCCTGATGTGGAAAAGTTTGGAGTTGCTGGAAATTTAGAGAGCCAGTATGACAGTAACTTAGAATAGTGAACAACAGCATAACATAAAGTTAGATGAAAGGTCAAACATGTGTCTTATGGACTTCCAGAGATTTGTTAGACTTTCCAAAGCACTTGTTCTAATTTTATTCCAAGTATTGCCGGGGTCCAGCCCCAGCTGATCCAGGGTATTCGAAGGAGAGACGGCGTAGGCGAGGGTCAGGAAACAACTGCTTAATTAAACGTTAATTAAGGATATAAAGAGTAATAGAATAAGGATAGCTCAGTAGGAAAATTCAGTGGAGAAAAGAGGCTGAGTAGCTTGGTTTATGCGGGAGACCAATAAAACTTCAAGACAAGAAGTTTGCACCACTTACGTAGGCCACAGGCGTCCTTCCATTCTCCCAAAGGAGAGGAGACACTGAGGCCTCCCCGGTCGGATCTTAGAAGCCCAGGCAAAATTAGTAAGCTTGGTGGGTTCCGCGCTCCAGATGGAGACTCAACCAGAGTGAGAGAGAGAGAGACATGGGGAGACCAGTCTTTCGAGGAACTGATCCCAATTCTTTATTTTCCATGGTCTACTTTTATACACTGAGATGTTATGCAAAAGTCACGCGGGGTCAGCAGTCCTGACTTTTATCAAAGTCAGGTGCTTCATACGAATGTATACAGAGGTCTTAGGGGTGTTACATCATCTTCTGGCCAGGGAGCCTGCTGACAATTTATGACCCTCTCCTTGTGACAGCAGTCAGTCAACCAGGACACTTATTTCTCCAGGGGTGATTATTCTTAAAACAGACGCCACCCAAATAAAGTTACATTCCTATAGGGTGAGGGTGTAGTGGGTTTTAGTTAAGGAAAGAATTTACTTAGCCTAAGGTCTAACGTGATTTATATCAAAGGTTAATACTTATTTCTTCTATATATTCATTAATGTGTGTAAGGGCAGGGGATATGGAGACTTAGCAACAAACATTGGCTCAACAAATGAAAAACCCTTCACCAATACAATTTCTAATCAGCCCATTATACTTATATTAATGGTTTTCTAACTTCGCTAAAGAACCTGTTTTTAGAAGGTTTAAAGCATCTCGTGCCTCTCACAGTTGGGAGGCTGTGAGCAATCACATGTGGCCGGACAAGCCTGTCAGGCAGGCTAGAGAACCTTCAGAGGAGTTTATAGGATGAAACATTCCTATCACACCCAGGAATTATTATTAACTGGAGCTCTAAGTTAACTCCTTCTCCAAAAGAGGTGGTGGGGGACAGCCCCCCGTAAAGTCAGAGGTGTAGGTGAGAGCACAAAGTAGTAAAGTAGGCAGGCTCTGGTTATGGGGGTAGATGCTTGAGGATTTCCAGGGGGACTCCTGAGGCTCGATCCCACCTTTGCGTATGTCGAGCCTCCTTCCTCATGACCTTTGCCATGGGCGGAGTGCCTCACGCCGGCCCCCAACAAAGTATGATGAGAAAACTTTGATGGGTTTAAACTTTGAAGACCAATATTTAAAAATATCACCTGGTCTGAGGGTTATGTGGGAGAACTGACTGAATAAGAGCCAAAATAGAGAAATGTAAGGACATTACTGCAAGAAATACATATGTCTTGAATTAGATGAAAGCAGTGAAAGTGTAGAAGACAAAGTCCCTTTTCCTTCTGATTCTACATGCTTGTGAGGAACACGCTTGTGACAGCTTCAACTACCATTTCTATGCTGATGACTCCCAAATAGCCGTGAAGAGATACCCCACTCCCAAGGTAAGAGAAACCCAAGTAAGACGGTAGGTGTTGCAAGAGGGCATTAGAGGGCAAACACACTGAAGCCATACTCACAGGAAACTAGTCAATCTAATCACACTAGGACCACAGCCTTGTCTAACTCAATGAAACTAAGCCATGCCCGTGCGGCAACCCAAGACGGGCGGGTCATGGTGGAGAGATTTGACAGAATATGGTCCACTGGAGAAGGGAATGGCAAACCACTTCAGTATTCTTGCCTTGAGAATCCCATGAACAGTATGAAAAGGCA
Organism: Bubalus bubalis; assembly: GCF_019923935.1. Classification (NCBI taxonomy): domain Eukaryota; kingdom Metazoa; phylum Chordata; class Mammalia; order Artiodactyla; family Bovidae; genus Bubalus; species Bubalus bubalis. Next base: position 131,949,267 of record NC_059157.1, on the reverse strand, counting down.
AAATGATAGGAAACTCCCCAAGGTCAGTAGGTGCCCAATATGCTACTGGAGATCCGTAGAGAAATAACTCCTGAAAAAATGAAGGGATGGAGCCAAAGCAAAAACAATACACAGCTGTGGATGTGACTGGTGATAGAAGCAAGGTCCGATACTATAAAGAGCAATATTGCATAGGAACCTGGAATGTCAGGTCCATGAATCAAGGTAAATTGGAAGTGGTCAAACAAGAGATGGCAAGAGTGAATGTCGACATTCTAGGAATCAGCAAACTAAAATGGACTGGAATGGGTGAATTTAACTCAGATGACCATTATATCTACTACTGCGGGCAGGAATCCCTCAGAAGAAATGGAGTGGCCATCATGGTCAACAAAAGAGTCCAAAATGCAGTACTTGGATGCAGTCTCAAAAATGACCGAATGATCTCTGTTTGTTTCCAAGGCAAACCATTCAATATCACAGTAATCCAAGTCTATGCCCCAACCAGTAACGCTGAAGAAGCTGAAGTTGAACGGTTCTAGGAAGACCTACAAGACCTTTTAGAACTAACACCCAAAAAAGATGTCCTTTTCATTATAGGGGACTGGAATGCAAAAGTAGGAAGTCAAGAAACACCTGGAGTAACAGGCAAATTTGGCCTTGGAATATAGAATGAAGCAGGGCGAAGACTAATAGAGTTTTGCCAAGAAAATGCACTGGTCATAACAAACACCCTCTTCCAACAACACAAGAGAAGACTCTATACATGGACATCACCAGATAGTCAACACCGAAATCAGATTGATTATATTCTTTGCAGCCAAAGATGGAGAAGCTCTATACAATCAACAAAAACAAGACCAGGAGCTGACTGTGTATCAGACCATGAACTCCTTATTGCCAAATTCAGACTGAAATTGAAGAAAGTAGGGAAAACCACTAGACCATTCAGCTATGACCTAAATCAAATCCCTTATGATTATACAGTGGAAGTGAGAAATAGATTTAAGGGCCTAGATCTGATAGATAGAGTGCCTGATGAACTGTAGAATGAGGTTCGTGACATTGTACAGGAGACAGGGATCAAGACCATTCCCATAGAAAAGAAATGCAAAAAAGCAAAATGGCTGTCTGGGGAGGCCTTACAAATAGCTGTGAAAAGAAGAGAAGTGAAAAGCAAAGGAGAAAAGCAAAGATATAAACATCTGAATGCAGAGTTCCAAAGAATATCAAGAAGAGATAAGAAAGACTTCCTCAGGGAACAATGCAAAGAAATAGAGGAAAACAACAGAATGGGAAAGACTAGGGATCTCTTCAAGAAAATGAGAGATACCAAAGGAACATTTCATGCAAAGATGAGCTTGATAAAGGACAGAAATGTTGTGGGCCTAACAGAAGCAGAAGATATCAAGAAGAGATGGCAAGAATACACAGAAGAACTGTACAAAAAAGATCTTCACGACCCAGATAATCACGATGGTGTGATCACTGACCTAGAGCCAGACATCCTGGAATGTGAAGTCAAGTGGGCCTTAGAAAGCATCACTACGAATAAAGCTAGTGGAGGTGATGGAATTCCAGTTGAGCTAATCCAAATCCTGAAAGATGATGCTGTGAAAGTGCTGAACTCAATATGCCATCAAATTTGGAAAACTCAGCAGTGGCCACAGGACTGGAAAAGGTCAGTTTTCATTCCAATCCCAAAGAAAGGCAATGCCAAAGAATGCTCAAACTACTGCACAATTGCCCTCATCTCACACGCTAGTAAAGTAATGCTCAAAATTCTCCAAGCCAGGCTTCAGCAATATGTGAACCGTGAACTTCCTGATGTTCAAGCTGGTTTTAGAAAAGGCAGAGGAACCAGAGATCAAATTGCCAATATCCGCTGGATCATGGAAAAAGCAAGAGAGTTCCAGAAAAACATCTATTTCTGCTTTATTGACTATGCCTTGTCTTTTGACTTATGCCAAAGCCTTTGACTGTGTGGATCACAATAAACTGTGGAAAATCCTGAAAGAGATGGGAATACCAGACCACCTGATCTGCCTCTTGAGAAATTTGTATGCAGGTCAGGAAGCAACAGTTAGAACTGGACATGGAACAACAGACTGGTTCCAAATAGGAAAAGGAGTATGTCAAGGCTGTATATTGTCACCCTGCTTATTTAACTTATATGCAGAGTACATCATGAGAAACTCGGGACTGGAAGAAACACAAGCTGGAATCAAGATTGCCGGGAGAAATATCAATAACCTCAGATATGCAGATGACACCACCCTTATGGCAGAAAGTGAAGAGGAACTCAAAAGCCTCTTGATGAAAGTGAAAGTGGAGAGTGAAAAAGTTGGCTTAAAGCTCAACATTCAGAAAACAAAGATCATGGCATCCGGTCCCACCATTTCATGGGAAATAGATGGGGAAACAGTGGAAACAGTGTCAGACTTTATTTTGGGGGGCTCCAAAATCACTACAGATGGTGACTGAAGCCATGAAATTAAAAGGCGCCCACTCCTTGGAAAGAAAGTTATGAGCAGCCTAGATAGCATATTCAAAAGCAGAGACATTACTTTGCCAACAAAGGTCTGTCTAGTCAGGGCTATGGTTTTTCCTGTGGTCATGTATGGATGTGAGAGTTGGACTGTGAAGAAGGCTGAGCGCCGAAGAATTGATGCTTTTGAACTGTGGTGTTGGAGAAGACTCTTGAGAGTCCCTTGGACTGCAAGGAGATGCAACCAGTCCATTCTGAAGGTGATCAGCCCTGGGATTTCTTTGGAAGAATGATGCTAAAGCTGAAACTCCAGTACTTTGGCCACCTCATGAGAAGAGTTGACTCATTGGAAAAGACTCTGATGCTGGGAGGGATTGGGGGCAGGAGGAGAAGGGGACAATAGATGATGAGATGGCTGGATGGCATCACTGACTCGATGGACGTGAGTCTGATTGAACTCCGGGAGTTGGTGGTGGACAGGGAGGCCTGGCGTGCTGCGATTCATGGGGTCGCAAAGAGTCGGACACGACTGAGGGACTGATCTGATCTGATCTGGATGCAATTTCTTTCCTAAATTCCCAACACTCATCTCTCCATATCCAATTGCTTAATGTGCATTTCCTTTCGACAGCACTAATTCAAATAGAATTCGCCATCTTCCTCTCCAAACCTGCTGCATTTATGACTTCTCATCATTCTCCCCGTTACTTGGAATCAAAATTTTGGCATCACCTTTGATGTTTCCCTTTCTCTCCATCTCCCAAGCCTAGGAGAGTGAAGCATTAAGGAGTACATGCTCTGGAGTCATAATACTGAGCCCAGTGGATTGGAACAATGTTGCAAGCCATTTACCTGGTATACAGTTGCCATCACTATGCTCTAGACTCCTGTATGCCCTGGAAAATGTAGGAATCCTAGCTGATCATGGGACAGTCTGTCCATATCAAATAAACATAGCAACACTGAGTCAGAGAATGAATATCTGATCTTCCTTGGTTGTAAGTGGAGGAAAACTCTTTTCCTAAATTGACTACGGTTTTCTCAATGAATAGTGTGCAGATCACCACAGTCCTTCTTACATTGCAAAACAGACATAAATAGTGAACTATGGTGGCCCTGAAGGAAGATGATCTATTTTTTTGGTTTAGGTTTTTCAAGAAAATCTAAAAACCAACCCAACTAAAGTTAGAACTGAAGAGTCAGAAAGGACTGACAGAGTCTTGGTAGTTATAAGAAAGTGAGAATAGGTGAGATCACCAAGGAAGTGGACTTTAACTGAGACAAGCCAATGATTAAAGACAGTACCTGCGCATAGCAGAAATGAGGAAGAACTAGAACCCATGAAGGATTCAGAACAGCAAAGGTCAGATAGAATGGTAATGATCTTCCCTTTGCCTCTTCCAGATCCATTCTCCACTTGTTCTGTGTGGGAAAGAGGTTTATGTATGAGCCTGTAGAGATAAAATCTATGAACTCTCTTTTCCTCCTGGTTTCAGTTTGATACATCAAAAATAAAAGAGAAGAAAGAGATGTTGGAGTATTTATCTCTCTGAAAGCTTTCCATGGACTGGACTGTCACCCTGGACTAATGGCCACAGGTCCTTCCAGCAATAGGCCATTATTATTACACCCAGATTTTTGTACTATCCTCCCTATCTCCTGCTCCTACACTTTATAAACTGCCACTTTATTATATGAATTTAACTATGAAAAAAAAAGGGAAATTTTTGGATTACATGCTTAAAAAGCCAGTTGTTCTTTTGTTGAGTGTGGCAAGAAGCCATCTCCAGTGGACATTCTTATCCCCATCCTGGTTTCTTTTCAGGGGCTGATTAACTAGGGTTTGCAAGTATTTCAGCTGACCTCAAGGATACAAGCAAGGACCTGACTACATAATCTCAGGAAAGAGTTCCGCTAATGTCTAAAATAATTGGGGGATGAGGAGTGGAGTGGAAGAGTGGCAAAGAATCACAAGGGAGCCAACCTGCTTTTACTATTTTGAGAGACAGGAGATTTTCAAGCTCAGCAAGCCTCCCATTTTGCAGTGAACCTAATTAAAGTAAACAGAATTTTAAAACGAACCAAAACCAATTAGGCAGCAGGAGCTAACATTCTCTTCAATTATTATATGAGGTCATCTCTCACAGTTATGTACTGAACACCTTCCTCTTTATTCAATTTATCTTCCCATCCACTTCCCTTGTCAGAGTACTCAAGAACAAGGAGATCCCAGACTATCTATGGTCTGTGCCAGCCTAAACCTGCCTAGACCATTTCTCTTACCCTGTGCACAAACAGATGCTATCATACCAAATGGTCAACTCACAACATGGAACTGAGAGACGCAAAGGTGGCAGCTGAAAACACACACACACAAGGAGAGAGTCATGCATTTTTTAATGCTAATTTTGTAGCCAGAACTGATACTTCTTGGCAGTTCATAAACTTATGATACGACTGCTGAGACCACTCTATATCTGAAAATGGAGAATTTCTACTATTTTCATAATAAAATGAATGGTCCCTGCCAATAATGTCATATCAATTCTAAGAAAAGTTGGGGGTTTGGAGGTGGGGGGGGGGATAAAGGAGATTAGATACAGCAAATGAAATATACTATCAGTTCATTTCAGTCGCTCAGTCATGTCCAACTCTATGCGACCCCATGAATCACAGCACACCAGGTCTCCCTGTCCATCACCAACTCCCGGAGTTTACTCAAACTCATGTCCATCGAGTCAGTGATGCCATCCAGCCATCTCATCCTCTGGCGTCCCCTTCTCCTCTTGCCCCCAATCCCTCCCAGAATCAGAGTCTTTTCCAATGAGTCAACTCTTCAGCATGAGGTGGCCAAAGTACTGGAGTTTCAGCTTTAGCATCAGTCCTTCCAATGAACATCCAGGACTGATCTCCTTTAGACTGGACTGGTTGGATCTCCTTGCAGTCCAAGGGACTCTCAAGAGTCTTCTCCAACACCACAGTTCAAAAGTGTCAATTCTTCAGCACTCAGCTTTCTTCACAGTCCAACTCTCACATCCATACATGACCACAGGAAAAACCATAGCCTTGACTAGATGAACCTTTGTTGGCAAAGTAATGTCTCTGCTTTTGAATATGCTGTCTAGGTTGGTCATAACTTTCCTTCCAAGGAGTAAGCGTCTTCTAATTTCATGGCTGCAGTCACCATCTGCAGTGATTTTGGAGCCCCAGAAAATAAAGTCTGACACTGTTTCCACTGTTTCCCCATCTATTTCCCATGAAGTGATGGGATCAGATACCATGATCTTCGTTTTCTGAATGTTGAGCTTTAAGCCAACTTTTTCACTCTCCTCTTTCACTTTCATCAAGAGGCTTTTTAGTATACTATAAATATTATGTAAATACCACTAAAGGAAATGTCTGGTAAAACTACAGTACAACTCAAACACAGGTATCATAATGCATGTCAGTCTAAAAGTATAGTGGGAAAATTTTATATGTTTTTAAAAATATAGCTCATAGTACACTCAAGGTGATACATCTGAAGATTTGGAAATCTATATAATGTTTGTTAAATAATTCATATATAATAATAATGTATATACAGTAATATTAATGCACCTCGTTCAGAATGGAAAGATTTTGCAATAAATATAATGACATAGAAGAATTGAATATAAAAATAAACTAAATTTAATAAAAGTATATAAAATGTTTCACCTCTCAAATTCTTGTTCCTTTTTTTACTTATATCCATTCATAAAAATCTATCATGTATAAATTCCTAAAAGTAGAATCTATATTTATCATGCAATAAAAATGAAAATGATTAAAAAGTGACCAGGAAAAAAGTTAACCACTTGGAAATTAACATTCATGCTTCTAAATAACCTTATGATCAAAAAAGAAATTAAAACTGAAAATTTCTCGAAAGCATGAAAAGATGAACCCTTAACAATATTTATTAGCCAATGAACATTTATTGGGCACCTGCAATGGCAAAAAAGCACTTTGCCAAGCAAGTAAGGACATGAAGACAAATGTGAGGGATTTCTCTGGTCTAATGCTCTCCCAACTGAGCTATTTCAGCTTCCCTGGTGGGTCAGACAGTAAAGAATCTGCCTGCAGTGCAAGAGAACCAGGTTCAATCCCCCAGTTAGGAAGATCCCCTGGAGAAGGACATGGAACCCACTCTAGTATTCTTGCCTGAAGAATTCTATGGACAGAGGAGCCTGGTGTGCTACAGTCCATGGTGGGGCAGGGGGGTGGGGGATTTGCAAAGAGTTGAACATGACTGAGTGACTAACACTTTCACTTTCCTGGTGGTCCAGTGGCTAAGACTCCAAACTCCCAGGGAGCCTGGGTTCAGTCCCTGATCAGGAGAAACTAGATTCCACATACCATAACTAAAAGACCCTCTGTGCTGCAGCAAAGATCAAAGATCCCACATGCTGCAACTAAGACCTTGGCACAACCAAACAAAGAAATGTATTTAAAAAAAAAAAAATTTGAGTCCTCCAAGACCATCAGAGACTGTAGTGAAAATATAGGCTGAGGACAATGGGAATCCACATTAATTCCAATTAATCACAATACAGAAGAAAAAACAGCTGCATTTGAATAAATCAGTTCTTGGGGAATGTGCTGGTCTTCATTAGATAGAGAAAGTGAAGGGAAGCAGACATTCCATGCTGCAAGAAGGCACAAAGTCACAGAGGCATAAACGTGGAATGGGTGAAACACAGAAGTACAACTAAGCCCGTTAGAAGCTGAATCTGTAATGGTAAGATTAAGGGTCATATCACAGACACAATGGATATGGGTTTGGGTGGACTCTGAGAGTTAGTGATGGACAGGGAGGCCTGGCGTGCTGCTGCGGTTCATGGGGTTGCAAAGAGTCGGACATGACTGAGCGACTGAACTGAACTGAACTGAAAGATTAAAATAAGGAGTGGATGGCCTTAGATACTCAAGCTTCAAAGTGCAAAGCTCCAAGATCTGCAAATCTTAAGCAAAAGATTCTGACTCAGTAGCTGAAAGATAGGTTCTGAGAGTCTGCACTTCTAACAAGCTCCCAGACCATGGCAGTAATGCTGGTGTGAACAATCTTTGATCTGCAAGGTAATAAAGGATTTAAAGGTGGAATTCATGGTGATTTAGTGTCCTTGGAGAAAGGCAATGAAATGTAGCCACTGAAAAACAATCTTTGTAATCAGACAGAATAGGAGTTAAATTACACTTCCTTCACATATTAGCTATGTAATCTTGGCAATTTATCTTTGGAGCTTTAATTTCCTCACTTATAAAGTGAGAAAATAATTATTAACCCAGAGTATTGTTAGGCTTACATGAGATAATGATTGTAAATAACTTGGGATCAGATCAGATCAGATCAGTCGCTCAGTTGTGTCCGACTCTTGCGACCTCATGAATTGCAGCACGCCAGGCCTCCCTGTCCATCACCAACTCCCGGAGTTCACTCAGACTCATGTCCATCGAGTCAGTGATGCCATCCAGCCATCTCATCCTCTGTCGTCCCTTTTTCCTCCTGCCCCCAATCCCTCCCAGCATCAGAGTCTTTTCCAATGAGTCAACTCTTCACATGAGGTGGCCAAAGTACTGGACTTTCAGCTTTAGCATCATTCCTTCCAAAGAAATCCCAGGGCTGATCTCCTTCAGAAAGGACTGGTTGGATCTCCTTGCAGTCCAAGGGACTCTCAAGAGTCTTCTCCAACATCCACAGTTCAAAAGCATCAATTCTTCGGCGCTCAGCCTTCTTCACAGTCCAACTCTCACATCCATACATGACCACAGCAAAAAGTAAATACTCGATTTGTTGTAACATTACTTCCTGGAGCCTTTAACATGAGAGGGCTCCTTTCCTTTGCTGCTCTCCTTAAGCAGAAAATCACTAATTTTTTCTTCTTTTCCTTTTTTCATTCTTTTTTATGCTGTCTTTCCTTCATACTGTGTAACTCCCAAAAGAACCATTTAAAAACAAAAGCTATTATGTTTACTACTTTGTTGTTGTTTAGTCACTCAGTCGTATCCAGTTCTTTGTGACTCCATGGACTGCAGCAAGCCAGGCTTCCTTGTCCTTCATCATCACCTGGAGATTGCTCAGACTCATGTCCATTAAGTCAGTGATGCCATCCAACCATCTCATCCTCTGACATCCCCTTCTCCTGCCTTCAATCTTTCCCAGCATCAGGGTCTTTTCTAATGAGTCAGCTCTTTGCATCAGGTGGCCAAAATATTGGAGTTTCAGCTTCAGCATCAGTTCTTCCAAAGAATATTCAGGGTTGATTTCCTTCAGGATTGACTTATTTGAGTGCCTTGCTGTCCCAGAGACTCTCAAAAGAGTTCCAAAGAATAACAAGAAGAGATAAGAAAGCCTTCCTAAGATGTTTACTATATTTTCACACTATTGGCATTAAATTAGAGCTAAACTCAAAGCTTTCTTTGAGCTTTTTTTATTATTAATTGCAGTATAACATATAACATTGGATTAGTTTTAGGAATACAAAATAATTATCTGATATATTTACAGACTACAAAACGATTACCAATAATAAATTTAGTTAACATACATAACCACACATAGTTACAAATTGTTTCTTGTGATAAGAACTTTTAAGATCTACTCTCTAGCAACTTTCAAATATAAAATACAATACAATATTATTAACTATAATTACCATGCTGTACATTAATCACTGACTTTCCTAAACAGTCTGCCATGTGCTAGTACTTCCACATTGCCTCCAGGAACAGACAAATAGTAGAAGGGGAAAAGCAAGGGAAAGATACATGGTTGCATGCTCAGTCACTTCAGTCATGTCCGACTCTGCAACCCAATGGACTCTTTGCAATCTTATGGACTTTAGCCTGCCAGACTCATCTGGCCATGGGATTCTCCAGGCAAGAAAACTGGAGTGGGTTGCCATTTTCTCCTCCAGGGCATCTTCCCCACCCAGGGATCGAACCCAGGTCTCCCGCATTGCAGGCGGATTATTTACTGTCTGAACCACCAGGAAAGCCCAGGTACATGGTTAGATGTTTTTAAATGGTTAAAACCTTTAGTGAAAAACAAAAAGTGTATACTGGAATACTATATGGAGAAGGCAATGGCACCCCACTCTAGTACTCTTGCCTGGAAAATCCCATAGACGGAGGAGCCTGGTAGGCTGCAGACCATGGGGTCGCGAAGAGTCGGACACGACTGACCGACTTTACTTTCAATTTTCCCTGTCATGAATTGGAGAAGGAAATGGCAACCCACTCCAGTGTTCTTGCCTGGAGAATCCCAGGGACGGGGGAGCCTGGTGGGCCGCCGTCTATGGGGTTGCACAGAGTCGGACACGATTGAAGCGACTTAGCAGCAGCAGCAGCAGAAATACTATAAAAGATTGACAAGATTAAGAAATTACAATGCAAATCATTATTGTCCAGGCCAAATGATTTGTGGAATCTTAGTTCCCTGACCAGAGATTGAACCCCATCCTCGGCAATGAACGCACAGAATCCTAACCAATGAATAACCAGCGAATCCCCTGTCATTTAATTTTCACTAAAGCACATCAATTTCAGTTCAGTTCAGTCAGTCATGTCCAACTCTGTGACTCCATGGACTGCAGCACACCAGGCTTCCCTGTCCATCACCAACTCACAGAGCTTGCTCAAACTCATGTCCATCCAATTAGTGATAACATCCAACCATCTCTTCCTTTCTCATCCCTTTCTCTTCCTGCCTTCAACCTTTCCCAGCATCAGGGTCTTTTCCAGTGAGTCAGTTCTTCCCACCAGGTGGCCAAAGTCTTGGAGTTTCAGCTTTACAGTTCTTCCAATGAACACTCAGGACTGATTTCCTTTAGGATGGACTGGTTTGATCTCCCTGAAGTCCAAAGGATTCTTAAGAGTCTTCTCCAACACCACAGTTCAAAAGCACCAATTCTTTGGCACTCAGCTTTCTTTATACTCCAACTCTCACATCCATTCATGACTACTAGAAAAACCATGAATTTGACTATATGGACCTTTGCTGGCAAAGTAATGTCTTTGGTTTTTAATACGCTGTCCAGGTTGGTCATAACTTTCCTTCCAAGGAGTAAGCGTCTTTTAATTTCATGGCTGCAGTCACCATCTGCAGTGATTTTAAAACCCCAAAAAATAAAGTTTGTCACTGCTTCCATTGTTTCCCCGTCTATTTGCCATGAAGTGATAGAACAGATGCCATGATCTTAGTTTTTTGAATGTTGAGTTCTAAGCCAGTTTTTTTCACTCCCCTCTTTCACTTTCATCAAGAGGTTCTTTAATTCCTCTTCACTTTCTGCCATAAGGGTGGTGTCATCTACATATCTGAGGCTATTGATATTTCTCCCGGCAATCTTGATTCCAGCTTAGAGTTCACCCAGCCTGGCATTTTGCATGATATACACTTCAGAGAAGTTAAATAAGCAGGGTGACAATATACAGCCTTGACATACCGCTTTTCCTATTTGGAACCAGTCTGTTGTTCCATGTCCACTTCTAACTGTTGCTTCTTGACCTGCATACAGATTTCTCAGGAGGCAATTTCTCAGGATTTCATAAGGTGGTCTAGTATTCTCATCTCTTGAAGAAATTTGCACAGTTTGTTGTGATCTACACAGTCAAAGGTTTTGGCGTAGTCAATAAAGCAGAAATAGATATTTTTCTGGAACTCCCTTGCTTTTTTGATGATCCAAGAGATGTTGGCAATTTGATATCTCATTCCCCTGTCTTTCCTAAATCCAGCTTGAACATCTGGAAGTTCACAGTTCATATACTATTGAAGCCTGGCTTGGAGAATTTTGAGCATTACTTTGCTAGCGTGTGAGATGAGTGCAATTATGTGGTAGTTTGAACATTCTTTGGCATTGCCTTTCTTTGAGATTGGAATGAAAACTGACCTTTTCAGGTCCTGTGGCCACTGCTGAGTTTTCCAAATTCGATGGCATATTGAGTGCAGCACTTTCACATCATCATCTTTCAGGATTTGAAATAGCTCAACTGGAATTCCACCACCTCCACTAGCTTTGTTTATTGTGATGCTTCCTAAGGCCCACTTGATTTCATACTCAGGATGCCTGGCTCCAAGTGAGTGATCACACCATCATGGTTATCTGGAGCATGCAGATCTTTTTTGTATAGTTCTTCTGTGTATGCTTGCCACCTGTTGTTAATATCTCTGCTTCTGCTAGGTCCATAACATTTTTGTCCTTTATTGAGCACAACTTTGCATGAAACATTCCCTTGGAATCTCTAATTTTCTTGAAGAGCTATCTAGTCTGTCCCACTCTATTCTTTCCCTGTATTTCTTTATATTGGTCATTAAAGCACATCAAAATGCTCTATAATTAACTCCATTTACAGATGATAATTAATTCCATTTAGAGTTATAATTAACTCCATTTATAGTTTATCAGAGTACCTGATGAACTATGGACGGAGGTTCATGACATTGTACAGGAGACAGGGAGCAAGACCATCCCAAAGAAAAAGAAATGCAACAAAGGAAAATGGCTGTCTGAGGAAGCCTAACAAATAGCTGTGAAAAGAAGAGAGGCAAAAAGCAAAGGAGAAAAGGAAAGATATACTCATTTGAATGCAGATTTCCAAAGAATAGCAAGGAGAGATAAGAAAGCCTCCCTCAGCATCAAGGCAAAGAAACAGAGGAAAACAATAGAATGGGAAACTAGAGATCTCTTCAAGAAAATTAGAGATACCAAGGGAACATTTCATCCAAGTTGGGCTCAGTAAAGGACAGAAATGGTACGAACCTAACTGAAGCAGAAGATATTAAGAAGAGGTGGCAAGAATACACAGAACTGTACAAAAAAGATCTTCACGACCCAGATAATCATGATGGTGTGATCACTCACCTAGAGCAAGACATCATGGAATGCAAAGTCAAGTGGGCCTTAGGAAGCATCACGATAAACAAAGCTAATGGAGGTGACGGAATTCCAGTTGAGCTATTTCAAATCCTGGAAGATGATGCTGTGAAAGTGCTGCACTCAATATGCCATCAAATTTGGAAAACTCAGCAGTGGCCTCAGGACTGGAAAATGTCAGTTTTCATTCCAATCTCAAAGAAAGGCAATGCTAAAGAATGCTCAAACTACCACACAATTGCACTTGTCTCACACACTAGTAAAGTAATGCTCAAAATTCTCCAAGCCAGGCTTCAACAATATGTGAACCGTGAACTTCCAGATGTTCAAGCTGGTTTTAGAAAAGGCTGAGGAACCAGAGATCAAATTGATGACATCTGCTGGATCACTGAAAAAGCAAGGGAATTCCAGAAAAACATCTATTTCTGCTTTATTGACTATGCCAAAGCCTTTGACTGTGTGGATCACAATAAACTGTGGAAAATTTTGAAAGATATGGGAATACCAGACCCCCTGACCTGCCTCCTGAGAAATAAGCATGGAGGTCATGAAGCAACAGTTAGAACTGGAAATGGAACAACACATTGGTTCCAAATAGGGAAAGGAGTACGTCAAGGCTGTATATTGTAACCGTGCTTAATTAACTTATATGCAGAGTACATCATGAGAAATGCTGGGTTGGATGAAGCACAAGCTGGAATCAAGATTGCTGGGAGAAATATCAATAACCTCAGATATGCAGATAACACCACCCTTATGGCAGAAAATGAAGAAGAACTAAAGAGCCTCTTGATGAAAATGAATGAGGAGAGTGTAAAAGTTGGCTTAAAACTCAACATTCAGAAAACCAAGATCATGGCATCCAGTCCCATCACTTCACAGTAAATAGATGTGGAAACAGTGGCACATTACTTTGCCAACAAAGGTCTGTCTAGTCAAGGATATGGTTTTTCCAATAGTCACGTATGGATGTGAGAGTTGGACTATAAAGAAAACTGAGCACTGAAGAATTGATGCTTTTGAATTGTGATGTTGGAGAAGACTCTTGAGAGTCCCTTAGACTGCAAGGAGATCCAACCAGTCAATCCTAAAGGAAATCAGTCCTGAATATTCATTGGAAGGACTGATGTTGAAGCTGAAACTCCAGTACTTTGGCCTCGCTGACTCATTTGAAAAGACCCTGATGCTGAGAAAGATTAAAGGCAGGAGGAGAAGGGAATGGCAGAGGATGAGATCATTGGGTGGCATCACTGATTCAATAGGCACGAGTTTGAGTAGACTCCGGATGTTGGTGATGGACAGGGAGGCCTGCCTTGCTGCAGTCCATGGGGTCGCAAAGAGTCAGACACAACTGAGCGACTGAACAAACTGACAGATGAAAATTCCTGGGTCGTGAAGATCCCCTGGAGAAGGGCATGGCAAAATACTCCAGTATTCTTGCCTAGATAATTCTGAACAGACCCTGTTGTTGTGAAGAGTCGGACATGACTGAGCAACTAACACTTTCTTTTTTTTTTTAATTTTATTTTATTTTTAAATTTTACAAAATTGTATTAGTTTTGCCAAATATCAAAATGAATCCGCCACAGGTATACATGTGTTCCCCATCCTGAACCCTCCTCCCTCCTCCCTCCCCATTTCACTTTTCATAGATGACAAAACTAAAGCTTTGAAAAGTCAGGTGCCTTGCCTGAGACTACACAGGTTTAAAATACAGGGGGAGAATTCAAACAATCTAAAGCCAGTTCCCACATGGTTAGTCCCTCCTCTTACTACCTCCCTAGAATCAAATGATGATGTTTGAGAAAATGAGGTAAGATCAAGCCCAAGTCAGTTTTTATGTTAAGAAGTCAGGATTCAACCCCTGATCTAACTATAATGCCTAGCATGAGCCACTACCTATCCCAGCTTCCTGCATTGTGTCTCCAAATAACTGACGGTTTAAGCAATCAATAGAATAATCTGTATATTTCTCTGTTTCATTTTAACAAAACCATAAACAAAGAATTCAATCACTAATTGCAAATATATAACTTGGATACTTACTGATTCCTCCAAAGTCTTTCTTTTCCTCAGAAGTTTTGATTTTAGAAGTTTATTAATCCTTCCATCCCAAACACTGGGTAAACCTTGCTGTACCTTATCCTGAAAGTATTAGATCAGTCGATATCTGTCAACACTAGTAAACCAATAGACGTAGAATACTAATTTTAGAAGATGAATGTTTGTTTTTTCTTTACCTCTCAAAACAATATAGATTAGTAAAAAATCTCAATTGAAATGTGCCAAGTGGGAAAACTAAATGCAGAACTCCGGATTTGCTAAACTTCCTCCGAGATTTACTGTAGTTACTTATAACAAATGGAATTTTGGATAACAATTGCCCTTATCTTCAAAGTTTAAAAACCTCTTTTATCAAAAAGCTTAAAAATGTAACTTTGGTAAAAGGGTGGGTAGACCAAAGGCATTTCATTTAATGCCCTAATTATTTCTGAATATCTTATAACCTTCAGTTCAGTCACTCAGTTATGTCCGACTCTTTGCGACCCATGAACCTCAGCATGCCAGGCCTCCCTGTCCATCACCAACTCCCGAAGTCCACCGAAACCCATGTCCATTGAGTTGGTGATGCCATCCAACCATCTCATCCTTTGTCATACCCTTCTCCTCCTGCCCTCAATCTTTCCCAGCATCAGGGTCTTTTCAAATGAGTCAGCTCTTTGAATCAGGTGGCCAAAGTATTGGAGTTTCAAGAAGTAATTATTTCAGATCTTAAGGCAGCTGTGTGATTGGACACACCCAGCATTTCTTAATATATGTATTGTTTCTTTCAAGGTCTTAATTCTGTAGTCACTTGATATATACATGATTAATGAACCCTATTAAGCTCAGAAATCTCAATGAGCAAAGGCCAGATCTGGAGAGAGTCTGCAAATTTCCATTCATACCAGATCAAATTTAGGAATATTACTTCCCTATGGTCTCTATACCTCTCCCCCTTACTTTTTAACTGTAATTTAATAATATTAAGTTACAAGACATTTAAGAAGTTTAAAGCACATAAAATGTGCAAACCCCTCCAGAAGACAGGCATATAGATGTAAATTCGAAGGGGTAGCTATAAAAACTTTAAAAGTAGTACTGCCCATGGTGAGCTACAGTGTATATAATCAACATAAAGGAGTGTTTAAGCTTTTAAAAACACTAGTCAGCCAAATGCATACATCTGCAGGCTGAATCTGACAGCGGAAACAATGGTTTGTAATGACTAGTCATATTTCTAATCAAGAGTTCAGTATTATTGATCATTTAATAATTAGAACTTTTTTCATTATCAATATCTTTAGACACCTCACAATTGAAAGTTATGGTGTCCATGTGTTATTATTTCAAGTTTAAGTGTTCAGAAAGCTGGATCAAATATTAAAGATGCTAAAAGGAAGTATAAAATTTCTTTTTTTCATTATCTTTTGGGAGTGTTACCTGTAAATTGTATGGACTGAAATGTGCTTGCCTGCCCTGTGAAACCATAGATCTTCCATCATGTAACCAGATCTGATAAAAATTGCTGAGAAGCCAAGAAAAGCCAATAAGATGAGAATATCACGTGCAGTACTCAGAGGAGGCTACACATAAATGCTTCATGTTTTGGTTCAGTTGTAAAGAACTTTTATTTTTTAGCTCAGACTAAAGAAGTTTTGGTAGGAGGTTCTTCAGTATTGCAGATTTTAGTGAGCGGTGTAGAGGTAGTAAGCAGTTCCACAGAAAACAATGTGACTTCTCTTGATTTTTTTAACTCTATCATATTCACTCCATGATTTTTTAGCTCCAAAATTAGTAATGAAATCTAGATAGCTTACCCAATGCGATTTGTATTGGGCTCACAAGAGTCTAAGGCTTTAATAATTTTGATTGTGACTGTGACCATGACTAGGTGATAATTTGAAGTCAGTATGACATCATTATTAAGCAAACAAAATTGTTCTTGAAACAAAATTCATTTTGGCAAGACTTTTTAAAAATCTGGCTCCAGGCATAAGATACTGGCATATGTTTTTCACTAAGTTTATTGGTAATTTGTATTTATTTTGTAAAATGTCTATTCATATCTGTGTAAAAATCTTGTTTTAAATCAGTTTAAAAACACTTGTAGTGCTGCTCATGACTTCCTTTTTGAAAAGCAAGCTATACAGAAAGATAAAACATGTTTTTAAAGCCTCTTCTTCTTCCTCTAACTTCTTCACCCCACATCTTTCTAGAATTTCCTATGGATTTATAAATTATATATGTGTATAATATAGTTTAAACAAGTTCACTTAAATTGAATTCAATAAATATGAATTCTGCAACTTGTTCTTTGTCATCTCTCAATACCTTTTGCGAGTTTTTTTTTTTCCAAGTAAGCCATCCAGAATTATCTTTACCAATAATCTTATTAATGAACATTTAACTTATTACCTTTTTTTTTGGTTATTACAACCCATGAGAATATATGATTTGCTTTAGTAATACTTTAATATCAAGTATTAACAAAACTACAGTAGGAGAAATGTCACAGATGTTAAGTGATCTCTGTTCTATCACCTACGCAAATTATTCAATTAGTTATGCTATATTCTAGACTCTAAATGGTAGGCATGCCCAAGTTATATTGTAAATTGACCAAAAGCTAATATTATAGTAATCAGTATGCTTGTTTATTCTCTGACTGGCTTACTGACATCATCAGAAATGAGTTCAGCATGCCTTGGTTATTTTAAGCAGCAAAGGGAGATTTGCCAGTATGACAGGCATACTTAAACCTCCATGAAAACTCATGGCTATTTTTTTAACAAAAGGATTCAGAATTCCTTGTTAAGAGCAACAAAAACAATTGTTTCAGCAATTAAAATCTGGCAACCTTTTAAACAAAAGGACACAAATCTTTTTTTAACATTTTTAAATTTTATTTATTTTTTAATTGAAGGTTAATTGCTTTATAGAATTTTGTTGTTTTCTGTCAAACCTCAACATGAATCAGCCATAGGTATACATATATCCCCTCCCTTTTGAATCTCCCTCCCATCTTCCTCTCCATTTCACCCCTCCAGGTTGATACAGAGCCCCTGTTTGAGTTTCCTGATACATACAGCAAATTCCCATTGACTATCTATTTTACATACGGTAATGTAAGTTTCCATGTTACTCTCTCCATACATCTCACTCTCTCCTCCCCACTCCCCATGTCCATAAGTCTATTCTCTATGTCTGTTTCTCTACTGCTGGCCTGTAAATAAATTTTTCAGTACCGTTTTTCTAGATTCTGTATATATGCATTAGAATATGATATTTCTCTTACTCTGACTTACTTCACTCTATAAAATAGGCTCTAGGTTCAGCCACCTCATCAAAATTGACTCAAATACATTTCTGTTTATGGCTGAGTAATATTCCATTGTGCATAGGTACCACAACTTCTTTATCCAGTCATCTTTTGATGGACATCTAGGTTGCTTCCATGTTCTAGCTGTTGTAAATAGTCGTGAATGAACAATGGGATACATGTGTCTTCTTCAATTTTGATTTCCTCAGGGTATATGTCTAGGAGTGAGATTGCTGGGTCATATGGTGGTATTATTCCTACTTTTTAAAGAATCTCCATACCATCTTCCATAGTGGCTATATCAATTTACATTCCCACCAACAGTGCAAGAGCATTCCCTTTTCTCCACACCCTCTCCAGAATTTATTGTTTGTAGACTCTTTGATGATGGTCATTCTGACTGGTGTGAGGTGATATCTCATTGTAGTTTTGATTTGCATTTCTCTAATAATGAGCAATGTTGAGCATCTTTTCATTGTTTGTTAGCCATCTTTATGTCTTCTCTGGAGAAATGTCTGTTTAGGTCTTTCAGCGACTTTTTGATTGGGTTGTTTGTTTTCTGGCATTGAGTTGTATGAGCTGCTTGTATATTTTGGAAATTAAATCTTTGTCAGTTGGTTCATTTGCTATTATTTTCTCCCATTCTGAGGAGTGTCTTTTCACCTTGCTTATAGTTTCCATTTCTGTGCAAAAGCTTTTAAGTTTAATCACGTCCCACTTGTTTACTTTTGTTTTTATTTCCGTTATTCTGGGAGGTGGGTCATAGAGGATCTTGCTTTGATTTATGTCATCAAGTGTTCTGCCTATGTTTTCCTCTAAGAGTTTTATAGTTTCTGGTCTTATATTTTGTTTTTTAATCCACTTTAAGTTTATCCTTGCGTATGGTGTTGGAAAATTTTCTAATGTCATTCTTCTACACATAGCTGTCCAGTTTTCCCAGCAGCATTTATTGAAGAGGCTGTCTTTGCACCGCTGTATATTCTTTTCTCCTTTGTCAAAACTAAGGTAAGCATAGGTGCATGGGTTTATTTCTGGGCTTTCTATCTTGTTTCAGTTAAGTTCAGTTCAGTCGCTTAGTCGTGTCCAACTCTTTGTGATCCCAGGGGCTTCATGCCAGGCTCCCTTGTCCATCACCAAATCCAGGAGTTTACTCAAACTCATGTCCATTGAGTCAGTGATGCCATCCAACCATCTCATCCTCGGTCATCCCCTTCTCTTCCTGCCTTCAATCTTTCCCAGCATCAGGGTCTTTTCAAATGAGTCAGCTCTTCGCATCAGGTGGCCAAAGTATTGGAGTTTCAGCTTCAACATCAGTCCTTCCAATGAATATTCAGGACTGATTTCCTTTAGGATGGACTGGTTGGATCTCCTTGCAGTCCAAGGGACTCTCAAGAGTCTTCTCCAACATCACAGTTCAAAAGCATCAATTCTTTGGCGCTCAGCTTTCTTCATACTACAAATCTCACAACCATATATGACTACTGGAAAACCATAGCCTTGACTAGATGGACCTTTGTTGGCAAAGTAATGTCTCTGCTTTTTAATATGCTGTCTAGGTTGGTCATAGATTTTCTTCCAATGAGCAAGCATCTTTTAATTTCATGACTGCAGTCACCATCTGCAGTAATCTTGTTCCGTTGGTCTATATTTCTGTTTCTGTGCCAGTACCGTACTGTCTTGATGACTGTAGCTTTGTAGTATAAACTAAAGTCAGGAAGGTTGAGTCCCTAGTTCCATTCTTCTTTCTCAAGACTGCTTTGGCTATTCAGGGTCTTTTGTGTTTCCATATGAATTGTGGAATTTTTTGTTCTAGTTCTATGAAAAATGCCACTGGTAATTTGATAGGGATTGTATTGAATCTATAGATTGTGTTTGGTAGTATAGACATTTTCACAATTTTGATTCTTCCTACCTAGGAACATGGAATATCTCTCCATCTGTTTATGTCCTCTTTGATTTCTTTCATCAGTGTCTTCTAATTTTCTGTGTACAGTTCTTTTGTCTCCTTAGGTAAGTTTATTCCTAGATATTTTATTCTTTTTGCTGCAATGGTGAATGGGATTGATTCTTTAATTTCTCTTTCCGATTTTTCATTGTTAGTATATAGAAATACAAGTGACTTCTGTTTATTGATTTTTTATCCTGCAACTTTGTTAAATTCACTGATTAGCTCTAGTAATTTTCTGATACTATCTTTAGGGTTTTCTATGTTCAGTATCATGTCACCTGAAGACAGTGAGAGCTTTACTTCTTCTTTTCTGACCTGGATTCCTTTTATTTCTTTTTCTTTTCTGATTGCTGTAGCTAGGACTTCCAGAACTATGTTGATTAATAGTGGTGAAAGGGGACACCCTTGTCTTGTTCCTGATCTTAGGGGGAATGCTTTCAGTTTTTCACCATTGACAATAATTGTTGTAGGCTTATCATATATGGCCTTTACTATGTTGAGGTAGGTTCCTTCTATGCCCATTTTTTAAAGAGTTTAATCATAAATGGGGCTGAATTTTGCCAAAGGTTTTTTTTGCATCTATTGAGATTATCATATGGTTTTTAATCTTTTGATTTGTTAATATAGTGTATCACATTGATTGATTTGCATGTATTGAAGAATCCTTGTATCCCTGGAATAAACTGAACTTGATTATGGTATATAAGCTTTTTGATGTGTTGCTGAATTCTGTTTCCTAAAATTTTGTTGAGGATTTTTGCATCTATGTTCATCAGTGATATGGGCCTGTAGTTTACTTTTTTGTGTTGTCTTTGTCTGGTTTTGGTATCAGGGTGATGGAGACCTCATAGAATGAGTTTGGAAGTGTTCCTTCCTCTGGAATTTTTTGAAAGAGTTTTAGAAAGATAGGCATTAGCTCTGTTATGTCCAACCTAGATAGCATATTCAAAAGCAGAGACATCACTTTGCCGACAAAGGTCCGTCTAGTCAAAGCTATGGTTTTTCCTGTGGTCATGTATGGATGTGAGAGTTGGACTGTGAAGAAGGCTGAGCGCCGAAGAATTGATGCTTTTGAACTGTGGTGTTGGAGAAGACTCTTGAGAGTCCCTTGGACTGCAAGGAGATCCAACCAGTCCATTCTGAAGGAGATTATCCCTGGGATTTCTTTGGAAGGAATGATGCTAAAGCTGAAACTCCAATACTTTGGCTACCTCATGCCAAGAGTTGACTCATTGGAAAAGACTCTGATGCTGGGAGGGATTGGGGGCAGGAGGAGAAGAGGACAACAGAAGATGAGATGGCTGGATGGCATCACTGACTCGATGGACGTGAGTCTGGGTGAACTCCGGGAGTTGGTGATGGACAGGGAGGCCTGGCATGCTGCAATTCATGGGGTGGCAAAGAGTCGGACACCACTGAGCGACTGAACTGAACTGAACTGAACTGAAATGTTTGATTGAATTCTCCTGTGAAGCCATCTGGTCCTGGGGTTTTGTTTTTTCGGAGATTTTTGATCACAGCTTCAATTTCAGTGCTTGTAATTAGGTTGTTCATAATTTCTCCTACTTCCTGATTCAGTCTTGGAAGATTGAACTTTTCTAAGAATCTGTCCATTTCTTCCAGGTTATTCATTTTATTGCCATACGGTTGTTCATAATAGTGTCTTATAATCCTTTGTATTTTTCCTTTGTCTGTTGTAACCTCTTTTTAATTTCTAATTTTGTTGATTTGATTCTTCTCTCTTTTTTTTCTTGATGAGTCTGGCTAAAGGTTTGTCACTCTTGTTCTCAAAGAACCAGATTTTAGTTTTATTAATCTTTACTATTGTTTCTTTCATTTCTTTTTCATTGATTTCTGCTCAGATATTTATGATTTCTTCCCTTCAACTAACTTTGGGGTTTTTTGTTCTTCTTTTTCCAGTTGTTTTAGGTGTAAAGTTAGGTTTTCCATTCGATGTTTTTCTTGTTTCTTGATGTAAGATTGTATTGCTATAAACTTTCCTCTTGGAACTGCTTTTGCTGTATCTCATAGCTTTTGAATTGTTGTGTTTTGTCATTTGTTTCTAGAATTTTTTTGATTTCCCTTTTGACTTCTTCAGTAACCTGTTGGTTATTTATAAATGTATTGTTTAATCTCCATGTGTTTGTGTTCTTTATAGCTTTTTCCTTTAATTGATATCTAGTCTCATAGTGTTGTGGTTAGAAAAGATGCTTGATTTGGTTTCAATTTTCTTAAGTTTACTGAGGTTTGATTTGTGACCCAAGATGTGGTCTATCCTGGAGAATGTTCCATGTGCACCTGAGAAGAAGGTATATTCTTCTGCATTTGGATGGAATGTCCTGAAGATATCAATGAGATCCATCTTATCTAATGTATCATTTAAGACTCATGATTCCTTATTAATTTTATATTTTGATGATGTGACCATTGATGTGAGTGGGGAGTTAAAGTCTCCAACTATTATTCTGTTACTGTCAATCTCTCCTTTTATGTCTGTTACTGTTTATCTTATGTAATGAGGTACTCTTATGTTGGGTGCATAGATATTTATAATTGTTATGTCTTCCTCTTGGGTTGATTCCTTGATCATTATGTAGTGTCCTTCCTTATCTCCTGTTATCTTCTTTAAGATCTATTTTGACTGACATGAGGACTGCTACTCCAGCTTTCTTTTGCTTCCCATTTGCATGGAATATATTTTTCCATCCTCTTTATATATATTTCTATATATATATATTAGATATATAGAGAGGCTTCTATTTCAATATATATCTATCTATATATATATAGAGAGAGAGATAGATGTCCTTTCAGTCTACATATCTCTTTATGTCTGAAGTAGTTTCTTGTAGACAACATGTATATGGGTCTTGTTTTTGTATCCATTCATTCAGTCTGTGTCTTTTTTGGTTGGAGCATTTAATCCATTTAGTTCATTTGAGTTCAGTCACTCAGTCATGGTGGACTCTTTGCAACACGTGCACTGCAGCACACCAGGCCTCCCTGTCCATCACCAACTCCCGGAGGTTTGTTGGTAAAGTAATGTCTCTGCTTTTTAATATGCTGTCTAGGTTGGTCATAACTTTCCTTCCAAGGAGTAGCATCTTTTAATTTCATGGCTGCAGTCACCATCTGCAGTGATTTTGGAGCTCCCCCCCACCCCACCCCCGCCACAAAATAAAGTCAGCCACTGTTTCCCCATCTATTTCCCATGAAGTGATGGGACCAGATGCCATGATCTTAGTTTTCTAAATGTTAAGTTTTAAGCCAGCTTTTCACTCTCCTCTTTCTTTTCCATCAAGAGGCTCTTTAGTTCTTCTTCATTTTCTGCCATAAGGGTAGTGTTATCTGCATATCTGAGGTTATTGATATTTCTCCCAGCAATCTTGATTCCAGCTTGTGCTTCATCCAACCCAGCGTTTCTCATGATGTACTCTGCATATAAGTTAAATAAGCAGGGTGACAATACACAGCCTTGACGTACTCCTTTCCCCTATTTGGAACCAGTGTGTTGTTCCATGTCCAGTTCTAACTATTGTTTCCTGACCTGCATACAGATTTCTCAAGAGGCAGATCAGGTGGTCTGGTATTCCCATCTCTTTCAGAATTTTCCACAATTAGTTTTGGTACACACATTCAAAAGCTTTGGCATAGTCAGTCAGGCAGAAATAGATGTTTATCTGGAACTCTTCTGCTTTTTTGATGATCCAGCAGATGTTGGCAATTTGATCTCTGGTTCCTCTGCCTTTTCAAAAACCAGCTTGACATCTGGAAGCTCCTGGTTCAAGTACTGCTGAAGCCTGGCTTGGAGAATTTTGAGCATTACTTTACTAGCATGTGAGATGAGTGCAATTCTGTGGTAGTTTGAGCATTCTTTGGCATTGCCTTTCTTTGGGATTGGAATGAAAACTGACGTTTTCCCGTCCTGTGGCCACTGCTGAGTTTTCCAAATTTGATGGCATATTCAGTGCAGGTCTTTAACAGTATCATATTTTAGAATATGAAATAGCTCAACTGGAACTCCATAATCTCCACTTACTTAGTTCATAGTGATGCTTTCTAAGGCCCACTTGACTTCACATTCCAGGATGTCTTGCTCTAGGAGAGTAATCACACCATCATGATTATCTGGGTCATGAAGATATTTTTAGTATAGTTCTTCTGTGTATTGTTGCCACTTCTTCTTAATATCTTCTGCTACTGTTAGGTCCATAGCATTTCTTTCCTTTAGGGTGTCCATCTTTGCATGAAATGTTCCCTTGAAATCTCTAATTTTCTTGAAGAGATCTCTAGTCTTTCCCATTCTGTTGTTTTCCTCTATTTCTTTGCATTGATCACTGAGGAAGGCTTTCTTATCTCTCCTTGCTATTCTTTGGAACTCTGCATTCAGATGGATATATCTTTCCTTTTCTACTTTGCTTTTTGCTTCCCTTCTTTTCACAGCTATTTGTAAAGGCATCCTCAGGCAGCCATTCAGTTCAGTTCAGTCACTCAGTCGTGTCCGACTCTTTGTGCCCCCATGAATCATAGCACGCCAGGCCTCCCTGTCTATCACCAACTCCCAGATTTCACTCAGACTCACATCCATCGAGTCAGTGATGCCATCCAGCCATCTCATCCTCTGTTGTCCCCTTCTCCTCTTGCCCCTAATCCCTCCCAGAATCAGAGTCTTTTCCAATGAGTCAATGCTTTGCATGAGGTGGCCAAAGTACTGGAGTTTCAGCTTTAGCATCATTCCTTCCAAAGAAATCCCAGGGCTGATCTCCTTCTGAATGGACTGGTTGGATCTCCTTGCAGTCCAAGGGACTCTCAAGAGTCTTCTCCAACACCACAGTTCAAAAGCATCAATTCTTCGGTGCTCAGCTTTCTTCACAATCCAACTCTCACATCCATACATGACCACTGGAAAAACTATAGCCTTGACTAGACGGATCTTTGTTGACAAAGTAATGTCTCTGCTTTTCAATATGCTATCTAGGTTGGTCATAACTTTTCTTCCAAGGAGTAAGCGTCTTTTAATTTCATGGCTGCAGTCACCATCTGCAGTGATTTTGGAGCCCAAAAAATAAAGTATGACACTGTTTCCACTGTTTCCCCATATATTTCCCATGAAGTGATGGGACCGGATGCCATGATCTTCATTTTCTGAATGCTGAGCTTTAAGCCAATTTTTTCACTCTCCTCTTTCACCTTCATCAAGAGGCTTTTTAGTTCCTCTTCACTTTCTACCATAAGGGTGGTGTCATCTGCATATCTGAGGTTATTGATATTTCTCCCGGCAATCTTGATTCCAGCTTGTGCTTCTTCCAGCCCAGCGTTTCTCATGATGTACTCTGCATATAAGTTAAATAAGCAGGGTGACAATATACAGCCTTGACATACTCCTTTTCCTATTTGGAACCAGTCTGTTGTTCCATGTCCAGTTCTAACTGTTGCTTCCTGACCTGCATATAAATTTCTCAAGAGGTAGGTCAGGTGGTCTGGTATTCCCATCTCTTTCAAGATTTTCCACAGTTTATTGTGATCCACACAGTCAAAGGCTTTGGCATAGTCAATAAAGCAGAAATAGATGTTTTTCTGGAACTCTCTTGCTTTTTCCATGATCCAGCGGATGTTAACAATTTGATCTCTGGTTCCTCTGCCTTTTCTAAAACCAGCTTGAACATCTGGAAGTTCACGGTTAACGTATTGCTGAAGTCTGGCTTGGAGAATTTTGAGCATTACTTTACTAGCATGTGAGATGAGTGCAATTGTGGGGTAGTTTGAGCATTCTTTGGCATTGCCTTTCTTTGGGATTGGAATGAAAACTGACGTTTTCCCGTCCTGTGGCCACTGCTGAGTTTTCCAAATTTGATGGCATATTCAGTGCAGCACTTTCACAGCATCATCTTTCAGGATTTGAAATAGCTCCACTGGAATTCCATCACCTCCATTAGCTTTGTTCATAGTGATGCTTTCTAAGGCCCACTTGACTTCACATTCCAGGATGTCTGGCTCTAGGTGAGTGATCACACCATTGTGATTATCTGGGTCGTGAAGGTCTTTTTTGTACAGTTCTTCTGTGTATTCTTGCCATCTCTTCTTAATATCTTCTGCTTCTGTTAGGTCCATACCATTTCTGTCCTTTATTGAGCCCATCTTTGCATGAAATGTTCCCTTGGTATCTTTAATTTTCTTGAAGAGATCTTTAGTCTTTCCCATTATGTTTTTTTCCTCTATTTCTTTGCATTGATCACTGAGGAAGGCTTTCTTATCTCTTCTTGCTATTCTTTGGAACTCTGCATTCAGATGGGTATATCTTTTCTTTTCTCCTTTACTTTTTGACAGCCATTAGCTGATATTTAGTATAAGTATTAATGCTATTTATTAATAGTAATAATATTTAGATATTTAGTATAAGTTTACCTATCTACTAATTCAAGAAGACTAAATTGGGTGATCCATGCTAAAATTTATTATTTGGATATAGCTTTCAAAGCATTTTTATTGCAATACTACCACATTCAACAAGTTTTTAATGAACATCTTCTATATGCCAATGTTCTGAGAGCCTGGGATGCATCAAGGAACAGACCAGATGAACATTCTTGCCTTTATAGGACTTACATTTTAGCTTACATTTTGTGAGATAAATATTATTTACATTTTACATAGGAAGCCATATACAGTCAGATACAGACAATTGCCCTAGATAAGTTAGTAGGAAGCAGAGTTAGAATTCAGACTCAGTCCTTCTGATTAATGGATTATGCTCTTTCCATGCTAAATAGGGAAACAACTATAAGAAAAATAGAAGCTGATGCTAACTCCAGTGGCTAGTAAATAATGTTGTCATATGCTCTTATTTGTGGTCTTTGATTATGCTAATCATTTTTTAAAGAAATTAAAACCCCAATGGCACTAAATAAGGAACAGGTCTTATGAAACAGATGGCTTAGCAGATGGTAGATTGCTCCTTTTCTTCTTGGCACCTCCTGCTGAAATAATGTGATATGCAGGATGGTTAGGTATATTTGACTTCTTGGGTCTTAACTAGTAGATATTTCTGGAACAGATGCTGTTTCCTTATCCCCAGTTCAACAAATTCACAAGTACAATCTGCAGCATTTCCTTTTCTGCCACTCTTGTTATATTGTGTCCAGTTTTATCAACTCTAATCAAATATTTTACATTGAAAAATGGCCTAAAATGAGTCAAGACAAGTAACATCTAAGAAATAATTTTAAGCCATTAAATACTCCCAATAAGATAAATGGCAATCATAACCTTTGGACAAGTCAATATTTCATTAATTATGTCCTCAAAGCAATAGAATTTATTAGGCAACAACAATGTACAGGCCACTGGGATGGGTACTGTGGGAGACAGTAGGATAAAGAGATGTGAGCTTGGTCTACAAGGATTTTACAGTATAGGAGGGGCTTAAATAAGCATACAGATCATTACAATGCAAGTCAGAGTATAGTAACTTATATGAGGGTGGTTCAAAGAATGAGTCTGGGGATTCAGAGGAAGGAGAACTCACTTATCCTTGGTTGGACTGTGAAGTGCTAAAGCAAGGTAAAGTGAGGGTGAAAGAACTTGATAAGGTCAGACTTTGTAGGATTATGAGGGTTTCTGCAACTAGAAATAATAGGGAGGGCTTTCCAGATAGCAAGGGCTTAACTGTGGATGTAGGAATGTTCATAGAAAAGTGATTACCTTTGACTAGAAATATAAGGTATGTGAATGAGCTGAACTGTGGCTGCCTGGCAAATCAAGGCAAAGCATCTGAGTATAGAACAGGTTGTAAGAGGGAATTATTAAAAGCTTTTCTGCAAGAAGATGTCATGATCCATGCTTTGTTTTAGCAGGATTAGTTTCTTAGGAGTTGGGTTGGATTACATGAGTGAGAAACAGAAGGCAGTGAGACCAATTAGGTGGCCCTTATTATCGTACAGAGAAGAGGTAATGAGGGTCTGAAGGAGATCTGGTACTTGTTAAAGGAAGAAGGCAATCAATAGGAGAGATATTGAGGAAGTATTCACTATAATTTCCTCATTAAAAAGGGAACAGTCTGCACCTTTGTAATAATTGCAAACTAAGACTTGATAAAGGTTGCAAGGACATTAAGAAAATCATTAACTAAAATAGGAACCCCTAGGGTTGGTTAATTTCTTTCCTCTAACTTAATAAATTTCTAGAGAAATTTATAAACATATATAAATATATAGGGTATCTTAAGCATTGATTCATTATTTAAGTCAAGCTAAAACATAGAAACCTAAAACAGGATTCAAAATTAACTGTAAATGATTTCATATTATGTAATGTAAGATGTCCTTTAATTCTTCACCGTGATAATATGAGCATACAGTCTCACAGAAAGCAGGTGGTATTATGTATTAATAGATTTTCTTCTAAACCAATTTCCAACAAACAGAATTAATAAAAATACATTAAAGATAAACTATCTTATAGTATGTGTCATCAAGTGTTTTTTAAAAAGCAAATCTCTATCTTTTAGAATGAAATCCCTAAGTAAAAGCATATATATATAAATAAAAATTACACATGGAATGATACGTAATGGAATTCAGCATGTGAAAAATTCTTTCTTCAGAGTTCTGACACAACACCTTGGAATGGATCCAGGCCAGGTTCCCCTGGGCCCACACACAAAGGTGGAGAGTGGTCAGCTGTTGACTAGTCCAATAGAAGAACTAAATTTGGCTCTTATGCTACTAAATCATGTTCCAGTCAGTCCATCCTAAAATTTCCAGTCTACCACAGAGAAGGAACTGCTTTTACAACTTTAATAATGTTATTTCATACTCCAGGTTCTAGCCAAATACAACTATTCATCCTTCAGAAACCCTTCTAAATTCCCCCTAAAATTCTTCTCACATCTTCATTGCAAGTTATCTTTCTCAACCCTCAGCTCCCATGGCACTCTGTTTGAGCTATGGTTTCAGGTGTGCCATTTTCTAACTTTAAAATATTATTTAAGTATAGGTTATCTTCCCAATCAAATTGTAAGTTTCCCAAGGACAGAGTCAAAGTCTCATTTTCACAGCCTCATGGTACCCAACACTGAGTTCTTACCATGAAAATTACACAAGAATTGTTCATAAAGAAACATCTATGCCTCCACTTCACAAAGCACTCTGTTGGTTCCTTCAAAAATTAAGAAAAATAAATAACTTGAAGATTCTTTAAAACTCATCAACCTTGTTATGGAAATTTGGATGAAATCTGGGCCTCAGTGTCAATTATGATCACCCAGATCTATTTCTCAAGGAGAGATAAGAAAGCCTTCCTCAGTGATCAATGCAAAGAAATAGAGGAAAACAATAGAATGGGAAAGACCAGAGATGTCTTCAAGAAAATTAGAGATACCAAGGGAACATTTCATGCAAAGATGGGCTCAATAAAGGACAGAAATAGTATGGATGTAACAGAAGCAGAAGATATTAAGAAGAGGTGGCAAGAATACATAAAAGAACTGTACAAAAAAGATCTTCATGACCCAGATAATCATGATGGTGTGATCACTCACCTAGAGCCAGACATTCTGGAATGTGAAGTCAAATGGGCCTTAGGAAGCATCACTATGAACAAAGCTAGTGGAGATGATGAAATTCTAGTTGAGCTATTTCAAATCCTAAAAGATGATGCTGTGAAAGTGCTACATTCAATATGCCAACAAGTTTGGAAAACTCAGCAGTGGCCACAGGGCTGGAAAAGGTCAGTTTCATTCCAATCCCAAAGAAAGGTAATGCCAAAGAATGCTCAAACTACTGCACAATTGCACTCATCTCACATGCTAGCAAACTAATGCTCAAAATTCTCCAAGCCAGGCTTCAACAATACGTGAACCGTGAACTTCCAGATGTTCAAGCTGGTTTTAGAAAAGGCAGAGGAACCAGAGATCAAATGGCCAACATCCAATGGATCGTCAAAAAAGCAAGAGAGTTCCAGAAAAACATCTACTTTTGCTTTATTGACTATGCCAAAGCCTTTGACTGTGTGGATCACAATCAACTGGGGAAAATTCTGAAAGAGATGGGAATACCAGACCACCTGACCTGCCTTCTGAGAAATCTGTATGCAGGTCAGGAACCACAGTTAGAATGGGACATGGAACAACAGACTGGTTCCAATTAGAAAAAGGAGTAGGTCAAGGCTGTATATTGTCACCCTGCTTATTTAACTTATATGCAGAGTACATCATGAGAAATGCTGGGCTGGAGGAAGCACAAGCTGGAATCAAGATTGCCAGGAGAAATAACAATAACCTCAGATATGCAGATGACACCACCCTTATGGCAGAAAGTGAAGAACTAAAGAGCCTCTTGATGCAGGTGAAAGAGGAAAGTGAAAAAGTTAGCTTAAAGCTCAACATTCAGAAAACAAAGATCATGGCACCCATCACTTCATGGCAAATATATGGAGAAACAGTGGAAACAGTGGCAGACTTTATTTTGGGGGGGGGGGGCTCCAAAATCACTGTGGATGGTGATTGCAGCCATGAAATTAAAAGACGCTTACTCCTTGGGAAAAAAGTTATGACCAACCTAGACAGCATATTAAAAAGCAGAGACATTACTTTGCCAACAAAGGTCCATCATGTATACCAAGGTAGTCAAGTATAGATGTGAGTTGGATGATGAAGAAAGCTGAACGCGGAAGAATTGATGCTTTTGAACTGTGGTATTGGAGATGACTCTTGAGAGTCCTTTGGACTGCAAGGAGATCCAACCAGTCTATCCTAAAAGAAATCAGTTCTGAATATCATTGGAAGTTCTCATGTTGAAGCTGAAACTCCAATACTTTGGCCACCTGATGCGAAGAGATGACTCATTTGAATGAATCGCCAGTCCAGGTTCGATGCATGATACAGGATGCTTGGGGCTGATGCACTGGGATGACCCAGAGGGATGGTAAAGGGAGGGAGGAGGGAAGGGAGTTCAGGATGGGGAACATGTGTATACCCGTGGCAGATTCATGTTGATGTATGGCAAAACCAATACAATACTGCAAAGTAATTAGCCTCCAATTAAACTAAATAAATTTATAATTTTAAAAAATGAAAAGACCCTGATGCTGGGAAAGATTGAAGGCAGGTGGAGAAGGGGATGACAGAGGATGAGATGGTTGGATGGCATCACCGACTCGATGAACATGAGTTGAGTAAACTTCAGGATTTGGTGATGGACAGGGAATCCTGGCATGCTGCGGTCCATGGGGTTGCAAAGAGTTGGACACAACTGTGCGACTGAACTGAACTGAGATCTATATCAGTCTGGATCAGTATTTTTCAAGTATGATCAGGACTGTGGTTTTTCATATTATTCTTCCTTCCCACCACATCATACTTTCCCCTCCCCGAGGCCTCCATTATATTGTTTTTAGAATAAATAATACAGTATCAGCCAAGTACTCTCTTTTTTATAAACTGAAGTTTTCATTTCAGATGATCTTGTTTTTTCTTTTAGCCTGTCTTTCTCTGCCTTTATCACAATAACCTTTTCCTTTGACAAGGATTTCTGTCCTCATGGGAATTAAGCATTATATTTTTAACTATAAATGGAAAAATAATGTTATTATATTGTATTATGGACCTTCTGCTGATATTGCTATTTTTCGGGAATTGAACATATCTGGAACTCTTTCTGTCTCTTCACAGTGGCTGTTGTATTAATCCTGGCAAAGCACTACAGGCTTCCATTTACTCATTTTAAATCTGTTTGTGTAACACTTTGTATTTAGTGTCTAGAGCCTAGTGTAATTGCACTGAAATTGCCAAACAGTGTGGGTGATAGATGGACTGCCACCATCCAGTTTCCTACAGACTCTGATCCAAGGTCTTTAATTTGCTTGCCAGTTCCTCTCTCACTCATGCCTTTGACCACACTAAAGGCTAATAACAAAGAGGAGCATACCAAGCCCTCTTTACATGAAAAATTTAGTGTGCACAGGTGACATGATATTAAGACAATGAAATGAAAATTAGAAATACAAAAAATTTTAAGTTCAGCTAACGCAGAGAGGTTACCCAATACCAGCATCTGTTTTTCCTCACAGCTGATTACATATTTAAGGTTTAGGAAATGTCTTTCAAAACTTGAATTACTGATAGTCTCCATCTTTCAACTCAAAGCGCTGTAGAGGAATTATCCAGTTCTATTTGGAATATTAGCTGAAGGTTCAAATTATCTGCAGTATTCATACACAACTTTGTGATTTCTATGGGACATCTCTCTACATTGATGAAATCTTTCAACTATGTGTACATTTTGCTCAAAACTTTCCCATGAAAGGCATCAGAGTAGGCATAGTCCTCACTTTAAAGTTGAAGAAATGATGAAACAAAGCATTAAGTAACTCATAATAGACCCTAATACAGGTAAATAACAATAGTGCTAAACAGCTAGGTAGGGCTGTTCTCACTTGCTGACCTACCTTTCTTTTTTACTTAAAACTTTGAAGAAGGTTTTACCTTCTTTTGTAACTCATATTTTGACTATGCTACAAAGTATAGCAGTATAGAATATCTACAGTTGTTAAGAACATGGCCTCTGAAATTACTAGGTAATATCCTAGCCCTGCTACTTACTGGCCTTGGGAGCTTAGGTAACTGACTTATGTTTCGTTGCCTTGGTTTCCCTTCTGTCAAATTAGAATAACAATCTATTTTACTTGTAACCTTGTTATGAAGAGTTAATACATATTTGTTGTTGTTTTTCAGTCTCTCAATCCTGTCCAACTCTTTGCGACCCCACGGATTGCAACATACCAGGCTTCCCTGTCCTTCACCATCCCCCAGAGTTGTTAATATACATAAGATCCATATAAGAGATGTATCTAAAGTCTTTAAACAGTGCCTGACACATAGTACACTTATTTTTTCTAATAGAGATAATTTTGCATGAGGCAATTCACTTAAGTTGATACTTAAGTTGATATCACTTAACTATAAGTGATATGAAGTGAAACTGAAAATGTCAGTCGTTCAGTCATGTTTGACTCTTTGCAAACCCATGGACTGTAGCCCACCAGGCCCCTCTGTCCATGGAATTCTCCAGGCAAGAATAGTGGAGTGGGTTGCCATTACCTTCTCCAGGCAATCTTCCTGATGCAGGGATCAAACCTGGGTCTCTTGCTTTGCAGGCAGATTCTTTACCATCTGAGATACCAGGGAAGCCCCAAGTAATATCATAGGTTATGTGATTTGGTAATCTCTGGCCCTTACTGAATTTCTAGCCAGTTGTCAGAAAACTGGATTTCCTATTATTAGGGAAATGAAGAGGATTCAGGCTTTTAATAATCTAAGCCATGCCTATGTAGCCAGGTATCTGAGTTCACAATGCTTCTGAGTTTTAAATAAACTCAGGAAGACTACACCCTTTAAGTGCAAAGTCTAACGACTTCTGCTAATTTTCACCGATGGCTCCAAATCTCTGATTTTTATGTCTTGATTCCTGTAGTTATTCTCTCTTTCTCTGCTCTACTCACCATAATGAATGTGGGATTCAGCCTGATTTCTTTGATTACTCCTCCAAACTACTCACCCAATATACATTTCTGTTGTAGCCTAGATGAAGGTGTGCGCTCACACTGGTGTGTTCAATACATTCTTCTGTTCAGTGAGCCATGTCACCTAGAATTGTGTACTAAGGGGTTTACATATTTCTTTCGACTAGAATGTTACTTACATGTAGTCTTGGGCATTACTAACCACCCCAAAGCTGGAATGTCCCACTTCCTTCAGAGCCTGCAGCCTCCTGTTAAGTGGTTTGGCAGACCCTCCCCCCAACACCAGACACCTTTATCCTTGAGGGCATCACCTTACACCTGACAAAACAGTTTATGAAAGTATTTTTCTATACAAGGTAGTCCCGTTCACAACAGGAATACAGATACCAGTTAACAAAATATTATTTTCTCTATTACATTTACACAATATGTTTTTATCACCACAAAATATGGATTCAAATACATTCTAATTTTTTTCACAAATATTTCTTGAACTCTGAGTAGTAGTTTTCAAGAAATTCAGGGAAGTCAGTTTAGCCCTTTTAGCCACTATACGTACTATGTCAAAAGGGATGAATTATATGAGACATCAAGATGAAGTGATATGAGGATTCAGCTACAGATTAACCCTATGTGAGTAGGTCCAGGGAAATGTTTTCAAGAGTTACTAATTCCATATTCAAGTTTGAAATGGCTGGTTGTAAATCTGTGAAACCAAACAGACTATTTAGCAATATAAGGAAAAGTACTTATCAGGTGAGACAGAATGATCTCAATTTATTTCCAAGGCAAAGCATTCAATATCCCATTAATCCAAGTCTATGGCCCAACCACTAATGCCAAAGAAGGTAAAGTTGTATGGTTCAAGAAGAACTACAAGACCTTCCACAATTAAAACCAAAAAAGATGTCCTATTCATATAAGAGACTGGAATTAAAATGTAGGAAGGTAAGAGATATCTGGAATAACAGGCAAGTTTGGCCTTGAAGTATAAAATGAAGTGGGCAAAGACTAACAGAGTTTGGCCAATAGACTGTACCAGTCATAGCAAATACCCTCTTTCAACAACACAGAGATGACTCTACACATGGACATCACCAGATGGTAAATACCAAAATCAGATTGATTATATTCTTTGTAGTTGAAGATGGAGAAGCTCTATACAGTCAGCAAAAATAAGACCAGGAATAGACTGTCTGTGGCACAGATCATAAGCTCCTTATTGCCAAATTCAGACTCAAACTGAAGAAAGTAGGGAAAACCACGAGGCCATTAAGGTATGATCTAAATCAAATACCTTACAATATTACAGTGGAATGACAGATTCAGGGGATTAAATCTGGTAGACAGAGTGCCTAAAGAACTATGGGTGGAGGTTTGTAACATTGTAAAGGAGGCCATGATCAAAACAATCTGGAAGAAAAAAGAAATGCAAAAAGGAAAATGGTTTTCTGAGGAGGCCTTATAAATAGCTGAGAAAAAAAGAGAAGTGAAAGCAAAGGAGAAAAGGAAAGATATGTTCATCTGAATGCAGAGATCCAAAGAATAGCAAGGAGAGATAAGAAAGTCTTGTTCAGTGATCAATGCAAAGAAATAGAGGAAAACCATAGAATGGGAAAGACTAGAGATCTCTGCAAGAA
Source organism: Bubalus bubalis (assembly GCF_019923935.1). Taxonomy (NCBI): domain Eukaryota; kingdom Metazoa; phylum Chordata; class Mammalia; order Artiodactyla; family Bovidae; genus Bubalus; species Bubalus bubalis. Next base: position 131,914,439 of record NC_059157.1, on the reverse strand, counting down.
AATTAGAGATACCAAGGGAACATTTCATGTAAAGACTGGCACAATAAAGGACAGAAATAATGACCTAACAGAAGCAGAAGAAGTTAAGAAGAGGTGGCAAATATACACAGAAGAACTATACAAAAAAGATCTTAATGACCCGAATAACCACAGTGGTGTAATCACGCACCTAAAGCCAGATATCCTGGAGTAGGAAGTCAAGGGGGCCTTAGGAAGCATCACTACAAACAAACCTAGTGGAAGTGACAGAATTCTAGTTGAGCTATTTCAAATGGTAAAAGATGATGCTGTTAAAGTACTGCACACAATATGCCAGCAAATTTTGAAAACTCAGTAGTGGCCACAGGTCTGGAAAAGGTCAGTTTTCATTCTAATCCCAAAGAAGAGCAATGCCAAGGAATGTTCAAACTATCGCACAATTGCACTCATTTCACATGTTAGCAAGGTAATATCCAAAATCCTTCAAGCTAGGCTTCAATGGTTTGTGAACTGAGAACTTCCAGATGCACAAGCTGTACTTAGCAAAGGCAGAGGAACCAGAGATCAAGATGTCAACATCCATTGGATCATAGAGAAAACAAAAGAATTCCAGTAAATCATCTACATTTCTGTTTCATTGACTACACTGAAGCCTTTGACTGTGTGGATCACAACAAACTGGAAAATTCTTAAAGAGATGGGAATACCAAACCACCTTACCTTCCTCCTGAGAAACCTGTATGCAGGTCAAGAAGCAACAGTTAGAACTGGACATGGAACAACGGACTTAGGGAAGGAGTATGTCAAGCCTGTATATTGTCACCCTGCTTATTTAAATTATATGCAGGGTACATCATGTAAAATGCTAGGCAGAAGGAAGCACAGCTGGAATCAAGATTGCTGGGAGAAATATCATTAACCTCAGATGTGCAGATGGCATCACCCTAATGGAAGAAAGTGAAGAGGAACTAGGGAGCCTTTTTTTTTTTTTTTTTTTTTAAAGAGCCTCTTGATGAAAGTGAAAGAGGAGAGTGAAAAAGCTGGCTTATAACTCAACTTTCAAAAACCAATCATAGCCTCTGGTCCCATCACTTCATGGAAAATTGGTGCAGAAACAACGGAAACAATGACAGACTTTATTTTCTTGGGTTCCAAAATCACTGAGGACGGTGACTGCAGCCATGAAATTGAAAGATGCTTGCTCCTTGGACGAAAAGCTATGACAAACCTAGACAACATATTAAAAAGCCGAGACATTACTTTGCCTACAAAGATCCATATAGTCAAAGCTATGGTTTGTCCAATAGTCATGTACAGATGTGAGAGATGGACAATAAAAAAGTCTGAGCACCAAAGAATTGATGCCTTCAAACTATGGTGCTGGAGAAGATGCTTGAGAGTTCCTTGGACTGCAAGGAGATCAAACCAGTCAATCCTAAAAGAAATCAACCCTGAATATTCATTGGAGGGACTCATGCTGCAACTGAAACTCCAATACCTTGGCCACCTGATGTGAAGAGCTGACTCATTGGAAAAGATGCTGGGGAAGATCGAAGGCAGGAGTAGAAGGGGACCACAGAGGATGAGATGGTTGGATGGCTTAATGGACATGAGTTTGAGAAAGCTCTTGGAGTTGGTGATGAACAGGAAAGCCTGATGTGCTGCAGTCCGTGGGGTATGAAAGAGTCGGACACGACTGAGTGACTGAACAACAACAACTACTACTACTACTACTTCCCAGGTGACACAATGGTTAAGAATCTGCCTGCCAATGCAAGAGATGTAGGAGATGTGATTCGATCCCTGGGTCAGGTAATATGCCCTAGAGGAGGAAATGGCAAGGCACTACAGTTTTCTTGCCTGGAGAATCTCTTGGACAGAGTAGCTTGCCTGGCTCCAGTCCACACGGTCACAAAGAGTCAGATACAACTGAGCCACTGAGGACATCAGTTCAATTCAGTCGTTCAGTTGTGTCCGACTCTTTGCGACCCCATGGACTGCAGCATGCCAGGCCTCCCTGTCCATCACCAACTCCTGGAGTTTACTCAAACCCATATCCACTAAGTCGGTGATGCCATCCAACCATCTCATCCTCTGTCATCCTCTTCTCCTTCCACCCTCAATCTTTCCCAGAGTCAGTGTCTTTTCAAATGAGTCAGTGTGAGCATATACACGTGCACTAAAGGATGTGTCTCTTTCAAGGACTTTATAAATTGTTGTAATTTTGAGCTTACACTAAGAGTAATGTCAAATGGTCTACAAAGAACTGAAATTTTACCATTTGAACATTCCATCTAATTCATAGGCTACTCTATGAATATAACTAAGGCAAAATAATAATGAGCTTTTAGACAAAATATGTATGTTAAGAAAAAAGGCAAATATACATGCAAGGAAGTTAATGACTTAGAAAGTGACAAAAGTTATTAAATGAAAAATATATGATTGTCATATTTGATTAGGTGTTTTGATTTTTTATTATATCAGCAGAAGGATGATTAGAATGAAAAATTCTGCTAAATTAAGAGGATATCAACAGGGGAAAAATAACTCTCTGTAATCAAGGTTAAGGACAAAACAGTGGCCTGTGATTACAAGGCAGAAATGATGGATACATGGGAAATACTCACTGCTAAAGCAAATTAGGTCATTAATCTTCTTACTCTTGAAATAAACATATCCAATTAGTTATCTATCTAACTTGGTATCACTAATGATAACCATCCTATATAGACATCAAAAAGGAGATTTTTAGATATTGAATCCACTTTTTTCCCATGTTATCAATTGTTGGCTTTTAGGGTCTCCTTTTGGATGCCAAAAACTTCAGAGACAGAAGGGATTTTAAGAGGTAAAACTTCTCACAAAGAACAGGCATCTCTGTTTCTACAACTCTATCTGGTGGTAAAACAGCATAAATGCTTTCAACATTAAATAAACGTTTCAGTGCCCATCCTGTGACAGCACTGTACTAAGGGCTGATTGGACTTAAGTGAATCAGATGGCTCCCACTCTCTTAGAGCTCACTGTTTAGTAAAGAAGGGCCTACTTGCATACTAAGCAGCCCTGTTTCTTTTCTGAATAACTCTAAATATTAGAAAATCTCGTTTTTTAATTGAACTCAAATTTGTCTCCTTAAAAATTCTATCAAGGAAACAATTTCATTCACCATTGCAATGAAAAGAATAAAATACTTAGGAATATATCTACCTAAAGAAACTAAAGACCTATATATAGAAAACTATAAAACACTGGTGAAAGAAATCAAAGAGGACACTAATAGATGGAGAAATATACCATGTTCATGGATTGGAAGAATCAATATAGTGAAAATGAGTATACTACCCAAAGCAATCTATAGAGTCAATGCAATCCCTATCAAGCTACCAACGGTATTTTTCACAGAGCTAGAACAAATAATTTCACAATTTGTATGGAAATACAAAAAAACTTGAATAGCCAAAGCAACCTTGAGAAAGACGAATGGAACTGGAGGAATCAACCTGCCTGACTTCAGGCTCTACTACAAAGCCACAGTCATCAAGACAGTATGGTACTGGCATAAAGACAGAAATATAGATCAATGGAACAAAATAGAAAGCCCAGAGATAAACCCACACACCTATGGACACCTTATCTTTGACGAAGGAGGCAAGAATGTACAATGGAGAAAAAACAATCTCTTTAACAAGTGGTGCTGAGAAAATTGGTCAACCACTTGTAAAAGAATGAAACTAGAACACTTTCTAACACCATACACAAAAATAAACTCAAAATGGATTAAAGATATAAACATAATACCAGAAACTATAAAACTCCTAGAGGAGAATGATAGACAAAATACTCTCCAACATACATCACAGCAGGATCCTCTATGACCCACCTCCCAGAATATTGGAAATAAAAGCAAAAATAAACAAATGGGATCTAAGTAAAATTAAAAGCTTCTGCACAACAGAAGAAACTATAAGCAAGGTGAAAAGACAGCCTTCAGAATGGGAGAAAATAATAGCAAATGAAGCAACTGACAAATAACTAATCTCAAAAATATACAAGCAACTCCTGCAGCTCAATTCCAGAAAAATAAACAACCCAATCAAAAAATGGGCCACAGAACTAAATAGACATTTCTCCAAAGAAGACATACAGATGGCTAACAAACACATGAAAAGATGCTCAACATCACTCATTATCAGAGAAATGCAAATCAAAACCACAATGAGGTATTATTTCATGCCAGTCAGAATGGCTGCAATCCAAAAGTCTATAAGCAATAAATGCTGGAGAGGGTGTGGAGAAAAGGGAACCCTCTTACACTGTTGGTGGGAATGCAAACTAGTACAGCCACTATGGAGACCAGTATGGAGATTCCTTAAAAAACTGGAAATAGAACTGCCTTATGATCCAGCAATCCCACTGCTGGGCATATACACTGAGGAAACCAGAATTGAAAGAGACACATGTACCCCAATGTTCATCGCAGCACTGTTTATAATAGCCAGGACATGGAAGCAACCTAGATGTCCATTAGCAGATGAATGGATAAGAAAGCTGTGGTACATATACACAATGGAGTATTGCGCAGCCATTAAAAAGAATACATCTGAATCAGTTCTAATGAGGTGGATGAAACTGGAGCCTATTATACAGAGTGAAGTAAGCCAGAAAGAAAAACACCAATACAGTATGCTAATGCATATATATGAAATTTAGAAAGATGGTAATGACAACCCTGTATGCAAGACAGCAAAAGAGACACAGATGTATAGAACAGTCTTTTGGACTCTGTGTGTGGGGGGGGATGATTTGGGAGAATGGCATTAAAACATGTATAATATCATATAAGAAACAAATCGCTAGTCCAGGTTTGATGCAGGATACAGGATGCTTGAGGCTGGTGCACTGGGATGACCCGGAGGGATGGTATGGGGAGAGAGGAGGGATGGGGGGTTCAGGATGGGAACATGTGTACACCTGTGGTGGATGCATGTTGATGTATGGCAAAAACAATACAATATTGTAAAGTAAAAAAAATACTAATAATAAAATTAAAAAAAAATTCTATCTAAATTACGTCTTATGGAATCATGAAAAATATATTGAAGATATCTTAAATCTTCCTACAGGTAGAAGAGGCCTTTAAAAGATTACTTCATCAAAGTCACTAAAAAAAAAAAAATGTTAATAGGATGGGGCCAAATGTAGAATCCTGAGCCTACTGTTAGTAAATTTCTTCATAGTTAACATCAGTTTCCACATACCAAATTTTTTTTACAGAATCATGTTCACTGGTGACGCCAACTACAAACTGGGACTTGGAATCTGCCTCTACAAGGATTAAGTTACTAGCCACTCAAGTCACTGACCAGCACACCATGAAAGGAGTTCAGGGTAGAAATCAGGAATGAAGCACTCTGTCCTTTGGGGGGGGGGGGGGGGGAACTGGCAGAAAAGGCCTTCTGATAGTTAATATTTTCAGAAGATTTTATGAGCCCAATTCTTGCATCTCCCATATTGAGAAACGCACTAAAATCATTAATAATGATATCTGCTCCTTGTGACTAGCAGCAAGTCGCCGCCAAAATTGTGCTTGATTGCATTTATCCCGTTTCACTAAAATCATATATAATTCTGACCATCCGTGCTACATCTTCAGAGCAGTTCCTCAGAGCTATCTGAGACACTGTCTCCTTGGCTATAGATATCACTTTGCCCTAAATAAAACTTTAAAAAAATTTCGTTGGCATATAGTTAATTTATAACATTGTGTTAGTTTCAGGTATACAGCAGAGTGAATCAGTTACACATATATCTACTCTTCCTCAGATTCTTTTCCCATATAGGCCATTACAAAGTGTTGAGTAGAGTTCCCTGTGCTATACAGTAGGTCCTTATTGGTTATCTATTTTATATGTATTAATAGTCGTGTGTAGATGTCAATCTCAATTTCTCAATTTATCCCTCCTCCCTTACTCCCTGATAACCATTAAGTTTGTTTTCTACATCTTAACTCTGTTTCTGTTTTGTAGGTAAGTTCACTTTTACCTTATTTTTAGATTACACATATAAGCAACATCGTATGATGCTCCTCTTTCTCTGACTTACCTCACTCAGTGTAAAAATCTCTAGGCCCATCAATATTGCTGCAAATGGCATTATTTTGTTCATTTTTATAGATGAGTAAATTCCACTGTGCTTCCCTGTTGGCTCAGACAATAAAGAATCTGCCTGCAATGCAGGAGATCCAGGTTTGATTCCTGGGTCGGGAAGATCCCCTGGAGAAGGGGATGGCTACCCACCTCAGTATTCCTGCCTAGAGAATTCCATGGGCAGTGGAGCCTGGCAGGCTGTGGGCCATCAGGTACATATATATAATATTCCATTTCATATATGTGCCACATCTTCTCTATCCATTCCATTGTTGATGGGTATTTAGGTTGCTTTCACCTCCTGGCTATTGTAAATAGTGCATCAATGAACACTGGGGCACATGTATCTTTTCCCATAATGTTTTTCTCTGGATATATGCCCAGGAGTGGGATTTGTGAATCATATAGTAGCTCTACTTTTAATTTTTAAGAAACCTCCATACTGATCTCCATAGAGGTTGTATTAGTTTACATTCCCACCAACAGTGTAGAAGAGTTCCTTTCTCTCAACACCCTCTACAAATCTTGTTTGTAGATTCTTTGATGATGGCCATTCTGACTGCTGTGAGGTGATACTCACTGTAGTTTTGATTTGCATTTCTCTAATAACTAGGGATGCTGAGCATACTTTCCTATGTTTTTTTTTAACCATCTATGTCTTCTTTGGAGAAATGTCTATTTAGATCTTTTGCCTCTTTTTTGATTGGGTTGTTTGTTTCCTGATACTTAGTTGCATGAGCTGTTTGCATATTTTGGAGATTAATCCTTTGTTGATTGCTTCATTTGCAAATATTTTCTCCCATTCTGAGGGTTGTCTTTTTGTTTTATTTATGGTTTCATTTGCTCTGCAGAAGACTTTAAGCTTACTTAGGTCTCATTTGTTTATTTTTGTTCTTATTTTCATTACTCTAGGAGGAGGAAGAGTGAAAAACATCTTTATGGGATTTATGTCAGAGAGGGTTCTACCTTTGTTTTCCTCTAAGAGTTTTATAATATCTGGCCCTATATTATGTCTTTAATCCATTTTGAATTTACTTTTGTATATGGCATTAGGGGGTACTCTAAATTCATTCATTTACATGCACCTGTCCAGTTTTCCCAGCACCTCTTACTGAAGAGATTACTTTTTCTTCATTGTCTATTCTTGCTTCCTTTCTCATAGATTAAGTCATCATGGGTGTGTGGGTTTATCTCTGGACTTTCTATCCTGTTCCATTGATCACTATTTCTATTTTTGTGCTGGTACAATACTGTTTTGACTATCTTAACTTGTACTATAGTCTGAAGTCAAGGAGTTTGATTCCTCCGGCTTTTTCTTTCTCAAGATTGCTTTGACTATTCAAAGCAATAGTCCTTGTGTTTCCATATAAATATCAAATTTTTTGTTCTAAATCTGTGAAAAGTGCCATTGGTAATTTGACAGGGGTTGCACAGAATCTGTAGATTGTTTTGCCCCAACTAAAACTTAACTCACAACTCTCACATAGTACTTTTTTTTTTTTTCAGTTTACAGTGGTTAGAAAAACCCTGAAATAGGACTTTCCTAGTGGTACAGTGGTAAAGAATCTGCCTGCCAATGCAGGGGACACAGGTTCAACTTCTGGTCCAAAAAGATCCCACATGCCACAGGGCAACTAAGCCCATGTGCCACAACTACTGAGCCACTACAAAAGAAACCCCTGCATCAAGAAACCCACACACCACAGTGAAGAATAGCCCCTGCTCACCACAACTAGAGAAAGCCTGTGCACAGCAACAAAGACCCAGCACAACCAAAAATAAATATATAAATAAAGTTATCTTAAAAAACACTGAGATACTTTATAGTAAAAGAAAGGTTAAGTGCCGGGAGCCAGCACGGGCGTCCCCACCCATAACAAGGTTATGTGGGAGAGTTCTGGTGGGCAAGGCAAGCCAGAACTCGAGGGGTGCCCCTCTGGGCCTGCCTGAGTGTCTACCCCAAAACCAGAGTCTGTCTGTTTTACTGCTTCATGACTTTCACCAATTCCTCTGACATTAATGGGGGGCTATCCCCGACCACCTTTTCTCTGAAGGAGATCAACTTAGAGCTCTAGCTAATTAGCCTCCTGGGCATAATAGGAGTGTTTCAATCCAAACCCCTCAGATGGCTCTCTAACTTGCCTGACAGGTTTACTCGGACTCCTACAGCTATGCATACAATTGTTTACAGTCTCTCAACTGTGAGAGGCACGGGAAGCTTAAGATATTCAAATAGTATAGAGCCTCTCAGAGAGTTAGAAATTGTCAGAATAGAACTAGTAGAAGATTTCATTGTTGAGCCAATGCTTGCTGCCAAGTTTCCACATCCCCTGTATTGTATCCTTGGAAGTGTATTAATTAATATAGTTGGTATGTAGAAAAAAATAAGTAGTGGCCTTGGTGTTAACAACTTTAGACCCTTAAGGTAATAAATTCTTTCCTTTGTTGTAAACCCACTGCACCTCTGCCCTATAGGGATGCAAATTTATCTAACACCTTCAGAGGATGGCACCAAACTTTAAAATAATTACTCTTAGAGAAAATAAGTCTTATGGTTGACAAATCTTTGTCAGAGTCATAAAATGTTAACAGGCCTTCTGGCCAGAAGATGATGTAAATCACCTAAGCCATTTGTATAAAATAAGTTTGCAGAAAAGAAACCCTGGTTTCGATAAGGATCAAAGACTGCTGACTTTACACGATTTCACATCCCCTATTATCCTCTATGTGCAACTTAGGGTATAAAAGGCCCTGTTGAAAATAAAGCTATGGGCCTTGCTCACCGAAGCTTGGTCTCCCCATGTTGTTCTTTCTCTCACCTTCTGGCTGAATTCCCATCTGGAGCATGGAGGCTCGCCAAGCCTACTAATTTTGCCTGGGCTTCTAAGATCTGACCTGGGAGGCCTTAGTGTCTCCTCTCCTTAGGGAGAACTGGAGGATGCCTGCGGCCTACATGAGTGGTGCAAACTCCTTGTCTTGGAGTTTTATTGATTTTCCACATAAACCAAGTTATTCAGCCTCTTTTCTCCACTGAATTTTCTCACTGAGCTATCCCTATTTAACCACTCTTTATATCTCTAATTAACACTTAAGTAAGCTATTGTCTCCTGATTGCCAACGCTGCACCCCCTTCAAATTCCCTGGATCCACCAGGGCTGAACCCCGGCAGTTAAGAAGAATGGTATATTTATTTCATGCAATATTATACAAACTTGATTTTTACTTAACTGTTTACATGAGCATGTGTAATAACAGAGGGACTTTTTTATATAAAGTAGAATATTAAGTGACGGAAATAGTCTAGAGAGACCAAACTGTTGCAAATTGAACACATGAGTCTATCTCCATTCCCTCACAAAATCACACTACACTGCTAGTAATTTTTAAAGTAATTTTAGTAATTTTAAAGTAAATCTTAGTAATTTTTAATTAATACCAAAAGCACAAAGGATATGAGAAAGAAGAAGACAGTAGAGAGGAAACAATAAAAATAAAATTTCAAATGTGAATAGTAACCAATTTAATAGGACAAAAAGATATGGCTGAGGGAGCCAAAACAGTAGCTGATTTACACTGTATAATCCCAGAAAGACTCAGAAACTGGAAATAATAATAGTACTAATGGTAGGGGTACAGGTGGGACTAAAAACAGGGTTACTTGGAATCTATACATATATGTGTCCATAAATACATATTTGCTTTTAATTTAAAAAATGGAAAGATAAACCAAAAAAGAGAAGAGAGAGAAATAACTTCAAAATTCTGCAGAAAAAACATTCCATACCTAGATGTCTATGTCTGGAAACTATTAATCAAGAGCAAAGACAAAATAAGGACATTTTCATATATACAAAGTCTCAAAAAGTATACTTCCATGAATTATTTCTCAGGAAGCCACAGAATGATATTCCATCAAAACAAGGAAATAAACCTATAAACAGAAAAATGTGAAATCCAGGAAAAAAGAGGATTCCATTCAGGTAAAAGGTGAAAGTAATCCGTAGGACGACTGTGAAAGGACAAAAATCCCAAGACCAGCTGAGCATCAGGCTCAGAGGTCAGATGGCTCCAGATAAGTCACCAAGATATGTCACCCAAATATTTCACCAAGAAGACGATGAAACTGAGGGACTGGTTTATGTGTTTGAATGAATTATTAAGCAATTTACTTAATGTTAACACATTAAAAACTAAGCAAAAAAACAAACCAAAAAAAAAAAAAAAAACTCCACTAAAAACAAATAAGAAAATTCACCAGAAAGGATATATGACAATGGTATACTGAAGAGCTGGATTATAGATAATATTTATATAATTGTCATTAATGTATAGATACTAAATATTTATTTAAACAAAAATCTGTGACATAACTACATAGAAGAAAATAAAGTGGGGAGTGAGGTGAGGGCTAATGCTGGAGTGAGAGACCAAATTTTCATCTTTCTTAACAGAATGTCAACAGATCTATTTAGAAAGTCATCACAGAAAAAAAAAAATCTGTTATTGTAAATACAAAAGTAAATTCTGAAAGAAAGAATAGGACATGACTAAGTGACTAACACATGCATATATATATGTATTCTTTTTCAGAGGCAACTAATTTTGAGGCAGACGTTTTAACCTCTGAGCCACCAGGGAAGCCCTTAGAATACAGTTTAATTAAGACTAAACAGGGAATTCCCTGGTGGTCCAGTGGCTTCCCTGGTGGCTCAGTCAGTAAAGAATACATCAGTGATGCAGGAAACCCAGGTTCAATCCCTGGGTTGGGAAGATCCCCTGGAGAAGGAAATGGCAACCCGCTGCAGTATTCTTGCCTGGGAAATCCCATGGACAGAGAGGATCCTGGCCAGCTACAGTCAATGGGGTTGCAAAGAATTGGACATGACTTGGTGACTAAACCACCACCACCACCATCAATGGTTAAGACTCTGCACTTCCACTTCAGGGGGCACAGGCTGGAACCCTGGTCAGGGAACTAAGATCCTGCATTCTGTGTATCAGGGCCAAAAAAAATTTATTTTTAAACAATTGAACTTTGAGCAATCTGGCACTCTCACTTATCTTTTCATAGTAGTCTGGTATTTACACAACATATTCCACTCTAAAGTCTTACCTTTTTACTGGAAAAATATATAAAGATATTTATGTATTTTTTACCAACATTATTTAAATTTCTGTTGAGATTTTAATTTTCTTTTCAAAATAAGTTTACATTATTAGCAAAAGTCTGTTTATGAAAAGAGTAAATTTCGTTTTTAAAAAGTTCATCTTGGGGCTTCCCTGGTGGCTCAGTGGTAAAGAATCCACTTGCCAATGCAGGAGACACTGGTTCAATCCCTAATCTGGGAAGATCCCACAGGCCAGTGGAGCAGCTAAACTCATGTGCTGCAACTACGGAGCAACTACGGTGCAAGCCTGTGCTCCAGAGCCCAGGAACCACAACTACTGAGCCCATGTGCCACAACTACTGAAGCCCACTTACACTAGAGCCTATGCTCCACAAGAGAGAAGTCACAAGCTATGAAATGTGCAAGCTATGATAGCCCCCAGTCTCCACAACTAGAGAAAAAGCCCATGAAGCAACAAAGACCCAGCAGAGCCAAAAATAAATAAATAAGTATTTTTTTAATTCATCTTATCCAATGCCTTAAAATATCAAATATATTCCTGTACTATCTTTCATATGCACTTCCTTATATCTTCTCTCATTTCCACTATCTGAGCTCAGACTGACCTTTCTCCTGCAAAATCTGTATGCAGGTCAAGAAGCAACAGTTAGAACTGGACATGGAACAACAGACTGGTTCCAAATAGGAAAAGGATTATGTCAAGGCTGTATAGTGTCACACTGCTTATTTAACTTATATGCAGAGTATATAATGAGAAATGCTGGGCTGGATAAAACACAAGCTGGAATCAAGATTGCCAGGAGAAATATCAGTAACCTCAGACATGCAGATGATACCACACTTCTGGCAGAGAGTGAAGAAGAACTAAAGAGCCTCTTGATGAAAGTGAAAGAGCAGAGTCAAAAAGTTGCCTTAAAAGTCATTCTGAAAACTAACATCATGGCATCTGTTCCTATTACTTCATGGCAAATAGATGGGAAAACAATGGAAACAGTGAAAAACTTTATTTTGGGGGGCTCCAAAACCACTGCAGATGGTGACTGAAGCCATAAATTAAAAGACACTTACTCCTTGGAAGGAAAGTTATGACCAACCTATACAGCATATTAAAAAGCAGAGACATTACTTTGCCAACAAAGGTCCACCTAGTCAAGGCTATGGTTTTTCCAGTAGTCATGTATGGATGTGAGAGTAGGACTATAAAGAAAGCTGAGTGCTGAAGAAGTGATGCTTTTGAACTGTGGTGTTAGAGAAGATTCTTGAGAGTTCATTGGACAACAAGGAGATCCAACCAGTCCATCCTTAAGGAAATCAGTCCTGAATATTAATTGGAAGGACTGATGCTGAAGCTGAAACTCCAATACTTTGGCCACCTGATGCAAAGAGCTGACTCATTTGAAAAGACCCTGATGTTGGGAAAGATTGAGGGCAGGAGGAGAAGGGGATGACAAAGGATAAGATGGTTGGATGGCATTACCAACTCAATGGACATGAGTTTGAGTAAACTCCAGAAGTCAGTGATGGACAGGGAGGCCTGGTGTGCTGCAGTCCATGGGATTGCAAAGAGCTGGACATGACTGAGCGACTGAACTGAACTGAACTGAGCTCAGACTCTCACCAGCTCTCCTCTGAATCACTGAAATAACATTAAAAATGGTCTCCTGAGTGCCAAGATTTCCCTTTCCAAATCATTATCTGGATTTGGAACACTGCTCCAAATGGCTTTGTGCTTTCCTGCCTTCTATGTCTTCTTTAAGATGTTCAGATTGTTCTGATGCTTAGAAATCTCTTTCCCACTTCCGTATCTGTTACTCAAAGTACTGAATCATTTCTTGCTGTCTAGCTCAAATTCCATGAACCATACCCAACTTTTACTCCTTGCAATTAGTCTCATTCCTTAGCTATTTTTCCTCTAAAACATTGTTGTACCTCTATTATTGTTCTTACTCAATCTGTTGCAAGTTATATATCATCTTTGATTCACCCAAAACATCTATATAAGACTTTATTCATGCTATTTTAAATTTTACCTCAAATGGCACAAAGTTGGATCAAATCAAAATATCTGATAATACCAAAAGTAAGACTTATAAGACACTTACTTGCAGCCATTGTAACTCTTATATTTCCATAATTTTATTATTTTTAAATTTATGTATCTTAAAGCCATTTAAAATGGGTCTTAAACTTCAAGATCCTACTTATTATTTAGTTTGTAGAGATGCTAGTTCACAGACACATTTATCTTCTTTGGCTCAGTTTGGTTTCATATGGGAAATCTCTTTTTCTGATATCTTGATGAAAGAAAATTAGTCTGTCCACTGAGGTGAATAATGCCTTAGATAAAGGACAAGTCAATGCCCAGATAGCTGTAAAATTCCACTGTTGCACTCCATTTCCTCATAGAATGTTTCTGCGAAATGAATGGAAATTAGCTCACAGGGCTCTAACACTTTATCACACTTTGGCATTTCATAAAAAATGCAAATAGGAGAATAAACCATGCTTTGAATTTCAGGTTATATTTGCAAAACTAACCAGAACTCTATCACCAAAGATACTGATGAACAAAACAAGCAAAAATAAGTTCAGAACCAAGAATGCCAATAATAATCCCATAATCCAACTTTTTAAAATTGGCCTTCCTAAGCCTTCAGTGGGAAAGCCCTGTTTTCACTTTATGAATTGCTACAAGGATGTAATATTTAAATGTCATAAACTTAATCCACTAAAAATTTTTCACATCCATTTTTTAAGAAATAAAACTTTAATAAAAAGCTTCTCTTGCGAGCTTAATTCAATTTAGATGCAGCTAAACTGAATTCTTTTACTTCCTTAAATAAGAAACTATATAATATTTATATGATTTGCTCAAATAATTGAGATAATACACATTCAGAATGTCTTCAACTCACTTAATAAATTCTGTATCAATAAGGATGCTCTAAAGAAACAGAATCAAAAATGAATACACACACACAAACATATAAAGAAAGTGAATTTTTTTTATTTTATTTTAAGGAACTGGCTCGCATGACCATCAAGACCAGTCAGTCAGAAATCTGTAAAGCAAGACAATAGGCTGGAAACTCAACTAGGATTTCTGTTACAGTCCTTAGGTAAAACTCCTTCTCCAGAAAACCTCTGATTTTGCTTTTAACACCTTCAGTTTATTGAAAGAGGTCCACCCACATTATAGAGTAATCTGCTTTACTCAAAGTCAACTGATCATAAATGTTAATAACATTACTAAATACCTTCACATCAACATCTAGGCTATTGTTTGACCAAACCACTGGGGACAATAGGCTAGCTGAGCTGATACATAAAATTAATCTTCAAACATTGTCAGCAAATATTTATTGAGTAACTCCAATGGGCCTAGTACTACTCCAGACACAGATCTTACCCTTAAGCCATCACATTATCATATGGAAGACAAACAAGGAAATCAACAGTTATAGGTCAGTGTGCAAAGTACTATTGAAGGGTGCTAAGAAAGTCAGATTAAGAGCATTAAATTCAACTCCATTGATTTTGAGAACCATTAAAGAAAGGTAATGACTGAACTAAATTTTGAAGGATAAGTAACAGTTACTAAGCTAAGCAAGAGAAAGTGGGGCAACAAAGTCATATGCAAAATGACCTGTGTGGTAAAAAATAAAAAAAATAAAAAAAGATGCAGGTGCATTTGACTTGTCTAGAGAAAAGAATGCCTATGCCAGCAAGACAGAAAATTGAACTGAATAAGTGATCAGATGCCAGAACACAAAGGGCTTTATATGCTAAGCCATGGCATCTGACCTGTACATATCCTGAAGGCTATGGTAATTCACCAAAAAGAAGTTATACAATCAAATAAGCATATCAAAAAGATAACCTTTACTGCAAGGGTTAGATGAGGCTGAGGACAGAGTTGGCAAAGTGGGGCTGGGGAAGAACTTAAGCACAGAGACCAGTTTGAAGAGTGGCAACAGATAGCTAAGCAACTGTGAAGACCTGCAGCAGTGGAATGAAAAGGAAAAGAGAAACTTCAGGAAGCAAAATATATAGGATTCAGTGACTAACTGATGTGGGCTGAGGATGATGGAGGCTTATATGATAACTTCAGGTTTGGGGCTTGGATAAACATGAACATAATGGAGCTATAAAAAAAATATCTTGGTTAAAGACATAAAGGCATCTTGGTTAAAGATGAGAAAGTTTGGATAAAGTAAAAGGAGAAAATAAGAGAAATATTTTTATATAAGAAAATAAGAGAAATAAAGAGAAAATAATTCTGAAGACTACTCCAGAAGTTACTATTACATCTTTCTACATCAAGAGCAGATGACAAAAACAATCTCATAGATTTCTCCCTAATCCTCTATATTTCCTTATATATGGCCAAACCATGCTTTGTGCAGAACAAAATAGATTGTTTAATAACCAAAGGAAAACTTTAGGGTACACTTGGTACTTAAGAATGTACTTGTAAAATAAATTATTCTGCTAAATTACTTTTGCCTCTTCAGCAAAGTGTACAAAACACTTGAAAATTCTGAATGGATTAGGTGATAAATAGGGCAACAGTTAGCTTCCTGCCCAGAACTTGAAAATGAAATATCCCTCTGGTAATTAAACAATAAAAGCAACACATAGTGAAACATATCAGAAACATGCAGAATCTTAAAGAAACAGATTGTTAAGTGTATTAACAAATCTAAACAATGCATCTATTTAGAATTAAGTGTTAATAGAACTAAACACAGGTAGGAGCCATCTAAGCATTTCTCAAGGAGAAGGACACCCAGTAAAGATGAACATCTCATCTTCCTGGCACATATATTCCTACTACTGAACTGCATTAATAAAGCTATTAAAATCTGATGCAACTAAAAATTCAAATTAAAAATCCCTTTCCTTTGATTGCAGATACTTTACTGCATCATATGCTTAAAATTTGGCTTCTAAAGTAGATATCTATTTTTAGTCTGTCCCATACCCATCTCTTCTTCTGCACAGAACTCCACATTGACCAAACCCTTCCTCCTCTTCAGAATAATGCCCCTTCTTTTACCCCAGTAATGTAACATGGTACCCGCCATGTTCTTAAAAACTCAGCCCCTTAGTAACAATAGGGAACAGTGGAAGACAGAACCAATGAATGGAGAGCAATAGTTGTGGAGACATCATTTGAGCCCTTGGGTCAGACTATACTAGAAAGGCAGTCATACTTCCTAGACTTCCCACTTACATGAAGTATTCAACTCTGTAATTTTGTTTATGCCAATTTGAGATTCATTTTCTAGAACGTGCAACTTTGAGTTCTAGTTAATACTATATATGCATCATTATATAATGTCTAGGGCATACACCACCCCACTCCAGTACTCTTGCCTGAAAAATCCCATGGACAGAGGAGCCTGGTGGGCTGCTCTTCCTAGAGTCGCTAGGAGTCAGACACGACTGAGTGACTTCACTTTCACTTTTCACTTTCATGCATTGGAGAAGGAAATGGCATCCCACTCCAGTGTTCTTGCCTGGAGAATCCCAGAGACTGGGGAGCCTGGTGGGCTGCCGTCTCTGGGGTCACACAGAGTCGGACACGACTGAAGCGACTTAGCAGCAGCAGCAGCAGCACGGCATATACCCCATCTGTCAGCTACTTATGAACATCAAACGCTGTATACAATGAGCTGTTTCTGGTCTTATAAAAAATTAAACACCAACCCATAATACTAACATAGGGCTCCAGTTAAAGCAATTAAGTCCAACCTTCAAGTCCATTAAAGTCTATAAACAGACAATTGAAATGAACACATTTTTCTCAAATTATGGTCTTTTTTTTAATTATAAAATACAAGATGTAGAGAAGATTTACATCTATTTCATTTGCCAAGTTAGAGGGAATGGGTATGACTTAATTCTTTTTAATCTTAATCATACAGTGGTTACTGAAGCTTAGTTTCCATAAATCATTTCTATGAGAAATTCTTGAAGTTGACTGCCAATTTGTTGTTGTTCAGTCA
Organism: Bubalus bubalis; assembly: GCF_019923935.1. Classification (NCBI taxonomy): domain Eukaryota; kingdom Metazoa; phylum Chordata; class Mammalia; order Artiodactyla; family Bovidae; genus Bubalus; species Bubalus bubalis. Next base: position 131,897,171 of record NC_059157.1, on the reverse strand, counting down.
CTAAGTCATGTCCGGCTCTGCAACCTCCCGGACTGCAGCACAACAGGTTCCTCTGTCCTCCACTCTCTCCGGGAGTTTGCTCACTTCACGTCCATTGAGTCAGTGATGCTACCTAATCATCTCAATCTCTGCTGCCCTTCTTCTCCTTTTGCCTTCAATCTTTCCCAGCATCAGTGTCTTTTCTAATGACTGCCAGTTTATCAATCTGCAAATCAAAATGACTGAAAAATCTCAGTGTCAATCATGCAGAGTGGCTAGGAGATCATACCTGCAACCCTCAAAATACCTCTCAATTAAAAATGCAAAGATTTCTGAAAATCAAGAACACTGAAACTCCCTCCAACATGGGAGATTTATTTTTTCTTAATTTAAGAAAATTTCTCCAATGTCTTATTATTGAGTTAAAGCATTACTGAGTAAAGCATTCATAAATCCAAGTCATGCAAGTCATCTATGGGGTAGAGGATCTCCAAAAGTGGAATAAAATAAACTAAATGAAGTTCAGTTCAATTATGCATTAAAATGTGCTTATGAAGATACAGCTCAAAAATAAAATAAATTATGTATGAAAATGAATTACATTACTGCTTTGATATCAAAACCAAAATGTTTCATAAAGTTCACATGTAGAGAGTTACTAGTAAATTAGTAAAAAATAAAAAAAAATACAAGCTTGATTATTTTTCAGTGATTATATTTTTAAATTTCTTATCACTTTTATAAAAAGCTTCATCCAATGTCAGTCACTTGCTTTCCCCTTTCTTACTATAGTTTGACAACTTAAATTAATGACTACATAAATTTGATTAGAAGTTACATATTATTATTTCAAATCAATATTCTGTAAAACTTGGGAAACAGGAATTCTTTACTATATATCCTACACAATCCTGCATATTAATAAAAAATTTTAATAAATAATAAGGTCATCCTCAAATTTTATTCCATGTACTATCCAACCTCTTTAGGGTAGGTACAGAAGAAATTTGGAGAAGAGTATCTAGCACAAATAATGTGCCCATATAATCTTTCACAGTCAAGTTAGGGGCCATAGCATGTGAACTGTATCATAACAGATCACCAAGAAAAGATAATGGATAGTGTATCTTAAACAGAAAAGCCACAACATAAAGAAATAGTAATACCAGCTTCAATTGATTAAACATCTTCTCCATGCTAGATACACTTTATCTGTACTAATTTATTTAATCCTACAAATGCCTAATGGTAGTCTAAATTTGCACACCAGATAAATGTCCCTCTTCTCCATAACAACCATTGTGCAATTAAAATTTTTACCTTAGAAAAAATGACTAGATGTTACATGACTTTGAACTTTGAGAAGGCTCACAAATAGTTGAGACCACCAATGAAAGCTTAAGTTGATAATACCAATAACCTTCTTCATCTCATACCCCGACTTCCATCTCAAATGATGCTAGTATTCCAGTAGCTCATCATTTCTTCACATCTGATGTTAGTTCTCTTTTAGTGTCATAAGGGAGGGAAAGAAAAAGATGGTAATTCTAACTCCAATTACAGTATCCTTCTCTCTTACATACATGTGTGTATATATATATACACACATGTGTGCACATTACACAAATAATATTCAACAATAAGCAGTGCCAAAATTAACTGATTAATTTGCTAGAAAACTTTGCCACTGTCCATCAGCACAGTGCCCTCTTGAGGCAGGAATTCTTTTATGATTTCATTTTTTTTTTTTTCATTGATCTTGTAAATTATAGTTTTGCTCCAAAGACATCACATCTATTTCTGCATCACTTCAAGACAAATAGATGGGGAAAAAATGGAAACAGTGTCAGATTTCATTTTCTTGGGCTCCAAAATCACTGCAGACGGTGATTGCAACTACTAAATTAAAAGATGCTTGCTCCTTGGAAGAAAAGCTATGACAAACATAGACAATGTATTAAAAAGCAGAGACATCACTTTGTGACAAAAATCCATATACTCAAAGCTATGGTTTTTCCAGTAGTCACATATGGATGTGAGAGTTGGACCAGAAAGAAGGCTAGAGCCGAAGAACTGATGCTTTTGAACTGTGGCACTAGAGAAGACTACAAGGAGTCTGCAAGGAGATCAAACCAGTCGATCCTAAAGGAAATCAGTCCTGAATATTCATTGGAAGGACTGATGTTGAAGCTGAAACTCCAACACTTTGGCCACCTGATGCAAAGAACTGACTCGTTGGAAAAGACCCTGATGCTGGGAAAGACTGAAGGCAGAAGGAGAAGGGGACCACAGAGGATGAGATGGTTGGATGGCATCACCGACTCGAAGGACATGAGCTTGAGCAAGCTCTGGGAGATAGTGAAGGACAGGGAAGCCTGGTGTGCTGCAGTCCATGGAGTCACAAAGAGTCAGATACAACTTAGCAACTGACAACAACAAAGACAGTGGGAGGGATCTTAAGTTTTTATTCATCATTTAAGGAGTTAATAGTGAAATAAGTATTATTAGTTGAATACTTCTTTCCAAATAGTCCTTATGTAGAGATCCTGTTGATCCAGGATTGAGTTGGAAGGACCAGAACACTATTCACCTGGCCTCTCCTCAATTCCTAGAGCAGCTACTAGGAGAATTTCAGAGAGCTGCTAGAAATCACTGATGAAGGCACACTAAGACGGGAGAACAAAGGCTTGTGTCAGATATTGTAAAAGTACAACCCTGTAGGCCAAATCTGTCCTGTAAGAGTGTTTTGTTTGACTCACATTGTTTTTTCTTTTTCTTTGAGGTAAGCATTTTAAAATTGAAGTATTTTCAGTAAAATTTCTTGACTTCCAGCTTTTATTTAAAAATAAAATAATCTGGCTATAATGAACTTCAATTTTCATAGGAAAATAATCAGCTAGATCTGTGTGGCAGTGACTCTTTCACCTATGCTGTTTGCCATATTTCCTTATTCACCTCCTTTTATACTTTACAATGCTAAATTATGCTTTCTACCTGAGCCTTGTAGCAGTTAACTTCATAACCAATGACCAAACTTTTAGTAAAAGTGTTGCTACCAATAAGCTGATTGACCTTAAGCAAGTTATTAAATCTCTTTGGGACTCAGTGTCTTCACCTGACACTGGGAAATAAAACTTAGAAAACAATACATCCTCATCTCTAAGAGTCCTTCTAGCACTAATATTTATTCTAAAATTTAGAATATTCTCTCTCTCTTGTAAATGGACTGCCTCCTATAACTTCTACTATCAGTGAAATCTTATCTTGACTACCACTAAACTAAATTTAAAATAGTTTTATTAGTTCATTTAATCACAAAAACAAGACTTCACTAATTTAAGAGTACTGAAAAGAAATATACACATACTTCAATCTTAATGCCCTTGGAAAGGCTTATTCATGCCAAACTTGATTTGGAAAATTTTGACTGAGCAGCCTCTCTGAACACCTGGGGACAACTGACTTTAATTAGATTACCGCTGGTATTGTCCATTGTCTATTTAAAGCCTAACAAAGAAGAGAGAAAGGTGGGGGTGTGTTCACTCTCTTCAATTAAATTCTCTTCCACACAACTGATTTAGAAAGTGATTTTACCCAAGATTTACCCAAATTTCCTTTGCCATAATTACTCTACATTACCTAATTTGGATTTGTTTTCAATCTATTATTTCAAAAAATTAAGTCATTAAAAAAACCCTGAGTAATTTTCTTCCTAGTAAATTAAATCTCTCTCAGATCACATTCTCAAGAGTATATTGTGTATTTGCTGGATCAGTCTAGAACAAGTGTACACATAACCACTACCTAGGATCATCAATAAAACAATGTAAGATTCTCCAGAAAACAAAATACTAAATATGCAAACTGATAAGTGTATTAGTTGTTCTATCTTCACTCTTTAATACAGAAGGATCCCAAGTAAGAAGGGTTTGAGGCTTTGCCACTCAAACTATAGTTTGTGAACCAGCAGCATCAGCATTCCCTGGGAGGCTTTTAGAAAAGCAGAATCCCAGGCTACACCCACAAACCTGCTGTACTAGAACCTACAGTTTAGCAAGACCCTCAGGTGATTTATGCATAGATTACAATTTGGAAAATACTGGTCTAGGCACATTAAAGGCATAATGGGTAGGCCTAAATTGTAACCTGATGCTGCTATTTATTACCTATACTTAATTTCACCTGTTTCTTCATCCATAAAGTGAAACTAAATATTAATTACCTCAAGGAATGTTCCCTGATTTTATTTCTTTTTTACCCCTAAAGAGTCTGGCACAGAGTAAGTCCTCAATAAATATTTGCCAAGTCTAGTTACCAAAAAAAGTTAGAATTGAAAAATTCTGCCTCTTAAAATGTAAATGCATTTTTTAACAAATCAATTTTTTTTACCATGAACTGAATCTGTTTATTTGATTAAGATATGGAATTATTTTCTTTGGTCTTTTTTCTTAAAAACTTAAATGGAGATTAAAGAGAACTGGCTTCCTTACTCTTTCTTCTCTCTTCTTCCTCAAACTCATCGTCCCTGCTAACACAAATGAAGGAAAGATCTCTAAAGAGAACACTGAATGAGCACTGTAGTAATTTTTCAGGACCTCCAAATGACTGTAACTAAATTGAAATCCCTCAAAGTCCCAATCCAGCACAAAGAAACCATGCTGTTAAATGGCTAAATTACAAGAGAGCAACACAAATCAAACTTATCCACAGCACAGATGCAATGTTTGGGTAAAAGCATTGATTTGTTGAAAGAGAGAGAGTTGCAGGAAAACCAGGGAAGTGAAGTTTGCTAAACCAAATAAAGAAAATCAAAACAAACAGGAATAAATGTAACAAAGATACCATAAAGGGTACCTTTGAACTACATGAATAAAACACAGGATGTGGGCCATCAACAGCCCTAACGGTTAGGAGCAACTAATATGAGACCCTTTGAATAACTTGGAACCCCAGCTTTTCAACTATGGACCAAAACTATAAACTGTAAAACATTCTATTGCATTTGTAATATGAAAGAAAGTGCTCATCCAGTTTTGGTAGTAATAGGCTTTTCTAGTAAACCATAATCTTAACTAAATTAGCAGGATGTTTAAAAATTATTTTATAAAATATCAGTTCAGTTCAGTTGCTCAGTTGTGTCCAACTCTTTGCGACCCATGGACTGCAGCATGCCAGGCTTCCCTGCCCATCACCAACTCACAGATCTTGCTCAAACTCATGTCTATCGACTTGGTGATACCATCAAACCATCTCATCCTCTGTCATCCCCTTCTCCTCCTACCTTCAATCTTTCCCAGCATCAGGGTCTTTTCAAATGAGTTCGTTCTTTGCATCAGGGGGCCAAAGTATTGGAGTTTGAGCTTCAGCATCATTCCTTCCAAGGAATATTCAGGGTTATTTCCTTTAGGATTGACTGGTTGGATTTCCTTGAAGTCCAAGGGACTCTCAAGACTCTTCTCCAGCATCACAGTACAACAGCACTAATTCTTCTGCACTCAGCTTTCTTTATGGTCCAACTCTCACATCCATACTTGACTACTGGAAAAACCATAGCTTTGACTATATGGACCTTTGTTGGCAAAGTAATGTCCCTGCTTTTTAATACACAGTCTAGGTTTGTCATAGCTTTTCTTCCAAGGAGCAAATGTTCATGGCTGCAGTCGCCATCTGCAGTGATTCTGGAGCCCAAGAAAATAAAATCTGTAACTGTTTCCATTGTTTCCCCAACTATTTGCCATGAAGTGATGGGACCTGATGCCATGATCTTCATTTTTTGAATGTTGAGTAATAAGCCAGCTTTTTAACTCTCCTCTTTCACCTTCATCAAGAGGCTCTTTAGTTCTTTTTCACTTTCTGCCATAAGGGTGGTGTTATCTGCGTATCTGAAGTTATTGATATTTCTCTCAGCAATCTTGATTCCAGCTTGTGCTTCATCCAGTACAGCATTTTGCATGATGTACTCTGCATATAAGTTAAATAAGCAGGGTGACAATATAGAGCCTTGACGTACTCCTTTCCCAATTTGGAATCAGTCTGTTGTTCCATATCCACTTCTAACTGTTCCTTCTTGACCTGCATACAGATTTCTCAGGAGGCAGGTAAATGGGTCTGGTATTCCCATCTCTTTAAGAACTTTCCACAGTTTGTTGTAATCCATACCATCACAGGCTTTGGCGTAGTCAATAAAGCAGAAGTAGATGTTTTTCTGAAATTTGCTTGTTTTTTCTATGATTCAACGGATGTTGGCAATTTGATCTCTGGTTCTTCTGGCTTTTCTAAATCCAGCTTGAACATCTGGAAGTTCACAGTTCACATACTGCTGAAGCCTGGCTTGGAGAATTTTGAGTATTACTTTGCTGGCGTGTGAGATGAGTGCAATTGTGTGGTAGTTTGAGCATTCTTTGTCATTGCCTTTCTTTGGGATTGGAATGAAAACTGACCTTTTCCAGCCCTGTGGCTAGTGCTGACTTTTCCAAATTTGCTGGCATATTGTGTGCAGCACTTTCACAGCATCATCTTTTGAAAGCAAAAGTGTAGTTGCTCAGTTGTGTCTGACTTTTTGCAACCCCATGGGCTGTAGCCTGCCAGTCTCCTCTGTCCATGGAATTTTCTAGGCAAGAGTTCTGAAGTGGATTGCCATTACCTTCTCCAGGGGATCTTCCTGACTCAGGGATTGAACCTGGGTCTACTGCATCACAGGCAGATTCTTTACCATCTGAGCCACAAATAGCTCAGCTGGAATTCCATCGCCTCCACTAGCTTTGTTAGTAGTGATGCTTCCTAAGGCTCACTTGACTTTGCACTCCAGGATATATGGTTCTAGGTGAGTGATCACATCATTGTGATTATCTGGGTCATTAAGATCTTTTGATATAATTCTTCTGTGTATTGTTGCCACCTCTTCTTAATATCTTCTGCTTCTGTTAGATCCATACTGTTTCTTTTATTGTACCCATCTTTGCATGAAATGTTCTCTTGGTATCTTTAATTTTCTTGAAGAGATCTCTAGTCTTTCCCATTCTATTGTTTTCCACTATTCTTTTGCATTGATCGCTGAAGAATGCTTTCTTTTCTCTTCTTGCTATTCTTTGGAACTTTGCATTCAGATGGATATATCTTTCCATTTCTCCTTTGCCTTTAACTTCTCTTCTTTTCTCAGCTATTTGTAAGGCCTCCTCAAACAACCAGTTTGCCTTGTTTCATTTCCTCTTCTTGGGTATGGTTTTTGTTTTTTTTTGTTTTTTTTTTATCACATTTTTTATTTTATTTTTTTTAAATATAAATTTATTTATTTTAATTGGAGGTTAATTACTTTACAATATTGTATTGGTTTTGCCATACATCAACATGAATCTGCCACAGGTATACACGTGTTCTCCATCCTGAACCCCCCTCCCTGCTCCCTCCCTCTATTATCCCCTCTGTGTTGTCTCAGTGCACTAGCCCCAAGCATCCAGTATCATGCATCAAATCTGGACTGGCGATTCGTTTCATATATGATATTATACATGTTTCAATGCCATTCTCCCAAATCATCCCACCCTCTCCCTCTCCCACAGAGTCCAAAAGACTGTTCTATACATCTGTGTCTCTTTTGCTGTCTTGCATACAGGGTTATCATTACCATCTTTCTAAATTCCATATATATGCATTAGTATACTGTATTGGAGTTTTTCTTTCTGGGTTACTTCACTCTGTACAATAGGCTCCAGTTTCATCCACCTCATTAGAACTGATTCAAATGTATTCTTTTTAATGGCTGTGTAATATTCCATTGAGGAGAAGGCAATGGCACCCCACTCCAGTACGCTTGCCTGGAAAATCCCATGGATGGAGGAGCCTGGTGCACTGCAGTCCATGGGGTTGCGAAGAGTCAGACACGACTGAGCAACTTCACTTTCACTTTTCACTTTCATGCATTGGAGAAGGAAATGGCAACCCACTCCAGTGTTCTTGCCTGGAGAATCCCAGGGATGGGGGAGCCTGGTGGGCTGCCATCTATGGGGTCGCATAGAGTCAGACACTACTGAAGCGACTTAGCAGCAGCAGCAGCAGTACACCATTGTGTATATGTACCACAGCTTTCTTATCCATTCATCTGTTGATGGACATCTAGGTTGCTTCCATGTCCTGGCTATTATAAACAGTGCTGCGATGAACATTGGGGTACATGTGTCTCTTTCAATTCTGGTTTCCTCGGTGTATATGCCCAGCAGTGGGATTGCTGGGTCATAAGGCAGTTCTATTTCCGGTTTTTTAAGGAATCTCCACACTGTTCTCCATAGTGGCTGTACTAGTTTGCATTCCCACCAACAGTGTAAGAGGGTTCCCTTTTCTCCATACCCTCTCCAGCATTTATTGCTTGTAGACTTTTGGATAGCAGCCATTCTGACTGGCATGAAATAATACCTCATTGTGGTTTTGATTTGCATTTCTCTGATAATGAGTGATGTTGAGCATCTTTTCATGTGTTTGTTAGCCATCTGTAGGTCTTCTTTGGAGAAATGTCTATTTAGTTCTTTGGCCCATTTTTTGATTAGGTTGTTTATTTTTCTGGAATTGAGCTGCAGGAGTTGCTTGTATATTTTTGAGATTAGTTGTTTGTCAGTTGCTTCATTTGCTATTATTTTCTCCCATTCTGAAGGCTGTTTTTTTACCTTGCTTATAGCTTCCTTTGTGGTGCAGAAGCTTTTAAGTTTAATTAGGTCCCATTTATTTTTGCTTTTATTTCCAATATTCTGGGAGGTGGGTCATAGAGGATCCTGCTGTGATGTATGTCGGAGAGTGTTTTGCCTATGTTCTCCCCTAGGAGTTTTATAGTTTCTGGTCTTAAGTTTAGATCTTTAATCCATTTTGAGTTTATTTTTGTGTATGGTGTTAGAAAGTGTTCTAGTTTCATTCTTTTACAAGTGGTTGACCAATTTTCCCAGCACCACTTGTTAAAGAGATTGCCTTTTCTCCATTGTATATTCTTGCCTCCTTTGTCAAAGATAAGTTGTCCATAGGTGTATGGATTTATCTCTGGGCTTTCTATTTTGTTCCATTGATCTATATTTCTGTCTTTGTGCCAGTACCATACTGTCTTGATGACTGTGGCTTTGTAGTAGAGCCTGAAGTCAGGTAGGTTGATTCCTCCAGTTTCATTCTTCTTTCTCAAGATTGCTTTGGCTATTCGAGGTTTTTCTGTATTTCCATACAAATTGTGAAATTATTTGTTCTAGCTCTGTGAAGAATACCGTTGGTAGCTTGATAGGGATTGCATTGAATCTATAGATGCTTTGGGTAGTATACTCATTTTCACTATATTGATTCTTCCAATCCATGAACATGGTATATTTCTCCATCTATTAGTGTCCTCTTTGATTTCTTTCATCAGTGTTTTATAGTTTTCTATATATAGATCTTTAGTTTCTTTAGGTAGATATATTCCTAAGTATTTTATTCTTTTCGTTGCAATGGTGAATGGAATTGTTTCCTTAATTTCTCTTTCTATTTTCTCATTATTAGTGTATAGGAATGCAAGGGATTTCTGTGTGTTGATTTTATATCCTGCAACTTTACTATATTTATTGACTAGCTCTAGTAATTTTCTGGTGGAGTCTTTAGGGTTTTCTATGTAGAGGATCATGTCATCTGCAAACAGTGAGAGTTTTACTTCTTCTTTTCCAATTTAGATTCCTTTTATTTCTTTTTCTGCTCTGATTGCTGTGGCCAAAACTTCCAAAACTATGTTGAATAGTAGTGGTGAAAGTTGGCACCCTTGTCTTGTTCCTGACTTTAGGGGAAATGCCTTCAATTTTTCACCATTGAGGATAATATTTGCTGTGGGTTTGTCATATATAGCTTTTATTATGTTGAGGTATGTTCCTTCTATTCCTGCTTTCTGGAGAGTTTTTTATCATAAATGGATGTTGAATTTTGTCAAAGGCTTTCTCTGCATCTATTGAGATAATCATATGGCTTTTATTTTTCAATTTGTTAATGTGGTGTATTACATTGATTGATTTGTGGGTATTGAAGAATCCTTGCATCCCTGGGATAAAGCCCACTTGGTCCTGGTGTATGATCTTTTTAATGTGTTGTTGGATTCTGATTGCTAGAATTTTGTTAAGGATTTTTTCATCTATGTTCATAAGTGATATTGGCCTGTAGTTTTCTTTTCTTTCTTTCTTTCTTTTTTTTTTTTTGTCATTTTTGTCAGGTTTTGATATTAGGGTGATGGTGGCCTCATAGAATGAGTTTGGAAGTTTACCTTCCTCTGCAATTTTCTGGAAGAGTTTGAGTAGGATAGGTGTTAGCTCTTCTCTAAATTTTTGGTAGAATTCAGCTGTGAAGCTGTCTGGACCTGGGCTTTTGTTTGCTGGAAGATTTTTGATTACAGTTTCAATTTCTGTGCTTGTGATGGGTCTGTTAAGATTTTCTATTTCTTCTTCATTCGGTTTTGGAAAGTTGTACTTTTCTAAGCATTTGTCCATTTCTTCCACGTTGTCCATTTTATTGGCATATAATTGCTGATAGTAGTCTCTTATGATCCTTTGTATTTGTGTGTTGTCTGTTGTGATCTCTTCATTTTCATTTCTAATTTTATTGATTTGATTTTTCTCCCTTTGTTTCTTGATCAGCCTGGCTAATGGTTTGTCAATTTTATTTATCCTTTCAAAGAACCAGCTTTTGGCTTTGTTGATTTTTGCTATGGTCTCTTTTGTTTCTTTTGCATTTATTTCTGCCCTAATCTTTAAGATTTCTTTCCTTCTACTAACCCTGGGGTTCTTCATTTCTTCCTTTTCTAGTTGCTTTAGGTGTAGACTTAGGTTTTTTATTTGACCTTTTTCTTGTTTCTTGAGGTATGCCTGTACTGCTATGAACTTTCCCTTTAGCACTGCTTTTCCAGTGTCCCACAGGTTTTAGGTTGTTGTGTTTTCATTTTCATTCGTTTCTATGCATATTTTGATTTTTTTTTTATTTATTTTGTGATCTGTTGGTTATTCAGTAGCGTGTTGTTCAGCCTCCATATGTTGGAATTTTTAACAGTTTTTCTCCTGTAATTGAGATCTAATCTTACTGCATTGTGGTCACAAAAGATGCTTGGAATGATTTCAATTTTTTTGAATTTACCAAGGCTAGATTTATGGCCCAGGATGTGATCTATCCTGGAGAAGGCTCCGTGTGCACTTGAGAAAAAGGTGAAATTCATTGTTTTGGGGTGAAATGTCCTATAGATATCAATTAGGTCTAACTTGTCTATTGTATCATTTAAAGTTTGTGTTTCCTTGTTAATTTTCTGTTTAGTTGAATAACCCATAGGTGTGAGTGGGGTATTAAAGTCTCCCACTATTATTGTGTTATTGTTAATTTCCCCTTTCATACTTGTTAGCATTTGTCTTACATATTGCAGTGCTCCTATGTTGGGTGCATATATATTTATAATTGTTATATCTTCTTCTTGGATTGATCCTTTGATCATTATGTAGTGTCCTTCTTTGTCTCTTTTCACAGCCTTTGTTTTAAAGTCTATTTTATCTGATATGAGTATTGCTACTCCTGCTTTCTTTTGGTCTCTATTTGCATGGAAAATCTTTTTCCAGCCCTTCACTTTCAGTCTGTATGTGTCCCCTGTTTTGAGGTGGGTCGCTTGTAGACAACATATATAGGGGTCTTGTTTTTGTATCCATTCAGCCAGTCTTTGTCTTTTGGTTGGGGCATTCAACCCATTTATGTTTAAGGTAATTATTGATAAGTATGATCCCGCTGCCATTTGCTTTATTGTTTTGGGTTCAAGTTTATACACCCTTTTTGTGTTTCCTGTCTAGAGAATATCCTTTAGCATTTGTTGGAGAGCTGGTTTGGTGGTGCTGAATTCTCTCAGCTTTTGCTTGTCTGTAAAGCTTTTGATTTCTCCTTCATATTTTAATGAGATCCTTGCTGGGTACAGTAATCTGCGCTGTAGGTTATTTTCTTTCAACACTTTAAGTATGTCTTGCCATTCCCTCCTAGCTTGAAGAGTTTCTATTGAAAGATAAGCTGTTAGCCTTATGGGAATCCCTTTGTGTGTTATTTGTTGTTTTTCCCTTGCTGCTTTCAATATTTGTTCTTTGTGTTTGATCTTTGTTAATTTGATTAATATGTGTCTTGGGGGTGTTTTGCCTTGGGTTTATCCTGTATGGGACTTCTGGGTTTCTTGGACTTGGGTGATTATTTCCTTCTCCATTTTAGGGAAGTTTTCAACTATTATCTCCTCAAGTATTTTCTCATGGTCTTTCTTTTTGTCTTCTTCTTCTGAGACTCCTATGATTCGAATGTTTTGGCGTTTAACATTGCCCTGGAGGTCTCTGAGATTGTCTTCATTTCTTTTAATTCATTTTTCTTTTTTCCTCTCTGATTCATTTATTTCTACCATTCTATCTTCTAATTCACTAATCCTATCTTCTGCCTCTGTTATTCTATTTGTTGCCTCCAGAGTGTTTTTGATCTATTTATTGCATTATTCATTATATATTGACTCTTTTATTTCTTCTAGGTCCTTGTTAAACCTTTCTTGCATCTTCTCAATCCTTGTCTCCGGGCTATTTATCTGTGATTCCATTTTGATTTCAAGATTTTGGATCATTTTCACTATCATTATTTGGAATTCTTTATCAGGTAGATTCCCTATCTCTTCCTCTTTGGTTTGGTTTTGTGGGCATTTATCCTGTTCCTTTACCTGCTGGGTATTCCTCTGTCTCTTCATCTTGTTTATATTGCTGAGTTTGGGGTGTCCTTTCTGTATTCTGGCAGTTTGTGGAGTTCTCTTTATTGTGGGGTTTCCTCACTGTGGGCAGGGTCGTACAGGTGGCTTGTCAAGGTTTCTTGGTTAGGGAAGCTTGTGTCGGTGTTCTGGTGGGTGGAGCTGGATTTCTTCTCTCTGGAGTGCAATGAAGTGTCCAGTAATGAGTTATGAGATGTCAATAGTTTTGGAGTAACTTTGGGCAGCCTGTATATTGGAGCTCAGGGCCGTGTTCCTGTGTTGCTGGAGAATTTGCATAGTATGTCTTGCTCTGAAACTTGTTGGCCCTTGGGTGGTGCTTAGTTTCAGTGTCGGTATGGAGGCATTTGATAAGCTCCTGTCAATTAATGTTCCCTGGAGTCAGGAGTTCTCTGGTGTTCTCAGGGTTTGGACGTAAGCCTCTTGCTTCTGGTTTTCAGTCTTATTTTTATAGTAGTCTCAAGACTTCTCCTTCTATACAGCACCGTTGATAAAACATCTCCTTTCGAAGACAATGGGCTGCTTTTCTGGGTGCCTGATGTCCTCTACTGGCATTCAGAAGTTGTTTTGTGGAATTTACTCAGCATTTAAATGTTCTTTTGATGATTTTGTGGGGGAGAAAGTGGTCTCCCCGTCCTATTCCTCTGCCATCTTAGGACCGCCCCCTTGGGTATGGTCTTGATCACTGCCTCCTGTACAGTGTTACAAACCTCCATCCATAGTTCTTCAGGCATTCTATCAGATCTAATCCTTTGAATCTGCCACGTCCACTGTATAATTGTAAGCAATTTGATTTAGATCATACTTGAATGGTCTGGTGGTTTTCCCTACTTTCTTCAATTTAAGTCTGAATTTTGCAATAAGGAGTTCATGATCAGAGCCACAGTCAGATCTTTTTTGTTGACTGTATAGAGCTTCTCCACCTTTGGCTGCAATGAATATAAACAATCTGATTTTGGTATTGACCATCTGGCAATGTCCATGTGTAGAGTCGTCTTTTGTGTTGTTGGAAGAGGGTGTTTGCTATGACCAGTGCATTCTCTTGGCAAAACTCTGTTAGCTTTTGCCCTGCTTCATTTTTTACTCCAAGGCCACACTTGCCTGTTACTCCAGGTATCTCTTGAATTCCTACTTTTGCATTCTAGTCCCCTATGATGAAAAGGCCATCTTTTTCTGGTGTTAGTTTTATAAGGTCTTGTAGGTCTTCATAGAGTCATTCAACTTCAGTTTCTTCAGCATTAGTGGTATTTATAAAATATATTTTAAGTCAAATGATTCCCTAGGTACCATTTGCTTGCAGATCTTAGGCATAACCACGTTAATGCTTTTTTCCCAATGCCACTAGATTAATAGTCTCATCTTGCCAAATGGCAGGCCTTTAATCCTTTCTGGTATCCTTGGATGTTCTAAAGTGAATGGAGAATATTTCACATAGCATTTGCACAGCCTCCTATCTCTGCTGGCTTTATTCTCTGGCTCTTAACATTCCTTTTAGTTAATTCTATTTGGCAAGGAGCACATAGGTGGTAATGACCTTTGACATCCTTTGAGGTGTCTATTTTCTCAACATCTGGTGCCTGTGACACCATCCTGCCTCCAAGTTCCTGAGATAAACACCAGCTGCAACTCTATTCTGGTCTTGAATACATTGATGTTAACCCAGTCTTAACCTCACTGGAAGAGAAGGTATTTCCACTTTTCATCTCTTCACATATGAAGGCAAAAGAAATTCCACAAACCTGGGCTTATGGTGACACAGTGCCTTCAGGTTTACCATCTCTTTTTCAATATCATAAGCACCCACAAGAATCTGAGCAGGAATAAATTTTATTCTCACATCTATATCCTACACTAATTCTCCCTTCCCATTATGACTGATGAACCTTCATTACTGTGATGACTCTTCTCACAGAGGCACTCTCATCTCTTACCTTACCTCACTCTGGTTTTCTTTATGAACTCCTATGGAGCCACTTTCCATCCTTTATAAGGGTCACAAATGTCAGTAAGAGTCTGACCTTGGATCTCAGGCAAATCAGAGGATGGAGTTAGAAATAAGGGGAAATCTGAGAGGAAAGCATTCCATACCTCCACATACTCAGAGTGCTGATCTTTGTAGGCCCACATTTTAAAACTAACCAGCAGCATGTTTTTGAAATATTAGAAATATAACTTTATATTAAAATGATTCTGGTCAGCATCTTAAATACAAAGATTTCTCAACTATTGAGTGTGGTTTTCATAAAGTTTGAGATAAATCTCAATGTTTTTGGCAAAAATATGATGGTGTAGATGAGCCAAATAAACACAGATTTCAAAGTTTACACAGACAATTAAAACTATTTGCAGTTAACACACTAAGCAAAAATCCAATCATTAATCTGTAAGTTTCAATAGTATATGTTTTGAAAATGAAAGAATTTTGGATTATATAGGCCAACTATTGATACTTCATTTTAGAAATAGGAACTTGGGTAAAATAACACTAAAAGTCATCAGGTTTGACCTCAAGTTGAAACCTCCTATTCTTAGTTTTGTTCTCTTTCCCTTACATTCATTATCTTACAAGGATAGCCTGTGGGGTAAAAGCATTTTGCCACAATGATACATTCATTCAGTTAGCACATATTAATATTTATTGAGCATCCAACTGTGTTTCAACTGTTTCAGGTCACAAGAGAGGGTGACCTACCAGGAGTAAAAATCTTAGTTCAAATCTCAGGTCTTCCAAACTTCATGTGTGTTCCTATGCAAGTAGTATATATACTTAAATCTTAGCATCCTCATACTAAAATGAAGCTTATGGTTAAGTCATCTGTAAGGTTTCTTTCCGTTCTCAGAATCTATGATTCAGTCAAACAGCTATACATGTTAAATAATAACAAAAACACCTCATGAATGAAGATTTAAAGTTTCATAGATACTTTAAGTAAGTGAAGTCACTCAGTCGTGTCCGACTCTTTGCGACCCCATGGCTCCTCCATCCATGGGATTTTCTAGGCAAGGGTACTGGAGTGGGTTGCCATTTCCTTCTCCAGGGAATCTTCCCAACCCAGGGATTGAACTCAGGTCTCCCGCATTGTAGACAGACAGTTTACCATCTGAGCCACCAGGGAACTCCATGAGGGATCTTAATTCATAGATACTTTACCCAAAACCAAATGCAAGATGCTCATTTGGCAGATTTAGGTCACTGGATAATATCTGATGAATATTTTTGCTACAAAAGGAGAAAAGAAGAGACTATGATAAATTACTACCTGTCACTATGCCCAAATAAATCAAACTACTAATACATTAAAAAAAACAAACAAACAAAAAAAAAAAAACTGCTGTTGCTTCTAAGTCGCTTCAGTCGTGTCCGACTCTGTGCGACCCCATAGACGGCAGCCTATCAGGCTCCCCGTCCCTGTGATTCTCCAGGCAAGAACACTGGAGTGGGTTGCCATTTCCTTCTCCAATGCATGAAAGTGAAAAGTGAAAGTGAAGTCGCTCAGTCGTGTCCAACTCTTCACGACCCCATGGACTGCAGCCTACCAGGCTCCTCTGCCCATGGGATTTTCCAGGCAAGAGTACTGGAGTGGGGTGCCATTGCCTTCTCCGAGGTTTAGTGAGTATCTTACGTACTCAATAGTATATACTTTCGAATCTGGGTGATTCTAGCCATGCCTCCCTAAAAAAATAGTTTAATAGCTCTAAACAGTCAGAATTAAGTCCTCAAATGCCTTTTATATAGAATTTCTAACCTCAGATATGCAGATGACACCACCCTTATGGCAGAAAGTAAAGAACTAAAGAGCCTCTTGATGGAAGTGAAAGAGAGTGAAAAAGCTGGCTTAAAGCTCAACATTCAGAAAACTAAGATCATGGATCTGGTCCCATCACTTCATGGCAAATAGCTGGGGAAACAGTGGAAACAGTGGCTGACTTTATTTTTGGGGGCTCCAAAATCACTGCAGATGGTGATTGCAGCCATGAAATTAAAAGACGCTTACTCCTTGGAAGGAAAGTTATGACCAACCTAGACAGCATATTAAAAAGCAGAGACATTACTTTGTCAACAAAGGTTCGTCTAATCAAGGCTATGGTTTTTCCTGTGGTCAAGTATGGATGTGAGAGTTGGACTATAAAGAGGGCTGAGTGCTGAAGAATTGATGCTTTTGAACTGTGGTGTTGGAGAAGACTCGCAAGAGTCCCTTGGACTGCAAGGAGATCCAACCAGTCCATCCTAAGGGAAATCGGTCCTGGGTGTTCATTGGAAGGACTGATGTTAAGTTGAAACTACAGTATTTTGGCCACCTGATGTGAAGAGCTGACTCATTTGAAAAGACCCTGATGCTGGGAAAGATTGAAGGCAGGAGGAGCAGGGGACGGCAGAGGATGAGATGGTTAGATGGCACAACCGACTCAATGGATGTGAGTTTGGGTAAACTCTGGGAATTGGTGACGGACAGGGAGGCCTGGCATGCTGCGGTTCATCGGGTCACAAAGAGTTGGATATGACTGAGTGACTGAACTGAACTGAAAGGACATCATAAATGAAATTTGACATCCATTTGTATTAAATTGAGCTAATAGATAGTCTTGAAGGTCAGCATAAATATTAGATCTCATACAAGAGAGCAATTAGGGAGGGAGGTATAGTTTGATGAATTTCTTTATTAAATATTTCTAAATATTTAATATTTCAAGAAATGCCAGAGGTTTAGGTTTTTAAAATCAAGTCTAATCAATAAACAGAATGACTAGTCATTTTGCCCTCATAAAATAAGACAGTATGTTTAATTCTGGTCTTCTCTTATAAAGCTACAGTTGTAGATCACTATAAACCCCATCCTTTCTTGTTATAAATGAGAAAAGCCAATCCTAAGGAGGTAAATATTTTTTCAGAAGTTTAACAGAGCCAGAGCTAAGACTGTAGTATTCAATTCTATTACACCATACTGCTATTTCCTAATTATTTTTTCCATTTAACTTAACTAAAGTATAGTTGAAGTACAATAAACCCCATAAAATATACAATGGGATCAGTTTTGACATATGTATACACCCATAAAATCATCATCACAATCAGAATGATACTGTCCATAATTCCAAGAAGTTTCCTCTGTATTTCTTTCCTTCCTCTACCCTTTTGCTCATGTGAGCATCAATTTGTTTTTAGTCACTATTGATTAATTTTCATCTTCTAGAATTCTGCATACATGAAATCACACAGTATATGGTGCTCTTTTGGCCATGGATTCTCTCACTCTGAATAATTTTAAGATTATCCCACATTATTGCATGTATCAGTGTTTATTCCTTTCTTTGATGAGTATCAGAGAAGGTAATGGCACCCCACTCCAGTACTCTTGCCTGGAAAATCCCATGGACAGAGGAGCCTGGTAGGCTGCAGTCCATGGGGTCACTAGGAGTCGGACACGACTGAGTGACTTCACTTTCACTTTTCACTTTCATGCATTGGAGAAAGAAATGGCAACCCATTCCAGTGTTCTTGCCGGGAGAATCCCAGGGACGGGGGAGCCTGGTGGACTGCCATCTATGAGGTTGCACAGAGTCGGACACGACTGACCTCAGATACTAACTGACTTAGCAGTAGCAGTTGATGAGTATATAGCATTGTGTGGGTTCCTTGGTGGCTCAGCGGTAAAGAATCCACCTTCCAAGCAGGAGATGCAAGTTCCATCCCTGAGTGAAGAAGATCCCCTGGAGAAGGATATGGCAGCCTACTGCAGTATTCTTTCCTCATAAATCCTATGGACAGAGGAGCCTGGAGGCTATAATTGGTGGGGTCACAAAAGTTGGAAACAACTTTGCAACTAAAAAAAGAAAAACAACACATTGCATTATGTGAATAGCAATCAGCTCAGTTCAGTCACTCAGTCATGCCCGATTCTTTGTGACCCCATGGACTGCAGCACACCGGGCTTCCCAATTTCCAGAGCTTGCTCAAACTCATGTCCATCGAGTTGGTGATGCCATCCAACCATCTCATCCTCTGTCATTCCCTTCTCCTCCCATCTTCACTCTTTTCCAGCATCAGGGCCTTTTCCAATGAGTCAGTTCTTTGCATCAGGTGGCCAAAGAATTGGAGTTTCAGCTTCAATATCAGTCCTTCCAATGAATATTCAAGACTGATTTCCTTTAGGATGGACTGATTGAATGTCCTTGCAGTCCAAGGGACTCTCAAGAGTCTTCTCCAACACCACAGTTCCAAAGCATCAATTCTTCGGCACTCAGCTTTCTTTATAGTCCAACTTCCACATCCATACATGACTCCTGGAGAAACCATAGCTTTGACTAGACAGACCTTTGTTGGCAAAGTAATGTCTGTTTTTCAATATGCTGTCTAGGTTGGTCATAGCTTTTCTTACAAGGAGCAAGCATCTTTTAATTTCATGGCTGCAGTCACCATCTGCAGTGATTTTGGAGCCCCCCCAAAAATAAAGTCTGTCACTGTTTAAATTGTTTCCCCAACTATTTGCCATGAAGTGATGGGACCAGATGCCATGATCTTTGTTTTCTGAATGTTGAGCTTTAAGCCAACTTTTTCACTCTCCTCTTTCATTTTCATCAAGAGGCTCTTTAGTTCTTTTTCACTTTCTGCCATAAGGGTGGTGTCATCTGCATATCTGAGGTTATTGTCATTTCTCCTGGCAATCTTGATTCCAGCTTGTGCTTCATCCTGCCTGGCATTTCTCATGATGTACTCTGCGTGTAAGTTAAATAAGCAGGTCACAATATACAGCCTTGATATACACCTTTCCTTATTTGGAATCAATCTGTTGTTCCATATCCACTTCTAACTGTTGCTTCTTGACCTGCATACAGATTTCTCAAGAGGCAGGTCAGGTGGCCTGGTATTCCATCTCTATAAGAACTTTCCACAGTTTATTGTGATCCACACAAAGGCTTTGGCATAGTCAATAAAGCAGAAGTAGATGTTTTTCTGGAATTCTCTTGCTTTTACTGTGATCCAAGGGATGTTGGCAACTTGGTCTCTGGTTCCTCTGACTTTTCTAAATCCAGCTTGAACATGTGGAAGTTTACGGTTCATGTACTGTTGAAGCCTGGCTTGGAGAATTCTGAGCATTACTTTGCTAGTATGTGAGATGAGTGCAATTGTGCAGTAGTTTGAACATTCTTTGGCATTGCCTTTCTTTGGGATTGAAATGAAAACTGACCCTTTTCATTCCTGTAACCCCATTCATTCAAGTTTTCCAAATTTGCTGGCCTATAGAGTACATCACTTTTACAGCATCTTCTTTTAGGATTTGAAATAACTCAACTGAAACTCCATCACCTCCACTAGCTTTGTTCATAGTAATGCTTCCTAAGGCCCACCTGACTTTGCATTCCATGATGTCTGGCCCTGGGTGAGTAACTACACTGTGGTTATCTGGGTCTTGAAAATCTTTTTATACAGTTCTTCTGTGTATTCTTACCACCTCTTCTTAATATCTTCTGCTTTTGTTAGATCCATACCATACCCCTACAATCAGTCTCTCTCATCAGGAAGCTTCCATAAGCCTCTTATCCTTATTCATCAGAGGGCAGACAGAATGAAAACCACAATCACAGAAAATAATCAAACTGACCACATGGACCATAGCCTTGTCTAACTCAATGAAACTGTGAGCCATGCTGTGTAGGGCCACCCAAGATGGACGGGTCATGGTAGAGAGCTCTGACAAAATGTGGTCCACTGGAGAAGGGAATGGCAATCCACTTCAGTATTCTTGCCTTGAGAACCCCATGAACAGTATGAAAAGGCAAAAAGATAGGACACCAAAAGATAAAGTCCCCAGATTGGTAGGTGCCCAATATGCTACTGGAGAAGAGTGGAAAAATAACTCCAGAAAGAATGAATAGATGAAGCCAAAGCAAAAACAACACCCAGTTGTGGATGTGACTGGTGATGGAAGCAAAGTCCAATTCTGTAAAGAACAATATTGCATAGGAACTTGGAATGTTAGGTCCATGAATCAAGGTAAATTGGAAGTGGTCAAACAGGAGATGGCAAGAGCGAACATCAACATTTTAGGAATCAGTGAACTAAAATGGACTGGAATGGGTAAATTTAACTCAGATGAACATTATATCTACTACTGTGAGCAAGAATCCCTTTGAAGAAATGGAGTAGCCCTCATAGTCAACAAAAGAGTCCGAAATGCAGTTCTTGGATGCAATCTCAAAAACGACAGAATGATCTGTTCATTTCCAAGGCAAATCGTGTGGATAAATCACAGATTTATTCATTTACTCATTGATGAATGTTTAGATTTTCTTTATACTGGGACTATTACAGATAAAGCTGCTATAAGCTTTCATATACAAATTTTTCTGTGAGCATATGTCCTCATTTCTTGTGTGTAAATAGCTAAGAATGGAATGGATGGGTCATATGGTAGGTGTATGTTTAACTTGAAAATCTTGTGTCAATTTTCCAAAGTAGTTGAACCATCAGCATGCGAGTTTTGTTCTTTATAAACTTGCCAACATTTGGTATGGTCGGGTTTTTTTGTATTTTTGTTATTGTTTTTGATTAATTTTAACCATTCTAATGGTATGCCATCACAGTTTTCATCACATTTGTTTAATTCCTTGGACTTTCTTGACACAATTTGAGCTATCTTGCAAATCTAGGGGAAAGAATGACACATATAATAATGTGATATGTAGCTGAAGGACAAGGATAAGTCTATTTTTTTTCATAAGTTATTTTCACCACAATGACAGTTACCTTAATATCTGTACTGATTGACAATTAAAAATTGACTCAATGATTGTTGTTGCTGTTTAGTCACTAAGTCATGTCTGACTCTGTGCAACTCCATGGACTGTAGCCTGCCAGGCTCCTCTCCCATGTGATTTTCCAGGCAACAATACTGGAATGATTTGCCTTCTCCATGGGACCTTTCAAACCCTGGGATCAAAACCTGCGTTCCTGCATTGCAGGCAGAGTCTTTACCACTGAGCCACATTGGAAGCCCTCAATGATGCATACTACTTAATCATTTTTAGCTTTTTTAAAACAACATTTAAATTGTTTTTCTTTACTCTTATTAACTTCTTTTTTTCTAAACGGAGTACAGAAAATAATCAAGGGGTTTAAAACACAAGTGCCCAAAGGATGAGGGTGGATAATTAAAAAAAACATAAAGTCTTTCAAGGAATAAAATAGGAACTACTTATTGCATACCAAATTGAAGCACAGAGGTATGACCAACTAATTATCTGTGTACAAGGAATTTCTTTTGAGCTGAATCTGGAAGAATAAGTAATTTTCCAGATGGAGAAGTGATATAAATACATTCTTGGAGGAAGAAATGATGTATGCAAGGCCACTGAGTTGTTTGCATCCCTGGAAGACAGTTCAAGAGCTAAAGATTCAATTAATGTCTATTGAATACACTAACAAATGAGTTAAAAAAAAAAAAAAAACTTCATTCTCTCTTATTGTTCTCTGTCCCCTATACTTCAGTCACTAAAATTCTACTACTAGAGCATAATAATATAATACAAATTTCAAAGTGACTAATTTTATATCAGTTATATCCTAGGAGGCTCCTTCCTAAAACCACCTTGGAATGCCTTAATTTCATCAGTAATTAATCAGCAATTTATTAAATAGTTAATGTAAAGTAAGCTAATTCTGGAGACCTCTCAGAGAGCCAAACATCACCTCTTAAAAGTATTGATCTTTTTCTTGCTTTATATCGTAAGAAACAGACGATATTTAGACCAAGTCCTCTATCTATTCACTAACTATAAATCAAAAGAATGACTTTAATTGATTTTGGATCAAAAAATCAATTAATTGATATTTTTTCTTTAACAAAAAACCTACTTACAAGGTGATCTTTGATACAATTTAGGTGTCTTTAAAAAAAAAAAGATTTGTTTGATGCTGTTTATGCTTCTTAAATAATAAAGTGATATGCTGGCAATGTTGATTGCTAAATTGATATTAAAAGATCTGTACAGTTACTTAATTCCTGAGTCATTATTTATCTTTTTAACATTCATAAATACTAAAGTTCATCATCCTTTGTGAGAAATTATGAGATAGAATGATTAGATGGAAATTTAGTATTTTTTTTTCTCATCTAATATTTTACAGGAAAAATGACTACACAAAGGAAAAGCAGAGGGATATACTCTCAACTAAGGCAAGATTTAAATTACTGATGGGAACTTACATTCAGAGAGATTTTATTTATTATTAAAATAATAGCAACTAAAAACTTTTTTGCTGGGAGCCGGCACATTGCATATTGAGTGAGGATCTGGAATAGCTCAACTGGAATTCTATCACTTCCGGGAGCCAGCGTGAGGCACTCCGCCCATGACAAAGGTCATGAGGAAGGAGGCTCGGCATACGCAAAGGCGGGATCGAGCCTCAGGAGTCCCCCTGGAAATTCTCGAGCATCTACCCCCAAAACCAGAGTCTGCCTACTTTCTGCTTTGTGCTTTCACCTACACCTCTGACTTTACGGGGGGCTGTCCCCCACTACCTCTCTCTGAAAAAAGAGTTAGCTCACCGCTCTAGTTAATAATTCCTGGGTGTGACAGTGTTTCAACCTACAAACTCCTTTGGAAATCCTCTAGCCTGCCTGAATAGGTTTTTCCGGCCACATGTGATTGTTCAGAGCCTCCCAACTGTGAGAGGCAGGAGATGTTCTAAACTGCCTAAACACAGATTCCTTTGAGTAGTTAAAAGATTGATTAGAAAATGTATTGGTGAAGGGTTTTTCACTTGTTGGGCCAATGTTTGCTGCTAAGTCTCCATACTCCTACTGTGTCCTTGGCAGTGTATTGATTGATATAATGGGTGTATAGAAATGTAAAATGCAGCTTTGTTCAATGCTTTTTGGAAGGCTGGCACCTGACTTTGGAATAATCACCTTTAGAGAAAGATAAGTTTCTTAAAATGTTAACAGGCCTCCGGGCCAGAAGATGATGTCAATCACCTGAACTTTTGCATATGATAAGTTTGCAGGAAGAAAGCCTGGCTTGCTGCATGACTCTACCCCTTCCCCCATTATCCTCTATGCATACCTTAAGGTATAAAAACTACTTTGGAAAATAAAGTGCGGGCCTTGTTCACTGAAACTTGGTCTCCCCATGTCACTCTCTCTCCCAAATTCCAGCTGAGTGTCCATCTGGAGCGTGGATGTCCTCTGCGACCATTTATTTGCCTGGGCTTCTAAGACCCACTCGAGAAGGTGTCTAAGGTGGGGCACCTTCCGCTATTTGAGAGGGCGCCTGCGGCCTCCGTGGTCAGAGCTAACCTGGTGTCACGGGTTATATTGATTTTCCGCGTAAACCAAGCCACTCAGCTTCTTTTCTCCACTGAATTTTCCTACTGAGCTATCCTTATTTCAGCTGCTTTTCTCCACTGAATTTTCCTACTGAGCTATCCTTATTTCAGCCGCTTTTCTCCACTGAATTTCCTCACTGAGCTATCCTTATTCTATTACTCTTTGTATCCTTAATTAAAGTGTAATTAAGCAGTTATTCCCTGACCCTCGCCTAGCCGTCTCTCCTTCGAATACCCTGGATCAGCCGGGGCTGGTCCCCGGCAGGTGGCGCCCGAGACACGATATTCGAAGGTAAGCTCCCTGCAATTAGGGTCATCAGCCCTTTTGCTCCCCGTTCTCGGAACAACTGGGTCATCAGCTCTCTTGTTCCCCCACGGAGCAGTTTGGGTCATCAGCTCTACTGCTCCCCCCTCGGAACAGTTTGGGTCATCAGCCTTCTGTTTCCCCCCCGGGACAATCTGGGTCATCAGCCCCTATTGTCCTTCCAATGTTCGGGACGGCTAGGACCCCACTCAAGGGTGCCGCGGACCCCCCTGTAGGATAGACAGGGCTGAAGAGTGGGAAGTGTTGAAAGTGTTGAAGACTTAGAGAAAACAGTTTCTGAAGTTAAAAGGCCAAAGAAAAGCCTGATCTTTTAAAAGCTAAAAGCTTTATCTTCTATTATACTTAATTTTCTGACATGGGTAACACTGAAACTAAGAATGGCAACTCTTTATACAAATAATCTTCAAACTGATAAAGAGGCTACTGTTAATTTAGATACTTGGGTGAAGGTAAAAAACAACTAAAAACTTATCCTATAAATATGATTAAAAATGTTCTGGACCCTCCTCATGAGGCTGTGGGATAGCCTATGGGAGAAGCTATAGCGGTGGATGGTAGTGGGTCTCCACCTTCTGCGCAGATCATATTTTCTGCCCTTGACAAAAGAAAGGAGGGAGACTGTGCTCTACCTCCCGAGGAAGGAGAGGACTTACAGGAGGCTGCGGCCGGGCGCCCTGGCGAGCCCCCTCCCCCTCTACACAAACCTTTAAAAATTTATCCAACAATTTCTGATTTAAGGAGACTACCCCACCTCCGCTTGTACCTCCCAGGGCCTAGGAATTCCCCAGTTTACATCCAAGCCTCCCAGACCATTGCCTAAGGCTGAAAAAGATTTAAAAAAAAAAAAAAAAAAAAAAAAAAAAAAAAATTCTTTTAAACAAAGGAACTTTTAAAGAATACACAATATACAGAGCCTGCTCATTGCAGAAAACCCCCTCAGGGGGGCCTCACCCAAGCAGAAAAAAAAAAAAAAAAAAAAAAGTAAAGAAAATAAAAAAATATGTAAAGACAGAAAAAGAGCTAAAGACTGAAAAGGAGAGGAACGGAAAAAAAAGGAATCAAGGAACGCATCAAGATAGACAAAGGAAGTTTAAAAAAGGAGATACAGAGAAAAAGATAAAAAAAAAAAAATTAAGGAAGACAAGAGGGTAAAGAGAAAGAAACGAAGGAAAGAAGGGTAGCGAAAAAAGAAGGGTGAGAAAAAAGTGAGAAAGGCAAGAAGAGAGAGAAAAAGAAAGTAAGAGACGCTGTGATCAGGTGCCCTGGCGAGCTCCCTCCCGCTCTGCACAAACCTTTAAAAAACAAAAAACTTATCCACCACTTTATGATTTAAGGCCATCGCCGCCGCCTCCGTTTGCGCTTTTCAGGGCCCAAGAGTTCCCCACTTTGCCCCCAAAGCCTCTCAAAGTGTTGCCTAAGCCTGAGGAAGATAAAAAGTTTTTTAAACAGTGGAGCTTTTAAAACAGACTGCCTGCACAATATGCAGAGCGTGCTCCTTGGAGAAAACCCCCTCAGGGGGGTCTCACCCAGGCTAAGAGAAAAACCGTAAGGGGATTTAACAACAATATTAACCCTTGACTAGCTGGTTACTCCAATTCCAATGGGAGTGGCTGGCCCCCTGCCTGAGGGCATTGTAGGACTTGTGCTAGGGCGAAGCTCGCTTTCTTAAAAAAAAAAAAAAAAAAAAAAAAAAAATTCGGTGGTACATGGTGTAGTAGATTCTGATTATATTGGAGAAATTAGTTTTGATCTCGCAGCCTACCAAAACTGCAAATTAATAAAGGTCAAAGAATAACACAGTTTTTGCTTTTACCTTATCAGACAGGAAAAAACTTGACTTCTCAAGCTAAGAGCCACAGAATATTTGGATTTAGTGATCTAGCTTTTTGGGTGCAGAAAATTACAGCTCCAAGGCCTTTAAAAGATCTTTTAATTCAAAAAAGTAAAATCTCAGGGCTATTAGACACAGGAACAGACGTCTCTTAACATTTCTGGGAAAGACTGACCCAGCTCCTGGCCAACACATACTACTGAAAATGAGTTGGTGGGATTAGAAAAAGCAGAGTGGGAATGCTATAGAGAAAAAGGTGAGAGAGCGTTTAAAGCCTTGAAGAGTAGTGAGTTCCCCGTTGCTGGAAGTATTCAAGCAAAGATTAGATGGTTACTTGTCATATAAAAAGCTATAGACCAGATTTAGTTTACAAAATGATAATTGGAGAAGCTTATAAAGATGTTGTGTAACACCTCTTTACTTGCTTCTCATATTTAGGTGCCAAAAGTTTTAAAAATTGATAATGCCCATTTGAAGATTGTTTACTAACTTTAAATGATTTCCAAAAATTATTAGGGGACATTAATTGGATACGCCCACATTTAAAACTGACTACTGCAGATTTAAAGCCTTTGATTACTTAAAAAGCAATCCTAATTCCAGTTCTAAGAGAAAGTTGACTAAATGAGACAGTCAGCTCTTGTTAAAGTAGATGAGACTTTAAATGATCAGTTAATTAGGATTAATATTACCAAAAGATGAGATTAAATTATTCTTGCCACAAAACATACACCTACAAGGCGCTTGTGACAAAAAGGCCCATTGGTTCCATCTATCAGTGACCCCAAGAAAAATAGTTTTATCTTTTCCCAGCCTGGTGACACAATTAATTATAAAAGGAAGAAAAAAGAAGTGTAAAACTTTTTAGAAAAAAAGTAACAAATATAATAATTTCACTCAATAAGGATCAACTGCAAGTCTTTTACAAAATAGTGATGATTGGCAAGTTGCCCTGATAGATTTCAAGAGTCAAATTTTGTTTCATTTGCCCTCAAGCCCCCACAGTAGTTAAAAGTTCAAAAATGTTAGATTGGAAGTTTGAGGATACCTGTGAAACTTTCCAACCCTATGTAGTTCCTATGCTCCCCTTTACCCTATGGGGGAGGGACGTGCTGTCTCAAATAGGAGATACTCAGAGAAGGGTTTTCTCAATTTCTTAGTTGTCAACAGGCGGTACAATTAACAATACTTTATATGTTGTTATAAATACATAATATAAATATATTTACATAATTACAGTTTGCCTAGTTAGGTATGGGTATAAATAAAATATAATAAAGGTATACCTAATTCTATTTATAGATCTATACTTGATTAATTTGTATATAAATATGTATGCCATATATGCATATTATATATATACTGTATAATTAAATATGTATTGCAGTAATATAATGTGTGAGTGGCTGATATTAATTGGTATAGATTGATGTGCTGTGATGATATATGTTCTATATACCGTATAATTATATATGTGTGACATGTATTATTGCAGTACATTGGTTTGTGTTGGTTGGTATTAGCTGTGTACGTATTGTATTGCTGTAATATATATATTAATATATTAATTATAAAGATTAATTCAAGTATATCGATTTATATATATTATATGGTAACAAGTATAAACTATATAAATACATTTTACATTTAGGTATATCTGTATACTAAAATGAGATAAGGAGGTTATACATTTATTTTTTAAATTTATACAAAGACCTAAACTAAACATTAGACCTAAATTAACATATCTTTAAATTCATGTTGTTAAAATGTAAATTTTAAAAATTAAAAAATTAAATTGACAACTGCTTGACAATTCCTTTGCCATAAAACCCCCATAGGTGTAATTGGGGAAGCCAGACAAAAAATTGGTTTTATGGCAAAACGGCTCCCTAGAGTGGGTCCATCTTCCCGCTCAAACTAAAAAAGTAGTGGCTTCTTATCTAGGATTAATAGCTACTTTGATATTAAAAGAAAAAAGCAGAACATTGAATTATTTGGTAAAGAGCCATCAGAAATTGTAATTCCATATAATAAAAAACAACTTGATGTGCTTCTAATGTTTGAAAATTGGCAGATTACTATAAGAAACTATTTTGGTCAAAATTTTTGCATCATTTTCCTTCACATGTTTTGCTGAATTTTATATCCAGACATCCAGTTAATTTTCCTGTCAGATATAAACAATCTCCTGTTCCAAATGTTCAAATAGTTTTTACTGATGGGTCAACAAATGGTAAAGCCTTCATAGTTACTAAAAATCACCAAAAAGTTTTAAAAACACAAAAAACTTCAGCTAAAAGAGCTGAAGTAACAGCAGTCATAGAGGCTTTTGCTATGTTTACAGATGAGAAATTTAATCTTTACTCTGATTCTCAGTATGTGGTCAGGTTGTTTCCACACATTGAAACTGCGGTTTTGCCTGAAAATAAAACTATATTTCATTTGTTAACTAAATTACAGCAACAAATTTAGAAAAGGAATAAAATATTTTTCATTGGACATATTCGGGCTCATTCCGGATTGCCTGGCCCTTTAAATGCCTTTAATGATTTGGCTGACTTGTTAACCAGAAATACAGTGGCTGCTGTGATTGAGGAGGCCAGAGCCTCTCACTCACTTCATCATCAATACGCTACTGCTTTAAGATATCAATTCCAAATTCCCAGAGAGACTGCTCAAGAGATTGTGCGTTCTTACTTACACTGCCCCACTGTTTATAATAGTCTACCTATGGGAGTTAATCCTCATGGTCTCAAACCTAACGTACTCTGGCAAATGGATGTAACTCATGTCTCTTCATTTAGAAAACTGTCTTTTGTTCATGTAACTGTAAATACCTTTTATCACGTTATTATTACAACTGCTCATACCGGAGAGGCAGGTAAAGATGTGATACAACATCTCTTTACTTGTTTTTCATATTTGGGCCTGCCAAAAGCTCTGAAAACTGACAATGCTCCTGCTTACACTTCTAAGTCTTTTCAAAAATTTTATATAAAGTTTCAAATTAAACATAATACAGGCATCCCTTATTACCCACAGGGACAAGTCATTGTTGAAAGAACACATCAAACATTAAAAATCCAAATTCAAAAAACTAAAAGAAGGGGAGTTTAAGTATAGTTCTCCCCATCAAATCTTGCAACATGCTCTTTTCATAATAAATATTTTAAATACTGATTCAGCTGGAATTACTGAAATGCTTCCCATTGGTGCCTGGAGCAATTAAATACATAACCATTAGTCAAATGGAAGGACCTCCTCTCAGGACAATGGAAGGGTCCTGACCCATTATTAACTATCGGTCGAGGATGTGCTTATATTTTTCCACAGAATGCAGATTCTTCAATTTAGACAGGCTGATTCGCCATGTTGCAGACCCCCAGACATCCAGTTCACCCATTGCTTCGATCGCAAAAGAGGAGCCCACCAGAAGGGGAGGCAAGATAGACATCGAGATCCCGGCGGGACCGACGGGGCTGCTGCAGCCCGAACTCCAACCAGAAAATAATTCTACTTATTCTGATTTGGCTTGTCTACCCTCTTCTTATGTTTTTTCCCTTTACCAATGATTCTGGAAAACTTAATGTACATGTGACTTTAAACTGGTGGACCCAATGTAGTGACCTGTGAATAATGTATCCTCTCATCTTATTTAAACCCTCAATATAATGTTTGCTCCTTTGTAGTGTTACAACGTCCACCTTATCTTATAATGTAACCACTTATTGATATAACTATAGTCTTGCTGTATTACAACAACTTCAGGATTTAATGCGATTGCGACGATTTGTGGGCTTACTTATTTTAGGAATATCAGCTTTAATAACCGCAATTACTTCTGTTACTGTGGCAGCAATATCATTGACTCAACAAGTGCATACTGCCCAATATGTTGATACCATGTCTAAAAATGTTTCACTAACTCTAGCAACACAGGAAGTTATAGATGGAAAATTGGAGATGAGAGTAGATGCCTTAGAAGAGGCAATAATGCATATTGGGACTGAGTTACAGGCGTTAAAAGTGAAAATGGCTCTGTCTTGCCACGCTGATTACCGGTGGATATGCGTGACATCTTTAAAGGATTCTTCGGCAGAACATTCAGAAGCTCGCGACTGAGCTGCATCTGGCTGTTTTAAGAAATAAAAAAGGGGGAGATGCTGGGAGCCGGCACATTGCATATTGAGTGAGGATCTGGAATAGCTCAACTGGAATTCTATCACTTCCGGGAGCCAGCGTGAGGCACTCCGCCCATGACAAAGGTCATGAGGAAGGAGGCTCGGCATACGCAAAGGCGGGATCGAGCCTCAGGAGTCCCCCTGGAAATTCTCGAGCATCTACCCCCAAAACCAGAGTCTGCCTACTTTCTGCTTTGTGCTTTCACCTACACCTCTGACTTTACGGGGGGCTGTCCCCCACTACCTCTCTCTGAAAAAAGAGTTAGCTCACCGCTCCAGTTAATAATTCCTGGGTGTGACAGTGTTTCAACCTACAAACTCCTTTGGAAATCCTCTAGCCTGCCTGAATAGGTTTTTCCGGCCACATGTGATTGTTCAGAGCCTCCCAACTGTGAGAGGCAGGAGATGTTCTAAACTGCCTAAACACAGATTCCTTTGAGTAGTTAAAAGATTGATTAGAAAATGTATTGGTGAAGGGTTTTTCACTTGTTGGGCCAATGTTTGCTGCTAAGTCTCCATACTCCTACTGTGTCCTTGGCAGTGTATTGATTGATATAATGGGTGTATAGAAATGTAAAATGCAGCTTTGTTCAATGCTTTTTGGAAGGCTGGCACCTGACTTTGGAATAATCACCTTTAGAGAAAGATAAGTTTCTTAAAATGTTAACAGGCCTCCGGGCCAGAAGATGATGTCAATCACCTGAACTTTTGCATATGATAAGTTTGCAGGAAGAAAGCCTGGCTTGCTGCATGACTCTACCCCTTCCCCCATTATCCTCTATGCATACCTTAAGGTATAAAAACTACTTTGGAAAATAAAGTGCGGGCCTTGTTCACTGAAACTTGGTCTCCCCATGTCACTCTCTCTCCCAAATTCCAGCTGAGTGTCCATCTGGAGCGTGGATGTCCTCTGCGACCATTTATTTGCCTGGGCTTCTAAGACCCACTCGAGAAGGTGTCTAAGGTGGGGCACCTTCCGCTATTTGAGAGGGCGCCTGCGGCCTCCGTGGTCAGAGCTAACCTGGTGTCACGGGTTATATTGATTTTCCGCGTAAACCAAGCCACTCAGCTTCTTTTCTCCACTGAATTTTCCTACTGAGCTATCCTTATTTCAGCTGCTTTTCTCCACTGAATTTTCCTACTGAGCTATCCTTATTTCAGCCGCTTTTCTCCACTGAATTTCCTCACTGAGCTATCCTTATTCTATTACTCTTTGTATCCTTAATTAAAGTGTAATTAAGCAGTTATTCCCTGACCCTCGCCTAGCCGTCTCTCCTTCGAATACCCTGGATCAGCCGGGGCTGGTCCCCGGCACTTTTTCTAGCCATTTTACTTACTAGACACTATAAACAGTCCTCTATACTGGATCAAATCTCAAAAGCAACAGAATGATCTCTGTTCATTTCCAAGACAAACCATTCAGTACCACAGTAATCCAAGTCTATGCCCTGACCAGTAACACTGAAGAAGCTGAAGATGAACATTCTATGAAGACCTACAAGATCTTCTAGAACTAACACCCAAAAAAGATGTCCTTTTCACCACAGGGGACTGGAATTCAAAAGTAGGAAGTCAAGAAACACCTGGAGTAACAGACAAATTTGGCCTTGGAGTATAGAATGAAGCAGGGCAAAGGCTAATAGAGTTCTGCCAAGAGAATACACTGGTCATAGCAAACACCTTCTTCCAACAACACAGGAAAAGACTCTACACATTGACATAACCAGATAGTCAACACTGAAATCAGATTGATTATATTCTTTGCAGCCAAAGATGAAGAAGCTCTATATAGTCAGCAAAAACAAGACTAGGAGCTGAATGTGGTTCAGATCATGAACTCCTTACTGACAAATTCGGGCTGAAATTGAAGAAAATGGGGAAAACCACTAGACCATTCAGGTATGACCTAAATCAAATCACTTATGACTATACAGTGGAAGTGATAAATAGATTTAAGGGACTAGATCTGATAGACAGAGTGCCTGATGAACTATGGACGGAGATTCATGACATTGTACAGAAGACAGGATTCAAGACCATCCCCCAAGAAAAAGAAATGCAAAAAAGCAAAATGGCTGTCTGAGGAGGCCTTACAAATAGCTGTGAAAAGAAGAGAAGCGAAAAGGAAAGATATAAACATCTGAATGCAGAGTTCCAAAGAATAGCAAGGAGAGATAAGAAAGCCTTCCTCAGCGATCAATGCAAAGAAATAGAGGAAAACAATAGAATGGGAAAGACTAGAGATCTCTTCAAGGAAATTAGAGATACCCAGGGAATATTTCATGCAAAGATGGGCTCAATAAAGGACAGAAATGGTAGGGACTTAACAGAACCAGAAGATATTAAGAAGAGGTGGAAAGAATACATAGAAGAACTGTACAAAAAAGATCTTTATGACCCAGATAATCACAATGGTGTGATCACTGACCTAGTGCCAGACATCCTGGAATGTGAAGTCAAGTGGGCCTTAGAAAGCATCACTATGAACAAAGCTAGTGGAGGTGATGGGATTCCAGTTGAGCTATTTCAAATCCTGAAAGATGATGCTGTGGTGAAAGTGCTGCACTCAATATGCCATCAAATTTGGAAAACTCAGCAGTGGCCATAGGACTGGAAAAGGTCAGTTTTCATTCCAATCCCAAAGAAAGGTAATGCCAAAGAAAGCTCAAACTACCACACAATTGCACTCATCTCACACACTAGTAAAGTAATGCTCAAAATTCTCCAAGCCAGGCTTCAGCAATACGTGAACCATGAACTACCAGATGTTCAAGCTGGTTTTAGAAAAGGCAGAGGTACCAGAGATCAAATTGCCAACATCCGCTGGGTCATTGGAAAAGCAAGAGAGTTCCAGAAAAACATCTATTTCTGCTTTCTTGACTATGCCAAAGCCTTTGACTGTGTGGATCACAATAAACTGTGGAAAATTCTGAAAGAGATGGGAATACCAGACCCTCTGAACTGCCTCTTGAGAAACTTGTATGGAGGTCAGGAAGCAACAGGAAGCAACTGGACATGGAACAACAGTCTGGTTCCAAATAGGAAAAGGAGTATGTCAAGGCTGTATATATCCACCCTGCTTATTTAACTTTTATGCAGAGTACATCATCAGAAACACTGGGCTGTAAGAAGCACAAGCTGAAATCAAGATTGCCAGGAGAAATGTCAATAACCTCAGATATGCAGATGACATCACCCTTATGGCAGAAAGTGAAGAAGAACTAAAGAGCCTCTTGATGAAAATGAAAGAGGAGAGTGAAGAAGTTGGCTTAAAGCTCAGCATTCAGAAAACTAAGATCATGGCATCTGGTCCCATCACTTCATGGCAAATAGATGGGGAAACAGCAGAAACAGTGACAGACTTTATTTTTCTGGGCTCCAAAATCACTGCAGATGGTGATTGTACCCATGGAATTAAAAGACGCTTACTCCTTGGAAGGAAAGTTATGACCAACATAGACAGCATATTAAAAGGCAGAGACATTACTTTGTCAACAAAGGTTTGTCTAGTCAAGGCTATGGTTTTTCCAGTGGTCATGTATGGATGTGAGAGTTGGACTAAAAAGAGGGCTGAGCAGCGAAGAATTGATGCTTTTGAACTGTGGTGTTGGAGAAGACTCTTGAGAGTCCCTTGGGCTGCAAGGAGATCCAAGCAGTCCATCCTAAAGGAGATCAGTCCTGGGTGTTCATTGGAAGGACTGGATGTTGAAGCTGAAACTCCAATACTATGGCCACCTGATGCGAAGAGCTGACTCACTTGAAAGACCCTGATGCTGGGAAAGATTGAGGACAGGAGAAGAAGGGGAAGGCAGAGGATGAGATGGTTGGATGGCATTACCGACTCAATGGACATGGGTTTGGGTAGACTCCGGGAGTTGGTGATGGACAGGGAGGCCTGGCGTGCTGCGGTTCATGTGGTCACAAAGAGTCGGACACAACTGAGCAACTGAACTGAACTGATACTGAGACAACCAAAATGTTGCAGATAAGGCATAGGGATCCTGACAAGAAGGGATCCTAACAGAAGATCCCTACCTAAATCTGGATCCCCAAAGAGCTACCCTTTGAGCCCCTATAAGGGTGAATAGAAATAAAGGAGCATTCTATTAATATTTGGGGTAGTTATGTCACCAGAATACTTTTTAATACTGAAGGATATTTTTAATATTGAAATGCTTGATCTCTGTCCAAAAGAGCAGAGGTGGTTGTAATGCTTTAAAGACACATCCAGGCCAAGGAATGGCCAAATGGCATCAGTGTACACTGTAGGAATAGAGGTTTCACAGTAGAGATGATTGTGGAGAAAACTGAGTCATCACATGCCTATGGATAGTTACCCATGAAGACTTGAAAGACTCTCCATTATTGAAATCAGTATTAATAATGTCATCTGTAACTCAGATGGAAGAAAAAAAGACTGTCATATGAAATGAACATGGTCATTTAAATCACATTGGTTTTGCATTTTTGTTTGTATTTGATTTGCAGTTTTTATTTTATTGTTACATAAGTCTTGAATATCTAAAGGGTTTATACTTAGTTTTATGGTTGTACATATTATAATAGACTTATAAAATTTTTTTTCTTCAAAAGAGATATATACATTCTTTGGATATAGGTGAACATAGAGTGTAGGTTTGATACAGACTGGCTTACCATTTGACTTCTTGTGTAGATCCACCTACAGTGTGGACCACTCATTCAATTCAGAGAGTGCCATGGCAATTATGGTGGCCATTACAACTTGTGAAAGCTGTCTTTTATTTCAATATCTATGAAACTTTTGAAATGGTTCTATCCTGAAGCAGTAATCTACCTCAGATGAATTAGGTTGAATCAAGTGAAAATGCCATTCTTATCAGTCAAAAACAACTATCTATAAGCATTTTCTTATCACACAACCTAATACATCATAAAGTTTCTTCTCTTTCAAGGAGAGCCTAACCTAAACCAGTATGAATGAATCATAAGAGAAATTTCTTAACAGGCAACTAACTCTCCTTGATGCTATACTGATTTTTGCTGATGCTATTCAGTTAAATTAGAAATTAAATGTAAAGGCTTTTTAATATAAAAATAATATATTGAAAAAAGCAACTATTGAACATATATATGGGCTTACCTAGTGACTTCAGCAGTAAAGAATCCAACTGCCAAAGCAGGAGACATGGGTTGCATCCCTGGGTTGGGAATATTCCCCGGAGAAGAAAATGGCAACCCACTCCAGTATTCATGCCTGGGAAATCCCATGGACAGAGCAGCCTGGCAGGCTATAGTCCATGGGGTGGCAAAGAGTCAGACATGACTTATCAAGTAAACAATAACAACAACAAGCAAATATATATAAGAAAGAAAGTTAGAAGGAATAAAAAACTAAATCATAGTAAGTGAGACACTATCTTGGGGAACCACTTGGCCACTGATCACAGAGACCTTCTTCCTAATAGAATAGAAGTTAATTAATCAGGTTTTTGTATAAAGCAATACAGAAAAGATCCAGAACTCCCAAAAATAGGTATCAGTCAGAACAGCTTTTCAGTAGTCTTTTTTATTTCCTATTCACTACAATACTAAGAAGTAATCAAATATTACCCACACTGTTTTCTCAACCCATTTTTGTCTTTTCCTTTAATTGTTTTAAATTCCCCAAGAGTGAAGAACCCCCACCCCCATCTAATCATAAAAGACGAGGGCAAAGAAAGTTTTGTCCATAGTTATTGCTTCTTTAGAGATGAGGTGACCTACCCCCCTATTTCATACTAAACATGATTATTAGTGACAATATCCAAGTGAAATGTATCTGGTTTCATTTGAGACAATGAAATGTGTGTCCCACTTTCTTCCAACACAAATATTTCAAAATAACAAGCATGACAAAGTCTTCATGATACAGGGCACAATATGAAGAAATAAGAGGAACATCTCATATTCTTGTTACTCCCATGTTTAATGTTTTTATTTTCTCTTTTAGATTAGGAAACATCCCAAATCTTGTATACAGAAGCTTTATGTCCACTTTGTTCCCAGATAAAGGAAGGATTATTTCTTGGCAAGTGGGCAGTGAAGCCTGGCCTCAGAAACTATATTCCATGACTTCTCTGCATGGCACCAAAGGACTAAGGCTAAGAAAGAGGATACATATTCACAGAAAAAATGATTCAGACCTATGAAAAAAGGGCTAAATAAAATTATAATAAATGGCAAAATGTTCCTAAAGTTCTGTGATAGCAAAGTCATTCATTTGTCCATTCACTCAACTGTTTACAAGAATCTATTTTACACAAGGTATTGTTTTAATATAAATAATCGACATTCATTGAGTACCTATTATGTGCCAAGAATTATACTAGCTATTTTATATACATTATTTCAAAATTATTATGAATAGGTACTATTATTATCCCAATTTTACAGAAGAAAAATAGGAAGCTGAAGAGGTTATATAACAAGTACATAAGTGGCTATGCTGGGATTTGAACATGTAACTGACTGTTTTCTTTCTACTGCACCATACAAACCACTTAAAAGCATTTGAAAACTGAATGGATATAAATATTTAGAGTACCTAACAATGTACAAATCAATATTGCATTAAATGTGAATCATTAATACTTCATTTGGGGTTTCAAAATTTCATTTGGAGTCAAAGCATAAGTATCAAAGCACTTTTTCTGTTGACAGCAGTATTTCCCAGTCTCATCTGTAGCACTTTCCAATGGCCAACATCACAGTGAATTTTACAGGGGTAACTGAGAAACTATTATCATGTTAGTCAGTGTAAAATTTTCCTGCTGGTTCTTCTGTTAGTGGAGTTACCCCTCAAATGAAAAATGCCTGTGGAATATCCAAGACTGGGTTCTTTGCTGTGTGTTTGCTAAACAATAGACAGGAGTTGCAACTACAGTCTCCTTCTATTTTGA
Organism: Bubalus bubalis; assembly: GCF_019923935.1. Lineage (NCBI taxonomy): Eukaryota > Metazoa > Chordata > Mammalia > Artiodactyla > Bovidae > Bubalus > Bubalus bubalis. Next base: position 131,859,864 of record NC_059157.1, on the reverse strand, counting down.
CTTCCATGGTAGTGGACTGGAGCATGATCCTTTCATAAAAATATTTGATTATTTATTTATATAATAATCTCTTACTAAGTACCTACTTATGCAATCTATGCTAAAGGGATGTTTGTTCAAAGAAAATGTAACCATTGATAGTTTACGTATCTATTGTGACAAAATAAGGCATATTTAGGAAACTTCTATGATTCAATTTGTATACATGCTCTAAGGAAGACATGTTAAAATAGTCTATTCCTACTTCCTAGTCCTCTAAATACCTCAGATCTTTATCAGGAGACACAAGTGCCTTTTCTGTCATTTTTATCCCTAACTCCATGCATATATTCCTTACACATTGTCGGTGCTAAAATAATAATGTTTGTTATTCAAATAAATGAGCTCTGTATCTTTTCAAATCCTTTAGCAGGATCCATTAAAAAATAACAGTAGACTGTGGGTCAGAGGCTCTGGCTCATATCCGGACAATATGCCAAACCTACCATCTGACTTTTTAAACAAGCTGTAGCAACAAACTCCCTCCATGAGAGTGAATGGAACTGAATGGATGGCTAGGATTTCAAGGGATGGTACCAGATGTTCCTTAGTATAACTCTAGTGGCTTTCAGCTCATTTCTGAAAATAATTGCTTTCAAATGAGGCTTCCACCAAGAGCTCATGATGAACAAGCAGACTTCTGCATGTGATTCTGGGAAGAACATGTGAGTAGTCAAACCCTGCAGACGTAGGAACTGTGGGGAAGATGAAAAACTCTGAGACCCTACCATCAGAATGGGCTTAGGAGTTCCAGTAGGAATAGACTAATTGGTCCCACCTACTCTGTCTACAGGCTTCCTGCCAGCTCAGTGGTAAAGAATCCACCTGCAACACAGGAGACACAGGAAACATGGGTTTGAGCCCTCGGTAGGGAAGATCCCCTGGAGAAGGAAATGGCTACTCATTTCAGTACTCTTGCCTGGAAAACTCCCACGGACAGAGGAGCCTGGCAGGCTACAGTCCCTCTGGTCACAAAGAGTTGGACACAACTTAGTGACTAAACAACAACAAAGTAGGTCTACACTAGGAGATAAAACTGACTCTGAGCAAAGAAAGAAAATATAATCATCAAGATGCACCAAGTATCCCGGGAAGTTAGATAGGTAAATTAGATGGAAGCTTCCAGAAGTAAACACTTTGGGCTCTCCTTGGGAGCAGGTAAAGCTGCCTAGAGGCAGTCTGTGACAATATTATACTTCATGAAGTGTGCAGGCAAGTAAAGTCTGTAAGCTGAGTATGGGAGAAGAAAATCAGACTCTAAAGTCAGTAATTACAAATGACACACAAGGTCAAGGCAGGACACAGAAAGACTGGACTAATATTGAGTCTGATAATCACAAAATTTCCCAAGAAGAGCTCTTAAAATCACCCTGCGTTCACTCCTTATACCAGTCCTTGAATTCTGTGAAACTGATGACTGCTTTTTGCTCAGAGAAAATCCACTTATTTGATTCTATTTTTACTTTTTTCCTCAACTTCTAAACTATCTATGACCAATATTTTTCAAATGGTTCTACGGATGACTCCTTTGACTAAGACTCAATAAACAGAATCAAAAATGGTTACAAGATCACTTAGATCTTACATTAGTGGTCTGCTGCTGCTGCTGCTGCTGCTGCTAAGTGGCTTCAGTCATGTCTGACTCTGTGCGACCCCATGGATGGCAGCCCACCAGGCTCCCCCGTCCCTGGGATTCTCCAGGCAAGAACACTGGAGGGGGTTGCCATTTCCTTCTCCAATGCATGAAAGTGAAAAGTGAAAGTGAAGTCACTCAGTCGTGTCTGACCCTCCGCGACCCCATAGACTGCAGCCCACCAGGCTCCTCTGTCCATGGGGCAATCAGCATAGACTCACAGACAATCTGGTCTCTTTTCACTGCACATACAAAGCAGTAAGTTGAAGGGAAATTGAGTTACTTCCTTGACCTAGTACAACTACTTAGAGGTCACATTAGGACTAGAATAGCATGTCATGAACATGCCTAGTTCAGTGTTTGTTTGTTTTTTTCCCTAAACAGTGCTGATTCTGTTATAATGTGAAAGCATTCAGCTTTCTTTACTTATTGTTCTATCTTGCACAAGATCTCATATTTCCCAAATAGCTTGTTTACTAAATCTCCCTTATTGAAGTGATTATCTTATTTGTTGGACTTCTGCATCTTGCCTTTCATTGCTAAGAACAAAACAAAACAAAAAAATGCAATGCCCAATAGGTTATACATCTCTGACAGTATATGACTCAAAAAGCAGCCACTAATTAATTCTGTAACCTCAGTAAACTCACTTAACCTCTGTGGTCCAGATTCCTCATAAGAGGAAGGAAGAGGAGGAAAAGGGGGGAGACAGACAGAGAAGTGGGTGATGGGAGAGGAAGGAGTTGGAACTAAATAATCCAAAAGATTCCTGGATTTAAATAAAGCCTCCAGAGCTCTGTGTAGATGTACTCCAATTTTGGTAAAAACAGAGTCTAGGATACAAGCATGGTTTATATACATAAAAGTCTGTGTGGTAACAATAGCTAAGTTAGAGAATAGTAACCATATGTCAAGCATTTTTCTAAGGGCTATGAACATCTATGAATTAACAGAATAATTGTCATAGAAACTCAAATGAGATAAGCACCATTATCTTTATCCCCATTTTCCAAATGAGGAAACTGAGGCACAGAAGTGAAGTAATATGCCAGTGTCATACATACAATGGGTCGTAAACTCAGGGTTTGAACTATCTAGTTCCAGTTATCATGCACTTAAAAGGCCATTATTCTGCCCCCTGATAATGGATGAGCTTGCAGGTTTGGATGGCTGATGATGATAAAGATGAGGAGATTTTGGATGGTCTTTTAAGATAAAATTATCTTAAAATTTATCTTTATTTAAGATAAAATTATCTTAAATTTTATCTTTATTTAAGATAAAATAATAACTTTAATTATACCATGCTTCCTGCAGCAGTTTTCTTAGACAGTTTATAGTAGTAAAACACCAATATTCATCCATTTGCTCAGATTAAAAATCAAATGATGACTTTTGATTTTTGCCTTTCTCTCATTCCAAAATCCATCAGCAAGTCCTCCTAGATCTACCATCAAAACAAATCTAGAATCCAACCATTTCTCACTGCCATACTGCTACCACTTGGTACATCTTCATCTTCACCTTCATCTGTAATGTTGCAATTACCTCCTAAATCACTTGCTTGACTTTACACTTTTACACTTACACTTCTACAGTCTAATCTCCACATAGCATGCAGAATAGCTATTTTTAAAACATAGACCACATCATTCCTCTACCCAAAACCCTCCTATGGCTTCCCATTGTATTTAGAATAAAATACAATCTCTTTACTAAGGTCTGACTCTGTATGACCTGGCCTTCATGGACTTGTTATCCACTTCTTTTTGATGGAATATATTTTGCAATCTGAATAAACTTCCTGAAGTCTTTGAACTTCTCTTGTGATGTTATGTAGTTTTTTCCAACCAAAGTATAACTGCTATGTACTTACTGGAAGAGAGTTAACTCATTAGCATTAAACACTAACATAATTACTACATTAAAATCCCATGCCATGTGAAGATGCAGAAATGAAAGCTGCCCCCTGCTTCTTTTCTTTTTCACAATCTATGGAAACTTTCTATACTGCCCTGAGAATTCTTTTTTCTTTCAAGTGACAAAGAATACCTGCTCAGAAGGTTTTTATTGTCTAGGTGTTACCTGTTCATCATTACAAGTGATAAGTTGCTGGCTGAGACTGATTGCCAATTTTTACAGAAGCTTTGGAATAATTAGTGATACCATTTAATTTTAAAATCTGTGGTAAGCTAATGGCAAACACACATAGTGTATGGAAAGGAAAACCTGTTGCTTCCCAGAACCTGATTTCCTCATCATGGGAAATCAAATAGGTCAAATACAGCTCATCCATAAAAATTAAAAAAGAAGCCCTTGTTTCTAGTGATAGTTCAGGTAAGTGCTTCAGCCAATTCTACTCACATGTTCTAAAAGAATTAATTTCTCCCTTACATATCTATGGGAGTAATGACTATCTAGTGACTTAAAAGACCATAAAATGGATATAATCCATTTTCTTTCCATTAAATATCCCACTGCAGTATCTATGGTTTGACCTTCACATGTACAGACAACAATAAAACTAAAAATTTCTCAATTGACTGATTTCTCAGCTCAGTCATAGGAGTTGAAACAAGTTAGCTCTCAATTTCCAAAATAGTATTAAGAGAAAGTCTTTTTTTCTGTGCTAATTAGGGCTGTGCATTTAGTTATCTAGAAACAGATTTGAAGTTGTGTCCTCTGCTAACCTTCTACTGATTAGATCTACATATTTTGAACTCTATTTGAAGCATAGATTACAGTTCTGTGACTCTGTCATTAAAATAAGCAGCCCCAAAGTAAAATGTAATCACAATGAACCAAGGAATTAGCATGAAATACTAACTTAGTAATTCATTCAAAGGACAAGTTAGCTTCCCAAGTGTTAGCTTCAAAGATTGCAGATAATAAACTAAAAACATAAGCAAATAGAAATAAAGTGAGTGAACATAACTCTTGAGACTGATTTAGGTCATTGTACTCCTTCATATCTTTCCCAGTAGATAAAATGGAGGCTGAACTGCTGATATCTTAATCAGGCATATTAAGAATATTTTATGAGCAATACAGTACTAGCACTGACCTGGTAGCGTAGACCCAGCTTGCCAGAATGAGGAAGTAGTGTCTTTGAGGGCCTTTCGGGGCAGGCATCAACCATTCACTTGCTGATTTGGGAGAAGTCTGGTGGATTCCGGTGGGGGAGACTCTAGAGCCAAGCCAGCAGGGTGAGAGTAGGCCCACTCAAGAGCTTGGGTATAGGATCTTTACTCATCAGTAAGAAAAGAGCCATACAATGCATACCAACTGAACACTATCCTTAAGACTGTCATAAGCTTTGGATAATTGAAAAAAGGAATTGGGGAAGAATGAACATTTTGAGGCAGAGATAGATGGGTTCCAAGCTACTCATTTAAAATACTCCTCTGTCCATTACTTTGAGATAGAAATGACAGGAAAGCCTTCTTCAATGAACAATCCAAAGAAATACAGGAAAATAACAGAAGGGGAAAGACTAGAAATCTCTTCAAGAAAACTAGGGAAATCAAAGGAACATACCATGCAAAGATGGGCATAATAAAGGACAGAAATGGTAAAGACCTAATAGAAGCAGAAGAGATCAAGAAGAGATGGCAAGAATACATAGAAGAACTATACAAGAAAGATCTTGATGACCTGGATAACCACAATGGTGTGGTCACTCACCTACAGCCAGACATCCTGGAGTGTGAAGTCAAGTGGGCCTTAGGAAGCACTTCTGCCAATAAAGCTAGTGGAGGTGATGGGATTGCAGCAGAGCTATTTAAAATCCTAAAAGCTGATGCTATTAAAGTGCTACACTCAATATGTCAGCAAATTTGGAAAACCCAGCAGTGGCCACAGGACTGGAAAAGGTCAATATTAATCCCAGTTCCCAAGAAGATCATTGCTAAAGAATATTCAAACTACCAGACAATTACACCCACTTCCCATGCTAGTATGGTTATGCTCAAAATCCATCAAGCTAGGCTTCAGCAGTACTTGAATCAAGGACTTCCATATGTACATGCTGGGTATAGAAAAGGCAGAAGAACCAGAGATCAAACTGCCAACAAATTCACAGGATCATAGAGAAGGTAAGGGTATTTCAGAAAAACATCTGCTTATGTTTCATTGACTATGCTAAAGCCTTTGACTGTGTGGATCATAACAAACTGTGGGAAACTCTTAAAGAGATGTGAATAACAGATCATCTTACCTATCTCCTGAGAAATTTGTATGCAGTCAAGAAGTAATGGTTAGAACCTTATATGGAACAACTGACTTGCTCAAAACTGAGAAGGAAGTACAGTGCAATCAGGCTGCATATTGTCAACTTGCTTATTTAACTTCTATGCAGAGCACATCATGCAAAATGCTGGACTGGATGAGTTACAAGCTGGAATAAAGACTGCTGGGAGAAATATCAACAACCTCAGATATGCAAGATGATATTACTCTAATGGCAGAAAGTGAAGAGGAACTAAAGAGCCTCTAGATGAAGGTGAAAGAGGAGAGTGAAAAAGCTGGCTTAAAACTCAATATTATAAAAACTAAGATCCTGGCATTCAGTCCCATCACTTCATGGGAACTAGATGGGGAAAAGGTAGAAGCAGTGACAGATTTCCTCTTCTTGGGTTCTAAATCACTGCGGATGGTGACTGCAGCCTAGAAATTAGAAGACAATTGCTTCTGGGAAGAAAAGCTATGACAAACCTAGATAGCATATTAAATAACAAAGACAACATTTTGCTGACAAAGTCACTAGTCAAGGCTGTGGTCTTTCCAGTGGTCATGTACGGATGTGAGAGTTGGACCATAAAGAAGGCAGAGCACCAAAGAATTGATGCTTTTGAACTGTGATACTGGAGAAGACTCTTGAGAGTCCCTTGGACAGCAAGATCAAATCAGTCAGTCCTAAAGGAAATCAACCCTGAATATTCATTGGAAGGACTGATGCTGAAGCTCCAATACTTTGGCCACCTGATGTGAAGAGCCAACTCATTGGAAAAAACCCTGATGCTGGGAAACATTGAAGGCAGGAGGAGAAGGGGGCAACAGAGAATGAGATGTTTGGATGGCATCACCAACTGAAAGGACATGAATTTGAGCAAACTCTGGGAGATGATGAAGGATAGGGAAGCCTGGTGTGCTGCAGTCCATGGAGTCACAGAGAGTCAGACACAACTTAGTGACTGAACAACAACAACAACACAACAGTATAGGTATCAAAATCTCTTTCTCACTTTAGACCCAAAGCCCTGAAGAATCTAAGACTTTGACTTAAACCTTGCCTTTTGGCTCACCATTTTCTTCCTAGGAATTAGAAAAATACTTGATGCATATTAAATATTTTTAGTGAACAAATGGAAAGGTTAGTTTGATTTTAAAATGTTACATACCATACAAGGCCAATTATTGTCTACTCACAATAAAGTATAAAGTTGTGCAAATAAACAAAGGAAAAGATACAGTAAACCCCTACATACAAAACTTAATTGCAACCTTTCAAAGACTTAAACATGCATTCTCATGACCACTCATGTAAGTTAGTTCATGTGTCTGGCATACATTGTCACATGTGCAGCTTCTGCAAGTGGTTATGCTCTTGTATACTTTACAGTACACTACTGTCTAGAGTACAGTAGGACAGTATCTTTATTTCAAGCCCAAGAGGTCTGGAAGCGAGAGTAAAATCAGCAGTGATATAGCTGGTACTACTGTACTTTCCAAGGTACCAACTGTACTATAAGACTGTTTTTCTTTATATTTTTTGGTTTGTTTTTTATGTATTATCTGGGTGAAAAGTATTGATACTATAAACCTGTTACAGTACAGTACTATAGACCTGATTGTGTTAGTTGGGCACCTAGGCTAAATTGTTAGACTTACAAAACAAATTGGACTTATGAATGCCCTCTTGGAATGGAGTCTTTTATATATGGGGGACTTACTCTAATGATAAAAATATGTAACATTTATTGAGTTCCTACTATGTGATAATCACTATATTACAAATATACATAAGGACATACAAATATGTCCTTATTTAATTTTCCCAAAACCCCATGAGATAAGCATAATTTTCACTGTCTTCATTTTGTAGATGAGGGAACAAAGGCTTAGAGTAATAAATTCCAAAAATCAAGAGCTAGTAAGCAGTAGACCAGAGTTTTAAGTCAGGTTTGTAAATTACCAAAGACTGAACTCTAATCTCCATATATTCTGTTTCCCTGTGTTTAATTCATTTTACATATAGCCCCTTCCTTTGGGGTGAATGAATCAACAAATATTGCATGGTTCTCTACTGGATTGGATTAAGTATGCATAAGAACCAAAGTAATGCACTGTAAGAGTGATAACAGGAAAAACTGCTGCAGACATGTTCTGATATCTAGTTGATGAGCAGATGGTGTACTTCTGAGAAATATCAGGATATATGAAAGAAAACATTTAGGCAACTGATGTTTATGTGGGTGCAATTTTCTGGCTATAGCAGATGCCTATTGCTTCCTGAAATATGCCATATTCCACCCTAAGTACAGAAAAATACATATAGCTGACAAAGTTGAATAGATTGTGGCTTTGCATATCAGTAAATTATACTTACTGATCCTGTAAGGCATCATTTAACCAAGAACTCAGAAGCTGAAATTGATCTCTCAGGTACTATGGCACAATAGAAAGAACATAGACTTTGGAATCAAACAAGCCTGAGCTCATAATCCTGGGCTGTATAATCTTGAACACTGTTTTTAACTGTACAGAGCTCAAGTTTTTTATCACTAAAATAATACAATATTCATAACCTGTTGGTTCTGTATGATTCAAGTAGGAATAAAGTGTCTGACAAACAGTAGGCACTTAACAAATGCTAACTAATTATCCAAATCAAATTAAAGTTTGGCATAGCTAGTATGAAGGTTAATTCTTTTCTGAAACTTTAAACTTTTTATTTTGTATTGGGATATAGTCCATTAACAATGTTGTGGCAGTTTCAGGGGAATAGTGAAGGGACTCATCCATACATATACATGTATCCATTCTTTCCCAAACCTCCCTCCATCCAGGTTGGCACATAACACTGAGTGGACTTCCGTGTGCTATACAATATGTCTTTGTTGCTTATCAATTTTGAATTTTGAATTTAGCAGTGTGTACATGACCTTCCCAAACTCCTTAACTATCCCTTCCCACATAAGTTTGTTTTCTAAGTCTATGAGTGTCTTTCTATTTTGAAAATAAGTTCTTTTTCAATTCCACATATAAAGGATGTCATTTGATATTTCTCCTTCTCTGTATGACTTACTTCATTCACTATTGACACTCTGTAGGTCCATCCATGTTGCTGCAAATGGCATTATTTTGTTCTTTTTAATGCCTGAGTAATATTCCATTGTGTATATATGTACCACATCTTCTTAATCCCTTCCTCTATCGATGGACATTCAGGTTGTTTCCATGTCTTGGCTATTGTAAACTGTTGCAATAAAGACTGGGGTGCATGTGCCCTTTTGGATCATGTTTTCCTCTGGATATATGTGCAGGCATGGGATTGCAGGGTCATATGGTAGCTCTATTTTTAGTTTTTTAAGGAACCTCCATACTGTTCTCTATAGTGGCTATAACCAATCTACATTCCCACCAACAGTGCAGGAAAGTTTCCTTCTCTCTATACCCTCTCTAGCACTTGCTGTTCGTGGATTTTTTGATGATAGTCATTCTGACCAGTGTGAAGTGATATCTCATTTTAGTTTTGATTTGCATTTCTCTGCTGCTGCTGCTACTGCTAAGTCGCTTCAGTCGTGTCCGACTCTGCGACCCCATAGATGGCAGCCCACCAGGCTCCCCCGTCCCTGGGATTCTCCAGGCAAGAACACTGGAGTGGGTTGCCATTTCCTTCTCCAATGCATGAAAGTGGAAAGTGAAAAGTGAAAGTGAAGTCGCTCAGTCATGTCCGACTCTTCACGACCCCATGGACTGCAGCCTACCAGGCTCCTCCATCCATGGGATTTTCCAGACAGGAGTACTGGAGTAGGGTGCCATTGCCTTCTCCGTTGCATTTCTCTAATAACTAGCAATGTTGAACATCTTTTCATGTGCCTATTGGCCATCTGTATGTCCTCTTTGGAGAAATGTCTATTCAGGTCTTCTACCCATTTTTTGAGTGGGCTGTTTTGATGCTGTTAAGCATCATAAGTTGTTCGTGAATTTTGGAAACTAATACCTTATCTGTCATAACATTTGCAGATATTTTCTCACAATCTGTGGGTTGCCTTTTATGTTGTTCACTGTTTCCTTTGCTGTGCAAAAGCTTTTGAGTTTAAGTAGGTCTCATTTGTTTATTTTTTTATTTCCATTATTGTGGGAAATGGATTGAAAAAGATGTTGCTGTGATTTATGTCAGAGAGTGTCTGCCTTTGTTTTCCTCTAGGAGTTTTATAGTCTTTATAGTTTTAAAGACATTTAGGTCTTTAATCAACTTAATGTAGGAAATTGGAGGGTGTTTTATAGTGAGATTAACTTTTCCTTTTGGCCATGTGCCATGCAGGATCTTAGTTCCTCTTTCAGTTCAGTTCAGTTGCTCAGTCATGTCCAACTCTTTGTGACTCCATGGACTGCAGCACGCCAGGCTTCCCTATCCATCACCAACTCCCAGAGCTTACTCAAACTCATGCCCATCATGTCAGTGATGCCATCCAACTATCTTATCCTCTGCCATCCCCTTCTCCCATCCTCATTCTTGCCCAGCATCAGGGTCTTTTCCAATGAGTCAGTTCTTCACATCAGGTGGTCAAAGTATTGGAGTTTCAGCTTCAGCATCAGTCCTTCCAATGAATAGTCAGGACTGATTTCCTTTAGGATTGATCGGTTGCATCTCCTTGTAGTCCAAGAGACTCTCAAGAGTCTTCTCCAACACCACAAGTCAAAAGCATCAATTCTGGAGAGGGCAGTCCTAAGATGCCAGAGGAATAGGACAGGGAGACCACTTCCTCCCCCACAAATTCATCAAAAGATCATTTGAACGCTGAACAAATTCCAGAAAACAACTTCTGAACAATGATGGAGGACACTAGGCACCTAGAAAGGTAGCCATTGTCTTCGAAAGGAGGTAGGACAAAATATAAAAGATAAAAAGAGAGACCAAAGAGTTAGGGATGGAGACCCATCCCGGGGAGGGAGTTGTGAAAGAGGAGAAGTTTCCAAACACCAGGAAACCCTCTCACTAGTGGGTCTGTGGGGAGTTTTGGACTCTCAGAGGGCAACATAACCGGGAGGAAAATAAATAAATAAATAAAACCCACAGATTACGTGCCTAACCACAACTCCCAGCAGAGAAGTAGCCCAGACACTCACAAGGGCCACCAGCAAGTGGGAGCTGAAAGGGGAGGCATGGGCTGTATTGTTTAGCATAAGGACCAGGCCTGAATGCCCTGAGGACAATCTGAGGGAACTAATGTGAGATAGCAACCCAAACTGTGGGATAGACAGAGAGAGAGAAAAAAAAGAGAGAGAACTTTCCCGAGAAATGGAAAAAGCAAGAGAGTTCCAGAAAAACATCTATTTCTGCTTTATTGACTATGCCAAAGCCTTTGACTGTGTGGATCACAATAAACTGTGGAAAATTCTGAAAGAGATGGGAATACTAGACCACCTGATTTGCCTCTTGGGAAATCTGTATGCAGGTCAGGAAGCAACAGGAAGCAACTGGACATGGAACAACAGACTGGTTCCAAATAGGAAAAGGAGTATGTCAAGGTTGTATATTGTCACCCTGCTTATTTAATTTATATGCAGAGTACATCATGAGAAATGCTGGACTGGAAGAAACACAAGCTGGAATCAAGATTGCTGGGAGAAATATCAATAACCTCAGGTCAGATACGCAGATGACACCACCCTTATGGCAGAAAGTGAAGAGGAACTAAAAAGCCTCTTGATGAAAGTGAAAGCGGAGAGTGAAAAAGTTGGCTTAAAGCTCAACATTTAGAAAACGAAGATCATGGCATCTGGTCCCATCACTTCATGGGAAATAGATGGGGAAACAGTGGAAACAGTGTCAGACTTTATTTTTCTTGGCTCCAAAATCACTGCAGATGGTGACTGCAGCCATGAAATTAAAAGATGCTTACTCCTTGGAAGGAAAGTTATGACCAACCTAGATAGCATATTCAAAAGCAGAGACATTACTTGGCCAACAATGGTCCGTGTAGTCAAGGCTATGGTTTTTCCTGTGGTCATGTATGGATGTGAGAGTTGGACTGTGAAGAAGGCTGAGAGCCGAAGAATTGATGCTTTTGAACTTTGGTGTTGGAGAAGACTCTTGAGAGTCCCTTGGACTGCAAGGAGATCCAACCAGTCCATTCTGAAGGAGGTTAGCCCTGGGATTTCTTTGGAAGGAATGATGCTAAGGCTGAAACTCCAGTACTTTGGCCACCTCCTGCGAAGTGTTGACTCATTGGAAAAGACTCTGATGCTTTGAGGGATTGGGGGCAGGAGAAGAAGGGGATGACAGAGGATGAGATGGCTGAATGGCATCACTGACTCAATAGACGTGAGTCTGAGTGAACTCCGGGAGTTGGTAATGGACCGGGAGGTTGGCGTGCTGCGATTCATGGGGTTGCAAAGAGTCGGACACAACTGAGCGACTGAACTGAACTGAACTGATTAGCTCTATAAGATCCATGGTCATGTCTGTTTTCTTCACCACAATATAAGAAGCTGAAACTGTATCTAGGAAATTGTAAGTATTTGGTATATATTTGTATATATTTGTGGACTGGATGAACAAAATGAATTGTTTATGGTCATTAATTGTTTTAACTCTTGTTTTTTAATTATAAAGAACTTTTCACTTAGTTTCAACATAATCAATTCACTTTGTTAATGGCTGTTTACTGCTTGTAATAATGTTATGTTCATGCTAACAATATTTGGGGTCTATAATTTTAAATTGACAGGTCTTAAGAATGAAATGTGGCTCTGTCGACTAAAAAAAAGATGTACAACTTGAGAGTTGTGAGTTAAGTTTTATTTGGGGCAAAATAAGGACTGCAGCCCGGCGGCAGGGGCAGCATCTCAGATAGCTCTGAGAGACTGCTCCAAATGTGCAGTGGGAGAAAGTCAATATATAAGGTTTTGGTGAATGGGGAGTTCAGTGCCATGAAGCACTCACTTTACAAAAGGTTTCTGTTAGTCATGAGGATCTGATGTCACTGTGAAGGGATTTAGTGCTTCTCTAGATATGAGGGGCTTCCGTAGTGGCTCAGAGGTTAAAGCATCTGCCTGCAATGCAGGAGACCTGGGTTCGATCCCTGGGTTGGGAAGATCCCCTGGAGAAGGAAATGGCAACCCACTCCTGTATTCTTGCCTGGAGAATCCCATGGACGGAGGAGCTTGGTGGGCTACAGTCCAAGAGGACGCAAAGAGTCGGACACGACTGAGTGACTTAACTTTCACTTTCACTTTAGATATTAGGAGATGCAAGGATTGAGATCATAAAATCTGTTCCTAAAAACATCCAACTATCTAAAGACCTGTCCCACCAGATTCCCTGGAGCACAGAGTGCTTCACTCCATCCTGAACTCCCTCAGGGGTTGTTGAAGGTCAATAGCTATAGCAGCATGGGGTTCAATCTAATAGAGGCAGATGGCAAATGCCTTTGTTGTTCAGTCATTGGCAATGCTCTTGGTAAGTGCCAATTTGTAGTTGACAGCTCTAACATGAATCATTCACACTTCTATTGTTAAAATGTGAAAGTGAAAGTGAAGTCACTCAGCCATGTCCAGCTCTTTGTGACCCCATGGACTGTAGCCTATCAGGCTCCTCAGTTCATGGGATTTTCCAGGCAAGAGTACTGGAGTGTGTTGCAAAATTCACTCCTGAGGGCACAGGGTGAAGGATAGAGGAGGGAAGGTTAACAAGAACACTATTATTATGTTACAAGTTTTATTCCAAAGGAAAAGGGTCAAAAGTTTTGAAAACCTTTGTATTTGCAAGAAATGTATTCTGTGGATAATAGGGCCATATCTCTTTTAGTTGACACCCTTTGGTTCAGGGATATTTAATTTCTTGATATTCTTGCTTCTTTAGCTCAAGGCTAGACTATCAGAACAGTTCTGCTAAGCCTCACCTCAGTTCCACTTGGGGTAATACAACTTTTACTAGCTTGTTTCCAAGACAAGATGTGAAAAGGAAGGAGTTCTCCCAACTCACAATAATGCTTCCAAGTCATTAGCCCTCTGTGTACTTTGTTTTTATAAATACACAGGTAAAAACAGAACTCCAGGGATTTCCATGATAGTGCCAACATCAAGGTCTTAAAATCCAGGCCTAATGTGAGAGATAAGACTTCCTTGGAAAATAAATAGGACCACTGATCTGTACTCAATAGCTTCAGATACAGTTTTGGTCTATTTAAGAAAGATCCAATTCTTACAACTCTTATTTTAAACTGTTTTACTAAGGGCAGCATTAAAGGCAATTTAGGTAAAAACAAAATTTAAACAAAGCAAGGAAAAAGAATGCTGATTACTTTAGGGAAATGTGTAAATTTCCTACTCATTGAATGCTCAATGGTTGTTTGTTCTAATTGCTCTTTAGTGAGTATTTATTGTGCACTCTGGCAAGCTGCTCATTAGAATTGCTGATTCAGAGATAAGAGGAAAACTGCAAAACTACCAATGAGTTCACTGTATCCTGAAATCCTTTAAGTCTTTAACTCTTATGGCAGCACAAAGTTATCAAGGAATCTAAAGACCCAGTTCTGCCAATCCCAACCTGAAACTCTGTTATGTACTCAGAACTTAACTTGCAAGTTTTACACAGATTGACCCAGCTTGCAAAGTTGAAAATGGTGGCTAAATAGTTTCTGACACTACAAGTCCTTGAAAAGAGGTAATCTTGGCAAGCTGTGATGTTAGTTATGTCAGAAAAAAAAAAAAAAAAAAAAACCTTAAGGAAAGAAAACTTTTTAAAATAAATGTGGAAGTGCTCCTAAAGGAGAGAGCTGCTGCTTAGATTTAAACTGTCCTTTTTTACTTTCTTTCTTCTTTTTTTGAGAAAAAACACTCTAGTACTAGCAAAAAAAAAAAAAAAAAAAAGTTTTGGTCTAACTCACACAAGTTAACAAGGGGGCCTCTCAGAGGCCCCCTTTCCATCTCTTCAGATTCTCCTGTTCTTCCAATTGCAGCGGAAGTCGTTCCCCTTCCAAATTCTGCCTGAGTAAGCTTCCAAAAGCTTTAGCCTGTATCGATTTCCTTTTTCACTAAAGCATCATTGTCTCTGCTGCTCATTTTATTTCTTGTTTCTTGGTTGCTTTACTGCTATTGAATTGTTCCTCTTCTCCATTATCAGAGTATAAACTCCAGGAGAGCTCGAAGAGTGCTTTATCTCCTTTCAAACTAGGAGAGGATGTTATGAGGAACTACTGGTAGGGTGTTGTGACAGAACTAACACAGACTGGGGCTTGGAAAGACTGTCCAGAGGACATGCCCCAATGCAGCGTTCCCTCATTTCCTAGGCCTCTGCTTAACCTAATGCTCCAGCCGGAACTCTGGTTTTATCTTCCTTCTGACTATATTTACCTCTTTTTTTGAAAGCACATCCACTTTATACTCAACCTTTTTGGTTCTACTTCAGCTTTAAGTCTTTATTCATTTCTTTTTCATAGAGGCTGAAAAGGCTGAGCTAGAAACAAGCTTGCTTCAGGTTTAATTGGGTACTCTGATTTATTTTTCTCTTATACCGCTGTATTATGTATGCTGTGGTGCTACTGCATGTGGATAGGTTCCAGGTCACTAGTTGGCAAACCTGTACTCCAGTTCCAGAGTGGTAATTCACTTGAAGACTTCACTGTCTGTTGAGCAAGCATGTTATTTGTGTCCGAACAGAAGATAAATAACATTGAAGCAGATTTTCTACTCCTGAATTTTTGTGTTCTGCAAGTAACTGGTAGTATTATATCCACTCTATGAGTAGGTGTCTGAGGACAGAGAAAGTTTATGTATTTAAAAAGCATAGGAATAAACTCAGAAGTCCTTTTTCTAAGTTATAAAGGCGCTTTTTCCTTCAAAAACATATTTGTATAATAATGTTCATAGCAGCATTATTTAAAAGAGCCAAAATGTGGATGCAATCCAAATATCCATCAACAAATGAATGGTTAAACAAAATGTGGCATATACATATAGTGAAATATTGGAAGAAATGAAAGTCACTAAGTCGTTTCCGACTCTTTGCAATCCCATGGACTATACAGTCCATGGAATTCTCCAGGCCAGGACACTGGAGTAGTTAGCCTTTCCCTTCTCCAGGGGATCTTCCCAACCCAGGAATCGAACTCAGGTCTCCCGCATTGTAGGTAGATTCTTTACCAGCTGAGCCATAACGAAAACCCAGTGAAGTATTATTCAGCCTTAAAAAGAAAAGAAATTCTGGTACATGCTACAATGCCGGGGTCCAGGCTCAGCAGAGTCCAGGGATACTCTCAGGATGAACAGCATCAGTGAAAGATGACATGGGGAGAACAAGCTTAGGTGAAGCAGGGTCTGCAGCTTTATTTTCAAAAGGAGCTTTTATACCCTGAGTTACACATTCCCAGAAGTGAAAGATGCAGAGTCATGCAGAAAGTACTAAATAAAGTTACATTCTTATTGAGCAAAAGTGTAGTGGGTTACAACAAAGAAAGAACTTATTAACTCAAAGGTCTTATGTTGCTAATGCCAAGGCTATTACTTGTTTTTTCTACATTCCAACTATAACAACTAATGCACTCCCAGGCACACAATGGGTAAGGGATAAGGAAACTCGGCAGCAAGCATTGGCTCAACAATGAAACCCTTCACCAGCACTATTCTAATAATTTTTCACCCCTCGAAGGGCTCTATGCCCATTAGGACTTTTAGGATGCTTAGGCTTCCCGTGCCTTTCATGGCTGGGAAGTTGTGAACAATCATGTGCATTAGTTGCAAGAGTATGGACAAACCTGCCAAGCAAGCTAGAATGCCAACAGGAGTTTGAATTGAAATACTTCTTTCATGCCCAGGAGACTTATTAACTAGAGCCCTAAGTTGATTTTCTTCAGAGAAAGGTGGTCGGGGATAGCCCCCTGTTAATGTCAGAAGAGTTGGTGAAAGGCATAATACAGTAAACAGTAGACAGACAAACTTTGGTTTCGGGGTAGATGCTCGAGCAGGTCCAGGGGAGTCCCTCAAGTCCTGATCTGCCTTGCTTGTCAGGTCTCCTCCGCATGACCTTGTCATGGGTGGGATCTCCTGTGCTGGCTCCCGGAACTACAACATAGATGAATCTTCAAGATATTATACCAAGCAAAAATAAGCCATTCACTAAAGGACAAATATTGTGTGATTCCACTTATATGTGGTACATAGAGTAGTTAAATTCATAGAGAAAGAAAGTAGAATGGTGGTTGCCAAGGGGTAGGGGGAGCACAAATGCGGTGTTAGTATTAATATTAATGGGTACATAGTTTTGGTTGGGAAATATGAAAAAGTTTCCAATATGGAAGGTGATGGTAACTGCACAACAGTGTGAATGTACCTAATGCCACAGAACTGTACACTTAAAAACGGTTAAAATGGTAAATTTTATATTATGCATATTTTGTGCTTGTGCTTAATCACTCAGTTGTGTCTGACCCTTTGTGACCCCATGGACTGTAGCCCACCAGGCTCCTCTAACCATGGGGATTCTCCAGGCAAGAATACTGAAGTGGGTTGCCCCGCCCTCCTCCAGGTAATCTTCCCAGCCCAAGTCTCCTGCATTGCAGGAGGATTCTTTGCCATCTGAGCCACCAGGGAGGCCTTTTGGAATACTATTTCTCTCTTCCTTGAAAGTAACAAAACAATGAAAGAAACTAAAAATGGGATTCTTCCCACTTCTTCACTGGGTTAACCCAGTCCAGTGGTTTCAATAATGAGTTATACAAATAAGACTAACCTGACTGTTTTCTTTTTAAGGTGTTTAAAAAAAAAAAAAAAAAAGATATCTAGGGGAAATACATATTTTAAAACCATTTAAAAACTTTTCTTTAAATCACTTATCCTTCACATACCAGGTAGATTTTATTTATTCTGCCCCTAGATATTTCCCATACCTGAAATTCAATGTATAGGGACATAAAAATTGTATTCTACAATAGAAAATAGGAATTAATATGCACAGGTAACTTAGGAAAGGGAACACATTTTCTTAAATTAATTAAGCCAGTATTGCTGACAGTATGATCTTACAGCTCCTTGCATTACAACTAGAGAACCTATTAAAATTCTTATTCTAGATGTACTGAATCAGCATCTTTGGGACTGGTGACCTCTAACCTGCATTTTCAATTAGCTCCTCTAAGTTAAATTAATGTACACTGAAGTCTCAAAATCAGTAAACTAAAACAAAAGTAAATAATACCAATATAAGGAGTATATCTCCTTAGACAAGCAGGTGTGAATCTGATCAGAGGGTAGAAATATGACACTCTGTATACTGAAATCTAAATTATGATATCTTTATCTGTACTCACTGATCTTCAACTATGATAGACAACATTAGAATGATGTCACAGTTCAGTTCAGTTCAGTTCAGCCACTCAGTCATGTCCGACTCTTTGTAACCCCATGAATCACAGCACGCCAGGCCTCCCTGTCCATCACCAACTCCCGGAGTTCACTCAGACTCACATCCATCAAGTCAGTGATGCCATCCAGCCATCTCATCCTCTGTCATCCCCTCTCCTCCTTCTCCCAATCTCTCCCAGCATCACTTTTCCAATAAGTCAGCTCTTCGCATGAGGTGGCCGAAGTACTAGAGTTTCAGCTTCAGCATCATTCCTTCCAAAGAAATCCCAGGGCTGATCTTCTTCAGAATGGACTGGTTGGATCTCCTTGCAGTCCAAGGGACTCTCAAGAGTCTTCTCCAACACCACAGTTCAAAAGCATCAATTCTTCCGTGCTCAGCCTTCTTCACAGTCCAACTCTCACATCCATCCATGACCACAGGAAAAACCATAGCCTTGACTAGATAGACCTTTGTTGGCAAAGTAATGTCTCTGCTTTTGAATATGCTGTCTAGGTTGGTCATAATTTTCCTTCCAAGGAGTAAGCATCTTTTAATTTCATGGCTGCAGTCACCATCTGCAGTGATTTTGGAGCCAAGAAAAATAAAGTCTGACACTGTTTCCACTGTTTCCCCATCTATTTCCCATGAAGTGATGGGACCGGATGCCATGATCTTCATTTTCTGAATGTTGAGCTTTAAGCCAACTTTTTCACTCCCCACTTTCACTTTCATCAAGAGGCTTTTTAGTTCCTCTTCACTTTCTGCCATAAGGGTGGTGTCATCTGCATATCTGAGGTTATTGATATTTCTCCCAGCAATCTTGATTCCAGCTTGTGTTTCTTCCAGTCCAGCGTTTCTCATGATGTACTCTGCATATAAGTTAAATAAGCAGGGTGACAATATACAACCTTGACATACTCCTTTTCCTATTTGGAACCAGTCTGTTGTTCCTTGTTCAATTCTAACTGTTGCTTCTTGACCTGCACACAGATTTCTCAAGAGGCAGGTCAGGTGGTCTGGTATTCCGATCTCTTTCAGAATTTTCCACAGTATATTGTGATCCACACAGTCAAAGGCTTTGGCATAGTCAATAAAGCAGAAATAGATGTTTTTCTGGAACTCTCTTGCTTTTTCCATGATCCAGTGGATGTTGACAATTTGATCTCTGGTTCCTCTGCCTTTTCTAAAACCAGCTTGAACATCAGGAAGTTCACGGTTCACATATTGCTGAAGCCTGGCTTGGAGAATTTTGAGCGTTACTTTACTAGCATGTGAGATGAGTGCAACTGTGCGGTAGTTTGAGCATTCTTTGGCATTACATTTCTTTGGGATTGGAATGAAAGCTGACGTTTTTCCAGTCCTGTGGCCACTGCTGAGTTTTCCAAATTTGCTGGCATATTGAGTGCAGCACTTTCACAGCATCATCTTTCAGGATTTGGAATAGCTCAACTGGAATTCCATCACCTCCACGAGCTTTGTTCGTAGTGATGCTTTCTAAGGACCACTTGATTTCACATTCCAGGATGTCTGGCTCTAGGTGAGTGATCACACCATTGTGATTATCTTGGTTGTGAAGATCTTTTTTGTACAGTTCTTCTGTGTATTCTTGCTATCTCTTCTTAATATCTTCTGCTTCTGCTAGGTCCATACCATTTCTGTCCTTTATCGAGCCCATCTTTGCATGAAATGTTCCCTTGGTATCTCTAATTTTCTTGAGATCTCTAGTCTTTCCCATTTTGTTGTTTTCCTCTATTTCTTCACATTGATCACTGAAGAAGGCTTTCTTATCTCTTCTTGATATTCTTTGGAACTCTGCATTCAAATGCTTATATCTTTCCTTTTCTCCTTTGCTTTTCACTTCTCTTCTTTTCACAGCTATTTGTAAGGCCTCCCCAGACAGCCATTTTGCTTTTTTGCATTTCTTTTCCATGGGGATGGTCTTGATCCCTGTCTCCTGTACAATGTCATGAACCTCCGTCCATAGTTCATCAGGTACTCTATCTATCAGATCGAGGCCCTTAAATCTATTTCTCACTTCCACTGTATAATCATAAGGGATTTGATTTAGGTCATACCTGAATGGTCTAGTGGTTTTCCCTACTTTCTTCAATTTCAATCTGAATTTGGCAATAAGGAGTTCATGATCTGAGCCACAGTCAGCTCCTGGTCTTGTTTTTGTTGACTGTATAGAGCTTCTCCATCTTTTGCTGCAAAGAATATAATCAATCTGATTTCGGTGTTGACCATCTGGTGATGTCCATGTGTAGAGTCTTATCTTGTGTTGTTGCAAGAGGGTGTTTGCTATGACCAGTGCATTTTCTTGGCAAAACTCTATTAGTCTTTGCCCTGCTTCATTCCGTATTCCAAGGCCAAATTTGCCTGTTACTCCAGGTGTTTCTTGACTTTTCACTTTTGCATTCCAGTCCCCTAAAATGAAAAAGACATCTTTTTTGGGTGTTAGTTCTAAAAGGTCTTGTAGGTCTTCATAGAACCATTCAACTTCAGCTTCTTCAGCATTACTGGTTGGAGCATAGAGTTGGATTACTGTGATATTGAATGATTTGCCTTGGAAACGAACAGAGATTGCATCCAAGTACTGCATTTCCGACTGTTGTTGACCATGATGACTACTCCATTTCTTCTGAAGGATTCCTGCCCGCAGTAGTAGATATAATGGTCATCTGAGTTAAATTCACCTATTCCAGTCCATTTTAGTTCGCTGATTCCTAGAATGTCGACATTCACTCTTGCCATCTCTTGTTTGACCACTTCCAATTTGTCTTGATTCATGGACCTGACATTCCAGGTTCCTATGCAATATTGCTCTTTACAGCATCGGACCTCGCTTCTATCACCAGTCACATCCACAGCTGGGTATTGTTTTTGCTTTGGCTCCATCCCTTCATTCTTTCTGGAGTTATTTCTCCACTGATCTCCAGTAGCATATTAGGCACCTACCCACCTGGGAGTTTCTCTTTCAGTATCCTATCATTTTGCCTTTTCATACTGTTCATGGGGTTCTCAAGGCAAGAATACTGAAGTGGTTTGCTATTCCCTTCTCCAGTGGACCACATTCTGTCAGATCTCTCCACCATGACCCGCCTGTCTTGGGTTGCCCCATGAGCATGGCTTAGTTTCACTGAGTTAGACAAGGCTGTGGTCCTAGTGTGATCAGATTGACTAGTTTTCTGTGAGTATGGTTTCAGTGTGTCTGCCCTCTGATACCCTCTTGCAACACCAACCATCTTACTTGGGTTTCTCTTACCTTGGTCGTGGGGTATCTCTTCACTGTTGCTCCAGCAAAGTGCAGCCGCTGCTCCTTACCTTGGACGAGGGGTATCTCCTCACCGCCTCCCTTCCTGACCTTCAACGTGGGATAGCTTCTCTAGGCCCTCTTGTGCCCGTGTAGCCACCGCTCCTTGGATGTGGGGTTGGTCCTCCTGGCCACCGCCCCTGGCCTTGGGTGTGGGGTTAGTCCTCCCGGCCACCGCCCATGGCCTCGGGCATAGGGGCGTTGGGTAGCTCCTCCCGGCCGCCGCCCCTGACCTCGGACGTGGGGTAGCTCCTGTCAGCCGTGCTTCATGTGCTGGTCGCAGCCGCGAAGCAAAGACTTTCATAGGGAGTTACAAGAAGGGAACAGTTTGTTTTTGTGAAGTGTTTTATAGAACTTAAAAGAAAAGCCTAGTGTGTCATGTGTGTAAAAATAAATAAAACAGAAACCACAACTAAGAGTCAGGATGCCAGAAGGGGGAGCTCTCACATGCTATGACAATAGAGCCCAAGAAAAAGATGACTTTCATCTTGCCTGGCAAGAGGTCAGCAAATGAGTTACTGTCACAGCTCAATTAAAAGCAACTATACTTTGAACTTTCAATTCCTCTGATGGACTCACTGTTTTCTACAGCCCTCCCAACTTCAATGATCCCCTCTTTGAGAGGGTTATCTCTTTGTTGTGCAGGGATTTGCACTGTGGTTCCCCATGGTTGTAGATCCAAAATTGCAATTCTTTGTTGATCCCAAATAAACCCATTTTGCTGAAAAACTATCTGGCAGTCTATTTGGGCACAGTCCCTTGGCATTTCCATCTTTGATCAGTCAGTCCAAACTCAGATATAACTTTGCATTATTATACAGTGCTTATATTTAATTTGAATTTCTAAGTAACTTCTAACCAGGGCCACCCAAGATATTTATGCTTTTCTTCCCTGAAGATTTTTGTCTTATGTCTTTGAGAATGTAGAGTGTCTTCCTATGGACAAAAAAAAAAAAAAAAAAAAAAAAAAAATGCTATATATGTAGAAAGTGTCAAAAGAATTAAAAGAATGCATAAAATGATTTTTGTCTCTCTCGGAACTATACTTCTGTCAAAAAATAAAAAGGAGAAGATGAAAGGCTAAAAATTGAAAGCAACAAAAAATTAAATAGTTTAAAATATTGTTAGTAATGCAAAAGGCTTAGTATTTACAAAGTCTTTTCCACAGTCCCAATATATATCCTATAAAAAGGATTTCATAACACTATGATTCTAATATGTTTCATAGTCAATGTGGCTTGAGTGATATGGTTTATTTCTCTCCTCTTCCACTTCTCTAATGTATATACTATGCTTTCATCCTGTCTTTTCTGCCTGTATGTCTACATTTAACTCTTTACGTCCAAATAAAGAACACTAATTCTGATTGGAACTAACAAGAACAGTTCCTTTTTCCAAAAAAAATCTAGTTTCATAGATAAACTATAAAATGATATCTGTTAGCACTTTTTTAAGTACTGTGAATAAATCTCTTTGGAGCAATTATCTAGGAAATGGTCATTATCACTCCCCACTCCAGCCCTGGATGTTTCATACCCATGCCATACTCTGCATTCAGAAAGAAGCAGCTGCCTGAGAAGTATGGGAGTACATTCATCTGTAGCACCAGATGGAAGGAATGGATACAAGAAAATCCATGAGGGAAAAAGAGCTTTCTGGTCTTCCTGGCTGAATGGATAGGAGAGGCTAGGGAGAGGTGGAAGAGTACAACTTGAATCAGAGGTTTCAAGCTGGGTGATAAAGAAAATCATGACACCACCAGCAAAAACAGAAAAAATAAGAATTGGTTTTGAGAGAAAAGTATTGCATTTACTTGAGACAGAATCTTAAAACTGATGACTGAATATTCAAATAGAAATGTAAGCAGAAAACTGTTGATAAAATAATACAGCTAAAGGGGGGGCAGACCCAGAGAGGGTGATTTATCATTTTCATTTATGCAGTGGTTATGACATTAAATGGATGAAACATCTCAATAGAAGGAATAAAGAAACATAAGCAAAGCACTTGGATGGACCTTTAAAATATGAAGAAGAAGAGAAGCCAGTGAAAGGGACAAAAGAATAGTAAACAAGGACTAGATAAGAATTTTAGTGACTCAGAGTTATAGAGATCAAGGAAGGAAGAAAAGCAAGAAAGTGGGGATCTCAGTTTTGTGATACACAAGAAAAAGGACCAATGACCATAGAAAGATAATATGCACATATATAATTTAAAATTTTCTAGTGGCCACATTTTTAAAAAGTAAAAAGAAATAAATGAAATTATTTTAAGAATATATTGTTTATCCCAATTTCAAAAGTAAATTAAAAAATGTCAATACATGGTATAAAAATTATTGAGAATTTAACATTCTTCTTATCTTTTGCCATCTTTTAAATTTATTGTATATTTTACACTTGCAACACATCTCAATTTGGTTGCTATATTTCAAGTGCTTAATAGCCATACATGAATACTGGCTTCCTTACTGGACAACTCAGGGTCAGAGAATGTAAATATGCTCCAGGCTACACAGTGAAGACAGGAATAGGTTATGGAAGCCAGTAACCAAAGTGCAAGTGGAAATAAGATAACCTAAATGGATTATCTGAACCTCAGATTAAAAAGTGGGATGAGAGTGGCAGTTAAAGGTCCTCGAAATGACATTGGGGAGTAAGGAGCATATCTCTGTCATGTCTAATACACTAGGAGGAAAATAAGAAATGAGGATGAGGCCACTGTGAAAGGGTCAGGGGAAGGTAGTCCTATTGGGAGAGTTATATTTGAGTCATATTGAAGGAAATATTTGATTATGAGGAACAGTGTTGCTGCTAAGTCACTTCAGTCGTGTCCGACTCTGTGCAACCCCATAGACGGCAGCCCACCAGTCTCCACCGTCCCTGGGATTCTCCAGGCAAAAACACTGGAGTGGGTTGCCATTTCCTTCTCCAATGCATGAAAGTGAAAAGTGAAAGTGAAGTTGCTCAGTCGTGTCTGACTCTTCGGGACCCCATGGACTGCAGCCCACCAGGCTCTTCCATCCATGGTATTCTCAAGGCAAGAGTACTGGAGTGGGGTGCCATTGCTTGCTGCTGCTAAGTCACTTCAGTCGTGTCCGACTCTGTGCGACCCCATAGATGGCAGCCCAGCAGGCTCCTCCATCCCTAGGACTCTCCAGGCAAGAATACTGGAGTGGGTTGCCATTTCCTTCTCCAATGAGGAACAGTAGTGTGGAAATAAAGATCAACCAAATTAAAACAAGCAAAGACTATTTATGCAGAACTTGCTATAAAGAGGAGTTAGCCACTATCACTTGCATTTTGGCAGAAACTCAAAGCAGGCAAAGGAGTGGGGAAAACTTTGTAGTGGAGAAAAGGAAAGGTTTCAGGTATTCCTTGAATGGAGGCTGTTAGTGTGGAGAAGTTGCAAACCGGCTAACTAGAAATGGGACTTCCTATGCAATTAGTTGCTGCTGCTGCTGCTAAGTCACTTCGGTCGTGTCCAACTCTGTGTGACCCCAAAGATGGCAGCCCACCAGGCCCCTCCATCCATGGGATTTTTCAGGCAAGAGTACTGGAGTGGGTTGCCATTGCCTTCTCCGAGGTACATATTTGGCTTTTTCTGGTTGGTCCTAAACAGGAATCTGGGACAAAAATTAGGGAAGCTGTTAATTATTAAGTTCTAGGCATTTGGAAATTCTGAAAGAGATGGGAATACCAGACCACCTGACCTGCCTCTTGCGAAATCTGTATGCAGATCAGGAAGCAACAGTTAGAACTGGACATGGAACAACAGACTGGTTCCAAATAGGAAAAGGAGTACTTCAAGGCTGTATATTGTCACTCTGCTTATTTAACTTCTATGCAGAGTACATCATGAGAAATGCTGGACTGGAAGAAACACAAGCTGGAATCAAGATTGCCGGGAGAAATATCAATAACCTCAGATATGCAGATGACACCACCCTTATGGCAGAAAGTGAAAAGGAACTAAAAAGCCTCTTGATGAAAGTCAAAGTGGAGAGTGAAAAAGTTGGCTTAAAGCTCAACATTCAGAAAACGAAGATCATGGCATCTGGTCCCATCACTTCATGGGAAATAGATGGGGAACAGTGGAAACAGTGTCAGACTTTATTTTTCTTGGCTCCAAAATCACTGCAGGTGGTGACTGCAGCCATGAAATTAAAAGACACTTACTCCTTGGAAGGAAAGTTATGACCAACCTAGATAGCATATTCAAAAGCAGAGACATTACTTTCCAACAAAGGTCCGTCTAGTCAAGGCTATGGTTTTTCCTGTGGTCATGTATGGATGTGAGAGTTGGACTGTGAAGAAGGCTGAGCACGGAAGAATTGATGCTTTTGAACTGTGGTGTTGGAGAAGACTCTTGAGAGTCCCTTGGACTGCAAGGAGATCCAACCAGTCCATTCTGAAGGAGATCAGCCCTGGGATTTCTTTGGAGGGAATGATGCTGAAGCTGAAACTCCAGTACTTTGGCCACCTCCTGCGAAGTGTTGACTCATTGGAAAAGACTCTGATGCTAGGAGGGATTGGGGGCAGGAGGAGAAGGGGATGACAGAGGATGAGATGGCTGGATGGCATCACTGACTCGATGGACGTGAGTCTGAGTGAACTCTGGGAGTTGGTGATGGACAGGGAGGCCTGGCGTGCTGTGATTCATGGGGTCCCAAAGAGTCGGACACGACTGAACGACTGAACTGAGGCATTTGGAGCAAATTGTAATAGAGTTATTATTTGGTTGTTTTTTTTTTTTTAATTGTTACTAGAGGTAGACCCCTGACTTCCTACCAGTCAGATTTATAGCAAGCTGGATTCCTCAGCTGCTTACTATAGGCAATGAGTCATTTTCCTGGGCAAGTTGCTGCAAATTCTGGTCCATAGTTCTATTCATATATATGGTCTGGCCATTATCCATTTGTATATTTTGTCTCTCACTAGCCTTGCTTCTGTTATTCATTGTAAAACTGTACTTTTGAATTTAGTATAGCTCAGGAATGTCACATGTTAGATGTCAAAAGACCTGAGTCATTATCTCCATTCTTTCACAATTAGTAGTGTGACCCTAAACTCATCATTAAACTTTTCTGTACCTCAAATTTTCTCATCCACAATTGAAGAGAAATCAAAAGTTTTCAGCTGCAAAAAATACAAAGAGAAGACAGAAAGAAAAAAATGAAGGAAGATGGCAACCACAGAACAGAGAAAACTAACAATGCTTCCATGTAAATAAAATGTAATTAGACAATAAATTATAGATATAAAAATGTTAAAACTCAATCTAGAAGTGAACAAGGAACAGAGAAATGTGAAGTCATAGTTAACCAAACAATGGGAGAAATTAGAAAAAAATGTATGTCAACAATTAAGACTAAATTACAAAATGTCTATGTACCAACACAGGCAATAGGTGAGAATCAAACAATGTTATTTGAAAGTCATAAACTAAACAAAGGCCTAAGTAAGAAAAACTGGTACTGAAGGGCATTATATAAAGAAAATTATTAGAATTAGCATAAAATAAAATACACTGGAATAAAATTACAAACCTTTCTAAAGCAATATAAAAAGGACAAAGGAAACATAATAAATGTGAATGACAAACACCAAAAATTATCAATAATATTAACTAGTTCAAACTCATATATTACAAGTACAACCCCCCTCTATACCACATATAAGAGAAATCCCTAAAACAAAATTATTCAGAAAGTTTAAATATAAAGAGATGGACAAAGGTATACCAAAATAAAAGCAAACAAAAAGAAGGAAGGAGTAGTGATCTTAATCCCTGACAAACTAGAATTCAGTACCTTAAGCATTAAAATAAATGACATGTCATTAGCATAAGAATATGAATATATACTAGTTTTGAATACTTATGTGCTATCACCTCATAAAGCAAAAACTACAAGAAATATAGGGGCTTCCCTGGTGGCTCAGACAGTAAAGAATCTGCCTGCAATGCAGGAGACCAGGGTTCAATCCCTGGATCTGGAAGATCCCCTGGAGAAGGGAATGGCTACCCACTCCAGTATTCTTGCCTGGAGAAGTCCATGGACAGAGGAGGCTGGCAGGCTACAGTCCATGGGGTCGCAAAGAGTCAGACACAACTGAGCAACACAAGAATGTAAGGAAAAATAGCCAGAAACACACAGTAATATACAATTTTAATATTCTACTCTCAATCCAAGACACTTGACAAAAAATAAAGATATAGAAATTCTAGACAACATAGGCAATAAAGTAAATTATATGAATATATATCAAACTTTGCATGCCAAATATATTTTCAAGATCCCATAAACATTCATGAAGACAGTCAATATATTATGGTTCAAAGAAAATCTCAATGAGCATAACAAAGTAGAAATGATACAAAAATAATTCTCTCATATTAAAAACACAGAAATCAATAACAAAATTAAAACATAAATAGACCTTTCCATATAAAGTTAAGTAATGATTAAACAACTCAAGGCAAAGGGGAACTGAAATTTCAGAATTATTTATAAATAAAAATAATGGAAATGAAGTATTATTTATCAGTATCAATGAGATACAATCAAAGTGAAGATCAGAGAAAAAAATCATAGTATAATAAAAAAATCTGTATAATCAATGGTTATACAGAAAAAAATGAAAGGATGGCAATAAATAAATATCCACTTGAATTGACAGACATTTCTTGTTCTTAAATAGGACTTATTTAATACAGAGATGTCAATTCTTCACCAGTATATAAAATTTCACTTGGGAGTAATTAAAAATAAACAGAAAATGAAAAAAAGCAATATTAAAAATAATGGCAAAATGAGTTATAAATATAAAAAAGAATAAATTAAAATGTTCAGTTTTGGAAAATATTAGCAAAATAAGAATCAGCTAGCTAATTAATCAAGCAAAAAAGGAACACAAATCTACAAAAGTAACCATTAAACAGGAACTTTAAAAAAAAATCATAAGACACTGCATGGTACAACTCTGCTAATAAATTGTAAAATCTAGATGAAATATATACCTTCAGAATATTAACCCTAGTGTATATAAAATGTCCAACAAACTAATTTTCATAAAATAAATAAATATACTTTTTCACAACAGTAGCCCACAGAAAGCTCAAGGCCAAAATGGTTTCACGAGGAAATTCTAGCAAACGTCCAAAAACCTGCCTATCCTCCTCCTATATACCTCTTTAATTATGATCCATGCCCAGTACCATTCATTGCCTGAGCTCAGAGCTTCATAATCTTTTGCCTGGATAGTCCATTCTTTTTCCTCTATGTTTTTCCTATAATCTGATGCTGGAGTGCTATTTTTAAAATGAAAATATGATCACAATTTTATTTACTTTTTCAACTTTAATGTACTGATAACTGAAGTCATAGGTGTGAAAATTACAATGGGGCAAATTCTGCCATCATCTTAAACACAATCTAGGAAAAGAAAGGAAAGTGAAGTCACTCAGTCGTGTCCAACTCTTTGCGACCCCATGGATTGTAGCCCACCAAGCTCCTCTGTCCATGGGATTTTCCAGGCAATAGTACTGGAGTGGATTGCCATTTCCTTCTCCAGGGGATCTTCCCGACCCAGGGATCCAACCCAGGTCTCCCTCATTGTAGACAGACACTTTACCATCTGAGCCACCGGGGAAGTCCTTAAACACACTGTAATAAATCTTATTATCAATATACTTTCTGAGTATGTGGGCTTAAGGTACCTTTGGCACATTCAGACTGTTTCTTTGGAAGACATTAATAGTAAAGAATCCACCTGCAATGCAGAAGATGCAGGAGATGTGGGTTCAACCCCTGGCCTGAGAAGATCCCCTGGAGGAAAAAAAGGCAACCCACTCCAGTATTCTTGTGTGGAGAATCCCATGGACAGAGGAACCTGGCGGCTACAGTCCATGAGGTTGCAAAGAGTCGTACACAACTGAGTGACCGAGCACACTCACGGAATTGAAAACACAGGTAAAGATGGAGTTCTAGACAATATATCAAAGGAAACTAAAGGAAAAAAAAGAGGGTTTAGTAGGGAAAAGATGAGGGCATAAGACACATCTTTCCAGTGATTTTATGGCATAGTCAGGTAAGTAACCATTTCAATCTTAAGAACCTTTTCTCAGGATAATTAGTCAGGGTCATATAACTAGCATATGCTATAGCCAGGACTAAAGCCCAGATTGCAGCCATAGCCAGCATTCTGTAAATACTGTCTTTCTTCATCTAATAATCCTCCACATATCTATTCTTTGAAATGTCAAGATTTTTATACTACCTATATAAAAAGTATAATTTTTATACTTTTGATAACTCACTTCTCTTAAATTTTATTCTCCTTAAAAGCAAGAAACATATTTTATGGTACCCTTTAATCAACAAGGGTGCCTAGCATAGTGAAGCACTAATTCATGCTGCTTAACTCTTGTATATTATTAACTATTATTATAAAACATATTTCTTAAATCTATTAGATTTCTGAGAAGACTGGTACATACTTTTAATACAGTTTTGAGAATGTCAAACAATAATCAGTATTGATGCTGCAAAAAACAAAGAGCTTTATTTGGGGGTCTTAGGAATTGCAATTTGGGGACTTCCCTTGTTGTGCAGTGGAAAAGAATTCTCCTGCCAGTGCAGAGGACATGGCTCAATCCCTGGTCTAGGAAGATTCCACATGCTATGGAGCAACTAAAGCCCATGCGCTCTAACTACTGAGTCTGAGCTCTAGAGCCCATGAGCTGCAACTACTGAACCTGTGTGCCACAACTACTAAAGCCTGACCACCATAGAGTCTGTGCTCTGCAATGAGAAGCCACCACAATAAACCTGTGCACCGCTATGAAAAACAGCCTCTGCTCGTCACAAGTAGAGAAAGCCCATTCAAAGCAACAGCAACAAAGATCCAGCACAGCCAAAATAAATTAATTAAAAAAAATTTTTTTTAAGAATTGTAATTTGAGACACACAGATTCAGGTGAAACCAAAAGACTGTTCTGAAGAAGAGAAAGAGGAGTTTAAAAAGACAAAAACCACAAGGATGTTAAATTGTGAGAGAATTGTGATAGACTCTGATGCAAATAGATGGGGAAACAATGGAAACAGTGAGAGACTTTATTTTCTTGGGCTCCAAAATCACTGCAGACGGTGACTGCAGCCATGAAATTAAAAGATGCTTGCTCCTTGAAAGAAAAGCTATGACCAAACTAGACAGCATATTAAAAAGCAGAGACATTACTTCGCCAACAGAGGTCCATCTAGTCAAAGCTTTGGTTTTTCCAGTAGTCATGTATGGATGTGCGAGTTGGACTGTAAAGAAAGCTGGGCGCCAAAGAATTGATGCTTTTGAACTGTGGTGTTGTAGAAGACATCTTCTGCAAGGAGATCCAACTTCAAGGAGATCCAGCCAGTCTATCCTAAAGGAAATCAGTCCTGATTATTCATTGGAAGGATGGTTGCTGAAGCAGAAACTCCAATACACCTGATGCGAAGAACTGACTCAT
Organism: Bubalus bubalis; assembly: GCF_019923935.1. NCBI lineage: Eukaryota > Metazoa > Chordata > Mammalia > Artiodactyla > Bovidae > Bubalus > Bubalus bubalis. The sequence continues at coordinate 131,828,805 of NC_059157.1, read as the reverse complement.
TGAAAAAGACCTTGATGCTGGGAAAGATTGAAGGTGGGAAGAAAAGGGGACAACAGAGGATAAGATGGTTGGATGGCATCACCGACTCCTTGCACATGAGTTTGAGTAAGCTCCAGGAGTTGATGATGGACAGGGAAGCCTGGCTTGCTGCAGTCCATGGGGGTCGCAAAGAGTGGACACGACTAAGCGACTGAACTGAACTGAACTGATGCAAGTCAGGGGATATTTGTCCTTAAGGAATCACGAGTTGTTTTAGGCTAAGGATTCAGTAAGTAGATAGGCTGTCACAAGTTTATATTAGGGTACATGATGGATAAGTATCTTGAGTAGGACGATAAGTGTTCAAAAGGTCAGATTCCATCTGGACTGAGAGGTACATAAGTCACATTTCCTCAGTAGCTTCTCAGTCTCCATTTTAGAAAGCTCTCTTAGCAATACTGACTCTATTTTGATTTTCCTTTCACAAAAGAGATTAAGAGGAAATGTGTCACGCTTAAAACACTGTACACATAGCAATCTTATGGCTTAGATTTTTTTTTTCCTTAAACCAGGGACAATTTCAAATATTTTGGTTCGTTATCACAATAAAAAGTTCCAAAACTTATAGCAGCCATATATTTATTATTAGTTTGAACTGCTGTTGCATGTAAAAATTGTGCTATAAATGAAGTCAGGAAAATCTAATGACGTGGAAAAATACCTTGATTGATTTAATAAAGTATTCTCAACGTGTAAATAATATTTTGCTTAATCTTGACTACTGAATATACTTCACATCCTCAGGCTAATACTGAATATCTGAAAGAAGTGTGCAAGTATTAGTCACTCAGTCATGTCCAACTCTTTGCAATCCCACGGACTATAGCCCACAAGGCTCCCCTCTGCCTGAGATTTTCCAGGCAAGAATACTGGAGGGAGTTGCCATTTCCTTTTCCAGGGGATCTTCCTGACCAAGGGATTAAATTCAAATCTCGCCACATTGCAGGCTGAGCCATCAGCTGTTAATCCATTATATACATTCAGTAAGGTTAATTTTTTAATATTATATCAGGAAAAATGCTCATCAGTGCTCACCATTCAGACTAACTGAAGTAAAGGCTAATGTGGTAAAAAGTTTGAAAGATGTATTAAAGTAAACTTACTACTTAAAATATACACAATAAATACATGATACCTAGTTAACAAACTGCTTCAGTGAATAATTGGAAATTAGCATATTTACAACTGTGTCTTTCTGAAGTATATAAAGACCCATGGAAAGTTTGCTCTCTTAAGTAGTTTTTAACATAAACATGCAAATTTTATTAACATTGTTAATTTTCTTAGGAAACCTTTTTTACATAGATGGTACAAAAAAATTTTAAGCAAATTATCAGAGTGTAAATTCACTAGATGTAAATGAATATTTATGTGCATATAGATTGCTGCCATTTAATTTGGTGTGCATTTCTAGATTATTTCTTTATTCATTTTTATTCAAAGAAATTCAAGTAGCCTTCTTTTTACGACCTGAAGAAGTGAAAATGTAAGTTTGTGAGAGCATTGTGACTCTTACTTAGAGCTACTATGGATAACAAAGAAGATTCCCACCATGGCTGCACTAAAAGGTAGTTTCTAGAAGTGACAGACTAGAAAAGAATCCAAAAAATCTTAAATAGGCCCCAGCTCATATAGATGCCAACAGGCCTCAGTTCCCTTCACCAAAGACTTTCTAAAATTCTATGCATTGCAAAAAGTCTGAAGCCTTGTTTTGATACTCAATTGAGCATTCAATACCAAGCAATAAATTATTCATATGGAAAGACTGATTGTCTTTAAACTACCACATATTTATGTGGTTTATGTTTTTTTTCCTTTATATTGAAAGTGAAAGTGTTACTCAGTCGTGTCTGACTCTTTGTGATCCTCTGTCCATGGAATTCTCCAGGCAAGAATACTGGATTGGGTTGCAATTTCCTTCTCCAGGGGACCTTCCTGACCCAGACATCGAAGCCAGGTCTCCCACATTGCAGGCAGATTCTTTACCATCCGAGCCACCTGGAAAACCCAAATAAACAGAGTAAGAACAACTCAGGTTCTGACACAAAGAGATAACTCTGGATTAGCCTGAAATTGGATAACTGAGGATAAATTTAAAAGACTACAAAAGTATGGGAAGGGTTACAGGAAATCAATTAAGCACAGTGCTTTAATCCAGGGTCGGACGGTGGAGCCTGGTGGGCTACCGTCTATGGGGTCACACAAAGTCAGACATGACTGAAGCGACTTAGCAGCAGCAGCAGCAGTTGTAGGGTGGTACTATTCCCCTACATCTGATGGTATGAAGGGAGAAAATGGCTATTCAAACCTGGAGAGAGAAGGACACGACAGGATATACATCCTCTGCAAGAAAGACCAATCAACATATTATTGAGTGAGAACTCCTAAGAATAATAGGGAATAACTGCCCTGACTTAAGCTTCCAGAGATTTCCATTGGCTGAACATAACCAGAAGCCAGAGGGTACTAGAACTCTCTGATGCAGTCCAGATAGGTTAACCCTCTGGGGCATAGACAGAAGGGAGAAGAGTAGGAAGTAAGGTTGGAGGGCAAATGGAAAATATCTACTATAGTACTCTTTTGCAGATAACATAAAATCTAACTCAAGCTTATCTAAGCAAACAAGGGTATATATTCACCTAAGCATCTGGAAACTATAAAACTATTGTCAGGCCCATCTTCACTCAGCATTTCAAAGGATGTCATGGGATTCAGTATCTTTCCATCTCTTAGCTGTGCTCCCTTCTGTGTAGACTATATTCAAAGTGGCAAGATATTTGATAGCAGTTTCAGGTTGAAATTTTGAATTTCAAAAATTCTTTTTGAAAAAAGTAAAAGAAAAATAAAGTAAAAAAAAAAAAAAAAAAAAAAACACAAGGTCCTTTCACCAAGTTTAAAGAGAGTTCCTGGGCTTAACTCTCAGCGGCCTAAGTCAAGTCACCTGCCCATTCCTAAACCAATCAATTTAAACAGGAGTGAAACATGATGGCCTATACTGAATCACATGCCTATTCTTAGACTCAATAGCGTAAGCCACACAAAGCCCAAGGACAGAGAGTGGGGAAAAGGTGAGTAGTGTTACCAAAACTAGTAAAAAGATAGGCATCCGAAAGACAACGAATGACCACAGAGGCCTATTTGGTAATCTAAATCATGTCTCAGCTCTAATTATCATGACATTCAGGAATATATGAATCCACCAGTTTAGGCTGACCATGGAGCATTAGAAAAATATGGTAAAAACTTTCACTTTTCTTTTATTTCTACATTTGATGCCAATAAACCCATGGCAAACTTATTAATATGTATATATTTATGTATACATATATGTAGATATTGCTGTATATAAATATGTATATAAAACTTTTCATCTTGGCAATAGTTTGATTTGTTGTGGTATTAAACATTTATATTAGCTTTCTAGATCTACAAGCAGTGTGCACACATAAGCATTCTCTTTAGGACAGCAATTCTTGAAAAAAAAAAAAAGGAGCCATTTCTTTTTTAGTTAGTGTCACTTCTTTCCAAACTACTGGCATAGAAAGATGAATTAATGAGTCAATTTGGGGCTAATAATAATAAAATTACACATTGGGATATTTTTATCTGAAAAGGAAACATCTTTACTTTCAAACATAAAGCACACTGTCACAGAAATTTAAAGCCAGAAAGGCCTGGATTATTTTAGAAACTGAGAACCAAACAAGTTCAAGTGACCTAAAAACTAGGTAACATTTTAAAATCAAATCTTGAAGAAAGGAAATTCTGTGTCCCATATAAATTAGCCAGGGACACTATATGAACTTGCAGTCCACAGTAAATTAAACCATGTGAGTGGCAAGTGACTATTAAGGCTGAGCCTGGATGTATACTCCCCTTAAATCAACCTGTTAAACGAAGAAAAGCTCAAACCAGGTAGACACAGAATTTAGTTCTCTCAGATCACATTTATAGGGTAAATGGAGTTTTTTTTACTGCAGCTGTGTATTTGCTGATAAGACAAAGTAAAGAATGCAAGTACTTAATCATCACATCTCGAAAATGATACAAAAAATCATCTATTTTTAGCTGTATACTGTGCTTTTTTTAACCTTTCCTTTTAATAATGTACCTACATATTGTTTTGAAATTGCTTACCTACACAAAGCACATAGCTTCTCATAGGTTTATAGGCTGCTGCTGTTCATAGGCTGGCTTCATGTTTATTCCTCTACAGAAAGATCACATCTCTAAAATTATCCAGTAACAAATCTAAAGCTAGATGATTAGAAAAGCAACTGGAGAGCAGGAAATCATTTTCTTTTAGCCTGTAACAATAAACAAACTAAGATGTATCAAAATGAAGACTCATTCCTATGTAAGATTGCTTTCCCTTTCTCCTCTTCCTCCTCCCTGTTGAGCTGGGGGACTTAAATATGCCACAGTGATATCTGGGTACAAGGGCCATCCATTTTGCATTTTAATCGGGCTCATTTTTGGAAAATGGTATCCTTGGAGATCATGTTTCACCACTGTGTTGTTGATAATCCATTGAGATGTATCTCCCTAGGGTTCTTCTTACCCAGGCTGAGAGACTGGTAAACCTCCTGCCAAGTCTGCTGAGTCTTTCTTTCTCACTTATATTCTGGGCCCTTTCTTGTGAACACAAGAAATGTTCACTGTTTGTTCATACATCTCTTGGACCACAAAGGTTCCATGTTTGCAGCAGGCACTTGCTGTGACATACCATCTCTAGAGAACGCTCTGTTCTGTAATGTTCTCTTGTCATAGTGCGGTAAACCTTGATAAGTCTACCAAAGTCCCAGAGAGAAACAGTGATTCATAGAGAGCAAACCCATCAGAGTAAGAGGGGGAGGATTCACGACCATTCTCTCCTCTCCCTATACGGTCCCCAGAATTTATTCCAAGGGAATTTGTTTCATTTACATAGAAAATAACAAAGTTATCTTTTCTCTATCTCCATTACCATTCTAAATCTTTATATATATTTATAATAACTTGTTTTAAAGTCCTTGTCTATTAATTCCATCATCTCTTCATTTCTTGGTCTATTTCTATTGATGGATTTTTTTTTCACCTGGCTATGGGTCACAGTTTCATGATTCTCCACGTGTTTAGCAATTTTTTAATGAATGTTTAATATGAAGAATTTTATTTTTGAATGACTTTTGTGTTTCATTAAAGGGAGCTGAGTTTTGTTCTGGTAAGTAATTAATTTACAGGCATACCTTGTTTTACAGCATCTCACTTTATTGTGCTTAATAGATACTGTGGTTTGTTACCATTTGCATTGTCAGATGATGGTAAATGTTTTTTCAGGAATATTTTTAATTAAGGTATGTAATTTTTAAGGGTTTTTTAGATTGCATTCTTTATAACAGACTTCTGCTGCTAAGTCGCTTCGGTCGTGTCCGACTGTGTGCGACCCCATAGATGGCAGCCCACCAGGCTCCCCCGTCCCTGGGATTCTCCAGGCAAGAACACTGGAATGGGTTGCCATTTCCTTCTCCAATGCATGAAAGTGAAAAGTGAAAGTGAAGTCACTCAGTCGTGTCCAACTCCTAACGACCCCATGGACTGCAGCCTTCAAGGCTCCTCCATCCATGGGATTTTCCAGGCAAGAGTACTGGAGTGGGGTGCCATTGCCATCTCCGACTTCAGTATAGTATAAACGTAACTTTCACATGCACTGGAAAACCCCAAAATGCATGTGACTCAATTTATTGTGATATTCATTTTAGTGTAGGGGTCTAGAATGAAACCCACAATATCTCTGAGGTATGCCTACACCTGAAGTATAATATGATCATTTTGAAGCTTCTATTTTAACTTTATTAAGGTTAATCTAGAACAGATTTTACTCTAGAGATAGTTTTAGCCCTTCTTCTTAGAAGTAAAATGAATGGCATATCCATTTGGGGATCTCTATTAAATTCCCTGAGCATGAACAGGCCTTTCCACCCAATTGGTCAGAACTCAAACATCTACCAACCTTGTGAAACTCTGACAGTTTTTCAGTTTATAGCTTTCTTATAGTTGCTCCTTTGCTGGTAGTCATTTGTCTTGTGGAGTCTCACCTTATATATGTACAACTTGTGGAGTTCTTTTGGAGTCTTACCTCATATATGTACAGCTTAGTGTTCAGTCAAAATGCTCAAAGGGACATCCATACAAATTTCTGGAGATCTTTCCCTACCTACCTCCCTTGTTTTTAGCCCTCTGACCCATAAATTAATTTCCTAAGCCTCTCTGACTCTGTTGTCTCCTCAGTTTAGAAAGGCTGCCATGTTTTGTCTGGGTCCCACCTCTCTTCACAACTGTCTGTGAAGTGCCTCCAGCCAGAAAACTGGGAATGGTAGGACTAATCTAGCTTGATTTCCTTCTCTCAGACACTGTAGTTTTGCACTGCCTGTTGTACAATCTCTGAAAACAGCTGTTTTGTATACGTTGCCCAGTTTTATTTATTTATTGTGGAAGGGTGAGTCAAGGCTTTTGATCGTCTCATTTATACAAATATTATTGACAACCCCTAAAATAATGGATATCCTTCTATGTATGTGCCAACCGAGAAGAGGATCACCATTTAATCATTTATGCTAGGAAAAAATTAATTAATAATTTATAAATGATACTATCAAAACCCACCCTAAATTTCAGTAGGTATATAAAATAGATTGTATAGTAAAATTTTATTACTACTGTAATAACTATAATTCAGATACACCATGTAGAGAGATCAGCTAGTAGATTTATTCATAAAACAGAACAAAAGAGAAGTTATTGGAAGAGAAGAATATGGGAATTAAAAATGACTTCCTGGAGAACAAAGGAAAAGCAATTTCCTAGAGAACAAAGGAGGGATTAAGTTCTCCTCTTTTCTAATAAAATTTAAAAGTTTCAGAATTTAATAATATGAGTTTGCAGTAAATGACAGGATAGGGAACTGGTGTTTGTTCACTGCATGGCCTTGGGATAATAAAACATAACCCATTAGAAGAGGGCAAATAGGGATTTAAATAAGGACTATCTAAGAGGATTTTCATGGTTCCCTCAAAAACTGAAAATGTGATAAGTTCAGACTATCCTTAGAGAAGACATTTTTGGAAAATTGGGAGAGTGTATGACCTAAATACTACAAGCATGCCAAAAAGACATGTATCCTAATGTTCTTTGCAACACTGTTTATAATAGCCAGGACGTGGAAGCAACCTAGATGTCCATCAGCAAATGAATGGATAAGAAAGCTGTGGTACATATACACAATGGAATATTACTCAGCCATTAAAAGAATACATTTGAATCAGTTCTAATAAGGTGGATGAAACTGGAGCCTATTATACAGAGTGAAGTAAGCCAGAAAGAAAAATACCAATACAGTATACTAACGCATATATATGGAATTTAGAAAGAAAGTAATGATAACCCTGTATGCGAGACAGCAAAAGAGACGCAGATGTATTGAACAGTATTTTGGTCTCTGTGGGAGAGGGCAAGGGCAGGATGATATGGGAGAATGGCATTAAAACATGTAAAATATCATACATGAAACGAATCGCCAGTTCAGGTTTGATGCATGATACAGGGTTCTCAGGGCTGGTGCACTGGAATGACCCAGAGGGATGGGATGGGGAGGAAGGTAGGAGGGGGGTTCAGGATGGGGAACACATGTACACTCATGGCAGATTCAAGGCAATTCATGGCAAAACCAATACAACATTGTAAAGTTAAATTAATTAATTAAAAATAAAAATAAAAAAGAAGAGATAAGGCATCAATGTTTGGGGAAAAAAAAGTTGGCTTGTAAATAATGAGATTGCCCAGAAAATTTCAGCATTTATATGCTATTAATTCACTTAGTATTTCTTATACAAAATGCATTTGTGTTTAATCATTTTAAATAGAAACTGTCATAAGAACACTTGCTCACAATTCAACATTCTCTGTCTCCATGAATGCTGGGAAAGGGGATTATGTCAATTCAGAATATTCCATAAAACAAATTTCCTAGTAAGTGGTATAAAAATTTCAATTCCAATAATTCAGTTCTTATTCCACTAATTCCAAGGATTCTACAGATACTCTTTTGCTATATACTACAGGAAATGAATTATCCTTAATTTAATAAGAGCCAATGACAAAGACTTGGAAATATTTTAATTATACAGAGATAATCAATGTAATGACATGTTACTGTGAAATGATACTATACTATTGTGAGTTTTATTCATCTCTAAATCTTTAAATTTTAACAAGAGTGCTAGTCCTTTTATTCTGTATAACTGATAAAACCTATGGAAATAATTCACTTTTGTATCCAGATCCATAGGTTTAGAATTAAGGAAGATTCATCAGGATGAAAGCAAAATATTGGCAATAACCATTCATGCTATCTTTTTCAAATACGATGTTTCTATGACTTGTTCATCATTGAATTCCCAGCACCTTGAGATGCTTGGCACAAGTGGATAGTCAGTAAACACTAGGTGAATGAATGAATAAATTACAACTCTTACACCCATACTACTCACCATGATGCCAATAATGAATATAACAAATTCATTCAATACAAAAAATGAATACAATAAATTCTGGACCAACAGCTAATGAAAGGTCTAAGTGTCACAGAAAAACAACAAAAAAAAACCCAAAATCAAAGACCTTTCCTAACACGATGGTTCTTGGTTTTGTTTGTTATTTCTGGGGATGGGGTTTAAATGTGCCCACAGAAATGAGCATGAGACAGTTTACAGTTAAGGCTGTTACAATAAGAAGAGATGTTTTATTGCTGCAAAGGGAATCACCTGGGGTCAATGATTCCCAGGCGGGGAATCAAAAGGCAGAAACATTTTTAAGCAAAAGGAAGAAAATGTTTTACTCAAGGCTCAACATGGATGTTATTTTACAGAAATCAAAAGACTGAATAAGAAATCTTCTTAAGTTCTAGATCTTGGAAATAGCAAAATAAAAAACTACAAGCGTAGAAATTTTGTTGATAAAGGCACTTAACTGAAATTAAAGCAATTTCAAGCCAAAGAACAGTGAAATGTCTACAACTCATACTATAACTCTGATATAAGACATGATGATTCAACTCAGAAAGATACTGGGTATAAACAATTGTGGAATCCAATAGGTCAAACGATGCAGAATTTCTAAACAGCCCTGTCCCTTCAGTTGTTCTTCACATGACATTGTCTCTAGCTGCTTTGCCGTCATGGGGTTGGTTGCACAGCTCCAAATAAGCATCATTGTCTTAAAATGTGGCTTTGAAATACAACACAAATGTGATAGTTAATTTTATGTGTCACTTTGGCTGGGACATGGTGCCTGGATATGTAGCCAAACATTCTGGATGTTTCTGTGAGGGTGCTTTGAGATAAAATTAATATTTAAGTTGGTGGATTCTAAGTGAAGCAAAATGCACTCCATTATGTGGGTAGGTCTCATCCAATCAGTTGAAAGGCAGTATAGCACAATAGACTGGCTTCCCTCAAGCAAGAGAGAATTCTGCATTTATACTTGAACTGCAACATCAGCACTTCCTGGATCTCCAGCCTGATGGCCTTCAGACTTGAACCGTAGCATCAGCTCTTTCTGCCTCCCCACCCTGCAGGTTTTGGACTTGTCAGATTCTATAATCACATGAAGCAATTCCTTAAAATAAATCTCTTTATAAATATATATTTATTTATTTATAAATTTATATATATATATATATATATATAGAGAGAGAGAGAGAGAGAGAGAGATTACACACAGAATACTGCAAAGAGATTATTCCTAACACCTCAGAGAGGACAACTCGTAATCACAGATAAAATGCAATCAACAAAGATTAATACAAGATAAAGAACAACAACCAAATGTAAACCAGGAGGAAGAGAAAAAATTACATTTGCTTTTTTAGTTATCACACCATTTAACTCATAATTGAGCTAAAGGGGGAAAAAAAAACTCCTTGTAAGTTTTTAAAAAATAAATCAACCCATCTGCTTCTGGAGTATCCGGTTACCATGCTCCTCTCACCCGTCCAGAAAGCACTTTTATTCCACATTGAATCAATAGTGTGAATCACTTTTTTGAAATATCACCTTTTCTTTGTTGCTATAACTCTCAGATGATATGTTTTGTTTCCCATGACTACCTTGCAAGGCAAGAGGTGGTATCGCAGCCCAGAATGTGAAATTATTTCCAGGTCCTCTTCATGGTTAATTAAGCCTAGCTCAACCATATATGTGACATATATGACATGCTACATCCTATCACTTACTCTGAGTGGGTGTGATATCTACATGTGAATATTTGTTCATTATTATTCATTCACTCAAACATATTTCTTTAGTACCTTATATGCACCAGGCACTGAGCTAGCTATTGAGTACAAAGTCCTGAACAAGAGAATGTTCAAACTACTGCACATTGCACTCATCTCACATGCTAGTAAAGTAATGCTCAAAATTCTCCAAGCCAGGCTTCAGCAATACGTGAACCATGAACTTCCAGATGTTTAAGCTGGTTGAACAGTAAGCAAAAAAGAGAAGGTGTTAGAGACACAACTATCTTAAAATGACTTTATATGACAGTTCATAGTTTCCCATTCCTGAATTTTCATTTAATTGGCAGTTGGTTTTCTGGTAAAGGATAGAGAATTTGATACTCATGATGATCTTATAGCACCCTCAAGTGGCAATATTTTTCTTAGATGTATTAGCTTTGATAGGAAAAAAAAGAAAAAGAAAGTGGTAGAAACAAAGAATTCTGAATGAATGAAGACGTATGAACCCTTATCACAAGGGCTTGTAGCCATCAGTAGCTTATGGAGCTCAATACCAGAAAAACAAACAACCCAATCAAAAAGTGGCCGTAAGACTGAAATAGGCACTTCTCCAAAGAAGACATACAGATGGCTAATAAATACATGAAAAGATGCTCAACATCCCAGTCCATCCTAAAGGAGATTACTCCTGGGTGTTCACTGGAAGGACTGATGTTGAAGCTGAAACTCCAATACTTTGGCCACCTGATGTGGAGAGCTGACTCATTTGAAAAGACCCTGATGCTGGGAAAGATTGAGGGCAGGAGGAGAAGGGGACAACAGAGGATAAGATGGTTGGATAGCATCACCGACACAATGGACATGGGTTTGGGTGGACTCTGGGAGTTGGTGATGGACAGGGAGGCCTGGAGTGCTGCAGTTCACGGGGTCACAAAGAGTCAGACATTACTGAGCGACTGAACTGAACTGATCACTCATTATTAGAGAAATGCAAATCAAAATATGATGACATATTACCTCACACTGGTTAGAATGGCAATCATCAAAAAATCCACAAAAAACAAATACTGGAGAGGGTGTGGAGAAAAGGGAGTCCTCCTGCACCACTGGTAGCGTCAGGGGAGTTTGCAATTTCCGCGGTTCTGTCTCGTCACAACAAAAATTTGAAGCAATGGACAGACCAGTGTTACAGCCCTCAGACAGACTGGTGTTACAGCCCTCGAATGGACCAGTGTTACAACTCCATGTTATAGCTCAGTTTTGTTTTGTTTTTTTTTTAATTAATTTATTTTAATTGGAAGCTAATTACTTTACAATATTGTAGTGGTTTTTGCCATACATTGACATGAATCAGCCATGGGTGTACATGTGTCCTGCATCCTGAACCCCCCTCCCACCTCCCTCCCCATCCCATCCCTTGGGGTCATCCCAGTGCACCAGCCCTGAGCACCCTGTCTCATGCATTGAACCTGGACTGGCGATCTATTTCACATATGGTAACATACATGTTTCAATGCTATTCTCTCAAATCATCCCACCCTCGCCTTCTCCCACAGAGTCCAAAAGACAGTTTTATACATCTGTGTCTCTTTTGCTATCTCTCATATAGGGTCATCGTTACCATATATATGCGTTAATATACTGTATTGGTGTTTTTCTTTCTGACTTACTTCACTCTGTATAATAGGCGCCAGTTTCATCCACCTCATTAGAACTGATTCAAATGCATTATTTTTAATAGTTGAGTAATATTCCATTATGTATATGTACCATAGCCTTCTTAGTTTTATTTAGAAAGTGAAGGAAAACACATCCTCGAGGCATGAGGGCATGCCAACCCAAAAGATGTCAAGAAAAGAGAGGCAACCCACCTCTGGCCCAATTTTGGCTCCTCTTTTTAAATGTTTTTTCTCCTCCCCCTGGACCTGCCCTATGTAAGCTGGGCTAGCCAGGAGTGCTGTTTGTTTTACCTGAGGTCCTCACTCCAGTCCTCAGACCTTCCTTTGTTCTATTTTCGTGGGCTTTTCCCTTCCTTGTCTTTTAGCCACTGCCATTCTAGACTCCTTTTTCCTATTCTAACTACCTAACAGTAGGAATCTAAATTGATACAGCCACTATGTAAGACAGTATGGAGATTCCTTTAAAAACTAGGAATAAAACTACCAAACGACCCAGGAATCCAACTACTAGGTATATACCCTGAGCAAACCAAAATTGAAAAAGACACATGTACCCCAACGTTCACTGTAGCACTATTTACAGTAACTAGGACATGGAAGCAACCTACATATCCATCGACAGATGAATGGATAAGGAAGTTATGGTACATATATACAATGGAATATTACTCGGCCATAAAAAGGAATGAATTTGAATCAGTTCTATGAGGTGGATGAACCTAGAGCCAATTATTATACAGGGTGAAGTAAGTCAGAAAAACAAATATTGTATATTAATTCATATATATATGAAATCTAGAAAGATGATACTGATGAAACTATTGCTAGGGCAGTTGGACAGAACTGCAGTGACTTAGCATGCAATGGAGATGCATAGAGAAAAGACTTATGGACATGGGAGGGGGGAGGAAGGAGAGAGTGGCACAAATGAAGAGAGTAGCATGGAAATATATACACTACCATATGTAAAATAGATAGCCAATGGGAATTTGCTGTATAATTCAGGGAACTCAAACCAGGCTCTGTGACAACCTAGAGGGGGAGATGGGGTGGAAGGTGGGAGGGAGGTTCAAGAGGAAGTGGACATATGTATATCTATGGCTTATTTATGTTGATGTATGGCAGAAACAAACACAATATTGTAAAGCAATTATACTCCAACTAAAAATAAATAAATAAATAAACAGCTTGTAGTTTGAATTATTTCTTTAATAAATGAGGATGGATTTTGGCTGGTCTAGCCCTACTTCTCATTTAATAGTCTTCACTTTTTCTTGAGTATTTAGGAGGACTTTGAGTAGAACTCTGAATAGAACATAGCTACCCTATATGGTAAAGCGTTAGTCAATCAGTCATGTCTGACTCTTTGTGACCCCATAGACTGTAGCCCACCAGGCTCCTCTGTCCACGGAATCTTCCAGGCAAAAATACTGGAGTGGGTTGCCATTCCCTTCTCCTGGGGATCTTCCTGACCCAGGGATCGAATCCAGGTCTCCTGCATTGCAGGTGTATTCTTTACCGTCTGAGCCACCAGGGAAGCCCATATGGTAACAAGTCATAATCTAAACCTCTTTTACCACGTGCTTTTGAATGAAACCAAGTGTTCTCGTTACAGGAAAAAATGTTCAAGATTATCTTTAGATGTTAAGATACTAGACCTGCTTTAAATAAAATAAGTTCAATACATATATACTTATAAATTACATCCTTCAGTTCAGTTCAGTTCAGTTCAGTCGCTCAGTTGTGTCCAACTCTTTGCGACCCCATGAATCGCAGCACACCAGGCCTCCCTGTCCATCACCAACTCCCTGAGTTCACCCAGACTCATGTCCATCGAGTCAGTGATGCCATCCAGTCATCTCATCCTCTGTCGTCCCCTTCTCCTTCTGCCCCCAATCCCTCCTAGCATCAGAGTCTTTTCCAATGAGTCAACTCTTCGCATGAGGTGGCCAAAGTACTGGAGTTTCAGCTTCAGCATCATTCCCTCCAAAGAAATCCCAGGGCTGATCTCCTTCAGAATGGACTGGTTGGATCTCCTTGCAGTCCAAGGGACTCTCAAGAGTCTTCTCCAACACCACAGTTCAAAAGCATCAATTCTGCGGTGCTCAGCTTTCTTCACAGTCCAACTCTCACATCCATAATACATGACCACAGGAAAAACCATAGCCTTGACTAGACGGGCCTTTGTTGGCAAAGTAATGTCTCTGTTTTTCAATATGCTATCTAGGTTGGTCATAACTTTCCTTCCAAGGAGTAAGCGTCTTTAATTTCATGGCTGCAGTCACCACCTGCAGTGATTTTGGAGCCAAGAAAAGTAAAGTCTGACACTGTTTCCACTGTTCCCCCATCTATTTCCCATGAAGTGATGGGACCAGATGCCATGATCTTTGTTTTCTGAATGTTGAGCTTTAAGCCAACTTTTTCACTCTCCTCTTTCACTTTCATCAAGAGGCTTTTTAGTTCCTCTTCACTTTCTGCCATAAGGGTGGTGTCATCTGCATATCTGAGGTTATTGATCTTTCTCCCGGCAATCTTGATTCCAGCTTGTGTTTCTTCCAGCCCAGCGTTTCTCATGGTGTACACTGCATAGAAGTTAAATAAGCAAGGTGACAATATACAGCCTTGATGTACTCCTTTTCCTATTTGGAACCAGTCTGTTGTTCCATGTCCAGTTCTAATTGTTGCTTCCTGACCTGCATATAGATTTCTCAAGAGGCAGGTCAGGTGGTCTGGTATTCCCATCTCTTTCAGAACTTTCCACAGTTGACTGTGATCCACACAGTCAAAGGCTTTGGCATAGTCAATAAAGCAGAAATAAACGTTTTTCTGGAACTCTGTTGTTTTTTCCATGATCCAGTGGATGTTGGCAATTTGATCTCTGGTACCTCTGCCTTTTCTAAAACCAGTTTGAACATCTGGAAGTTCACGGTTCACGTATTGCTGAAGTCTGGCTTGGAGAATTTTGAGCATTACTTTACTAGCATGTGAGATGAGTGCAATTGTGCGGTAGTTTGAGCATTCTTTGGCATTGCCTTTCTTTGGGATTGGAATGAAAACTGACCTTTTCCAGTCCTGTGGCCACTGCTGAGTTTTCCAAATTTGCTGGCATATTGAGTGCAGCACTTTCACAGCATCATCTTTCAGGATTTGGAATAGCTCAACTGGAATTCCATCACCTCCACTAGCTTTGTTCATAGTGATGCTTTCTAAGGCCCACTTGACTTCACATTCCAGGATGTCTGGCTCTAGGTCAGTGATCATACCATCGTGATTATCTGGGTCGTGAAGATCTTTTTATACAGTTCTTCTGTGTATTCTTGCCACCTCTTAATATCTTCTGCTTGTTAGGTCCATAAAGAGCATAATTTCAGTCGACCCTACAAACTATATGGCATGGTAGAAAGAGTACCAGATATACAGTAAAATAATGTGCATTCTAAAATTATTTTTTGAACAAATTATTCACCTCTCTGTATCTGTTTCTTCACACACACACACACACACAAAATTAGAGTAGAAACCAGAGCAGAGAGTAGTTGGTGGCTTCTTTGTGTATTAGTCAAAGTTCTTCTGGTTCCAAACCCTAAATTTATTCAAGCTGGCTTATGCAATAAAAAAGAAGTTTTTTAACAACAACAAAAAAAGAGAGAGATGCTGAAAAACTAAAGGGAGTAGCACATTACTAGGATCTTTTCAGTTCTACTCACTCTTTTCTGATACACACATCCCAAACTTGACCCAGATGAGGAATGGGCTTTGCTGAAATTGTTTATATCAGTTCAAGAATCAGAAAAAACCCGTTTACAAATATTTCTTATAAAAGTCATAGATTTATCTGTGTAAATCTTTTCCAAATGGTAATATACAACTTTATGAGACCCAGACAGACCTTATCTGTGGCATACAGTGTTACCAGTAACCACACATGTTATTTTGGGAAAATTAGGGGATCTAAGAAAAGCTACTTTGTAATATGCTGTTTCTTCCCCTACTTCATGTGACTACCTTTTTTCATCTAAGGTTTTAGGTTCTTTGCTAAATAAATCAGGCATTTAATCTTTGAGTTTGTGTGTGTGTGCGCATTCACAGGGACAGAGGATCTCTTACCACCAATCTATAATTTGCCTGAAAAGACACTTAAATAATCAAAATGTCCATTATTAAAATAAAAACAAAATATCCCTAATTCAATTTCAATCTTGCAATTGCAAGTATTTTGCTTTCATACATCTCTACTCCTTTACTTATATTGTTCCTCATCCTAAAATACACATACTTGCCTCCTCCTCTTCTCTCTTACCTTTATCCATTCCCATTACCTCATCCCCCAGAAACAAAGGGGAAACTAAGCAGATGCGTAGCAGGTGTTCACAATAATAGTACTTACCATTGTGCCATATTTGTTTCTTTTTGTGTTTATTCCTCTGTTGAATGGTGTGCCAGAAAAGAGCCAGATGGGTTTTTTTTTTTCATATTTAAATATCCAGAGCCAGCTGCTGCTGCTGCTAAGTCACTTCAGTCTTGTCCGACTCTGTGCAACCCCATAGACAGCAGCCCATTAGGCTCCTCTGTCCCTGGGATTCTCCAGGCAAGAATACTGGAGTAGGTTGCCATTTCCTTCTCCAATGCATGAAAGTGAAAAGTGAAAGTGAAGTCGCTCAGTCATGTCCGACTCTTAGCGACCCCATGGACTGCAACCTACCAGGCTCCTCCGTCCATGGATTTTCCAGGCAAGAGTACTGGAGTGGGGTGCCATTCCTTTCTCCGATAAAGAGGCAATAGAATTGTACAACTGTTCCTGGTTCAAGTATTTATTTCTTTGCAATTTCATGAAAGGAAACTAATTTCCATCAGAAAAAGGAGGTTTGAATGATTATACAAACAAGTAACTTTTAAACGTTTTTAAGTGAAAAATTGTTTATAATTTTATGTGTGTATATGTACACATACAAATACATTATATATACATATGCATTATATATCTTCCATACATATTGAAATGATTCAACTTTTACTTAAATGTTAAGAAGAATACTATTTCCTGCAGTGTACTTTGGTTTGTTTAATCTTTGGAAAGTCTTGTCAAAACCAAAATACGAGACTTGCTCACTTATTGATATTTCATTAAAATTCATAGTTCTGAATTAATCTTAGCAAAAGAAAAAACCAATTCCTTATAGACAAGAGTATCAAAGAAAACTATAACCAAAGTGTCCCCTACATTCACCTCCAAATTATGTCTCAAAAATTGTTTAATGACATTTGGTAATTTTAAATGGTAATACAAAGCCTTTTGTTTCAAAAAGAATGAAGCTTTTCAATTGAGCTGTATAAAGCCAAAGAAGTAAAACCTTAGAAGGCTTACACTTTTATATTTCAAATCTGAACTCAGTACAGACTTCCAAATAGTTTTTTACAGAAATCAGACTTTTGCTTCTATGGCACAAGCGCACAAAAAGCATGAACATTCAAATGAGTTCTTTTTCATAGTAAGACAGTTGGAGGATTTTTTTCCACTAAACCTTCATTTTGTTTCTGCCTCTTATTTATTCTTAACCATCTTTCTGTCTTCTGTTCTTCATCTGTCTTTTATGACTCCTTCCATATTTTCTCCTTATTATTATACTTGCTTCTTTTTTCCTCAAGGCATCCTCCAGGTTCATGCCACTTATGGACTCCTCCTTGTCTCTTTGTTCTCCTACAAGTCTGTCAATATGCCTATTTTCTTTTTAGTATTTGCTTCTCAATTCTTATCTTTCTTCACTTGGGTCTTTCTTACTTGAATTTCAGGTTTTATTTCTCTCCTTATACTTCTGTTGCTTCTGTTTCCTTTGCTATGGATTATTCTTATCTGTTTTTTCTCTTATGGATATATTTTTCCCCTGACTTCTTATTTGGTCCTTTCTCAGTTTTCCATCTATTTTAACTTTTTAATTCCCTCCCTGATTCCACTGAGGTGTTCCACATTTGCTGTTCTGATTCTTTATTCTTTTCCTCATTTTTCTTCTTTATATCTTATTATCCAGTTAGTAAGTCATAGCTACAATGCAATAATAAAATAATTTCAAGTATCATTTCACTGAGAATAGCATGAGAGTGCTCGTCATTGTATTGTTTTTATCTGATGAACTTCAGTGGATGCATTAGAAGTATTCATTTGAACATTTTTTTAGACATTATTTTTGAATTTTTAGAACATTATTCAATTGTTTTAAAATTATAATATATGATGCATATTCTGTGCCTCTTTGCCTAAATGCCTTGAGACCCTTAGCTCTTTACTTAAAGACAGAAATGATATTAATGACAAAGTTCAGACAATGAATTCAGACTGTTGTTTGATGGAACTAATTTACAGTTTTTTCTTCTCCTTTCTTTCTTTTTTTGCTTTTGTCTGTGTGTTTCAGGGAAATCTTAACTGGAACCACATGTTTTGTGCATACATACCAGAAGCCACTCTCCCCTTGTTGGTGGGTGCTTTGAATTTCTCAGACCTGGTGAGGGGAAAAGATGATGCTGATTCCCTTATGTAATGCTACTTTGTGCCTGTCAGAGAAATATTACCCTAGGTAAGTGTTGCTTATGAAAAAGGAGTAATACTATTGTCTATCTTTGTGCTCCTGTAAACTACAGTACTCCATTAATTCTGCCTTCATTAACAAGTCAGATATTTGGTATTACACAATGTTGCAAATACATAGCAGTGTATTTAATACAGCTTCACTGATGAACTATCACGTATTTGTGGCAAACAAGATTGAAACACTATATGGCTGATATGCCTAGAGAGCATTTATTAAAAGCTGTAAATATGTATTTATTTAGAAATGGAATTTGACATAAAAATACGCCCAGGATGAAGACACCAAAGATCTAGTTGTCTTTAATGCTCTGCCCTCTCTTACCTCCCATATATTCATGCAATCACTCATACTGCTTAGTGTGGAAAAATTACTTTAAAAATATTTTCAATGGTCAAATGAACAACCAAACAAATTAAATCAAGAAATGAAAAAAAGGGTCAACTTTCTATGCCCAACTTGAAAAGCCCCATATATAGGACTAGTTTCTCCTAGAAGCAAAACTAGTTTCCCCATTTTCTCTCCTCACTTCCTCCAGTCCTACTTCAAAGATCCAGTACTTGGTCCCCTTCAAACCAAAAGCATCCATCCCAGCAGAAAATGAATTGAAATACACTTCTAACTGTAAAAGGCTCAAACCTCTGCTGTGGGAGTGTTATTTGGAAAGAGAAGAACAATGTTGCCTCTGCACTTAACTATTGCTATCACTACTCCATTCAAGGCACTAACCAAAGATGGAAAACCCCAGCCTGAGCTTTGATTACCCCTGCTTGAAATTTATTAGCATTTGATAAATGTCACTCTTGACAACAATGCTTATCTTCTAAAAGCAGCTACTTTTTCCTATTTTCATGGCCATATCACAGCAGTTTTAGATGTTCAAAATACGGGGTAGTAACTCTGATGTTGGAATTAGGAAAAGGAGTGTTGCTGTTTAGTTGCTAAGTCTATCCAACTCTTCTGCAACCCCATGGACTGTAGCACCCCAGGCTCCTCTGTCCATGGAATTTCCCAAGCAAGAATACTGGAGTGAGTTGTTTCATCCTTCTCCAGGAGATCTTCCCCAACCAGGGATCGAACCCACGTGTCCTGCACTGGCAGGCAGATTTTTTACCCCTGAGCCACCAGGGAAGCCCAAGAAGAGTAACCAGATCCAAAAACAACGTTACTCAAGAATGGCTTTATAAGCAGACATTCTCAGAGTAGGTTTCACATCGGCTTCTCAGCCACTGGCTTCTCAGTCCCTCCAGAGATAATTAGATCCTTAATAATAGATCAACTCTAACTAAAATCACATACCTTATTTATCAGAATGTCCATATAGTTTCTTTTTAGAAATCAGTTTTCCTTTTCAGTGACAGCACCCTCTTTCCTAAAAATAGCCATTGTCTGAAGTTATAGCTTAACACAAGTCAGTCTGTACCACTGATAAAACTTTCCTGATGTGCTTCTTCTGGCTTGAAAGTTATTATCTTTTAAAGTTACATTCATTGTTTCATCTTCTGGAGTCTCAATAAACTGTTTACCTATTTGCCTGGGTTTTCCCCAAAATAGTGTGGAGGCATTCACTATATTCTGACTGGATCTTCTATCCAAGTGGTGAGAGGGTAAACTAAATTCCCAAATATACAAAGTGGAAGATGTGACAGAATAACCACTGCTATTTTGTTTTTGTTCAAAAGGACTATACTAAACTACACGATTTAAGTAGTATAGACGTTGATATATTTTAATAAAACAAAGTCACATTATTTTAATATTAAAGACAGGCCTTCTATATGATAAAAAATACTTTCTCCAGCAACTCTGCCGGTGAAGATCTAGTCAGTGGTAGGCTGAAATTCTAACTCTAGCATTTTGCCAGCTGGTGATATTGGGCAATATACTGAGAGTATCTGGGTTTGTTTCCTCAGTACAGCGGTTAGGATCCAAAGTCAGTAAGTGTGGGGGAGGGAGTGAGAGCCTGTCATAATTATCTTCGAAAAATCACCTGAATTACACAGTAAACCTTATGGGCACTAAATTTTGAGAAAACACTTAAACTAAAACAAATAAAAAGGAATGTATGTATACATACATTTGGGGCTTCCCAGGTAGCTAGTGGGTAAAAAAATCCGCCTGCCAACACAGTAGAGGGGGTTCGATCCCTGTGTGGGGAAGATCCCTGAAGAAGGAAATCGCAACCCACTCCAGTATTCTTGCCTGGAAAATTCCATGGCCAGAGGAGCACGGAGGGCTACAGTCCCTTGGGTCGCAAAAAAAGTCCGACACGATTTAGCGACTAAAGAACAAAACAAAATACGCATATGTCTAGGCATTAAAGTCATTCTGGTTTTAACTCTAAAATCACTAACAGTGAACAGGGTACGGCTAGAAAACACAACTCCAGGGTTTAATAAATGTTAATATTCTTCCTTTCTTCTGCCCTACCGCCTAACAGGAAGTCTCCCAGAGCAGTCGTTTTAATGCGGTTATGCCTGAGGCATAGATACTTATCCAGCGATAACTCCAAGGTAAGCAACTTTGTAACCGTTCAGGGTTCTCTTCCTGACACTGGCACTTAGAAGCGCCTCGCTAAACACAAGGATGAATTATTATTTACCACAGATTAGAGCTTGGGCCATTTCAATGTAATAACGCCACAGAAATTTTAAAACGAAAACTTGTTACACACTTCACTACCTCAGAGCCACAACCGGCCCTAAACTCCGGAAAATCTTGCCCCAATCCTCCCGGCTTCCGTAATCCCGCTCAATTTCGCGATACCAAAACTGCGCTCCGCAGCACCGCCGCTGGGGGCGGTTCCAGAACACTTCCGGGAGGCCACACTGGAGGTGTCTGCGATGTGTGCTTCCGGCGGCTTCCAGGCCGCTTCCTTAGCCTCCACGACTACGGCCTGAAGTAGTGGGCACTGAACCGGGAGCTGCTGGCCTTTGGTCACGACAGTCTCTAGCCATGGACCGAGACCTCTTGCGGCAGTCACTAAATTTCCACGGCCCGTCTTTGCTCTCGCTGCTCCGGAGCGAACAGCAGGACAACCCGCACTTCCGGAGCCTCCTGGGGTCGGTGGCCGACCCTGCCCGGGGCCCGCCGGGCCAGCAGCAGTTACCGGGCAGGTAATGGGACGGCGGCGCCGCTGCGAGACGGGAGAGGGGACGCAGTTCCGGACTTCATTACCGCAGTCCGGCTGCTGAGCCGAGGCTGTGTGCACGTGAGGACTACGGCGCCGGTTTCGAGGGCAGGATGGAGGAGGGTACCTTCTCCCTGATGTGGGCAATGCGGGATGTGGGTTGAACTTTTAAATCGAGTACGGCCACCAGAGGCGCGGATTCTTTAGCTAAAATCCTTTGGGCTTGTGTATATCTGGAACAGCGCGGCTGTGTTTTTAAGTTTCCGCGCCCTCCATCTACGGACTGGCGTATGAGGGGATCCCTGGTTAAAACTTTTTTTCGGAGGATGTATGGCCAAGAGCTTAGGATGGTCACGATTGGGCGATGCAAGCAGAGAGCAGAAGCTTGTACGTACTAAAAAGTTTTGCAGAAAAACCAGTTTTCATAAATTTTGTTTTCTTTTTAAGAAAAGAGAGGAGAGTTGACAACATTGAAATACAAAAATTCATTTCCAAAAAAGCGGATCTGCTTTTTGCACTTTCCTGGAAATCAGATGCACCTACAACTGCTGAAGTTAGTGAAGACAATGATGGTGTGTTTAGTCTTAAAATTGTTGCGTTTTGGTTTAACAGCACTTTGATGAAGCAGAACACAGAGCTGTTGTTAGTAATTTTGTTACTTATTTTTTCAGATTATTATGCAGTCATGCCACCGTTAGAGCAATTCATGGATATACCTACTATGGACCGGAGAGAGCTGTTTTTTCGAGATATTGAGCGTGGTGATATAGTGATTGGAAGAATTAGTTCCATTCGGGAATTTGGGTTTTTCATAGTGTTGATTTGTTTAGGCAGTGGCATTATGAGAGATATATCCCACTTAGAAATCACAGTAAGTTACTCACCTTTTAGTTATTTGATTGTTTTTGATAAAAATGTCATCTCAGTGCAAAAATTATATCTTTTCATCCAGCTGTAATTAAGTGTACTCTGCAGACCTAGTTTTGAGAATTAAATAAGTATTAATAGAAAATTTAAGTACTTTTTTACTTTTTAAAAAAATTATTAGCAGTAATAAAATTAGTTTCTGCCACTGTTTCTAGTTTGGGGGGGTTGGTCCTTTGGCTGGCAGAAGTGGGTCCTGTTTTAAATGCTCAGTTATTAGTGGACCTGGTGAGATTAGTTAGTAGCCTGGGTTATCGTCTAGCTGAAAAGTCTTTAATTATTTAGTATTCAGCATTAGATACTTGCATGTGGATAATTTAGAAACAAATTCCTGTCTTTTTCTGTATATTTCCAATAATTAAGTGATGTGTACATCATGATACTTTGCCCAAGGTGAATAGATCTAAATTTGAAATACACTATGTCTCTTTAATTTGAAAGGTTTGGTATTGTCTATTGAAACAGATAGAGAGGGAAGAAAACCAGAAGATACCGCAAACTTGATAACACACCCAAACCTAGAAGAATTCACATTTCATTTTCTTGGAAGTCTCCTACTTTCTGGACACATTTTAGTTTTATATTTAATAAGCACAAAATATCTTTTTGTTTCATCATGCATACTTATATTCAGTTTCTAAAACTAATTGCAAGTTTGATGAGAGTTTAGCTTTGACCTGAACCAGAAAACTTTTTTTATTTATGTTTGGGCACAGAAATGTAAATTTAGAATCTAGCGTGCTAGTTGTTTTCTTAATATTCCTGTCAAGTCTTAGCTGTTTATACTGAACCGCTAGAAAAAAGAAGACACTTCTCCCTGAAGAATAGAATGTCTAGTGTTTTACAGTGCTTCTCATTGCAGGCTCTATGTCCGCTAAGAGACGTGCCTTCAATGAGTAACCATGGGGATCCTTTATCATATTACCAAACTGGTGACATCATTCGAGGTGATCAGTTTCCTCATATTAGTAAAAAAAGTAACTGGTCATGTTTATGTTAGTTTGCGTTGCTTTGCTAATCAACTTAATTTTCTTATTTTTTAAGCTGGAATCAAGGATATTGACAGATACCATGAAAAGCTTGCAGTGTCTCTATATAGCTCATCTCTTCCACCACACCTATCTGGTATTAAATTAGGTGTGATTAGTTCTGAAGAACTTCCTTTGTACTACAGGTAATTTTATCCACATTGTCTCAACAAGTTAATTGCAAAACAGTTTCTTGGCTAAAAAATTGAAAATTTTGCCCAACTTCTAACAAGAAAGTAGAATTCTAATTTCTCTTATTTCAAAATATGCTAATTTTATTTTTATAACCCATAAATCGGTTCAAACTTGGTAAAAGGAACCAAATCATAATTGCCACACTTTCATGTACAAAAATGGTCTGAGTATTTAAATCCTATATAATAATGTTATTTCCATAATGAAAAGGGGACACGCTGTTTAATTGTGTTAATCATCTTTATATTTTGTGGGTTTTTTTGTTTTTTTTTTTTTAAGGAAAAGCGTTGAACTAAATAGCAATTCTTTGGAATCCTATGAGAATATCATGCAGAGTTCTTTGGGATTTGTTAATCCAGGAGTAGTTGAATTCCTTTTAGGAAAACTAGGAATAGATGAATCTAATCCACCATCTTTAATGAGAGGCCTTCAAAGGTATAGTAAATCAGTATTTGTTCTGTTAAGTGGTGAGGTCTGTGGTGCTGATGTGAGAAGCTGCATAACTGAAGAACATAGTTGATTATCCTACGCTTGGTGGCAGCAACATGCCAAGATTTGAATGAACTAGGTTATCCCTTCTCCTTCTGGAGTGGAGTCTTAACAGTGATTGATGTGTGCCGTGTGACCAGGTAGATGCAGAAAAAATTTATAAGATGCAGAAAGTTTATAAGAATTTCATGTATATGCTAAAGGAAAATACTTTTTAATAATAATAGTCATTCCTGAGAGTTCAAAAATTTTGCAGTATAAATGGGAATACAAATTTCTTGCTTGAGATTCAGTTTTTATCTGTCAGGTAAAGTGAGATGTAGTTACAGTTTGACTTTTATTTTCTTTAATAGCAAAAATTTCTCTGAGGATGATTTTGCTTCTGCGTTAAGAAAGAAGCAGTCTGCATCATGGGCTTTAAAATGGTATGAAGATTTTGTCATTCAACAATTGCATTATTTAACCTAATAGGTTAGGTTAAGGCAAGCATGCTTATGTCATCTTTAAGACTAAATTTATAAATGAATTTAAATGATACCTTTTTGAGATTAGCTTTTTTATAGATATAAATGCTACTATGTTGTAAACTTTAAAGATTTACATTTTAGCTAATATTTTTTAAATTTTGTTAAAAAGGAATTAGTATATTATATCTGGATTTCATAAATATTTGTTACAAAATTATCTAAAGACTCTTTCTTAGTTATACTGAGAATATTGAAGACTAATAACTAATAAATTTGGTTTGCTTTAAAATTTTATTTATGCTAACATTTTGTTTGGATATTCTGTGAAATAATTTGTTATGTATGCTTTAAAATATATTTTTAGTGTGAAGATTGGAGTTGATTATTTTAAGGTTGGACGCCATGTGGATGCTATGAATGAATACAATAAGGCTCTGGAAATAGACAAACAAAATGTGGAAGCTTTGGTAGCTCGTGGAGCATTGTAAGTGGATCATGGGTTTTGAGGAATATTTACAAGATAAATGTATATAAGATTTATGAATAGCTCACAAGATAAATTCCTCTAATTTTGTCTCATATCTATAGATATGCAACAAAAGGAAGTCTAAACAAAGCGATAGAAGATTTTGAACTTGCACTGGAAAACTGTCCAACTCACAGAAATGCAAGAAAATACCTCTGCCAGACACTTGTAGAAAGAGGAGGGCAGTAAGTGTCAGATTTGTTTAATAGTAGAGATCTAATATTTAATAGCCAACTACTATAAAATCTTGAACTTAAAGGAATAGCATCTTGGACTTAGTTCAGATACTCTTAATTTCAGTTTTGATTGAAAATGTTTTTTAAATATAGTCCTTTTTACATTCTCTGATCCTTTTATCCTTCCTTATTATTTACTTTCTTCATGATTGGAGATATTTTAGTGTCTTGAGTTCACTGTTGTGAGTATGTATTTTAATACATAGAAAGTTAATAGGTAAATCTTATGCTGGACACACACCAAAAGTTTTTGTTTAATAGAAATTTCTAACTCATTTCATCATTCTAGTAATTATAATGCCAGAAATACAAATTGAGAACTCTTTAGTTCATTATACATAAGATTTCACTGTTGTAGTCAACTTATTGCTCTACTTTGTCTAATAAAATCCATGAATTTAGATTAAATGAAGAGCAAAACATTAAGAACAAACCCTGTAACCTATATTATACTGTCCTGAGATACTGGCATAGTACTTGGCATAATGACTAACAGACTATTCTAACTTATGAAATATTTTGAAGAAATACAGTATACTTTTAATATAAATACTTTGGTAACATCCTGCTTTAATAATTAAGGGCCAGCATCTTTTTTGCTATCATTTTTTCTTAAATAGAATCATCCCTTTTCTGCTTCATGAATTTGCCAGATCATTACGGTTTGTATGATCATTTCAGAACTCCATATAAATGAAATTTTGCAATGTTTGTGTTTAACTGATAAGAACTTCTACTTGGACCCAAGTGATTGGAGCAGCTTTTTTCTTTCTTACATAGCTTACATAACTGTGCTTAGTTGTTCAGTTGTGTCTGATTCCTTGCAACCCCATGGATTGTAGCCTGCCACGCTCCTCTGTCCTTGGGGATTCTCCAGGCAAGAACACTGGTGTGGGTTGCCATGCCCTGCTCCAGGAGATCTTCCCAATCCAGGGATCAGACCCAGGTCTCCCGCATTGCTGGCAGATTCTTTACCATCTGATCCACCAGGGAAGCCCCTAGGTACATAGCTAGTGCCTCCTTAGATGTGGTTGTCTTACTATTCACATACTCGTGATTTTTAACTCTGTGAATGGCAACACCATCTATCTGGTCATCCAGTCCAGAAATCTTGATCGTCTTTGGCTTGTTCCTTCCTCCCCTCATCCTATCTGACACAGAAGTGATTGCATTGAAACCACTGGGTTTATTCATTTGTTTTAAATTCTGATATTTCACAACATAGACTTGTGAGCATCATCTAATAATGATTATTATCCTTTCTGCAGGCTGGTTGTGATATGTGTGCCTTGGTATTTGTGATGTTAGCAGTAAATTTTCTGGGAAAATTTTTCTGTAGAAAGGAAAACTCTTCATAAACTACTAGGAGAAGCCAGCCTACATAATTCTGTGCTAAAGTTCAAGATCATACTAAATTTCAGAGGGTATCAGTTGATAGTGTGTTTTCACAAATTATACTAAAATGCCACTGCTTGACCTATAATATGGCTTTAATTATCAGTAATGAATTCCTGTTTGTTTTTTTATTTGTTTAATTGAGATACAGTTGATACATAACTTTATGTTGGTTTCAGGTTATGTTCAACACAGGATTCAATTTATGTATATATTGTGAAGAGTTGACCATTGTGTCGGATTAACATTCATCATCACACAGTTATGTTTTTTTTTCTTGTGATGAGAACTTTTAAGATGTACTCTTTTTGCAACTTTCAAATATATAGTATGGTACTAACTATAATCACCATGCTGTATATTACATCCTCAGGACTTTATTTTATACCTGGAAGTTTATAAAATGAATCATTTTCACCCATTTTACCCACCCCCTACCCCACCTCCAGCAACCACCAGTCTATTCTCTGTATCTTTGAGTTCAGTTTCTCTGATTTGTTTTATGTAGTTTTATATTGTCTTTTACAACAACACTAACAAAAAAATAGCAGAAGCACAGTATTGAAGTATTGTTCAATTTGGAAAATAATTTGCTAAACATAGCTTTTCCCTCATGAACTCACATAAGCTTCTGCCCTATATGCATATTTGAGAACTTCTAATTTTTACCAAAAAAGCTAAATTTTCCTTTTGAATTTAGGTTAGAAGAAGAAGAAAAGTTTTTAAATGCTGAAAGTTATTATAAGAAAGCTTTGGCTTTGGATGAAACTTTCAAAGATGCAGAGGATGCTTTGCAGAAGCTTCATATATATATGCAGGTGATTCTTTATTTCCTCTTAGAAATGTAGTCATTTTTAAGATTAATGCCAAAACGTAACTTTCTTCTAGGAAAACTATTCTAGATCACTTAATTATGGCATTACGAAAAGTTTTTTAGATAGAGCTTTTCTTAATTGGGTTTGATATTACTTCATAGTTTTGTTGAGAAAATTCCCATTGCCTGTTTGGTATGCACTTGTCCTTGTAGAATTGTCCTTAGAGCTTTCCTGATGGTTACAAAATTCAGTATTATTACTGTAATTGAGCTAATTATAAAAACCATTCTGAAAAATATTTTATACTGTCTTTTCCTGTAATACTGATGATGATGTTTTCTCATGCATTTTCTTCTGAATTGGACCATTGCTGCTGTGTCTGACATCTGGTGCTGCTCATCCCCATCCTCAAACTGGAAAATGATTTCTTATGTAACCATGCATCCAACTGGGCTGTGCTATTTTTTAAATGGTTTGTATTTGAACATGGTGATTCCCCTCTCAACTCACCATATCGGGATTTCTTCCTTTGAATTTTATTTATAAAATTTGTGTCCTGTTTCAATTTTTAATGGTTTTTTTTAATATATATATATATTTTTTTCATGTATTTTATTTTTTCTCTTTCTTGCACTCTGGGTCATGGGTATCAATGCAATGGCTTCCCTTTTTTTCCATGGAATACCAACTGCAATATGGTCCTCAATACTGTTCTGGCTGTTCAATGATTAATGCCAAACACCTGTGATTAATTTTTATATGTTAAAAATACTTTTTTAATGCTGGATATATGGTGATTTGGGTATACCACATTTGGTTTTGGTTGGGGGGTGGGTTGGTCTTTTGAAAACTGGATTTTATATATTCTGCTATTTTTAACGTGTGGTTTTTTCCGATATCTGGGTTCTAAAAGAAATCTTTGGAATTAAGAGAAAAACAAGCTGAAAAGGAAGAAAAACAGAAAACAAAGAAAATAGAAACAAGTGCAGAAAAGTTGCGTAAGCTCTTAAAAGAGGAAAAAAGGTAAACTATAATATTCAGTATTTTTAAACTTAAAGCAAGTACTCAGTTGAACCAAAGTGCCATTTGGGAGATAAAGTAAGTAAAAAATTACAGTGTTTCAAGTCATAATCAATGATTCTTAGCAAGTATGTGTACCATAAATTTTTCTGTAAAAGAGAGCAAAGGATGGCTAGAGTTCTGAAAAAAAAAGAAAAAAGAATACAAATAAAATGTTATTTTAATTATCTGTATTTTAGGGAGAAATATTTCAAAATTAGAGCAGTAGTTCTCAACTGGGTGTGGTTTCCCATGGGACATTTTTGGTTTTCATAACTGATAGGTCCTACTGGCATCTAGTGGATAGAGGTCAGAGATGCTGCTATACTTAAACAATGATATAGAATTTCCCCACTGCCACCCTACCCTCCCAGCAAAGAGTTATTTGGCCAAAAATGTTAATAGTCCTGAGGTGGTAAAACCATGAACTAGACGTAGCCAAATGTAAAATTTCCAGTTCTCTCCTTTATGTATTCAGATGCTCTTAAATTTTTAAGGTAATTTTAGAAATGTCACTGTGTATTTCAAAAATGATAGATTTGCTTACAGTGACAATTGTCTACACAAGTATTTTTTCCCAAAAGTCACGACTAATGGTAAAATTGGATATTGTAGTAAAAACTAAACTTACTACTATAATTCTTCTATAAGCTGCAAACTTTTATGAAATCTTTAAAGAGAATAAAATAGAACTAAAATCTTTATGGGTAATTAAACATTTTTATACTCAACATATCTGATGAGTTAACTACATTTTTTTAGGCTAAAGAAAAAAAGAAGAAAATCAACTTCTTCTTCTTCGAGTGTTTCTTCTGCTGATGAATCAGTTTCTTCTTCATCATCCTCTTCATCTTCTGGTCACAAAAGGCATAAGAAACATAAGAGGAACCGCTCAGAGTCTTCTCGAAGTTCTAAAAGGCATTCAGCTAAGGCATCCTCAAATCAGATAGATCAGAATAAGAAAGATGAGTGCTTCCCAGTTCCAGCTAATACGTCAGCATCTTTTCTTAACCAAAAACAAGAAGTGGAAAAACTATTGGAAAAGCAGGATAGGTTACCATATCAAAAGAAACAGGTAAAAGAAAAAGATAAATGTTCTTTTTCATCATCTTCTGTTGAAATGCCGGATGATTTTGGAGGTAGGTCTGAAGATCCAAGAGATTTTTATGATAGCTATAAAACTCAGGCAGGTAGTAGCAGAACAGAAAAGCCATATAAATCAGAAAGACATTTTTCCAGTAGAAGAGATTCCTCAGATTCTTTTTATAGGAATTCAGAGGATAAGGTAAAAATGTATGGTTATAGAAGATTTGAAAAAGATATAGAAGGAAGAAAAGAGCACTATAGAAAGTGGGAGCCAGGTTCCACAAGACATGCTACTTCACCAGCAAGCTCAGACTACTCTTGGAAGTCAGGAGAAAAATATAAGAAATCCACTTACTCTGGATCACGTGATCTAAGTAGACATGAGCAAAGATATCAATTAAATAGAAATCAAGGAGAATATGAAAGAGAGGGTAATTACGAGGAGGATATTAAAACAGAGATTCCGGGAGAGGGACTCAATAGCAAAGAGCATTCAGAAGGTGGAGTTAAAAAAAATTTACCTCAAAATTTACTCAATATATTTAATCAGATAGCTGCATTTGAGAAAGAAAAAGGAAATAAGCCAAAAAACTAACATGCCAAGGGTATCCTCAACATTACACTAAAGACTTTTAATAAAATATTTGGATCTTTTAGTAATACAGTCCAGTGCAGAAATCTCTGCTCCTGTGGTTATTTTATTTGTAGACATTATGGAAATCAGTTGCTTTTTATAGTGGTTCTCAAAGTATATTTGTTTCAGTTATAGGTCCCCTTTTCATAGCTTGATTTTTTTTTTTAATGTGTGTATGTTATGTACAGTTATTTCTTATTCTGATGATTTAAACTTCTTCACCTAAAGATAACTCTCAAAGTACTGTTTCTTCATTGTACTATGGTATGTTAGAATTCCTCAGGTTCATCTTATCCTGCTGTTTGAGAACATATTAAATTTGTACATTGAACACTTGGGTCATTTTTATGAAAAATTATTTCATTCTGTTAAAAGCTCTTGACTTTCTAAAGAGATTATTTGAATGTTAAATACCATTTTATAATCATTTGTTTAAAGGTGAATTTTCTTCCATAACATTTTTAAATGGTAGACAGATATGTGTCTTGTCTAATTGACCTCTAAAACCTGATTTAATTAAAATGATTTATGTACCAGATGTTTAAAAGTACATTAGGAATAAAGCCATGAAAGTTGAATAGGGGCCCATTTTGCTCATCTCTCTTTTTTTTTCTTCCTTGCTACAGTGTAGCCCTAAGAAATTTCTTTAAATATTGACAAGACCATACATTCCAGGCATGAATAGATGAGTAGGAAAGAGTCCTTCTGGCAAAAGCAGCAGTGGCAAGTGAAGCACACTATAAATCTGGTCTTCCACTAAGGGAAAGGAAGTTAGGAAACTGTCCTAGTATTGCAAATGTCCAGCTGAGTGTGTTTTTTGATAGCCTAGAGCTGGCTTGCATTTCTGCTTTTCTTCCTAGAGTCTAAATAAATGATTCAGCTGACAGAACCTGGACTTACTCAGAATTAATTTCAGCAACTAGAGCTGAAGAAGGAAGGAACTTGGATCATAATGATTCTTCACAAATTATTAAAAACAGTTTAGATGAGAATAGAGATAGGTATACATAGGAGTCATAGGTGTTTAGAATCTCATAGGCTTTAGAATCTCCAATTCATGCTGACACTGGATGGGTGGGTTGAAGGGTAGCGAGTATCCCCATCTACAAACGTCTAAGTGACAGAGAATGCCAGCAGAAGAAGACACTTAGTCCTTGTTCTGTTTTGGTTCTTGCCAGCAATAAAATACCAAAACTTAATATAACTTAGTTCAGTCCAGTCGCTCAGTCATGTCCGACTCTTGGCGACCCCATGAATTGCAGCACACCAGGCCTCCTGGTCCATCACAAACTCCCGGAGTTCACTCAAACTCATGTCCATCGAGTCGTGATGCCATCCAGCCATCTCATCCTCTGTCATTCCCTTCTCCTCTTGCCCCTAGTCCCTCCCAGCATCAGAGTCTTTTCCAATGAGTCAACTCTTCACATCAGGTGGCCAAAGTAAAGTCTGACACTGTTTCCACTGGCCATCTATTTCCCATGAAGTGATGGGACCAGATGCCATGATCTTAGTTTTCTGAATGTTGAGCTTTAAGGCAAGTTTTTCACTCTTCCTCTTTCACTTTAATCAAGAGACTTTTTAGTTCCTTTTCACTTTGTGCCATAAGGGTGGTGTCATCTGCATAACTGAGGTTATTGATATTTCTCCCAGCCATCTTGATTCCAGCTTGTGCTTCTGGCCCAACGTTTCTCACGATGTACTCTAACTTAACCATTCCACAAATACTGTGCTAGGCTTTGGTTGGTGGCTCAATAATAGAAGCTACTGTGCAATTCTAGGGCTTCCCTGATAGCTCAGTTAGTGAAGAATCTGCCTGCAATGCAGGAGACTCCAGTTCAATTCTTGGGTAGGAAAGATCCGCTGGAGAAGGGATAGGCTACCCACTATGCTATTCTTGGCCTGGAGAATTCCATGGACTGTATAGTCCCATGGGGTCACAAAGAGTCAGACATGACTGAGCAACTTGACATTTTCACTATGCAATTCCAGTGTGTTGGGCCCTGTGCATTTATATAAATTACCTGATTTCAATAAACAATGTAGGTAACTTTTACTGTTTCTATATTATAAATGAGAAAGCATAGAGAAATAACTTTCCCAAGGTCACAGTACTAGTCCCTGCCTGTTTGGAATACACTTCAACTTCCAGGTAATTTGCAAAGTAAAATAGGGCGAAGAATGAGAATTTTGGTGAACATTCAAAGTGATGGTAAGATTAATCAGTTTTTATATTTCACAAATCTCACTGGAATAATGTTTTACAAAAAAACAAACCAGCTTTTTACCCATCTTATTCATTGGACTTGGCTGTGCCTTTTGCTTCCTATTACAAGAAATGACAATAAATACACCAGTGATCCAGAGAATTACTGCCTTTCAGAAGGAATTGCAAGTGACAGTTGTAAACAGTGACAGTTTTTGTAAGAAATACTTTTTCCCAAGATTTGAAGGAGACAGTACTCATTTAAGTATATATATTCTGATACATTTATTTGAAAACCAGTTTTATAACATAGTCATACTTCACCCTCTATTCCAAAGTTCAAAGTGTTGGGCACATGTTATGATAAAAACTGACAAATAACTAATTCTTAATCTGGTAGTCTACGGAAATTTATAGAATTCCTATTGTAAATCTAATTACGCCTGGCTTTCTTTAAACTGCTTATTAAATCAATAATAAGCAATATTATTATTGAAAATATTGAAAACATATTCTTGGTTGTATCTTGAGAGCAGAATCTTCACTATGTTTGACTTCTTTCAAGATCGGAATGGCCTACTTCTAGAAATTTAAGCTCCACTGTTGCCATATAGTGGTTCTCTTTGCTATCAGCTGTTTTCTTGGTGGAGGGAGGGGGAGAGGCAATGCTAAAAGAAGAAACTAACAGGTTTCTTCTCCCAAAGTCTCAGAAATATGTTTCTTTTAATAAATAAAACCTAATTTCAGGATCATCTAGGACAAAAGAATTTTAATAGTGTTGTAAACTATATAGTACAGTAAATCTTTAGAGATCTCTTCCTAAAAGATTCTGTTACATTAGAAGTGAGAAGTTTCATGGCTAGCATGAAGTTTTTACATTTTTCACTGAATAAAACTTTTCTCTGGTCATTTTGTATTTCTAACACTTAGTAGGCCCTATATCAGTCTAAGGCATCCAAAAGTATAGGGTGTGATGTACTATTTTAAACTTAGGAGACTTTTGGTTTTGTGTTTACAACTTGTTCAAGAGAGATTTAAAAGTTTATTTGTTGGTCTTTCTGCTTTTACCAGTACTGGAGGCACTGCTAGCACTAGCTGGTCTGGAAGTGCTGCCGGTTAGTGGAGAGGCTGGGAAGTTCAGCTCTAATACTTTGATTGAAGTCTGAGAAGCAGAAGTGCTTGTACTCTTAGATGACCTACAATAAAACCAGAATTACTATAGGGTAATTCAGAATTTGTATTTTAGTAGAGACCCTCTCATTAATCACAAAGATGCCATAATCCCACAAGTACTTAAAGAGATCAAAAAAGATACATTGTTAAGAGTGCTAATAATGAATTTTAAAAGACCACTAATAGTATCAGGAAATTAAGAAAAAGATGATAAACATAAAGTTTCAAATCAGTAGAAAAATAGTTCTGCAAACATATTTCTATTTAAAAAATGTTGCAACTATAATTTAGAATCATTAGGTATTAAAAGTTTGCCAAAATCATTCAACAAAAGAAGAGGCAAGAAAATTTGAGTGCTGGCAATAGTGATTAAAATGATAGATTATATAATTTGAGCCAAAAAGAAGAAAATGAGGGACCTATTGACAGGATAAAGTGGTGGGATCATTTGAAAAACATAACTATCCATACAATTCTGAATGCTAAGTTTTGAAAGGATGCTTTTACGAAAATACTAGGGTGGAATGGGTGAATTTAACTCAGATGACCATTATATCTACTACTGTGGGCAGGAATCGCTTAGAAGAAATGGAGTAGCCATTATAGTCAACAAGAGTCTGAAATGCAGTGCATGGATGCAATCTCAAAAACGATAGAATGATCTCTGTTCGTTTCCAAGGCAAACCATTCAATATCACGGTAACCCAAGTCTATTCCCTGACCAGTAACGCTGAAGAAGCTGAAGTTGAATGGTTCTATGAAGACCTACAAGACCTTTTAGAACTAACACCCAAAAAAGATGTCCTTTTCATTATAGGGGACTGGAATGCAAAAGTAGGAAGTCAAGAAACACCGGGGGTAACAGGCAAATTTGGCCTTGGAGTACAGAATGAAGGGGGCAAAGACTAATAGAGTTCTGCCAAGAGAATGCACTGGTCATAGCGAACACCCTTTTCCAACAACACAAAAGAAGACTCTACACATGGACATCACCAGATGGCCAACACCGAAATCAGATTGATTATATTCTTTGCAGCCAAAGATGGAGAAGCTCTATACAGTCAGCAAAAACAAGACGGGGAGCAGCTCAGATCATGAACACCTTACTGCCAAATTCAGACTGAAGAAAGCGGGGGAAATCACTAAACCATTCAGGTATGACCTAAATCAAATCCCATATGATTATACAGTGGAAGTGAGAAAGAGATTTAAGGGACTAGATCTGATAGAGTGCCAGATGAACTATGGATGGACGTTCATGACATTGTACAGGAGATGAATCAAGACCATCCCCAGGAAAAGAAATGCAAAATGGCTGTCTGAGGAGGCCTTACAAATAGCTTTGAAAAGAAGAAAAGCAAAAAGCAAAGGAGAAAAGGAAAGATCTAAGCATCTGAATGCAGAGTTCCAAAGAATAACAAGGAGAGATAAGAAAGCCTTCCTCAGCGATCAATGCAAAGAAATAGAGGAAAACAACAGAATGGGAAAGACTAGAGATCTCTTCAAGGAAATTAGAGATACCAAGGGAACATTTCATGCAAAGATGGGCTCAATAAAGGACAGAAATGATATGGACCTGACAGAAGCAGAAGATATTAAGAAGAGGTAGCAAGAATACACAGAAGAACTGTACAAAAAAAGATCTTCACGACTTAGATAATCACGATGGTGTGACCACTCACCTAGAACCAGACATCCTGGAATGTGAAGTCAAGTGGGCCTTAGGAAGCATCACTATAAACAAAGATAGTGGAGGCGATGGAATTCCAATTGAGCTATTTCAAATCCAAAAAGATGCTGTGAAAGTGCTACAGTCAATATGTCAACAAATTTGAAAAACTCAGCAGTGGCCATAGACTGGAAAAGGTCAGTTTTCATTCCAATCCCAAAGAAAGACAATTCCAAAGAATGCTCAAACTACTGCAGAATTGCACTCATATCACACGCTAGCAAAGTAATGCTCAAAATTCTCCAAGCCAGGCTTCAGCAATACATGAACCA
This sequence comes from Bubalus bubalis, assembly GCF_019923935.1. Classification (NCBI taxonomy): domain Eukaryota; kingdom Metazoa; phylum Chordata; class Mammalia; order Artiodactyla; family Bovidae; genus Bubalus; species Bubalus bubalis. The sequence goes on along the minus strand of NC_059157.1, from coordinate 131,792,869 downwards.
TGAACTTTCAGGTGTTCAAGCTGGTTTTAGAAAAGACAGAGGAACCAGAGATCAAATTGCCAACATCCGCTGGATCATGGAAAAAGCAAGAGAGTTCCAGAGAAACATCTATTTCTGCTTTGTTGACTATGCCAAAGCCTTTGACTGTGTGGATCACAATCAACTGTGGAAAATTCTTCAAGAGATGGGAATACCAGACCACCTGACCTGCCTCTTGAGAAACCTATATGCAGGTCAGGAAGCAACAGTTAGATCTGGACATGGAACAACAGACTGGTTCCAAATAGGAAAAGGAGTACATCAAGGCTGTATATTGTCACCCTGCTTATTTAACTTATATGCAGAGTACATAATGAGAAACGCTGAGCTGGAAGAAGCACAAGCTGGAGTCAAGATTGCTGGGAGAAATAATAACCTCAGATATGCAGATGATACCAGCCTTATGGCAGAAAGTGAAGAAGAACTAAAGAGCCTCTTGATGAAAATGAAAGAGGAGAGTGAAAAAGTTGGCTTAAAGCTCAACATTCAGAAAACTAAGATCATGGCATCTGGTCCATCATTTCCCAGCAAATAGATGGGAAACAGTGGCTAACTTTATTTTGGGGGTCTCCAGAATCACTACAGATGGTGACTGCAGCCATGAAATTAAAAGACACTTACTCTTGGAAGGAAAGTTATGACCAACCTAGATAGCATATTCAAAAGCAGAGACATTGCTTTGTCAACAAAGGTCTGTCTAGTCCAGGCTATGGGTTTTCCAGTAGTCATGTATGGATGTGAGAGTTGGACTATAAAGAAAGCCGAGTGCTGAAGAATTGATGCTTTTGAACTATGGTGTTAGAGAAGACTCTTAAGAGTCCCTTGGACTGCAAGGAGATCCAACTAGTCCATTCTAAAGGAAATCAGTCCTGGGTGTTGATTGGAAGGATTGATGTTGAAGCTGAAACTCCAATACTTTGGCACCTGATGCAAGAGCTGACTGATTTGAAAAGACCCTGATGCTGGGAAATATTGAGGGCAGGAGGAGAAGGGGACAACAGAGGATGAGATGGCTGGATGGCATCACTGACTCAATGGACATGAGTTTGGGTGAACTCCAGGAGTTGGTGATGGACAGGGAGACCTGGTGTGCTGCGGTTCATGCGGTCCAGGGAGACCTGGTGTGCTGCGGTTCATGCAGTCGCAAAGAGTCGGACACGACAGCGACTGAACTGTACTGAGGGTGTTTAAGTGGGTGGTCACCATGTTTACATAGAAAATGTTTATGATTTTGTTTTACTTAAAAAATATCTTTTAGGAAATCCTTTCATGACATCTTGCTGTGGAGTAATGAAAAGTAATACGGTGCTGAATGTGGCAGATTGGGAATTTTAAGATGAGGATCATCTTTATTAATTATTATTTTGTCAGCAAGGCACAGGAATGTTGATTAAATGTCTACCTGATACAAATCTGGGTAAAACTAAACTGCAGAAGAAAAAATAAATTCCTTTTTAGCAAACCAAAGCAGCATAAATAAAATTCTAACTTCTTAGATTTTACAGTGGATTTTAATCTTATAATTCTTACTCAATATTTATGTACAGCTAAGTGGTCCTTTTATGGTTTACTCAATTCTCCCCACACTCAGGGATGACCATGCTATGTGTATCATCCAAAATTTCACCCTGCTTTATCCTGCTGAAATAGCTGATAGTCACAAAGCACTATATGTCAAAGTGGAAATGGTAACACCAGACAGAAGCCAGAAGAGTCTTGTGCTGCTGGCTGGTTTCTGCCTCTGACAAACATGAGAAGGTAGGGAAAGTGGGGGGAGTACTAGCAGTGCACTGGCAGGCCCAACAGCGATGGCAAATGGAAGTGGCCGAGTTTGCTTGGGATGGAAGCTGTAACTGAGTGAGTCAGGAGATGGTGTTTTCTCCTTCCACTTACCTTGCTGATAACAGTGAAGTCTGGGAAGGGGATCTAGAACTGTGACGACTACCTTTAGTAGTAGTTGTAGGTAGTTCTAAACCACTCTGGAAAAATATTCAAGAGCAATCATTAGTACCATTGCATTTCAGAATATTTTTCAATAGATTTCATTTTATGTTGAATACCATAAATTTTTCTTCATGAAATGTTTAAGAAATATTTGACTAGAAGATGACCTTATTACCTGTTGAAAGTATGTTTGAAGGATAACACCGATCTCAGCATTTTCTTGTGTGATATCAACTATCATTTCATCAATGATCTTGTGAAGCTGTTTCACTTCACGAAGTTTGATATCTTGTTCTTCTAGTGTTTCATCTTTTGTATCTTTCAAAAGACGGACTTCCCTGGTGAGTTTTGCACACTGTTGGTCAACAGAAGTCAGTTATTTAAACCTATTTTCTAGAACTAAGTATTTTTTAATGGATGAAGGAAGATGTGAGGTTACCATTTGGAACTCCAAAACATAAATATGACAGGTCAGTTTTTTAAAGTTTCCAATACCTGTTTAGTTACTCTTTCTAATTTTGGCTTCTGTTCCTCAGTTTCTCTGTTTAATTGAAGTACATAAGCTTGCTTCTCTGTTACTTTTTCTTTGACATTATTTGTTAAGTGTTCTATAACTGTTAAAGTATTTTCCATGCTCTGCAGAAAATAAATATTAACAAATTTATTGGTTAGGATCAGAAATAACTTTTATAATTGCCACTTGTCAAGTATTTAATTCTGATTCCTTTGTTTTTGTATATATGTGCTTGGTTGCTCAGTTGTGGCCAACTCGGCATATATAGTGTACATTCTATTGGTAGATAATAAGTATAATGGTTTTATGGATTAAGTTTTATATATAATTCCACTGGAAGGTTATTTTTATGGTATTTGGGAGAAAAACAATTCAAACAATGACTATTGAAAGCACACAGGTTTCAAAGATTCCCAACTCATATAATCTATTCCTTTAATAAAAAAAATCTCTGTAAGTGCACTCAGTCATGTCCAGCTCTGCAACCCTTTCAAGTGTAGCCTGCCAGGCTCTTCTGTTCATGGGATTTTTCAGGAAGAATAGTGGAGTGGGTTGCCATTTCCTCCTCCAGTGGATCTTCCCAACCCAGGGATTGCACCCCTCTCTCTTGTGTCTGCTGCATTGGCAGGTGGATTCTTTACCACTGAGCCATCAGGGAAGCCCTTAAATGTTTATATGCTGCTGCTAAGTCACTTCAGTCATGTCCAACTCTGTGTGACCCCATAGACGGCAGCCCACCAGGCTCGCCCGTCCCTGGGATTCTCTAGGCAAGAACACTGGAGTGGGTTGCCATTTCCTTCTCCAATGCATGAAAGTGAAAAGTGAAAGTGAAGTCGCTCAGTCATATCCAACTCTTAGCGACCCCATGGACTGCAGCCTACCAGGCTCCTCCATCCATAGGATTTTCCAGGCAAGAGTACTGGAGTGGGGTGCCATTGCCTTCTCCGAAATGTTTATATAGAGCCTGCTTATTACCATGCACATTGTTTTCTCATCTTTCAAATTTTTGTTTTAAGTAACAGTCTTTTAAGGTGATTTTAAAGGGTTTAACTGAAATAAAGATCAGGGGATATCATAGTTAGCTAGCTATAATTTATCCACTGATTACCAAGTAATTGTCAGGGCTTAGCACTGGGATTTTAACTAGTTAATACTTGGATCACTTTTTTCTCATTTAAGTGAGATATCTCTAACTGCTTCTCTAAAAAATTGTATATTAACAAGAGTAGAATAATTATAATAATAGTGATAGTTAACTTTTACTAAGGGCTTATTATTAAAGCCTATAGAATTTACCTGGATATCTTCCTGTAGTTCTCTGATTTGTCTTTGTTTGTATCTGTATTTTTCATCAACAGCTCTTTTTTGTTCTTCTAGTTGAATTTTTACCTCATACTCAGCACCTAGAATTTAAAAGAATTTTTGCTTTAAATTTTTAACATGCTGTGTAGAAAGCAAATTTAAGATAATACATAATTTAAACTTATAATATTTTTCATTATGAAAGGTCAACTTCTGTATGTCTGATTTTTGAAAAATAGGATGTGAAATAACTATTCTTATTTTGTCAACATAGAGCACCGAGTATGCTGCTGTGTGTTTCAGATTTGAAATGAACTCTGTAGAGGAGTACTATGCCACATCACTACAACTAGTAACAGATGGAATTAACACCTTAGCATTTATTTTAAGTGGGGGAGGGAAGAGGGGTTGTGGTGATTAGGTTTTCCAGCTGAATCAAACATGATGCACTTGTTTTCCTTATCGCATAGTGATCCTCTTTTTAAAATAACTATGCAGCTTTCACTACATGTACATTCATTTAAAAGTTTCAATAATTTCTACATACTAGATGGAGTCACTTTCTGAAAAGATTGTTTGTAATTGTTGTTGCAGCTGTTCAGCACTTGCAGGGTGTTTCCTAGAGCATAAATTTCTTTTTCAGCTTTGTTGATCTTAGCATCCAAACTGTCACCTTCCCTTTGAAGTTCTTCTTTTTCTTGAGCAGCCTATTTAAAACAGAATAGAATAGATTGGTTAAAAGTATTTATCATGGCGGGCGGGTGGGGGGGGCAGAAGAATGTCTGTGATCAGGGCAGGAAGTACTTAACTCACAACAATACCAATTTGCCTTGGGACGCAAGTGCAGCACCAAGCATTTATTTCTTGCACTTGATTTACCAAATCCTGAAGGCCTTCCAAATATAGCACTTAGGATACAAAACCATGATGGGAGTTAACTAAAACTTAACATGAAGACTCGAACAAAAATGACCAAAAAATATAAACTTTACTGAGAAAAGAAAAGGTTAAGTAGAAGAGGTTTCAAACTAGATATTAAATAAAAGGAATGTATGTTTCTTGCCTGGAAGAGGTTTGGCACACTTTGACATTTTAAATCTTAGGAGTAAAAGAGGTTAGCAAGCTAAACCCATGAAAGTGAAAGTGTTAGTTGCTCAGTTGTGTCCAACTCTGCAACCCCAAGGACTGTAACCCGCCAGGCTCCTCTGTCCATGTAATTCTCCAGGAAGAATATTGGAGTGGCTTGCCATTTCACTCTCTAAGGGATCTTCCCACCCCAGGGATTGAATATTTTTAAGAAGAAAAAATACTGCATGATTCTACTTACATGAGGTACCTAGAGTAGTCATATTCACAAAGGCAAAGTAGATTGGTGCTGCCAGGGATTTCAGGGAGGGAGAAATGGGGAGTTACTGTTTTAACAGGTACAGTTTCAGTTCTGAAAGATAAAGTTCTAGAGATGGCTGTTGTGTTGGCTGCACAACAATATGAATATAGTTAATACTACTGAACTGTACACTTAAAAACTATTAAAACAGCAAATTTTAAGCCAAATCTCATGTATATATTCCTGGAGAAGGACATGTTAACCCACTCCAGTATCCTTGCCTGGAAAATCCCATGGACAAAGGAGCGTGGTTGGCTACAGTCCATGGGGTTGCAAAGAGTCAGACAGAAGTGAGCAACTAACACTTCACTTCATGTATATATTATCATATTTTAAAACAGCTTTAATTAAAGATAATTATGATAAATGTGGCCAGGAACAAGTGAAGTCTATAAACTGCTGAAAACCAAAAATTCCTCAGTGAGTAGTCAGCGGACTTCTGGGCTAGGCCTTCTAGAGTTGTGCCAAAACAGTTCCAAAGCACTTCTCCAATTAAAGACTGAGATAGTATGCATATATATTTTAAAATGCCCCCATGAAAAGATGCTCCTCATCACTAATCATTACAGAAATTCAAATCAAAACTGCAGTGAGATCCCACCTTACACCAGTCAGAACAGCCATCATTATAAAGTCTTAAAAATAGCACATGCTAGAGGAGGTGTGAAGAAAAGGGAATCTTCCTACACTGTTGGTGGGGATGTAAATTGGTGCTGCCACTGTGGAAGACCTGTATGAAGGTTCCTCAAAAAACTAAAAATAGAGTTGCCATATGATCCAACAATCTTACTCCTGGGCATATACTCATATAAAATGATAACTCAGAAAAGATACATGGACCCCTCTGTTCACAACATTATTCACAAGACATGGAAACAACTTATATGTCCATGGACAGATGAATGAATAGATGTGGTACATATATACAATGGAATATTAACTCAGCTGTAGAAAAGAATAAAATACTGCAATGTGCAGCAACATGGTGGACCTAGAGGTTATCATACTAAATGAAGTAAGAAAGAGAAAGACAAATATCATATGATATCACTTACATGCAGACTCTAAAACAAGCTTATCTATGAAACAAACAGTCTCACAGACATATTAAACAGACTTGAAGTTGCAAAGGGTGGGGTAGAGGAGGGAAAGAGTGGGAGTTTGGGATTAGCAGATGCAAATTTAGCCACTGGCCCACGAGGGGAGTCCAGAAGACTGTTGGTTTTTAATGACTAATATGGTAAAAGCAGGGTTCAGGAATCACACCTCTAGTTCTCATTTATTTTAAGCAAGCAAAAAGTTCTCACAGTCAACATTGTTGCCTCCTTCAAACTGATCAAATTTTACATAACTTAAGATCTACAGTTTTTTTTAAGTCTTCAGGTTCACTATTGTGAAATTAACTATATTTTAGTTATCTTTCCTAAAGTGTTAAGATATTACAATTGGCTCAATTACTGAAGCAAATTTGTGATAAAAATAAACTGATTGACATAGCAAGCAGACGTGTGGTCACCAAGGGAGAGAGGGTGGGGAAAGGATGGGAGTTCGACATTAGCAGATGCAAATTAATACATACAGGCTGGATAAACAACAAGATCCTATTGAATAAACCATAATGGGAAAGAATATTGGAAAAAGAATATATGTATGTATAACTGAATCACCTTGCTGTACAGCAGAAATTTAACACTAAACAAATCAATGATACTTTAATAAAGTTTAAAAAAAAAGTACCGAAACCTATTTTTAGTCAAAACCAACTAATAATTTCTTTGGTAAAATTATTCAATCCCAAGTATCTATCTTTAAATCAGAATGTGATCACTGGAAAAGTTTTGGTAACATTTCAATTCTTAACATTTTCACTGTTTATTGTTTTATTATGCCTCAAGATATACATTTTATATCAAATAGTATGTAATAAAAAGCTTAGCAAAAAAAAAATTCTGAGATAAATTACATCTAATTCTTTCAAGTTGAGTCTAGAATTAGCAAACATTTCATTTAAAATATAGTGTAGTGGGAAAAAGCTAGAATGAGTTAAAACAGCTAGATTTTAGTTGTAGATTTCCCCCTGCTGCTGCTGCTGCTAAGTTGCTTCAGTCGTGTCCGACTCTGTGCGACCCCAGAGACGGCAGCCCACCAGGCTCCCCCGTCCCTGGGATTCTCCAGGCAAGAACACTGGAGTGGGTTGCCATTTCCTTCTCCAATGCATGAAAGTGAAAAGTGAAAAGTGAAAGTGAAGTCGCTCAGTCATGTCCGACTCTTTGTGACCCCATGGACTGCAGCCTACCAGGCTCCTCCGTCCATGGGATTTTCCAGGCAAGAGTACTGGAGTGGGGTGCCATTGCCTTCTCCGTAGTAAGCAGAATAGCATTAAATAATTTACTTCACTACTCCAAGTTCAATTTGTCAAAGGCATTGGATTTGTTCATTTATACAAATTCCTGATCTAATTCCACATATACCTTAAACTTCTAAACCTTTATGGTCCCATTTACTTCTAAATCACCAATTATATAATGTTTTACCTTTTATCCTGGATTAGAAGAGCAGTTATTTGGAGAAAGAAATGGCAACCCACTCCAGTGTTCTTGCCTGGAGAAGTCCAGGGATGGGGGAGCCTGGTGGGCTGCCGTCTATGGGGTCGCACAGAGTCAGACACGACTGAAGCGACTTAGCAGCAGTAGCAGCAGTATTTGGTAGAAATGTTTATACCTTTCTGTCAGCATTTTAAAGTAATTTTATTGGGCTGTTTGATTAAATTCTGATCAGAATTGAACTGTTTCCTTATAAAGATAAAAGGGAACTTGGAAATGTGATTTGAAAGATGCCAGACCTTCACTGATTGCTGATTATATTTTTTCTGACTCTTAAGAGTCAGATATAGGGACTTCCCTGGTAGTCCAGTGGCTAAGACTCTGAGCTCCCAATGCAGAGGGGCCTGGGTTCAATTCCTGGTCAGGAAACTAGATCCCACATGCTGTGACTAAGACCTGGCACAGTCAAATAAATAAATATTAAAAAAAAAAAAAGTCAGATATAGAAGGTGCTAAGGTGGGAAAGAATGAAAGCAGGAGGAGAAGGGGATGGCGGGACAAGACGGTTGGATAGCATCACCAACTCAATGGACATGAGTTTGAGCAGACTCCAGGAGATGGTGAAGGACAGGGAAGCCTGGTGTGCTGTAGTCCATGGGGTCGCAAAGAGTCAGACATGACTGAGTGACTGAACAATACAAGGTGGGTAAAAGGGAACATGACCATGTGTGTAACATAGACGATACTTGCAGGACCAAAAATGAGGACTGTGGGTTAAACTGTTAACCTAAAAAAATACAAGAAGTCCCAACCCTCAGTACCTCAGAATGTGACCACATATGGAAATAGGGTCTTCGTAGATGTAGTCAAGTTATGATGAACTTACTAGGGTAGGCCCTATTCCACTATCACTAGTGTCCTTACAAAAATGGGAAATTTGAACACAAAGAGGAAAGGCTGAAAAGACACAAGAAGAATGCCATGTGAAGATGAAGGCAGAGCTAATGATGATGCTTCCATAAGCTAAGGAATTCCAAAAACTGCCAGCAAACCACCAAAAACTAAGACAGAGGCATATAACATATTGTCCCTCCCAACCCTTAGAAAGAACCAATCCTGCTGACACCATCTTGGACTTCCAGCCACTACAACTGTAAGATGTCTATAGTATAAGCTACCTAATTGTGACACTTTGTTATAGCAGCTCTAACAAATTAATACAAGGGGTCAGCAAACAGTATGGGGAAGAGTAAATATTTTAGGCTTTATGGGCCAGTCAGTCTCTAAACCACTAGTACTTAATACCACTGCTATTGTAGCATGAAACCAGCCAGAGACAATACACAAATGAATGAGTTTATGTATTGTGTGGTTCAGCACTTATTTATAAAATGGTAGTGGGCAGCACTTAGCCCAGAGTCCTTGGTTTGCTTACCCCTGAAATAGAGTATGCAGAAAATAAAAGAGTGGTTTGCTCTATAACCAAACTCCTCTCCCCCAGTGCTATAAACATACATATATGTGCCTATCAGGAAAGACCACCTTCGGGAGGAATGTAAAGGATATAAGGAAGGGAAAGGAGCCTGAATTGAGTGAATTTACACCCTAAGTCTACCACATTCAAAACTAGAAATGATGTTTAGCTTCGAAGTTTTTTCCAGCAGTGAAACTGCTGAAATCGTATTTTCAAAAAGTTAAATATTATGCTCATATGAACATAAACATGTCAAAGATTTTATCCAATTCATTAGTGAAAGAACCAGTAAGACATTTAGACAAGTTCAAAAAGAGAATTAGATTTTACAAATATACAGAGTCAGAAATGCTGAGATTAATTTTCTTATAGATATAAAACTGGCTAATATCTTTTTAGTTCAATTCAGTTCAGTTCAGTCTCTCAGTCATGTCCACCTCTTTGCAACCCCATGAATCGTAGCACGCCAGGCCTTCCTGTCCATCACCAACTCCCAGAGTTCACCCAAACTCATGTCTATCTATCGGTGATGCCATCCAGCCATCTCATCCTCTGTCGTCCCCTTCTCCTCCTGTCCCCAATCCCTCCCAGCATCAGGGTCTTTTCCAATGAGTCAACTCTTCACATGAGGTGGCCAAAGTATTGGAGTTTCAGCTTCAGCATCAGTCCTTCCAATGAACACCCAAGACTCATCTCCTTTAGGATGGACTGGTTGGATCTCCTTGCAGTCCAAGGGATTCTCAAGAGTCTTCAACACCACAGTTCAAAAACATCAATTTTCAGCGCTCAGCTTTCTTCACAGTCCAACTCTCACATCCATACACGACCACTGGAAAAGCCATAGCCTTGACTAGATGGACCTTTGTGGACAAAGTAATGTCTCTGCTTACATGCTATCTAGGTTGGTCATAAATTTCCTTCCAAGGAGTAAGCGTCTTAATTTCAGGGCTACAATCACCATCTGCAGTGATTTTGGAACCCAAAAAAATAAAATCTGACACTGTTTCTACTGTTTCCCCATCTATTTCCCATGAAGTGATGGGACCAGATGCCATGATCTTTGTTTTCTGAATGTTGAGCTTTAAGCCAACTTTTTCACTCTCCACTTTCACTTTCATCAAGAGGCTTTTGAGTTCCTCTTCACTTTCTGCCATAAGGGTGGTGTCATCTGCATATCTGAGGTTATTGATATTTCTCCCGGCAATCTTGATTCCAGCTTCTGCTTCTTCCAGCCCAGCGTTTCTCATGATGTACTCTGCATATAAGTTAAATGAGCAGGGTGACAATATACAGCCTTAACGTACTCCTTTTCCTATTTGGAACCAGTCTGTTGTTCCATGTCCAGTTCTAATTCTTGCTTCCTGACCTGCATACACGTTTCTCAAGAGGCAGGTCAGGTGGTCTGGTATTCCCATTTTCCACAGTTTATTGTGATCCACATAGTCAAAGGCTTTGGTAATAAAATATAATGCTTGGGTTATCTTTCCTACAAGCATTAAGTGAGTTGTATTACACTGGGCAAAATTCATTTGCATTGTTATGAGTGAGAATCATATGCATTACCATCATTTTTCCGTAAGATAAAGTCTATCCCTCTAGAGAATGGTAAAATAGATTAGTCAACAGAAAATCAGTCAGAGGTGTGCATTCCTGTAGAATCAGACAATCCCTGGAGGGCCTGCTAGAAAATGGCAAGCCTTCTCTGTCACCATGAAGTGGCATCATTGTACACCCACTGATTGCTTTTCCTCATTTTCAGACCATGGATGATTTTTCTTAACATTAAGCCAGACTGACTTTAGTTATTAAAGAAAGTTTCAGTTTTATACATCTGGCACACATGAGGAATAGTGAGTAAAACATTTAAATGTTCTATAAACAAAACATGTAAATAACTGTGTGGCAAGCTATGAACCCTGGAGAAGATGGAAAGTGGAATGTGGCATCAGGAAATTGAGAACAACTGACAACCTTGATTAATGTCATATATTAGTTACATTGGCACAAAGGAATACTCCTCCTCATATGACCTGCCTGTTTTTCCCTAAAAAGTGGATACTTCCCATCAACATCATCATCATAACAGCAATAACAATAATTTCAGCTAACATTCATTGAGAGCTCATTTTGTTCCAGGCACTGCTTTAAGGGCTTTACATATATTTTCTCATTTACTTCTTACAACAAATGTAACAGTATCCTAATTTTGCAAGTGAGGACACTGAGGCCCCAAATGGTTAAGTAACGTATTCAAGGTCACCTACCTAATAAGTGATAGAATTAAGACTTGGACAAAAGCACTCGAACACCAGTGCTTTTTATGTAACTCTCATCAGAGCCCTTTTTGGGAGAGAAACTTCACTGCAATTGCAGGATCTATCTACTTCCCAAGAATTAACAGAATAGAGCCTCCAATTCACCCCTTGGGAACCTTCAAAACCTAAGAGGAGGAAAATACTGTTAATAGTGGACAGAAGCCTGAGGTACTAAAGACTGATAAGAAGCATTTGAGAGCTGGGACTCATTTCTCATATAGATTGGAAGGAATTTCCTGAGGCAAAGTGGCAGACATATCACACAGTGTTGTATGTGTTCAGGGCAGCCTAAAAGAAGGGCTACAGAGGGAAGCTTAGAAGAGTAAGTAGAAGTCAACCACAAGATGGCAGTCAACTCTCAAAACATCAGGAAAAAAAAAAAAAAAAAAAACAGTAAATTTATCTGATCTGTTTGTCTCCTAATATGAAGGCAAAGGAACAGCCCCCTTCCTCTCTGCATATCTGCCATACCAGGACAGCAATGGTAAACAGGAGTGTAAGATTCAAAGGTGGTGGAGCTCCAGGAGACAAAGTCTAGGTTGTGGTCATATGAGTGGATACAGTGAAGTAAAGCTTTGAGCCTAAAGTGAATGGGTTGTCACAAGCACGTGATACTGAGAGTGATAGTAGGTTTTAGAGTAAGAGTTTATGAACTTTGAATAAATGAGGGAACACAACATGACACAGGTGCAAAGAACTGACTCACTAGGAAAGACCCTGATGCTGGGAAAGACTGAAGGCAAGAGAAGAGGACAACAGAGGATAAGATGGTTGGATATATCACTGACTCAATGGACATGAATTTAAGTAAACTCCGGGAGTTGATGGACAGGGAAGCCTGGCAGGCTGCAGTCCATGCGGTTGCAAAGAGATGGACATGACTGAGCGACTGAACTGAAGTGAACTGAACTGAATGTGACACAAATGATAGCCAAAAAAAACCTGTGTCTGAATGGTCTAGGCTTTTCTTTGACCTCATGTGTATAAAACTAATAGTCCTTCAGTACCTCCATCTAGCAACTCATGTTCTATGACCCTAATTATGTGCAATAGCTACTGGACAGCTATGAAATTTGAAATTCCATAGCAAAAAAAAAAAAAAAATGCCATTTGGTTGTTAACAAGAGCTTGGGATTCATTCCAATCCCAAAGAAAGGCAATGCCAAAGAATGCTCAAACTACCGCACAATTGCACTCATCTCACATGCTAGTAAAGTAATGTTCAAAATTCTCCAAGCCAGGCTTCAGCAATATGTGAACCATTAACTTCCATATGTTCAAGCTGGTTTAGAAAAGGCAGAGAAACCAGAAATCAAATTGCCAACATCCAATGGATCATCGAAAAAGCAAGAGAGTTCCAGAAAAACATCTATTTCTGCTTTATTGACTATGCCAAAGCCTTTAACTGTGTAGATCACAATAAACTGTAAAAATTCTGAAAGAGATGGGAATACCAGACCATCTGACCTGCCTCTTGAGAAACCTGTATGCAGGTCAGGAAGCAACAGTTAGCATTGGACATGGAACAACAGACTGGTTCCAAATAGGAAAAGGAGCACGTCAAGGCTGTATACTGTTACCCTGCTTATTTAACTTATATGCAGAGTACATCATGAGAAACGCTGGGCTGGAAGAAGCAGAAGCTGGAGTCAAGATTGCTGGAAGAAATATCAATAACCTCAGATATGCAGATGACACCACCCTTATGGCAGAAAGTGAAGAACTAAAGAGCCTCTTGATGAAAGTGAAAGAAGAGACTGAAAAAGCTGGTTTAAAGCTCAACATTCAGAAAACAAAGATCATGGCACCTGGTCCCATCACTTCATGGGAAATAGATGGGGAAACAGTGGAGACTGTGGCCGACTTTATTTTTCTGGGCTCCGAAATCACTGCAGATGGTGACTGCAGCCATGAAATTAAAAGACACTTACTCCTCGGAAGGAAAGTTATGACCAACATAGACAGCATATTAAAAAGCAGAGACATTACTTTGTCAACATAGGTCTATCTAGTCAAGGCTATGGTTTTTCCAGTAGTCATGTATGGATGTGAGAGTTGGACTGTAAAGAAAGCTGAGTGCCAAAGATTTGATGTTTTTGAACTGTGGTGTTTGAGAAGACTCTTGAGAGTCTCTTGGACTGCAAGGAGATCCAACCAGTCCATCCTAAAGGAGATTGGTCTTGGGTGTTCATTGGAAGAACTGATGTTGAAGCTGAAACTCCAGTACTTTGGCCACCTGATGCGATGAGCTGACTCATTTGAAAAGACCCTGATGCTGGGAAAGATTGAAGGTGGGAGGAGAAGGGGACGACAGAGGATGAGATGGTTGGATGGCATCACCGACTCAGTGGACATGAGTTTGGGTGAACTCCAGGAGTTGGTGATGGACAGGGAGGCCTAGCGTGCTGCGGTTCATGAGGTCGAAGCATCAGACACGACTGAGTGACTTAACTGAACTGAATGGATACTTCATTTTACCACAACTGTAAATCCATTAGAACTGGAAGGGTAAGTCACTCAGTCATATCCAACTCTTTGAGACTCCATGGACTATAGCCCACCAGGCTCCTCTGTCTGTGGAATTCTCCAGGCAAGAATACTGGAGTGGATAGCCATTCTCTTCTCTAGAGGATCTTCCCAATCCAGGGATCAAAGCCTGTTCTCCTGCATTGCAGATGGATAATTTACCATCAGAGCCACCTGGGAAGCCCATAAATCCATTAAGCTTACCTTTATTACATAGTAGGCCTGCGTTTTCTCCTCTTCTCCTTCAGGAGGCAGCATAACAACAGTAAGAATTTCATATCTATTCTTCAGCTTATCAATTTTACTTAGCCGCTCATGAAACTCAGCACTAACATGAAAAGAAAAATTAAACACTGAAAAACAAACAATATACTTTTTTAAAGGACTATACTGTTCTTAGAGAAGATGTCTGTATTTGTGTTACTACTGAAACAGTTTAATAAGGTTCTCACTTTGCAGTTTTACATTTCAGTTTGAAAATAAGAAATCAGTCCTGAATATTCATTGGAAGGACTGATGCTAAAGCTGAAACTCCAATACTTTGGTCACCTGATGTGAAGAACCAACTCATTGGAGAAGACCCTCTCACCCTGAAGGTGAGAGGAGAAGGGGACGACAGAGGATGAGATGGCTGGCTGGCATCACTGACTCCTTGTATATGAGTTTGAGTAGGCCCTGGGAGTTGGTGATGGACAGGGAAGCCTGTTGTGCTGCAGTCCACGGGGTGGCAAAGAATTGGACATGACTGAGCAACTGAACTGAACTGTGAAAGGTCTCAGATTTCACCCTATTTAAAAGCTAGCAAGTTAGTCTGCCACTTTCATGGATGCTGGCAGAAAACACAAGATATCTGGGTCACAGGAAAAGGACTTTACCACTCATTGGCATACCAAGTAGCATGAGCTGCCTATTTGCATTGGTTCCCCTTGCTCTTGAAGTCACATGAAAGTGAGGAGGGGATCAAATGGATGCTGCACATACAGTAGGTTTATGTCACAACTGAAGAACTCAAGCTTAGCTGATCCAAATATTTCATAATGGGAAATAAGCAAACATACCTAACCTTTGCTCCGGAGGGAGATACTATCTCTAGCTCACAAGGCTATTCACTATCCAAATATCCTTTAAAAGATAGTCCTATGCAAATCAAAACCACAATAAGATATCACTTCACACCCGTGAGGATGGCTACTATCAAAGACAAAAATAATAATAATAAAGTATTGGTGAGGGTGTAGAGAAACTGAACCTTTAAGAACTCTTGGTGGGACAGTAAAATGATGCAACCACTATGAAAAATATGGCAGTTCCTCAAAAAGTTAAAAATAAAATAGTCGTATGATCCAGTCATCCTACTCCTGGGTATATATCCTAAAGAACTGAAAATGGTTTTCAAAGACATGTGTGCACATCGATGTTCATATATTATTCACAATAGTTCACAATAGCCAAGAAGTGGAAGCATGGGTGAGTCTTGCAGACATTATGCTAAATACAATAAGCCAGTCAAAAAAGACAAATATCAATACTACATGATCCACTTATGTGAGGCATCTAGTGTAGTCAAATTCATACAGGCAGAAAAAACAGTGGCTATCAAGGGCGAGGGGAAGGGGAAAATGCAAAGCTAATATTTAATGGGTATAGAGTTTCAGTTTTACAAGATGAAAAAGTTCTAGAGATCTGTTGCTCAAAAATGTGAAAATACTAATACTACTATCTATACATTTTTAAATGGTTAAGATAAATTTTAGGTGTTTTTCACCAAAATTTTTTTAAAATATGGTCCAGAACAGGATAGCTATTGCCTCTTCTCTCAAGGTATGCAGAAATATGAGAAACTTTTGGAGAATTATCTCCTGAGATTTACAGCCTTAAAACTGCTGGTTACTTTCTTCCTTTTATTCCAGTAAATTTATATTTTTAAATCATTTTTAACTTATTTTGTAATAATACTAATAATGCTAATATATGTACAGCAACATGGAGACTCATTTGCCTGCTATAGCTTCATGAAAATAAGCCTTCTAACCATAGTGAAAAGAAATCTTCAACATACTAGGTTCCTACTCCTAAAGAAAGTTGATGGTAAAATATAGTAAGTATCAGAAGTTATAGCTTTGCTTATTTTTAAGTATTAATATTGTTTCATCAGAAAATATTTACTCATCCTTTATGTGATTGTAAAAGACAAGACTTGTTGGCCTTCCAGCTTAAGATGGTGGACCAAGCACAAACATGTCTCCTCCTTCCTAAAACAGAAAATATTAAAAGGAAAAAAAACCTACCACAGCTCTGGAAACAAGAAAGATATATTTCTTTATGAATGAAAAAGTGGAAAACAAATGTGATATGACTGAGAGGAGGAAAAAAAGGAGATACAGAAGATTATGCAGAAATAAGAGTCACTTTCATGAAAGAAGTCTGTAGAAAATTTTTTTCTAGAGAAAAATAAGAAATTTACTAAAACAGATGCAAGAAAAAATACAAGATCCACACTGTCCCATAACCAATAAATAAACTGAACCAACAGTTCAACTGAACTAAATCTTCCTCAAAAAACTCCAGATGTCCAAAGGCTTTACCGGTGAGGTGTTTGAAAATTCAAGATGTAATTCTGCTCTTTTACAAACTTACCTAGAGTATAGGAAAAAAAGAAACACAAAAATCATTTTATAAAAGTAGATGTAACCTTAATAACCTGATAATTTGACAAGGACAGGAGAGAAAGCAACTATAAGCATAGAATGTAAAAATTATATAAAAATATTAGCAAACAAAATCTAGATACATACAAAATATAATACGTGACAGTTACATTTACTACAAGAAGGTAAGTTAGTTTAACTTTGAAAAAGTGATCAATATACAGTTTTCAATTATACTAACAGATTGAAGAAGCTATATCATATCAATGACTAAAAAAAAATCACATAATAAAAGTCAACATTCATTTCTGATTAAACAAATTAAAACAACCTCTTATCAAAGAATGAAAATAGATGGGATCTCTCTTAATATTGTAAAAAGAATCTCAAAAAACATTATAGTAAACTTGATACTTAATGATAAAACAATGAACACTTTCCCTTTGAGATCAAGCACCTGCAAGACAAGGGTACCTGCAATCACCATTACTATTCGGCATTGAACTGGAGGTTAAATAGCAAGGACGATAAAGCAAGAACAAGAAAAGTTATAGAGGTTGAAAAGGAAGACACAAAACTGTTGTTTGCAAATGATGTCAATTAAATACCTGGAAGGTAGAATCTACAGATCAACTGTTAGAATTAATAAAAGTTTAAGCAAGGTTGCTGAATACTTAATGAAACCAACTGCATTTCTACATACCAGCAACAAATCAAATATGAAATGCTTTAAAAAGAGATTAACATTGACAGTAACACTTAAAAAGTAGCATGTAATCCAGAAATAAATCTTATACAAGATAGGTGAAATCTCTAGGGGAAAATTGCTTCAGTAAATGCAGCTGTTGGGTATCCATAAGGGAAAGCATGTTATTGGACCCTTGGGCATGTGTGCATACTCAGTTGCTTCAGTCATGATCGACTCTGTGCGACCCCATAGCCATAGCCCAATAGGCTTCTCTATCCATGGGATTTTCCTGGAAAGAATACTGCAGTGGGTTGCCATGCTCTTTTCTAGGGGATCCTCCCAACTCAGGGGGGATCTTGGGTCCCCCTGCAGGATCCTGAACCCACATCTCCTGCATCTCCTGCATAGCAGGCAGATCCATAAGGGAAAACATGTTATTGAACCCTTACCACGAACTATATATAAAAATCAATTCCAAGGGAATTGGTGATCTTAACGTAAAATGATAAATCTGCAGAACAAGGAGTTAGCCTAAGGAAATAGAGAGAGAGAGAGAAGCATATATTTGCTACTAAAATGTGGCCTATGTTTTATATTAATCTTCCCTGGTGGTTCAAACAGTAAAGATTCTGCCTGCAATGCTGGAGACCCAGGTTCAATCCCTTGGTTGAGAAGATCCCTTGGAGAAGGAAATGGCTACCCACTCCAGTATTCTTGCCTGGAGAATTCCATGGACAGAGGAGCTTGGCAGGCTACAGTCTATAGGGTCGCAAAGAGCTGGACATGACTGAGCACACACACACATTATATTAATAGCCTTTTCAAACAAATAAGAAAAAGATGGATATCCAAGGTGGTGGAGGGAACAGTCAGTTCTTCTAACACTACTCATGTTTTCAAAATTCATTAGCAATATTTAAAAATTCTAATTATTACCTTATATTTTGCCGTTCTTGATCAACATATCTTATTTGTGATGCAAGCATTGTTTTGTGAACCTTAATTTCTTCGGTCCGTTCTTCCATAGCTTTGTGTAACTGTTGTTTTCTTTTTTCCAGAGAAAGAACTTCTTCTGCCTTACTGTGAAGCAGTTCTCGAGTACGTTTAACTTCAAGTTTTAAAAGATTGTCTTCTATAATCAAATCCTATAAACATAACAAAATCATCAAATATTGAAACAATTATTTGTATAACCAATCCAAAATATGTTTCTTTGTTATTTCTATAAAAGTCAAACTTGGAAATAGAATTTTTTCTAATTTGACTATTTTCCAAGATATTAATTAGGGTTAAGTTTAGATTGCTCTGAGTCATAATTCTGCTTTTTCCTTTTATTTTAAGAGAAGGGTTTATAACTATTCCAACTTTTATTATAATGTTATTGTAAATTCAAGTTTTACTATTAATAAAAAAACAAAATGAAGTTATTCCTAAAATTGAAAGTTACAATATCCAGAAAATATATGATGCCCTATGGATAAGCATTTTTATATTTTAAACTAATTCTTACAAGATAAAGTATAAATACATTTTTATTTTAAAATAGTTCAATCATAAGTAGAATACTGAAGGAGAGTCATGAGTAGAATAGAGTACAGAAGCAGAAGAGATTAAGAAGAGGTGGCAGGAATACAAAGAACTGTACAAAAAAAAGATCTTAATGACCTGAATAACCACAAGGTTGTGGTCACTCACCTAGACTTGGACATCCTGAAGTGTGAAGTGGGCCTTAGGAAGCATTACTACAAACAAAGCTAGTGGAGGTGATTGAATTCCAGCTGAGCTATTTCAAATCCTAAAAGATTAAGACTTTTAAAGTACTGCACTCAATACACCAGCAAATTTGGAAAACTTAGAAGTGACCACAGGACTGGAAAAGTCAGTTTTCATTGGAATCCCAAAGAAGGACAACGCCAAAGAATGTTTAAACTACCAAACAGTTGTACTCATTTCACATGCTATCAAAGTTATGCTCAAAATCCCTCAAGCTAGGCATTAATAGTATGTAAACCAAGAACGTCTAGATGTGCAAGCTGGGTTTCAAAGAGGCAGAGGAACCAGAGATCAAATTGCCAATATGTCTTGAACCATGGAGAAAGCAAAGGAGTTCCAAAAACAAAAAAAAATCTGATACATTAACTACACTAAAGCTTACTGCGTGGTTCAAAACAAACTGTGGAAAATTCTTAAAGAGATGGGAGTACCAGACCACCTTACCTGCCTGTGAGAAACCTGGTATGCAGGTCAAGAAGCAACAGTTAGAACCAGACATGGAACTGACTGGTTCAAAATTGGAAAAGGAGTATGACAAGGCTGTATATCGTCACCCTACTTATTTAACTTATATGCAGAGTACATCATGTGAAATGCTGGGCTGGATGAATCACAAGCTGGAATCAAGATTGCTGGGAGAAATATCAACAACCTGAAATATACAGCTGATACCACTCTAATGGCAGAAAGTGAAGAGGAACTGAAGAGCCTCTTGATGATGTGAAAGAGCAGAGTGAAAAAGCTGGCTTGAAACTCAACATTCAAAAAAGTAAGATCATGGCATCCAGTCCCATCACCTCATGGCAAATAGAGGTGGAAAAAATGGAAGCAGTGACAGATCAGATTTTCTTAGGCTCCAAAATCACTGCAGACAGTGACTGCAGCCATGAAATTAAAAGGGAAGCTGTGACAAACCTTAACCTGGTGACTCAGTGGTAAAAAATCCGCCTGCCAGTACAAAAGATGTAAATTCAATCTCTGGGTTGAGAAGATCCCCTGGAGAAGAAAATGGCAACCTGCTCAAGTTCATGCCTGGGAAATCCCATGGACAGAGGAGCCTAGTGGGCTATAGTCCATGGAGTCACAAAGAGTCGGACATGACTTAGTAACTAAACAACAACAATGACAAACCTAGACAGTGTATTATAAAAGCAGAAACACTGCTTTGCCAACAAAGGTCCTTATAGTTAAAACTGATTTTTCCAGTAGTCATTATGGATATGAGAGTTGGACCATTAAAGAAGGTTGAGAGCCGAAGAGTTGATGCTTTCGAACTGTGGTGTTGGAGAAGACTCTTGAGAGTCCCTTGGACTGCAAGGAGATCAAACCAGTCAATTCTAAAGGAAATCAACCCTGAATATTCATTGGTAGGACTCATGCTGAAGCTGAAGCTCTAACACTTTCATCATCTGATGCAAAGAGCCAACTTATTGGAAAAGACTTGGATGCTGGGAAAGATTGAAGGCAGGAGAAGAAGAGGATGACAGAGGATGAGACAGTCAGATAGCATCACCAACCAATGAACATGAGTTTGAGCAAGCTCCAGAAGTTGATGATGTACGAGGAAGCCTGGCTTGCCATAGTGCATGGGGTTGCAAAGAGTCAGACATGGCTTAGTGACTGAACAACAACAGAGTACTGACGCAAGATCACACTTAATAGATCAATTTTCAGAAGAGAAAGCCCAGAAAAAATACTCCAGAATATAAGATTTTACTATTTCAAGACAAAGCTTGTTATTTAGAGCAAAGATTAAACCCCCATATCTCATATGTACCAGAAATAAATTCCAGATGAATGAAAGAACTTAATGTAAGAGATGAAACCAAATGCAACCACTAGAAATAGTAAATATTTTTAGTGTGACTAAAAAGTTTCTAAGCATAAAAATTATACAGGGAAAAACACTTAAACATACGATGTTTAAAAAAAGTTTTATGGAAAAAAACTGAATAGAAGTTTAAAGACAATGGGACAAATACTTATGAGTTAATATACAAAGATCTTTTCCCAAGTATTTTAAAAACATAAACCACCTAATGGAAATATATGCAAGAAAATGAACTAGAAATCCAAAAGAAAAATTATAGAAAATAACATAGCAGAAAAAATGCTTAAACATTTCCAATGAAACATAAATATTTAAAATTTTATGCTTAAAATGTTTTAAAATGTTCACTAACTTTAAAATGCAGGCTTCCCTGGTGGCTCAGATGGTAAAGTGTCTGCCTGCAATGTGGGAGACCCAGGTTCAATCCCTGGGTCGGGAAGATCCCCTGGAGAAGGAAATGGCAACCCACTCCAGTACTCTTGCCTGGAAAATTTCATGGATGGAGGAGCCTGGTAGGCTACAGTCCGTGGGGTTGCAGAGAGTCGGACACGACTGAGCAACTTCACTTCATTCACAACTTTAAAATGCAGACTAAAAACAATGAAATACTATGTTTGCCCATCAAACTAACAGTAATTTTATACATTATATTATCCAGCCCTGGTGGTGGTGAATAAAATAGAATGCTTATACATTGCTGGTGGAAGTATTAGTTGAACATTCTAGAAGGAAAATGGTTTAAAAATAGTTTCAAGATACTAGAAATATACATTCTTCTGAACCATAATTATACAGCTAGAAATTTATCCTAAGGAACTATATGAACAACTATACAATGAAATATGTGCACAGTACATGAGAGTACTATCTATAATAGCCAAACATTGAAAAAAAATACATATCTAAAAATAGATAGTCAAATAAATTATAGTAACTTCATGCAATGGGGTGTAGGAAGTCTTTAAAGATATTTAATGTTTAGAAAACATGTATCATATATTTTTAAATTTTTGAATACAATATATAAATCCATTTTCTTTAAAAGACTGAAAAACGATAATATACTGTGTAACACTGCTTATTATCTGTACAGTGATTATAGTGACATTTTTTTCCTTTATAATTTGGTATATTTAAAATTTTTTCTACAATTAGCATGAAAATATGTGGATTTTAATATTATATATAAACATGACTTTATTGCACCTGTTTTAAAGCTTTGGCTTTAGTAAGTTCTTTCTCTGATCTGTCATTGAAAAGAGTTAGTTCATTTATTTTGGTCATGAGGGACTGTTTTTCATCACGATATTTACTATTTGACTTCTTGGTAAAGTAAAGATCATTCTGTAAAGAGGAAAAAAGGTACATAAATACATATTTTAAATAACAATATTACATGCATGACACATTGAATTATATGCTCCATTAAATATTTATAATAATCAGATTTTTAAATCTCACCCCTTCATACTCTGACATCTCTAATAAGATATATACACTTTCATTTTTATTATTTGTTGATGTTTGGGTTCAGTTTGATTTTAGTAATTCTAGGAAATATCAGGTATGATTACCATTCAAACTGAATTATTAAGTGATTGCCATTTATGGGAAGACATGGGAGGGCAGAGTTCAAGTTTTGTTTAAATACAGGGTTCACCTTCTGGATTTCATCATTTGATTCAACCCAAGCCCCAGAAGGTAAAAATGTTAACAGTCTGAGAAAGCAAAGGGTTTTGGTTAACTACAAGCTCTGGAATTAGACGGTCTTAATTACTTATCCGGAGAAGGAAATGGCAACCCACTCCAGTGTTCTTGCCTGGAGAATCCCAGGGACAGGGGAGCCTGGTGGGCTGCAGTCCATGGGGTCGCTAAGAGTCGGACACGACTGAGCGACTTCACTTTCACTTTTCACTTTCATGCATTGGAGAAGGAAATGGCAACCCACTCCAGTGTTCTTGCCTGGAGAATCCCAGGGACGAGGGAGCCTGGTGGGCTGCCATCTATGGGGTCGCACAGAGTCGGACACTACTGAAGCGACTTAGCAGCAACAGCAATTACTTATCAGCCATCCAATGCCTGTGGGCAACCTATTCTTCCTTAGTTTCCTCATTTCTAAAATGGAGATGATAACAACACCTACCTACCTGGGCTGTTGTGGAAGGTTTAAGAAGTTACTGTAATATGTGCAACAATGTTTGACACAGGGAAATGGAGTTATGATTATTATGTATATAATCACATATTGCTGAAGAGAAAAATACTAGATAAGATCTAATTCCATCGACTGAATGAATGGGTCATACATACTCATCAGTCTTCCAGCTTTATACAAGTTTGCATCCTCCCTCCCTGGTCAGACAGTAAAGCGTCTGTCTACGATGTGGGAGACCTGGGTTTGATCCTTGGGTTGGGAAGATCCCCTGGAGAAGGAAATGGCAATCCACTCCAGTACTATTGCCTGGAAAATCCCATGGACAGAGGAGCCTGGTAGGCTACAGTCCATGGGGGTCACAAAGAGTCGGACACGACTGAGCGACTTCACTTCACTTCACTTCCCACCCAGAACTAGAATGAGGTTTGCTCTCTTTGTCCTCCTTAGTCCCTCTTATGGGACCTAAAGCAAAAAGTTTCTAGTGCCAAGATCTCTCTCCCTTTCCCCTCTCGCTTCCTATCTCCCTTGCTTCCTCCCTCCCCTACCTTTCTCACTGCCTGTATTTCTCTGAACAATCAGAACCTAAGATTGAAACAAGACAAGATTTCTTTTTTCACATAAAGATATGACTTCAAAAAATTAACTTTTAGAATTAAAATATTAATTTAAGGTAATTTTCAACTAGAGGAAATTTGTTATTCAAAATAAGAGATGGAGTGGCATGGGGAAGAGAATGTAGAATGACTTTACAATCTAACACTACTATCGAGAAGATTAAACCTTCATTAGAAAGTTAACTAGCTTTAATATCTTTAAAAATTCACTTGTATGTCTATTAATTTATTCACCTGTCAAAACCAGAGTTGGGATAGGCATAAGTGCTAGCCTACTGTGTCATGGACAGAGCCCCATGGTAGTTAAAACGGGAAACACTAGAACCACTCTCACACAGCAAAACAGACACAATTGAGTTAGCATCAAAAAACACATCCAAATATGAAAGTCATCCTCCTATCATTCTATAGCACCAATATTCTCATATTCTATGTAATTAAAATAATACCATTTATTGAGAACAGACTAAATGCACTGTTAAGATACACATTGCTTCTAATTCTCCTAAATGTCCTAAAATAATATCAAATATTTTTTTCCATTTAAAAATGAGTAAACTAAGACTCAGAAAGGTTAAAAAAGCAGTACTGTGCTGTGCTAAGTCACTTCAGTTCTGTCCAACTCTATATAACCCTAAGGACTGCAGCCTTCCAGGCTCCTCTGTCCACGGGATTCTCCAGGCAAGAATACTGGAGTGGGCTGCCATGCCTTCCTCCAGGGGATCTTCCCAACCCAGGTAGTTAGGTATAACCTTGACATTCAAAACCAGTTCTGATTCCAAAACATGTGCTCCTATTATTAAACCAAGGAAATAGTCTTTTGAAAATTTAATCAGGCTATAAACCACTCGAAACCAATATTTTGTCATGTTGAATTTTTTTTTTCTTTCCTAATTTAAAAAAGTAATAGCTCCCTTTCACCTTTGTAGACCTTAAGGAATTCAGGGCAATTTTTCATTTAACCACTAGAGGACATTCATCACTAGCCTTTCCAGCTGTTCAACATTTAAAATTGGAGTTCTCCCCCCATTCAGATCCATGCTTTCAGGCCTTCACTCTTGCCAGTTAAACATTAGCATAGGTTCTATATTACATAGGTTCCCCTAACACAGGTTTTATATTACCATAAACATATTAAAGTACTTAAGGATGAAGAACATTTTTAACCTTATTAACAAAATAGAGTCATATGAAATATGTAACTAAGTAAATATTTGAATAACAAAAGAAGACCCATAAAAAAGCAGCTTCTTTTAGATGCCACTTTAGTGATAAAAAGCAATCAAGTTATTACGGGAGACACATAATAGAAACTAGAACTTATCAATTTTTTAAATCATGTACCATTTAAGACTATTTTTAAGTTACATGGACCAAGGATCAAATCCTCACCGTGAAATCATGAACAAGTTACTTAATCTGTAAAACAGGTAATAATATCTTCCTCACAAGACATTTATAAGGATTAAATGAAATAAAACTCTAAAGACATAGACATAGCATACATCAAATGCATAATCAATGGTAACGTTATTTTCATATTTCATATTTCATGAATTTCTCATATTCATATGAAAATGTAAGCACAGAAATACGGGCATTAGTTCATACATTTATTACATATGTGGGTAGCTTGGCAATCATCCTATCCAAAGTCAGTCTTAGGAACATGTTAACATAAAATGACTAATAATTAGGATATTTGAAGCATAAAAAGTATTTTAGCTAAGTTACATGAAGCTTCTTGATCTGTGTTTCCAAAAGGCAAAGTGCAGATTTTTTCTCTTCCAATGTCTTCTGAAGTTCAACAGTTTTTGCTTCAAGGGCTTGTTTTTCTTCTGAATTAATGTCTCCCTTTAAGCGCGACATTCGGCGTTCTACTTGTTGAATGTAAAAATCCTGTTACAGGTTTTAAAGAACGTTAGTAGGGAGAAACAGTTAAAACCATTTTTTAGATGCAAACACACTGTAAATATTTTCATGAGTTTGGTCTGATGTCATCATTTACTAAAGTCACTTTAATTCTCTAGTGATGAAGTCCTTCTTACTCCAAAGGGAGAAAGAGTAAACTATTCTTCAACAACCAGAGTATATGATAATAACACACACTAATCTTAAAATATAATAGAGCAGTTAGGTGGGTATTTATTGTACTATCATGATAGAACATCAGTAAATCTACTAGGTTTACATGGACGTGGATTTTGGAGGGTATTTTTCTACAGAGTACAAAAAAGAGTCACAGATTGTTAGCCATGAAAGGCTCAAATACGATGAACTTTTAAACAATATTTTGAAAATTACACTTCAGCATCTGTAATTCTGAGAAATTAAGAATATATAAGAGGCAAAAATTAAGATGTAGAGAGGGAGGACATTAAACAATTAACATGGGACAGAATATGATAAAGAGAACCAAAAAGGAAAACTTTAAAAATACTTTTAACCTATTGGTCCAGGGACAGGGGTGGAGAGGCTGATGTATGCATAACATACAGTTTTGCAGGGGTTTTAGGAATTATTTTTCTTGTTTTTTTGGCTGCACCATGCAGCATGTAGGATCTTAGTTCCCTGGCCAGAGATGGAACCCACACCCCCTGCAGTCTGTAGCATCTGTCTATGCCAACCTCAAGAGTTCATAGAAATCTTTTTCTTAGGACACTGCGGTATCTTGACCATCACAATTATGACAAATCAGTATGAAGACATTCATAAGAGTAACATCTACCTGAGCGTACATAATTTCTTGCTGCTGCAAGGTTTCAAAGTCCAGTTTATGTAACTGATGGTTGAGGTGCTTTAGAGAAGAACGGGTTCCTTCAATTTCAGATACGAGAGCTTTTTCTTTCATTGTTTCAGTCTGTAATTCCTGAACTTTCTTAAATAACACATCTTTCACTATGTTCAACTGAACTTCTACTTCCTGATAATAAGAATAACAATGATTAATGTAATATAATACCTTTAAATGTTTTACTGAATGAATATTATAATTTAGGGGCTCATCAATGAACCCTCATTTTAGCCCTAGAGAGTATAAAGCCCTTCTTACAATTTCAACACATTCCCAACATTGCTTGTAGTCTACTCTCATCCACTATTCCTGTATCATATACCTTGATATGTCATATACTCTGTGTCACCTTAGCCTTAGAACTTGACCATTTTTCACTGGTTTCTTTAGAATATAAAGTACATTGAAGACACACAGCTTATAAGTTCCCAAAGTTTACTAAAGTCTTGAAAATGTTAAGGGAAGAACTCTCCCACCTTCTTTTCAGCACTATTCAGTGGTGAGCAGATAAATGCTTAACCACCAGGATTCTAGGAGATGGGAGGTTAGGAGGAAGAGGCTGATTTCCATAATTATTTATATTCCCACTAAGGCCAATTTCAAGCTACTCATATGATTCCTCTGCTGCTAAGTCACTTCAGTCGTGTCCGACTCTGTGCGACCCCATAGATGGCAGCCCACCAGGCTCCCCCCTCCCTGGGATTCTCCAGGCAAGAACACTGGAGTGGGTTGCCATTTCCTTCTCCAACGCATGAAAGTGAAAAGTGAAAGTGAAGTCGCTCAGTCGTGTCCGACTCTTAGCGACCCCATGGACTGCAGCCTACCAGGCTCCTCCATCCATGGGATTTTTCAGGCAAGACTACTGGAGTGGGGTGCCACTGCCTTCTCCAACCTTAAAAGCATAGACAACAGTAAAGTGTAGAAAACTAATTTAGAAGTGATATGTGCTGAGTACTTTTTACTTTGTTTCTAATATAATTTATTTAATTGTGAGTCTATATAATTTGATTTTTAATAGTAGCTACATTTAGCAGCTAACTTATAAAATTCCAGAAAATTTAACTATCAGCTTTTGTGAGCTGGTAAGCACTGGCACCAACACACTACTGGCACTATTCCTTACTCACATTTTGCCCGCAGCTGACTTCCCTACCCATGCAGTCCACTAGGAAACAGAAACCAGTACCCCAGTTTCACTTCTCCCGTCTCAGGAGGCAGGTCTGTCTTGACCTCAAAGTGTCACATTAATGTATTCTAGGCTTCAAATAGATCTCTTCTAGGCTTCAGATAGATCTCACATGCCAAGATGTATTGAAAGCTCTCATTTTAGAATGTTGAAATAATTTCCCTCTGTCCTCTTATACACAGGTAAGCATATTTCTCTTTGGTTTCCAATGAACCTCAATATGTAACAAAAGAAGTCTGTGACTGGCACATGTGAATTTTCACAAATGAAGAAACCTAATAATCTGATATACAAGATTATAAAATACATTGCTTTTCATATAATAGAAAATTTTCACTGGGTTCAGGACCTTCTCAATGACTGCCTGGCTGAGTTTTAAAGTCAGTGCTTGGTGGTAAATAAGTCAGCAAAACATATAGGGCTGAGATTTTTCCCAAACAAACAAACAAAACCCCAAGAACACAGCCCTGCTCACACATGCAGCCAACCTTACTATTTATTAATTCAGCTAATTTCTTTTTAAATATCACTAGTTTTTAATTCTTTCTTCAGAAGGTTTATTTCATATAAAATTCACAGTCTTTAAGATTTCTAATAAGCTCCAATACTGTCCCATTTCATGTGCTAACAGAAAATCATGCTTTCTGAGGGGAAACAGTCATAACATCTTTTTAAATAATGTTTTATGATTTGGACTCAAATACCACTCAAATCAAGATTGTTGCATGACATTGTCACTCAGGATTTTAAACATACAACAGCACACTAAGGAAGCTGGATTCTATCCAAATATAAATGAAACCATACTTGAAACAAGCCTCTGCAAATGGGAGATTCTACAAGCACCTTGAACTGCCCTTCCTTTTCCCCCATTAGACAAAAAAGAATTAAAGCAAGAAGTAGTGCCTACACAGTGCCTATGGTGATAGGTCACACAAATCATTTGGAGTTTTCAAAGAGGAAATGGCAAACTAGCCTATTCCAGTTCCTCAAAAATTGGCTTTAATGCTACCAGAGTGCCGAACAGATTTCGGTAGAAAGGGGGTGCCAGTGAAGTTAGTAAGGTGTTAGCATTTATAAGCCCATTTACCAATAATGGTACCAAGCTGGAAGAGGTTAAAGAGACAGCAGATGCTGAAGAAATATATGTAATGAATGCAGACCACTGGGAGGGAATTGGATCACAAGCAAAAAATGATAGGCAGGTAGAAATCAGTTGTAAAACAAGGGCATTTTTCAAGATACATTTGCAATTTAAGAAAATACATATGGATAGCAAACAGGGACAAGGACACAGTAGGGCATTGGGAGGACATGGAATCTCAGAGGATCTACCTTTCAGAGACGACATCAAAGTTAAATGCTGGAAGTGAAGCAAATGGAGAATTAAGAGCTTAAAATAAAAAGAGGTTCAACGACTCAACAATCTAATTACAAATGTGATTACCTCAGAAATCACAGCTTTATTAAAAGACCTCCTGCTCATCTGATCTCAAGAGTCTAATTTATTCACTATTACTAAATTTGCTGTAATTTTTTTAAAACTGAAACTAAATTTTACCTTCGCGCCTCTTTCTTCCTCCCTTAGCATGTCTTCCAAGTTGGTAGCTTTCTCCTCTACAGACATAGTTTTCTCAGTTATCTCCTTTAATTTTTTTCTTACAATCTGATTATGATTTTTAATTTTGCCTAACCTATAGAGAATTATGAGGAAAAAGCAGAAAACATGTCTAAAAGATATTTAATGCAAACAAACAAAGAACAGTTTATCCTAAGATTTCTTCATATAATGTGAAGCTTCTTTTGCCATAAACCTTTTCATACCAGCATATATTTAGTAGGTCATACAAATATTGCTCTTAAGGCTTTATATTGAAAAACTCAGGAAAAATTGTTTAGGTTTAATAACCTAGTAGCTATAATTTTATAGTTATTGAACCAAAAAACCAATATTCAATAATTTTTCTAGAAATATTAAAAAACTA
Organism: Bubalus bubalis; assembly: GCF_019923935.1. NCBI lineage: Eukaryota > Metazoa > Chordata > Mammalia > Artiodactyla > Bovidae > Bubalus > Bubalus bubalis. The sequence continues at coordinate 131,763,151 of NC_059157.1, read as the reverse complement.
CAAACATTCTTAAATATCTTTTTTCTTACCTTGCTGTTTCTTCATTAATGTCCATCTTTACTTTGGAAATATTTTTCCTCAGAGCTTCTAAATCACTGGAACTTCTATTCACAGTGGCTTTTAAAGAATCCAGCTATTTATTAGTTAACAGACAGAAATTATATATTTACTCTATAACTTATAATTCCATTTCTGAGAATTTTTATTCTGAACACATTCATTTCTAACCTACATAACAGTGACAAACATAATAACCATGTTTCTGTAACATATTTAACAATTTTTCTTTTTGATCTGATAATAAATTTCAAATGACTTATAAGATACTGACAAATTATAGAGATCTACATATATGAGTTAAAAGCACATAGAACAAAAGCTTCACAACATTGCATTTGGCAATGATTTCTTGGCTATGACACCAAAGGCACAGACAATCAAAGAAAAATAGACAAGTTTGACTTCATTAAACTAAAAATTTTTGTACAGCAAAAGTAATATCAACAGAGCAAAAAAGCAATACAAAGAATGAGGGGGAAGTAACTACAAATTATATATCTGATAAGGGACTAATATCCAGGATATATAGGGAACTTCTAAAACTCAACAACGACGACAAACAAGCCTGACTCAAAAATGGTCAAAGATCTTGAGTAGATATTTCTGCAGAGAAGAGATATAAAAGGTAAATAAGCGTGTGAAAAAATGCTCAACATCATCCATCATTAGGTAAACAAAAATCAAAACTACATTGAAATACCATTTCACAACCATTAATATAGCTACCATCAAAAAAATCTCAAAATAACAAGTGTGGATGAGGATGTGGAGAAATCGGAACCCTTGTACACTGTTAGTGCAAATATCAAATAGTACTACCATTGTGTGGTAATTCTTCCAAAAATTAAAAATGTAATTATTATTTGATCCAGCAATTCTGAGATAATTCTATACCCATGCTCACAGCAGCATTATTCATTATAGCCAAAACAGGAATGCAATCCAAGGTCATTGGCAGGGGAATTGATAAGCAAAATATAGTATATATACACAATGGAATACTATTCAGCCTTAAAAAAATAAAATTTTGACATATGCTGTAACGTGGATGACCCTTGAGGACATTATGCTAAGAAAAATAAGTGACATAGGCCAGCCAGGAAAAGACAAGTATTTTATGACTCCATTTATATGAGGTACTTAGAGTAGCTAAAATTATAGAGACAGAATGTAGAATGGTGGTTTCCAGGGGCTGGGAGGACAGGGAAATGGGAAATTATTGTTCAGTGGGTACAGAGTTTCTGCTTTACAAGGAAAGAGTTATGAAGATGGTTGACAGTGATGGTTGTACAACATTAGCAATGTATTTAACACTAAACTGTCCATCTGAAGACAGTTAAATTGTGGTAAATGGTAAATTGTGTATGTATTTCACCACAATAAAAAAAATTTGAGAAAAAATGAAGTACTGTCACATGTTACAGCTTATAAGAACCTTGAAAACATTATGTAAGTAAAAAAAACCCTGACACAAAATGCATCATGTTGTATGATGTCCAAAATAGGCAAATCCACAGAGACAAAGTAGATCAGGAGTTGCCAGGGCCTGGGTGGGAGGAGGAAAGGGACAGAAGGAAAGCCATTGCTAATGGGTATGAGATTTCTTTTTGAAAGACCAAAATACTCTAAAATTAGATAGTGATAATGGTTTCACAATTCTATAAAATACTAAAAATTATTGAATTGTATGCTTTAAGAGGGTGTATTTGATATGTGAATTCTATCTCAATAAATAAATTATAAATAAATGAATACCTGCATTTTTTTCTACAACTGGTTTAAGCTTTAAAATTTTGGAGAATGAGCTATTAGCAGTGACATTTAATTTATGTAAGAAATTCACTTTTTTGCTTTTGCAAGATCTTACTTCTTCTCTTCAGATAGAAAAAACTTTCCTTCTTTATCAGAAATATAAAGTATAACAACTTATAAAATGAAATGCTCTGCAATGTTTCAATTTCCCACCCAAATATCAGTAACTTCAGATAATATGGCCTCAAGGCACAAATTTCATAAAGATCCCTTTATTGCTAACTATGGGAATTGCTAACTCTACCCATGGAATAATCTAGTTGACATGTATGCTCAAAAGAAGAAAAGACCAAAGCAGAAGATTTTATTCTCTCTCTGTTTAAAGACGTTATACCACTACCTTGTCCCACTACTGCACTGAAATGTTTTCCCTTAACAAGGTAAAACACTGAACTTCAACAGTAGTTTCTCCTAGAATTTGAGTGGTAAAACCACCATATACATGTATCTCTGGAAAGACACTTCAAAATATCACCAATGTCAATAATTCATCTTCACATTTATCCATTTTCCTTTATCTTATGATTTCCACCCTAGACCTTTCAGAAGTCTTTTGCCTTGAGTTAATAACAAAACACCCCATGTGATAGGCAAGTTGGGCACTGCACAACACCAGGGGAACCCTTTATACCACCCATGATGTGAAGACAGCCCCCTGTTGCCTGTATCGAATCAAGGTTTCAATAGAAAGTGAAAGTGAAGTCACTTAGTTGTGTCCGACTCTTTGCAACCCCATGGACTGTAGCCTACCAGGCTCCTCGGTCCATGGGATTTTCCAGGCAAGAATACTGCAGTGGATGGTTGCCATTTCCTTCTCCAGGGGATCTTTCTGACCCAGGGATCGAACCCGGGTCTCCCTCATTGTAGGCAGATGCTTTACCATCTGAGCCACCAGGGAAGCCCTAGTGTATCCTATAAGTTCAAGTTTCACAACATGAAGGGATGTAACAAAAAGAACTAGAAGGCAGGTCCTTAACAAAGGAAAGCCTTTATGCTTATTTGTATAGTTAGTTGTTATAAACACACAAACCAGTCCTTTTAATTGACATACCTCATCCTTCAGCTGAATTCTATTAGCTTCATGACGTTGATATTCCGTTCTACATTTTAAAACTTTACGATCAGCAACAGAAATTTTTTTTTCATACTCTGTGTTATTCCCAATCTCATTTTCCAAAAACTTGATTTTTTCCTTAACCAGATTTTCTTTTTCTCTTATTTCCTGCTTTATCCTTGCTAATGCCTAGAATTTGAAATACACATTAAATACATGTGTAATTAAAACTAAAAGGAATTCCGTTTTTATAGTACTTATTTTACCAAAATTTAAGGAGAGACTAATTTAAATGAATAAAATAAAATATTAGTATGCCACTAGTATCTATAAGCTCATATTTTTAAAGAACCCTATATTTTATTTCATCCATCTTGTACTTTGCTAAAGGGATAAGAAAAATGTCAGTCTTTTATCAAGAAAAGGTGACATCTAAAACTAAAACAATATTGAATTTTTGTAACTAAAACAGTATTGAATAGTTTTCACATTTCAATGTAGTTTTCCAAGACCAGTGTAACAAGACCAGTTTTTTTTTTTTCATTTTTTGAGAATATTATTTTTGTTATTTGTTTCAATAGGAATATCTTGATCACTCAGGCTTCCTGCTGGTCATGGAGATACAAAATAACTAGAATATGCAAAGTAATAACTGTGGTGTGGACAATGTACCATGGGAGCAAAAAGATGATGAAATCTACCCAAGAGAAATCATTAAAAGCATTACCTAAGAGGCTTCATTTGAGTCAGGCCTAAAAAGATAAGTGGAGATGCATAAATACTCGCACATGGTTAAAGTGTAGGGTGGGAGGGCAAGGATGGAATGGGGGGATGTTAAGAAAGAGTGGATACAGATGACAGAGATGAAGGGTGGAAGGCAGAGGTTAGGGCCAAATGGTGAAGAATTCAACTTTTCAATTGCCATGTTTAGGAGAGTCAAGTTTTAAGCAATATGGAATAAAGATCTTAGAGTTGGGGAATAAAAAGATCATATGTGGTTTTTCAGGTGATTCTGATGACAGTATGTCAGATGAGTTGGAGAGAGAAGGAAAATTTACCCTAAGATATATTTCTTTCAAGTTTTCTGAAACAGAGTCTCACCAAACAACTAATCTCAGGAGACTGGGTCAGGGGAGGCTATGTTTCTGAAGTTGGTAAGTTTTAGAAATGGTACATGTAATATTGTACATATTAGCATATTAAATCAATATACATCCAAAATTCACTGCATTTGAAAACACATTATAGATTTGTTTACTCTAGTATTCCCATCTATATAACAATTAATATTCTATAATTGTAACATTCTATATCTCTACTGTGTCCATTCAACCAAAGTTAAAACTTCCTAAATTTGTATGTGTCAAATAATTATTCTAGAATTCCCTGCTTTATATTAATTTTTCTACCACTTACTCAGAAGCTTTAATTCCTACATTACAGGCATTAACAGGGCAATCTATTCACAATTAAGTGTTCATGTAGGTGATACCACAGATCAAAAACACCACAAATCAAGAGCTAGTTGTTAAACATTTAGAGGCATCCCACTACCTACGGAACCACTTCTGAGCACCCTCCCTAGTCTTTTTCAATACATATAGCCAGGAGATGTCACCCTGTGAATAAGGAATCACTGAGGATGTAACCAGAGAGCTGTAGGCTGTGGATTCCACCAAATCAGCAGGCTGAGTAACTTTAGCTACAGGGCTGTATGAGCATTCAGATTATGGATTTGCAGTCTTAGATCTTAGTCTTAGATGTGATCTACACAGAGGAAGCAGTCAGGACTTGATGTGTGAAACCAGTATAAGGCAAGAAAGAGAAACCAACATTAATAGCAAGAAATAAGAGGAACTCAGAGTTAAGATTGGTTCTTCCAACTGCCCTCTAAGGAGGCATAAGCCATTTTGTTGATAAAATGATTACTCATAGAAATTTAAAATACAGAAATAACATTTTCATATAAGTTACATGTAACAAGTAAACCACATCCAGATATCAGAATTCCAAACTTCCAGTGATCCGAATTGCTTGCTAAATGCCTTTCCATGGAGTATACTCAGAATGGAAGTTCGCACATTTCTCATAAGCCTTCTTTCCTCCTCAATTCCTTCTCCCTCCCCAACTTCCCTAATCTTCCCATTTTCACTCACCACTATTTCACTCTTTAATGACTTCCCCAAAAAGTTCTCCTAAATTACCTCTGAAAGGAGCAAAAGATAACACTAGACGGGTGTAAAATCAGCATGGTGTTCCTCCCCTTCAGAGCTTTTACCCCATTCTGGATGGTAACTCAGTTTCAAAAGGGACAATTTATTGCAGTCCAGGTTTCTTTCCTGACTCTCCATCCTTCTTTCTTGGCTACCCATGAGGCTCCTTTCCCTACACCTTTTGATTCACACAGAAACAGCACATATGTTAAATCCAAGGCATCGTGGACCACCGTGTATATATGAGTCAAGGCATTGGCTTTGCTGCAATAAAGTTGTCTGTAGATTTTCTCTTGTTTCACATTTCAGAGATATTAGAATCCAGTCTTTGGCATTATATACCATAAGTAAATAACCTTCATAAAATCACATTTCCAAATAGATATAGAACCAGCTTTAGAAAACATTTACCAAAACTATTAGATCATGCTACAAAAGTGACTTTCAAATAATAGTGATTTAATTTGAAATGAATGAGTTAAATACAAAAAGAGATAAATAGAGCTGAAAGTTGCAAGAACCAAACAACCACTTTACCACAGCACAGTTATCGATGTCTTTATCTCTCTTCTGCATCTGTTCTATTGTGCTCTCCCACTGTAGAATGAGTTTTTGCCTTTCATTATGAATCTTTCGAAAATCTTGGGCAGCTTTATCCAATTCTAACTGTAAAATGAAGACCAAATAATATTTCTGTGAATTTAAGTGCTTTTGTGAACATCATTTTGACAAATAAAAAATAAAAATCTTTACTAAACCAACCTGTACACTTAGAGTCTCTGCAAATTCATTGTCAAGTACCTTTCTTCTCTGATTACATTCCACAGTCAGTCTTTCTAATTGCAGGGTCAGGGCCTACAATGTAGTTACATACAAAAATATTCATAATTATCATTTTACTAACATAAAAGCTGTTAGACAGCATATCTCACATTAATATTATATTATATATATGCAAAGAGTTGGACACAACTGAGCGACTGAACTGAACTGATACGTATACATATTATATGACACATATTCATTTGACATCTAAAATAACTCCAAATAATATATATATTCTTTATCTTCTAACTTCAATGGAAACCCAATTGTTTCTAAAAAGACTTTTTTTTTCCAAATTTTTTTATTTATTTATTTTTTTAAATTTTATATTATTTTTAAACTTTACAATATTGTATTGGGAGGGTTCAGGATGGGGAACACATGTATACCTGTGGCGGATTCATTTCGATATTTGGCAAAACCAATAAAAAGACTCTTAATACTTTTTAAAATGAGTTAGAAAAAAAGATTACACAATAAATTTTCATTTAAGGTTATTTTAACTAATGCATGCGGTTTTAACCTGTTAGAAAACAGAATGTTTCATGATACTAATATATCACCAGATTTAATTACAAGTAGATTTTTAAGTAGTGGTTATAATAATAATTATATTATTTAATATATTATAATATATTAAATAATCAATAGCACTATAGTCTCAAATCAGCAAAAATTATCTGTAATATTCAAACTATTACACAAAATAAGTTAAAATATTAACACGTAGTTCTAGTACAAAACTTTATTTTCTGAAATGCATTTGAGAAACCTTCTCAATCAGGATGCTTAACCTGGAGTCCAAAGATCCTTAAATGGTCAAAGGGCTTTAGAGGAGCTATAAAACTTGCATCAGGATTGTGTGAGTATTGGAGTACATTCATTTTTCTAGAGAGAGGATAATTGGCTTTATTAGACCCAAAATGTTTAAGCACTGCTTTAAAATTATAAGTCCAATTTAAATTACAGGTTGCTTTACTATAGATTTAGAGAAAATCTAACACTACAATGTATAACATCTCACCCTAATTTTATTATCATCTTGCTGAGCATACTTCTGAAGAGTGAGAGCATCACTATCTTTATGAGCTGATTCTTCCAGCCAGGCCTCCAATGCTTGCTGGTCCCAGTTCATTTGACATTTCAAACCATCCAATTTTTGAGTAGTTTTAAATATGGAATTCTAATTTCCAAAGAGAGGGAACAGGGAGAAATAACAAAACATTATTTACTATACAAACTAAAATAAAATATAACATTACATATTTAAAAGGAAGAAAGAAATCTTGTCTCTGTCCCCAGTCTCCAGATGTATACAATATATCATATTTAATTATATAACCATCATACTGGTATTTCAGTTCTTTAGTTCCGAAATAGAGGGAAGTGATTACCAAATTGAGAACAATAGTTGAGTCAAAGTTTACTTAAAAAGACATTAGGGTATCTCCCCTAGAGCAATCCCATTAGTCACTCTACCAAAACTACCCAAGCACATATGAAATTATAATAAAAACAATGTGCCTCATATGCTAACTCAAGCCCAAGACAAGTTCTCTTCAGCCCCATTTCCAAACAGATTGCTGTCTCTAAAAGATCTAGTATATAGAAATTTTGGAAGCACATTTAATTAAAATGAATATAGTAATTAAGGAGATAAAATATTTTTCAATGTATTTAACAAATTTAGATTCATAAAAGAAAACAGATCAATACACAAACAAATACAAATTAACATGATAAAATAAGTATGTATGTGTATATATAGGATTCCCTGGTGGCTCAGATGGTAAAGAATATGCCTGCAATGCAGGAGACCTAGATGTATATATACATATATATATATACCCATATATATGTATATATATATGTGTATATACTTATTGTATGTGTATATATTTATGTATAATATTATATTTATTATATATGTATCAGATCAGATCAGTCGCTCAGTCGTGTCTGACTCTTTGCAACCCCATGAATCGCAGCACGCCAGGCCTCCCTGTCCATCACCAACTCCCGGAGTTCACTCAGACTCACATCCATCAAGTCAGTGATGCCATCCAGCCATCTCATCCTCTGTCGTCCCCTTCTCCTCCTGCCCCCAATCCCTCCCAGCATCAGGGTCTTTTCCAATGAGTCAACTCTTCGCATGAGGTGGCCAAAGTACTTGAGTTTCAGCTTTAGCATCATTCCTTCCAAAGAAATCCCAGGGCTGATTTCCTTCAGAATGGACTGGTTGGATCTCCTTGCAGTCCAAGGGACTCTCAAGAGTCTTCTCCAACACCACAGTTCAAAAGCATCAATTCTTCGGCTCTCAGCCTTCTTCCCAGTCCAACTCTCACATCCATACATGACCACAGGAAAAACCATAGCCTTGACTAGACGGACCTTTGTTGGCAAAGTAATGTCTCTGCTTTTCAATATGCTATCTAGGTTGGTCATAACTTTCCTTCCAAGGAGTAAGCGTCTTTTAATTTCATGGCTGCAGTCACCATCTGCAGTGATTTTGGAGCCAAGAAAAATAAAGTCTGACACTGTTTCCACTGTTTCCCCATCTATTTCCCATGAAGTGATGGGACCGGATAAGAATATATATATATTTCCATATATACAAATACATTTCCATAAGTATATGCATAAGTAAAGAGAAGAATTGAATTTGGAAAGCACTCCCAACCAAGTAACTAAAAGCTAAGGAAAAGAGAAAAACAGATTATAGTACTTTAATATTAGAGTCACAGGTTGATAATATGAAAGGTAAAAATTCTGACTGAAAAATGAAATTCAAAATTATAAGTGACTTTTTAAATGTAGATTTTTAAAATGTAACACTTATAAATAAATTATGCCTAGTATGGTGTAATAGGCAGACAGCAGGGTACCTCACATATTGTAAGGCTCAATGACTATTTCGTAAGCGAACACTGAGAAAATAAATGTAATATTCTATCATTGTTGATTTAAATCACAGCTCCATGTGACTTTCAGTGTCCAAAAAACAACATAAGTAAACGTCAGGAAACTAAATGTCTTTCCCATACAGAAAAAAAAAAAAAAAATCAACGTTTATTTGCTGAAGGGAGAAGGAGCAATTGCACAAAATTTTAGGTAACAGTTCAACACATACTTCCTTATCATTTTTTTTTTCCCGTATTGAAGTTATCTCATTTTCCAGTCGTTGAATTTCATCCTTCACTCGTCCCAGTTCTCTTTCAGCAATCATCTTAAAATGTTCTTCACTTTCAATCTCATGATCCCTGGCTTTGCAAAGAGACTACAGAATAACATACAAAAGAGAAAGACTCTTTACATTTTAAAATTATAAAATAACTCTAAAACTAGACAAAAAATAACAAAGTTCCCACAAAATGCTTAGATGACCTATTATTAATTCCACTTCTCTGAAACGTGCACATTAGATTTTGTGATTCAGTGTAGGCAGTGCTGCTTACTAGTTGTGAGAAAGACAGTTCATGGAATGTGCTAGGAAAAAATGTTGTCAGCAGTTTTATTCTGGTCTAGGGAAACTGTTGAAAACCAAAGTTTATATACTGAGACTTTAAAAGATATAATTCATTTATTTAAAAATAAGAAATTAATATTAAAATACTTAGGAAATGGTATGCTTATAAGAATTGACCACATATCCAATTAAGAGAAATACTTTTAAAATAATTATGTAAACAGTGATGGTTGTAAATATGCCTTAGAGTATGTTAACATACAATGATGCCTTTGGGTTGTTTTACTTAATAAAATTGTATTTGTTGCCTACTGATCTTTTAGGACTTCAAAATTATCACCAGTGGTATTGTTTTTACATTATTAAGGCTGTTAGTGGTGAAGGAAGTTTATTGTCTTTCATCTCTATTAGCCTACTTGAAGTTTGACTATAATGAAATACACCTTAAGACGATCTCTGCTTCTCAAATCCCCAACTCAGTGGTTTAATAACTTGAGGAAAAGAAGTTATCCTAAACTGTTTATTAATTACTAAATCACATTAGGATTCCAAAATCTTGGGATTGTTTTTATTTTTATTTTTTTTCTCCTTATTTTTAATTTTATGGGATTGTTTTTAAAAGTTCAATAAATTTATAGCTTTCTAATGAGACTTGTAAAAACCCATGAAATAGTTACTTATCTATATTAATTATAAATTGGTATTAGAAACAAGACTTGTTCAGTTTTAAGAATTACATATTTCTTCATAGAAACGTAGATGTACTTAAAAAAAAAAAAGTTTGAGAGAGAAGCTAGTAAAGTCTCCAATGCTGATTTACAGAGCTTTTGAATTTTCTGGGCATCATCAGGGAAAGAGATTCTTCACATGAATAGACTGTCCATAAAACAGATGCTTACTTAATTACTCTAAGTTTTAATTTTTATTGTTTGTACTAATATTTCTAAAATGCATTGTACTGTCCCTAGTCACCTGGGCTTCCTGAACATAAATTAACTTTTCTATTATCTCAGGATTGTTATTATAAAATTCAGTCCTTAAACTATGCTAAAATACTGTGGTGTCCTTAGGACTACTGAAGTGTGTTGACAGTTTGCCTCCTCTCAAAATCACTCCAGGAAGTTGTGCTGAAAAATTTTAAAGTAGACAGAAACTCTATTGTAACGTTTTATTAATCTGTTTCTGCTGAGGCCATCATTTCTCTGCACTGCTGCCACTGCACCCTTCTCATATAATCAGCTGCCTAATATTATATCAGAGTGTCTGAATGATGCTATCTCCTGATGAATTAATTGTTCCTTGAATTTGGTGGCAGTAGAGTTCCTAAAAATCTTTTTTTCTACCTACTTTCAGGTTTAAGCTTATGTTCATAATCATTTAGTTATGTGAAACTTTCTTATTATATCTCTAAAATCAAATCACAGATGTAAATGCAATGTGAAATGTTCCATGACTACACATGATACACTCAATGTGAATTTCAATCAGTATTGTACCTGGGTAAACAAGAACTCTTGCTTAACATTTTTGAAGTGAGAAGTCATAGCATTAATTCGATCTTCATAGTCACGTAGCTGATCTTGCATGCTTGACCTTTCATCTTGCAGCTTTGATAACTGTAAATAATAAATGTTATGATCAACCAAAGTCCTAAGTTTTTACCATATTAAAAATATAATATCAAAAGAAAATAAAATTTTCATTTACTTTGCTTCTTTCAATATCCATTTGAATTTCTAAAATCTACTGATCTTTTAAATGTTATAAGATACTGTTGTGATTTAGAGATAACCATGGGAAAATTAGCACCATAATACATGAACCGTGAACTTTCAGATGTTCCAGCTGGTTTTAGAAAAGGCAGAGGAAACAGAGATCAAATTGCCAACATTCACTGGATCATCAAAAAAGCAAGAGAGTTCCAGAAAAACATCTATTTCTGCTTTATTGACTATGCCAAAGCCTTTGACTCTGTGGATCACAATAAACTGTGGAAAATTCTGAAAGACATGGGAATACCAGACCACCTGACCTGCCTCTTGAGAGACCTATATGCAGGTCAGGAAGCAACAGTTAGAACTAGACATGGAACAACAGACTGGTTCCAAATAGGAAAAGGAGTACGTCAAGGCTATAGATTGTCACCTGCTTATTTAACTTCTATGCAGAGTACATCATGAGAAACACTGGGCTGGAAGAGGCACAAGCTGGCATCAAGATTGCTGGGAGAAATATCAATAACCTCAGATATGCAGATGACATGACCCTTATGGCAGAAAGTGAAGAGGAGAGTGAAAAATTTGGCTTAAAGCTCAACATTCAGAAAACGAAGATCATGGCATCTGGTCCCATCACTTCCTGGGAAATAGATGGGGAAACAGTGGAAACAGTGTCAGACTTAATTTTTTGGAGCTCCAAAATCACTGCAGATGGTGACTGCAGCCATGAAATTAAAAGACGCTTACTCCTTGGAAGAAAAGTTATGACCAACCTAGATAGCATATTCAAAAGCAGAGACATTACTTTGCCAACAAAGGTCCATCTAGTCAAGGCTATGGGTTTTCCAGTGGTCATGTATGGATGTTAGAGTTGGACTGTGAAGAAAGCTGAGTGCCGAAGAATTGATGCTTTTGAACTGTGGTATTGGAGAAGACTCTTGAGAGTCCCTTGGACTGCAAGGAGATCCAACCAGTCAATTCTGAAGGAGATCAGCCCTGGGTGTTCATTGGAAGGAATGATGCTAAAGCTGAAACTCCAATACTTTGGCCACCTCATGTGAAGAGTTGACTCATTGGAAAAGACTCTGAAGCTGGGAGGGATTGGGGGCAGGAGGAGAAGGGGACGACAGAGGATGAGATGGCTGGATGGCATCACAGACTCGATGGACATGAATTTGAGTAAACTCTGGGAGTTGATGATGGACAGGGAGGCCTGGCTGCTGTGATTCATGGGGTCACAAAGAGTCGGACACGACTGAGATACAGAACTGAACTGAAGAAGAGGAAGAAAGACCAGAACTCACTCTATCTTAGCCATGTGAGAACACAGCCAGAAGGCAGCCATCTACAGGCTAGAAAGAGAGCTCTCGCCCAATATATTCACCTAATATGGCACCCTGATATTGACTTCTAGCCCTCAAAATTTTGAGAAATAAATTTCTGTTTTTTATTGAGTCTATGTTGTTTCAGTATAGCAACCAAGCTAAGACACTGATTTAAATATAAAGGAATTTAAAACTACAAGTTTTCTCTAAGATTTTTGCTGTTTTTCATTCCATGGACAGAGGAGCCTGGTGGGCTACAGTCCATGAGGTCCAAAGGGCTGGACATGAATGAGAACACATGGATGTGGGTACAAAGTAGTTTCCTTTTACTGTTTTCTAAAAGGTGATTTTTGTCACTTTCAATTCCTCTTTAATATAAAGATATCCAGGTGCTGAGGGGCAGGGAAGCCTGGCGTGTTACAATCCAAGGGCAGACAAAGAGTTGGACATGACTGGGTGACTGAACAACAACAACAATTCAGAATATATTTCTGAGAAACTTGCCTAAGCATTTAAGATGTCTATCTTAGTCAGCTCAGACTGCCATAACAAAAAATCATAGACTGGGTGGCTAAAACAATGGAAGTTTATTTCTCATGATTATGGAGGCTAGGAGGTCCAAGATCAAAGCACCAGTCAACTTGGTTTCACTGAAATTTTTCTTCCTGACTTGCAAATGACTGCCTTCTCACTGTGCCCTCACATGACAGAAAGAGCCCTGGTCTCTCTTTCTCTTCTTACAAGAGCACTAATCCCAGTGCAATCCCCTCTCCCCTATATCTTGTTGTCATTGTTCAGTGGCTCAGTTATGTCCAACTCTTTGCAACCCCATGGACTGCAGCATGTCAGGCTTCCCTGTCCTTCACTATCTCCCAGAGCTTGCTCAAACTCAAATCCATTGAGTTGATGATGCCATCCAACCATCTCATCCTCTGTTGTCCCCTTCTCCTCCTGCCCTCAATCTTTCCCAGTATCAGGGCATCAGGGTCTTTTCCAATGAATTGGCTCTTTGCATCCGGTGACCAAAGTATTGGAGCCCTCCCCGCCTATCTAGAACTCCCAAAGGCCCTACCTCTAAAGACCACGGTCTCTCTTACTCTTCTGACTGTTCAGTCATCCAGTCATGTCCATCTATTTGCAACCCCATGAACTGCAGCACACCAGGCTTCCCTGTCCCTCATCATCTCTCGGAGTTTGCCCAAACTCATATTCATTGTATCAGTGATGCCATCCTGGCATTTCACACTCTGATACCCTCTTCTCCTTCTGCTCTCAATCTTTCCCAGCAACAGGGACTTTTCCTAAGAGTTGTCCGTTCACATGAGATGACCAAAATACTGGAGCTTCAGCTTCAGCAACAGTCCTTACAGTGAATATTCAGGGTTGATCTCCCTTAAGATTGACTGGTTTGATCTCCTTGCAGTCCAAGGGACGTATAAGTGTTTTCTCCAGTACCACAGTTTGAAGGTATAAATTCTTTGACATTCTGCCTTCTTTATGGTCCAGCTTTCACAACCGTATGTGACCACTGGAAAGACCATAGCCTAGACTATACAGACCTTTGTCAGCAGAGTAATGTCTGTTTTTCAACACACTGTCTAGGTTTGTCATTGCTTTCCTGCCAAAAAGCAAACATCTTCTGAGTTCATGGCTGCAGTCACTGTCTGCAGTGATTTTGGAGCCCAACAAGAGGAAATCTATCACTACTTCCACATTTTCCCCCTCTATTTGCCACGCAGTAATGGGGCCGGATGCCATGATCTTAGTTTTTTTAATATTTAGTCTTAAGCCAGCTTATCACTCTCCTCCTTCACCCTCATCAAGAGGCTCTTTAGTTCCTCTTTGCTTTCTGCCATTAGCACATATCTGAGGTTGTTGAAGTCCTCCTTATCTTGATTTCAGTTTATAATTCACCCAGCCCAGCATTTCTCATGATATGCTCAGCGTATAGGTTAAATAAACAGGTGACAGCAGACAGCCCTGTCATACTCCTTTCTCAATCTTGAACCAATCAGTTGTGTTCTATACAGGGTTCTAACTGTTGCTTCTTGACCCACATACAGGTTCCTCAAGAGGTAGGTAAGATGGTCTGGTATTCCCATCTCTCTAAGAGCTTTCCACAGTGTGTCATGATCCATACAGTTAAAGGCTTTAGCATGGTCGATGAAATAGAGATAGATGTTTTTCTGAAATTCCCTTGCTTTCTCTATAATCCAGCAAATGTTGGCAATTTGATTTCTAGTTCCTCTTCCTTTTCTAAACCCACTTGGACATCTGGAAGTTCTTGGTTTGCATAATGCTGAAGCCCAGCATGTAAGATTTTAAGCATGACCTTACTAGCATGGGAGATGAGTGCAATTGTCCGATGGTTAGCAGATTCTTTGATACTACCCTTCTGGTGACTGGCATGAGGATCAACTTTTTCCAGATCTCCTTCCTCTTTTTATAAGAACACTAATCCCAGTCCCCACCCCATCTAGACCACATCTAAACCTAATTGCCTCCCAAAGACCCCACCTCTAAAGACTGTCACATTGGGAGTTAGGGCTTCAGCATATGAATTACTGGGAGAGGAACACAAACATTCAGTCCGTAATAATGGAGAGTAATCTTTTAAACTGTTTATTATTAATTCTGTTGGCTTATGATCATAAAATGTGACCTATAAAATTTTTATCATTAATTTTTAATTGTTGTAAATACATATAGCATAAAATGTACCATTTTAAACATTTTTCAGTGTATATTAGTACAATGGCATTATGTATATCCACACGTTGTACAACCATCACTACCATCCATTTCCAAAAATTTTTCATCCTTCCAAACTGAAATTCTGTATCCATTAAATACTAACCCCACATCCTCTTTATCTCCAGCCCCTGGAAATCACCATTCTACTTTATGTCTATGAATTTGACTACTCTAGGTTACCTCATATAGGTGGAATCATACCTTTGGTAATCATACCTTACCAAACCACATCACATATTTGTCCTTATGTGTCCAGCTTATTTCACTTAGCATACTGTATTTAAGGTTAATCATTCATTTTTAGGTTTTTGCTCTGGTCTAGTACACAATGTACCTTTGTAAATGTTTTATGAACATATTATACTTAAAGGATGTATGTTCTCTTTGTTTTTACTTTTGTTGTGTTATTCATATATTATATATCTTTATTTTTGTCTAGTGTGTGTGTGTGTGTGTGTGTGCGCGCGCACGCACGCTCAGTCACTCAGTCATGTCCCACTCTTTGTGACCACATAGACTGTAGCACACCAGGTTCCTTTGTACACGGAATTTTTCCGGCAAGAATACTGGAACATGTTTTTATTTTCTACTCTGGAGATCTTCCCAACCCAGGGATTAAATCTGGGTTTCTTGTGTCTCCTGCATTGGCAGGCAGATTCTTTACCGCTGCACCACCTGGGAAGTCCAGATATTGAAGTACCTCACTGCATATTTTTGTCAAGGTTTACTAGCATTTATAATAGCTTTTACTTTTATGTATTTGGCTGTTGTGTTGTTTGGTACTTTATCACTTTTCTTTGTCAATTATGACTTTTATCATTGCATAATTAACCCAAAGCAAAAGAATCTGCTTTTCAAATTAAAGCATAATGATTAATTCTCCACAACTTGATAATTCCTTCCCCATAGAGCTCCCAAACAACATTTTACTGCCTCTTTCTTAAATATAAAAGGATATGCAAGGACCACCAGCTACTTATTGAAAATTTACATAATGTATGGGACATCAGGATAAAAAGATTCCAAAGAAAACAGATAATTCAGGACAAAAAAGACAAGAACTAAAGACACACACATACATACACACTTAGATTGTAATTGATAATATACTCCTAAAACAAGACCATGTGACACAAAAAAACAACAAGCACATAACCTGAAAATTAAAAATATGATTGATATAGTTGCCAAAATTAAAACTGCTATGTAAAGATGAAACAAAACTCTAAAAGCTTCCAGAAAATGAAAAAGTAACCTACAAAGAAATGGAAATGAATTTAAAAAAATAAGACCTGGAAATCATTTTAATGTAAGATTATTCACCATCAACACTGCTTGAAAGACAATAGGGCAAAATTCTTGATAAATTCTGTGGAAATTTTATTTTTAACCTAGGATTTTCTATCCAGCTAAATTACCATCAAATGTGAAGATAAATAAAAATATTTTCAGATTCAGAGTGTTTGCCTCACATAGACAACTTCTTAGGGAGACACAAGAAAGTAGCTCATCAAAATAAGGGAATGACTCAAGAAAAAATGGAGATATATGATGTAGGAAATAGACCATCAACCAAGTAAAGGAATAAAGTGAATTCACAAGTTAACAGCTGGGAAATAGGCTTTTGGAAAAACAGTCCACTTTGGGAAACACAGGATTCCAGGAGGAAGTAGTAAGGCAGAGAGAGAGTATCCTGATGATCCAATACTATGATTTAAGGAATATAAAGTTAAAGCAGGCAGTGCAAGGAACCAGACTGGCAAAGCACAGACTGTGGGCCCTTTTTGAAACAATCACACATGAACAGCATCCAACCAGTCAAAAGATGAATCAAAAGTGAAAACTTCAAAATAAGATAAACTTAGTAAAGTAGCTGTATAAAAGACCATTAAATCATATTAAATATAAAATTAAGACTAAACACTTGTAGTAAATTAAGAGCATTGAATAGAATGCAAATAAAATAAACCTTGATAATATAAAAATAATAAACCCACTATTTTTAATGGAGAAAAGAAGGTAGCAGAAAGGGTAGGAGGGCTAATCTCTTCATTTCAAAGATGTAAAATGAAAGATCAGGGAGTCAACTCATACTGTCTACAAATGAAGCAAAGAAATTTTTAGAAACACTTAATTTAACGATTTCATTTTTCTTATTTAGTTTTTCTTAATGTTACAAAAATTTTTTTGCAACCACTGTCTCTTATAACCAAGTAACACTCACTGATAGTCAACAATTTCTTTCATTTTCTCCTCTTAAACACAAGTAAAATTAAATTTCTATGCTAAAAATAGCACATGTAATAGGATCTTATTTTTATAATACTCCTGTCTTTTTTGTCTATATACCTGTAGATCATGATGTCTAGGATATTTGTTTAAAGCCATGATAGTCATATCTATGGTCAACAGTGAGTATGCTGGGGAGAGAATATCTTGTATTTTTTATTTTATACCCTTCTCTTCTGTTTGAATATTTTAAACTTTCAAGAGTTGCTTTTTTAATATCAGAGTTTATTAGGTGACATGATTATGGTCCTCATTATTCTTTAATATTTTTAAAAATAGCTAATTCAAGTAATAAGTATTTAAAATCCTGTAAGACTTATTATGGCAATAATACCCAAAAAGAACATTTTAATGGAACTTAACCTATATTAATGTCCTTAGAGCAGTATAACAACCTTGTGAAATGATTATTTTACTTATCTCCAGTTTACATAAGAAGAAACTGACTCAATGCTGATATACAGGATCTGAACCCAGGACTGGATACTTATTAACATTATTATTCCTCAGTATTCAGTGCTAGATCTCTTATATTTCCTAATGTAGTTCTTCACTTAAAAAGCAAAATCTGAAACCATCTAGTTAGATATAAGTAAATAAATAAGAATATTTTTAAAAATATATTTTCAAGAAGCAGAGCGGAGGATTTTCATTTTCATTTCTCAGAGGAGAGAAGACCTTGTCTTCCATTCTCTAAAGCAGTGTAAGCATCATAGGTTCTTCTTGGACTCTTCCACACAACACATTGCCATGTGATGGAACTTTAGACTGACTGCTCAAGGTCTTTAAAAGTTTCCTGATCTGGTTACAGTTTTTATTTTTAACAACTACCATGCTTTGGTTGCAAGCTGGTTAAAATACTCCTTTGTTGTTGTTCAGTCACTTAAGTCCTGTCCGACTCTTTGCGACCCCCATGAACTACACACAGCAGGCTTCTCTGTCCACGGAAGGATTTCTCAGGCAAGAATACTGGAGTGGGTTGCTATTGCTTCTCCATGGGATCTTCTGGACCCAGGGATGGAACAGCCTCTTCTACATTGGCAGGCGAATTCTTTACCGCTGAGCCACCAGGGAATCCCCCAAATACGCCCTTGCAACGTAAAATATTTTTATACCGTTCTGTGACAACTTAATCCTCACTTTGAAAAGCTATAAACTGCACACTGTACATACTTACTAGAACATCCCTCTTGAAAACATCTCCTCGGGTCACTTCAAATATCATAGGAAGAAACTCAAAAAGAAAAGACAACCATACGTGTTTTGTTTACAAACATCCGCAAATAACTGTTGCTACGCAAATCTCAGAAGTCACTTTGCAAACCGCGCTTAATTCTGAGGCAGGAAAATGCCGGCGCTTTTTTCCTCTACTACTCAGGAGGTTGCAAATGAATGCAAGAAGTGGAAGAGGAGGGAGCAAAGATTCAAACTTTATAGTCGTGTATACCAATTATCGTTTCAAAGGATTGACTGATTTCAACGCTTAGCAAGAACCGAAAAGGGCTAGCAGGTGAGCAAAGAAAGAGATGGTACCGAAGAGGTAAACCGAGAAAAGATGGCATTAGGGAAGGAACGAGAGAAATAAAAGAGTTTGGGTATTTCTGCCAACCAGAAAAGTTCCCCCAAAGGCCCCCTCTCCCCTCGCCCGCCCACCTCGCCTTCTTCACCTGATCCTTACCTGCTCTTCCAGTGTCTTGTTCTCCTCGTTCGCCACCGGGATAGCGAACCCATCCTCCCAGCGCAGCTCCGCCAGGAATTCACTACTCATGATGACAAATAGATAGGGGACCTCAGAAAAAGTGCAGAAGAAAGAGCCACCTTCTCATTTCACCCGTGAGCGGCACCTGAGGCAACCCCAGGAACTCGCAAAGCTCCGGAGTAGTTGCTACCCGAGCTCTAGCAACCGTTTCGCGCCCTTAGTTACCAAACCGGAAGCGCTCAGGTCCTGAGGCAAAACTTCCGGTCGAGAACACTGTCCCTGAATCCAGGGCAACTTCTTGAGCATCCAGGGAAGAGAATCAATTTACTCTTACAGAGGTTCCTTCGGAGAAGGCAATGGCACCCCACTCCAGTCCTCTTGCCCGGAAAATCCCGTGGACGGAGGAGCCCGGTGGGCCGCAGTCCACGGGGTCGCACAGAGTTGGACACGACTGAGCGACTTCACTTTCACTTTTCACTTTCATGCATTGGAGAAGGAAATGGCAGCCCACTCCAGTGTTTTTGCCTGGAGAATCCCATGGACGGGGGAGCCTGTTGGGCTGCCGTCTATGGGGTCGCACAGAGTCGGACACGACTGAAGCGACTTAGCAGCAGCAGTAGCAGCCGAGGTTCCTTGGGGTTGCCAGGTGCCGGCATAACAGTCCTTCAACGTGCAGCTCGAGTCCGGGGGCTGTAAACTCCGGTGCCTGCGGTCTCCCGGGGCCCGCAAGGCACGGATCCTCACTGCGCCAGGCGGCAGATGAAAGCTGACGAAAAGAATGTTCAAGTGGCGTTTGAGTTTCATTCGTAGGTGAAATCTCGGTAGACTGAAGTAAACAGGGATTTTGAAGCAGAATTAACTCCCTGGAAACATTGCTGGATGTTTTGATCCTCGTCTGTTTTAACTTCTGGTCTTCCAGCTTACAATCTTAGCTAACCGCATACGTGAGCTGCGCAGAGGTGGCTGACTTGCAGCGCAGAGTTCCTACACCTTTATTTTCTTTACATTTTCATTTGTTAACATGTGTAAAATCTTTAATTCCGCACAAAAACTTGTATTGTTTCCTAATCTCAAAAAAGGAGATCTAGAATGGCCAACACGTCAATTAACTCATTTGGATTACCTACTTGGCACCGATAGGTGTTTGAGTTTATGCCCTGTGTTGTAGAGCTTCTCAGAACTGGAAAGGACAAAACAGTGAACTAATTTAATCCTTTCAGTTCCTAGATAATAAACTGAAGCTCCCTGAAGTGAAGGGGTAACTGGACGGAACCAGACAGAACCTAAACTAAGATACAGGTCTCAAACTATGCTTTCTGCAATGAGGGGGTGTTCTTTGGCTGGAATACTCTCTACCACTGCATGTGAAAGTGAAAGTCGCTCAGTTGTGTCCAACTCTTTGCTACCCAATGGACTATAGCCTGTCAGGCTCCTCTGTCCATGGCATTCTCTAGGCCAGAATACTGGAATGGGTAGCCGGTCCCTTCTCCAGGGGATCTTCCCAACCCAGAGATCGAAGCCAGGTCTCCCGCATTGCAGGCAGATTCTTTACCGAAAGCCTCCAGGGAAACCCCTACCATGGCATCCTGAGGATCAATTAATTTTGCTAATCCAATAGTTCACTATCTGTTGCTTTTTTCCCCTTTTCTGAGTTTTATTTTTGCTGTTCGTAGTTAAACTTTAATAAAGTTTAAATATATATCCTCATATACTCAGGAACCAGAGATCAAATTGCCAACATCCGCTGGATCATCGAAAAAGCAAGAGAGTTCCAGAAAAACATCTATTTCTGCTTTATTGACTATGCCAAAGCCTTTGACTCTGTGGATCACAATAAACTGTGGAAAATTC
Source organism: Bubalus bubalis (assembly GCF_019923935.1). Classification (NCBI taxonomy): domain Eukaryota; kingdom Metazoa; phylum Chordata; class Mammalia; order Artiodactyla; family Bovidae; genus Bubalus; species Bubalus bubalis. The sequence goes on along the minus strand of NC_059157.1, from coordinate 131,742,085 downwards.
TGAAAGAAATGGGAATACCAGACCACCTGACCTGCCTCTTGAGAAACCTGTATGCAGGTCAGGAAGCAACAGTTAGATCTGGACATGGAACAACAGACTGGTTCCAAATAGGAAAAGGAGTACATCAAGGCTGTATATTGTCACCCTGCTCATTTAACTTATATGCAGAGTACATCATGAGAAACCCTGGGCTGGAAGAAGCACAAGCTGGAGTCAAGATTTCTGGGAGAGATATCAATAACCTCAGATATGCAGATGATACCACCCTTATGGCAGAAAGTGAAGGGGAATTAAAGAGCCTCTTGATGAAAGTGAAAGAGGAGAATGAAAAAGTTGGCTTAAGGCTCAACATTCAGAAAACTAAGATGATGGCATCCAGTCCCATTACTTCATGGCAAATAACAGTGGAGACAGTGGCTGATTTTTTTTTTTTTTCTGGGCTCCAAAATCACTGCAGATGGTTATTGCAGCCATTAAATTAAAAGACTGTTACTCCTTGGAAGGAAAGTTATGACCAACTTAGACAGCATATTAAAAAGCAGAGACATTACTTTGTCAACAAAGGTCTGTCTAGTCAAGGCTATGGTTTTTCCAGTGGTCATGTATGGATGTGAGAGTTGGACTATAAGCAAAGCTGAGTGCCAAAGAATTGATGTTTTTGAACTGTTGTGTTGGAGAAGACCCTTGAGAGTACCTTGGACTGCAAGGAGAGCCAACCAATCCATCCTAAAGGAGATCAGTCATGGGTGTTCATTGGTAGGTCTGATGTTGAAGCTGAAACTCCAATACTTTGGCCACCTGATGCGAAGAGCTGACTCTTTTGAAAAGACCCTGATTCTGGGAAAGATTGATGGCAGGAGGAGAAGGGGACGACAGAGGATGAGATGGTTGGATGGCATCACCGAATCAATGGACATGGGTTTGGGTGGACTCCAGGAGTTGGTGATGGACAGGGAGCCTGGTGTGCTGCGGTTCATGGAGTCACAAAGAGTCGGACACGACTGAGCGACTGAACTGAACTGAACTGAACTGACTCATCACCTTAACCACTTTTTTTTTTTTTTGCCGTATTAGCTTCATCTATATCTTTTGCTGAAGCATTTTAAAGTAAGACACAAATCTCACAGTTCACCCGTAACTGCTTGAGTATACATCACCAACATTTAGCTTATTAATGTTTTATAACATAAACGAGTATCATTATTGCATCTAACAAAATTAACAGTATCAAAATATCTTTGTGATCAATATCTTTTCACATTCCTGTTTCCTCAAATGTCTTGAAAATGTTTTTTCCCTTGGTTTGTCACTATACTTTTGAAATCCTCTTTTGTAGCTTTCGCTCTTTGTGCTCACATGGTTTTCCATGTATTTAATCATTCGGACTTAGAAATAGTGACTTCAAAGACAAGAGTTAGTAAGGTATTTTAATCTCTATTTCTACAATGCCTAAGTTTCCAAGGTGGTTGCGAGAAAACAACTTGTAGAGGGAATTTTGACCTATATGAAATAATGGACTTTTACAGCTTAAATAACTTATAGCTTATAGAGATCATCTTTCATTTCATAGTGGCTTAATCATCCGTGCTAACAAAAATGTTAGTATCCAGCATATATTAAGATGGCATAATTATTTATACTTGAAAATTGTTATAGCAGTGTCTTTTTTAACAATTATTTTAAAATGTGAATACTGAGGCAGCTGCCTTGGCCTGTGCCAATCTGTTGATCCACCCCTCTCAGTGTCAGCTGTAGCTGCCAAATGCATGATTGCAGCTGTCTTTGCTGGGTACTCCTCTAGGCCCATTGACATAAGAACTTTGGCAGCCAAATCCCTGCAAATAGTCCCATTTCCCATAACTCAAGGCTTCTGTTTTCTGAATTTCAGGATGATGATTGTATCCATGTTGAATTTTGGACAAAATATCCATGCATCCTCCAAATTCTACCTTTCCACCTTTAAATAATATCCCTGCTTCTCCCCTTCATCGCCACAGTATTTCTATCATCCAATTCCCACTTTTATAAATTCTACAGTTTCCAGATTATAACTGTATTCATTTGGATCTAGATTTAGAAACAAAACCCAAAGTTTTACAAGCCTTGTCACTGACCATGAAATAATCAATTTAATTCCCAAATGCTAAGGTAGATGTTACCCTTTTACTATTTCATTCCCAAGTAGATAACTTCATTCAAATTAGGTTGTTCAGGCTAAAATATTAAGAGATATTTGGTTTTGCAAAAATAATGTGATCTTTGTTTTAGAAAGAAAAATACATATAAGCATGAAGTATGCCAATCTCACTGTCAAAAGGTTGCCACATTTTGGCATTTATCCTACTGGCATTTTTTAAAATGAAGCTATATATAAATGAAACTATATATATAAATTTTTTCTTGTAGAAATAAAACAAAAAACATTCTTTTGCAAATTCATTTTTTCATTTAACAACAGTAGCCATGCTTTCACATCAGTACATTACATCTTTGGTCTTTTAATGGCAGCTTAAAATTCAGTATTATCAATCAATTTTAACTCTATAAACAATGCTATAATGAATGTCTTTAAAATACTCTAGGTCATCAATTATAGAGTATAATTATTTTCATATTTTAATATCTCCAAAATTGGAATGCAATTTCAGTTAGTGTTTTATTTGGTGAATAAGATATAACTTTACACACTTATGTATGTATGCATGACATTTTCTTAGAAGTAAAATTAATGGAAAACAGGTATAAGCGATTTTATTTTTATAGATAACACTAGATTTCTTTCAAAATGTCTTGGATACCCATAGAGTAGGTATGACAGTATTCTTGCAATCTCTGGAAATTATGAAGTATCAAATATTTTACAACCTAAGGAGAAAAATATATTATCTCATTGTTTATTGATAAATCAATAATTATGAGTGCGACTGAACATCACATTTCTTCTGCAAAGAATTTCTATAGCATATCTTTTGCCCATTTTTTCCCATTAGGTTGTCTTCTCTTATTGAATTATGGCAGTGTTTTTCATGATATTGGTAGTTTCTTTGTGCATTTTTGTGTCTATGTCTAAGAAGAATATTTTTTTCACCTAATCTTTTTTGTTTGTCTTTTAAAAATTTATTTTTAGTGTATTTTGCTGTACACACCCCAGACACTGCTCATGTTGCCATCAATATCCTTCATATTCCAATGGCTATATTCATCATTAACTTCTTCTGCTCTCTGGGCTACATTCAGCTCGGCTATTCCTTCCCTATTAAAACATCTTCTTGTTTTGGCTTTTATGACTTCTCCCCCATCTTCACTGCCACCATTCCAATTTAGACTATCATCATCTCTTAATGCACCACTGTAATTGCATCCTCAACAATCTGCCCACTTCTACTCTTGTTCCCCTGAAATCCATTCTCCCTCAACAGCTAAGGTAATCTTTTACTTCCAGCATCTAATTCTGAAGTACTTCCCATACATAAAATCTGAAATAATTTTACAGTGAGCACCATTATCCCCCGGATCTAGATGTTTCCTAGGTCCTACCATGAATGTTTGACTATTCGTGCTATCACATATCTGTCTACCCATTTATCAATCCATGTTATTTATTGGTGCATTTCAAAGTAAATTGCAGTAATCAATACACTTCTCTACTAAATGCTTCACTATGCATATGTCGACTTTTGTTGACATTCTTCCCTCTATAGGTAAATTTATATACAAATACACAAATCTTGAGTTTTGATAGATGCATATACCAGGTTAACCTAGACTCTGCTAAAGAAGTGGAACATCACCACTACTCCAAAAAGTTTCTTCTTGCTTATCCACTCAGTCCCTGCTCTTACCCTCCTCTAACCTCCCAGAGGTAACTTACTGTTCTAGTATTTTCTCTATCATAAATTAGTTTCCTCTCTTTTAAAACTTCAAGTAAATAGAACAACATTGAGACTATATCATGCCATATTTACCATATTGACAATTTGTTGCCTCTCAGCTTCAAATTCACCCATTTTGCTGCTCTGTGAAAACAGATATTAGCCCTTAAATTTTTCTCTTTTGACAGTTGGCACACCATCAAGCTTTATCAATTAAGGGCACAGGAAAGACACTGCAGGAGGGGAAAAGCCTTTTCTTTCTCCCTGGTTTCAGTGTGCTCACCTGGCAGGTTCCTGCAAGCATACAGTTTCTTCAGCAGCCAGCTCCTGCATCTCAAGCAGTTTTTCCAGCATCAGGTTCCTGCAGTGCTTATAGCTTCTCCAAGTCCCAGCTCCTGCTGTGCACAGTAGCAGCTCTCCTTAGCATCCACCCCCACCCCAACTTGAGAAACTGGCAACAGAGTGCCCCCAGTGAGACATCACCCCTTTAATAGATTTCCCTGGCCCCAAAGAGAACAGATTTCCAACAAGTTCAACCAGCACAATGACTTTGCCATTCATTTAGCTGGCAGGGCTGGGTGAGAAGCTTCCTCCCGGGGCTCACTATCTCAGGTTTAATGATAGTAACTGTTCTTATATCTGCTGTTTCTACATTCTTTACAGTTTTACTTACTTCTTAACAGCCAGCCTCTTGTTACTGCATCCTCTGTTACAGTTAATAATTCTTTTATTGAGCCTTCTCTATAAAATCACTGTGTGACTTTTCGCTCTCCTGATTGCACCCAGATGGATAAAAATATGTACTTTTTGATGTTAGCCTTTTTATTCACTCAGCTTCATGTTTTTTATATTCATCCATATTGCAGTGTCAATGGTTCATTTCTTTTTATTGCTGAATAATATTCCCTTATAATAAATATAACACACTCTGTTTATCTGTTCTCGTAATGATGAACACCTGGACTGTTTTCAGTTTGGGGAAACTATGAATAGCTCTATTATAAATATTCTTCTTTTTTAATACAATTTTTATTTTTTAACTATTTTACTTTATACTGGATATAGTTGATTAGAAAGAAAATTAGAGATACCAAAGGAACATTACATGCAAAGATGGGCACAATAAAGGACAGAAATGGTATGGACCTAACAGAAGCAGAAGATATTAAGAAGAGGTGACAAGAATACACAGAAGAACTGTACAAAAAAGATCTTCACAACCAAGATAATCACGATGGTGTGATCACTCACCTAGAGCCACTCATCCTGGAATGTGAAGTCAAGTGGGCCTTAGAAAGCATCACTACGAACAAAGCTAGTGGAGGTGATGGAATTCCAGTTGAGCTATTCCAAATCCTGAAATATGATGCTGTGAAAGTGCTGAACTCAATATGCCAGCAAATTTGGAAAACTCAGCAGTGGCCACAGGACTGGAAAAGGTCAATTTTCATTCCATTCCCAAAGAAAGGCAATCCCAAAGAATGGGCAAACTACCCCACAGTTGCACTCATCTCACATGCTGGTAAAGTAATGCTCAAAATTCTCCAAACCAGGCCTCAGCAATATGTGAACCGTGAACTTCCAGATGTTCAAGCTGGTTTTCGAAAAGGCAGAGGAACCAGAGATCAAATTGCCAACATCCACTGGATCATAAAAAGCAAGAGAGTTCCAGAAAAACATCTATTTCTGTTTCATTGACTATGACAAAGCTTTGACTGTGTGGATCACAATAAACTGTGGAAAATTCTGAAAGACATGGGAATACCAGACCACCTGACCTGCCTCTTGAGAAACCTGTATGCAGGTCAGGAAGCAATAGTTAGAACTAGACATGGAACAACAGACTGGTTATAAATAGGAAAAGGAGTACGTCAAGGCTGTATATTGTCACCCTGCTTATTTAACTTCTATGCAGAGTACATCATGAGAAACGCTGGATTGGAAGAAACACAAGTTGGAATCAAGATTGCTGGGAGAAATATCAATAACCTCAGATATGCAGATGACACCACCCTTATGGCAGAAAGTGAAGAACTAAAGAGCCTCTTGAAAGAGAACAATGAAAAAGTTGGCTTAAAGCTCAACATTCAGAAAATGAAGATCATGGCATCCGGTCCCATCACTTCATGGGAAATAGATGGGGAAACAATGGAAACAGTGTCAGACTTTATTTTGGGGGGCTCCAAAATCACTGAAGATGGTGATTGCAGCCATGAAATTAAAAGACACTTACTCCTTGGAAGGAAAGTTATGACCAACCCAGATAGCATATTGAAAAACAGAGACATTACTTTGCCAACAAAGGTCCGTCTAGTCAAGGCTATGGTTTTTCCTGTGGTCATGTATGGATGTGAGAGTTGGACTGTGAAGAAAGCTGAGCACTGAGGAATTGATGCTTTTGAACTGTGGTGTTGGAGAAGACTCTTGAGAGTCCCTTGGACTGCAAGGAGATCCAAGCAGTCCATCCTAAAGGAGATCAGTCCTGGGTGTTCATTGGAAGGACTGATGCTGAAGCTGAAACTCCAGTACTTTGGCCACCTCATGCAAAGAGTTGTCATTGTAAAAGACCCTGATGCTGGGAGGGATTGGGGGCAGGAGGAGAAGGGGAAGACAGAGGATGAGATGGCTGGATGGCATCACTGACTCGATGAACATGAGTTTGGGTAAACTCCGGGAGTTGGTGATGGACAGGGAGGCCTGGTGTGCTGTGGTTCATGGGGTCGCAAAGATTCGGACACGACTGAGCAACTGAACTGAACTGATAGTTGATTAGCAATGTTGTGATGGTTTCAGGTGTACAAGTGATACAGTTATGCATATACATATATCTATTATTTTTCAAATTCACTTCCCATTTAGGTTTTTCCATAATATTGCACAGAGTTCCCTGTGTTATACAGTAGGTCCTTGTTGATTATCCATTTAATAAACTTTTTACTTCACAGTAACTTTGATTAACAGAAAACTCGCAAAGATAATATACCCATATATCCTTCATATAGTTTCAGTTTCCTCTAACATTATCATCACATATTACCATGGTATGTCTGACAAAAGTAAGAAGCCAAAAAGAAGTGAAAAGTCTATTCAGTTCAGTTCAATTCAGTTCAGTCGCTCAGTTGTCTGACTCTCTGTAACCCCATGAATCGCAGCACACCAGGCCTCCCTGTCCTTCACCATCTCCTGGAGTTCACTCAAACTCACGTCCATCGAGTCATTGATGCCATCCAGCTATCTCATCCTCTGTTATCCCCTTTTCCTCCTTCCCCCAATCCCTCCCAGCATCAGATTCTTTTCCAATGAGTCAACTCTTCGCATCAGGTGGCCAAAGTACTGGAGTTTCAGCTTTAGCATCATTCCTTCCAAAGAACACCCAGGACTGATCTCCTTTAAAATGGACTGGTTGGATCTCCTTTCAGTCCAAGGGACTCTCAAGAGTCTTCTCCAACACCACAGTTCAAAAGCATCAATTCTTTGGCACTCAGCTTTCTTCACAGTCCAACTCTCACATCCATACATGGCCACTGGAAAAACCTTAGCCTTTACTAGACAGGCCTTTGTTGGCAAAGTAATGTCTCTGTTTTTCAATATGCTACCTAGGTTGGTCATAACTTTCCTTCCAAGGAGTAAGCGTCTTTTAATTTCATGGCTGCAGTCACCATCTGCAGTGATGTAAACTCCAGATTTTCTAGTCTTTCCATTAATGTTCTTTTTCTGATTCAAAGATATAATCTAGCATGCCACACCGAATTTTATTGTCATATCTCCTTAGTTTCCCCTGGTCTGTAACAAGTTTTTAGTTTTCGTCTGCTTTTTATAAGCTAGACAGTATTGAGAAATACTGGTTACATATTTTATAGAATGTCTCGAAATGTCTCCTAATGGTTTATCTCTTGGCTGTCTCCTGAATAGCTTGGAGCTATGAGCTTGGGGCAGAAAACCACAGAGATGAAATACACTTCTCATTACATCATATCAGAGGGCTCATGATGTTATTTATCATGGCATTACTGATTAACTGTCATCCTTTTGTTTAAATAGCATTTTCCAGGTTTCTTCACTGTAAAGCTACTATTTCACCTCCCATACTCTGAATAATTCACTGAGCTCAGTCTGCCTTCAGGAAGAAAGATTACACTCTATCTCCCAAAGAGAGGGTATCTACATATATTATTTGAAGTCCTTCTGTAAGTGAGATCATCTCTTCATTTACTTATTCAATTATTTATTTATATTACCATGGACTCATTTTACACTTTGGATTATAATTCAAACTATGCTATTTTGTTACTCAATTTGTTCCAGGGGCCATTGGCCCCTATTTCTTTGATATCCTTTCATCTTTTTGTTTTTTGAGTATCTCCTTTCTGGCCTGCAAAATGCTCTAGGTTTATCTTGTATTTTTCCTTCCACAACCCAAGAACTAGCATTTCTCCAAGGAGCTCTGATTCTTTTTATTAGAGAATGGTATGTAGAAATTGAGATCTAGGCTCTGGGCCTGTTTGCTGTTGCTGGGTTGTCATTGCTTCTGGGCCCTCTCAGCAGACCAAATTAGATATTATATTAATGTTTACTAACCCAGGAATTCATGCATATCTGTAATTGTCTTTGTGTCTATGTATCTGTATAAGCTAAACCCTGGTACATACTGATGTCTCTGACTCCAATCCAGTACCACAAGTCCATTCTTGCCTTCCTTCTAATTTATTTGAAACTTCCCTTCTAATAGCCAGAAACCTTGCTCCCACTATGCGTCATACATTTACTTATTTGTTCAACTCCAAAGTACATTTAAATTTTTTTCAGAATTGTTAATGTGTTCCCTGGTGGCTCAGAGAGTAAAGAAACTACCTGCAGTGTAGGAGATCCAGGTTTGATTCCTGGGTTGGAAAGATCACCTGGAGAAGGGAATAGCAACCTACTCCAGTATTCTTGCCTGGAGAATTCCACGGACAGAAGAGCCTGGCAGGCTACAGTCCATGAGATTGCAAAGAGTCAGACACGACTGAGAGACTAACACTTTGAACTTATCTTAGTACAAGCCTTTTCAAGGACATATGTTTTTATTTCCCTTGGATAAAAACCAAGGAGTACCATTGCTGACCTTAGGATAGGTGCATGGTTAGTTTTATAAAACATGCCATACCTTTTCCAAAATAGTTGTACCATTTTAAGGACATTCTAAAAAATTAACTCAGATTTCTCCCAAGTTAAAACTCTTCGGTGGGTTGCTGGTTTAGTTGCAATTAAACCCAGACTTCTTAACCTGGTCTACAAAATCTTATCTCAGCTGATCTTTTTTTTCCAACTTCTTCTCTTGGCTTCTGTCCCCTTATTCACCATGTTTTAGCCACCTTGAATTTTTTTAAGTTATTTCCTCAGAGCTTCAGAAACGCCAAGGAGTCTCATAGCCTTTGAGTCTTCATAGATGCTGATCCTCCCACCTGGAATATTTTCCTTCCATAATGTCTAGTTTTAGAGTATTCTTCAGAGCTCTACAGTCTTTAGTTATAAATAACCTTCTTAGAGAGGTCTTTCTTTGTCCATTCAACTGAATATAGCTCTTATCAGTTACTCTCTCTTATAGTAAAATCTTCACATTTAGTAATTAAAATCTGACATTCACCACAATGAATACTTATGTTTTTATTTCCTTGTTAACTTATTTGTTTTCTATCATTGCCACTATATAATATATATAAGACAGTAGGAACCATATGCATTTTGTTAACCCTATATTCAGAAACTGGAAGAATACCTGAACATGCTCAATAAAAACCTTCTGAGAGAATAAATATATAAATAAAAAGAGGAGTTTTAAGTTTTTACATAGTTAAATCTGTCAGTCCTTTGCCTGATAACATTTATTTTGCATCTCACTAAGGAAATCCTTTCCCAGAGGACTATAGAGATGATCTATTTTAATATATTATATATATATATTATACATAATATGTAATTTTATTTATTAAATGTTTCAGTCAGTTCAGTTCAGTAGCTTATTTGTGTCCAACTCTTTGCGACCCCAAGGACTGCAGCATGCCAGGCCTCCTTGTCCATCATCAACTCCCAGAGTTTACTCAAACTCCTGTCCATTGAGTCAGTGATGCCATCAAACAATCTTATCCTCTGTCATCCCCTTCTCCTGCCTTCAATCTTTCCCAGCATTAGGGTCTTTTCCAAGGAGTCAGTTCTTCCCATCAGGTGGCCAAAGTATTGGAGTTTCAGCTTCAGCATCAGCCCTTCCAATGAATATTCAGGACTTAGTTTCTTTAGGATTGACTGGTTGGATCTCCTTGCTGTCCAAGGGACTCTCAAGAGTCTTCTCCAACACCACAGTTCAAAAGCATCAGTTCTTTGGCACTCAGCTTTCTTTATAGTCCAACTAATGTTAAAATTTAATATACTTAATATTAAATTTATATTAATATTAAAATTTAGTATTTAGTCATTAAAATGTATTATTGATTATACATTAAATTATTTATATATAAATTATTTATATATTTTTCTAGTACTTTTTTTCAGCTTCCTGAGAACTTTTTTTAATTGAAATATAGTTAATTTACAATGTTGTGTTAATTTCTGTTGTGCAGCAAAGTGACTCTGTTATACACACATATACATTCTTTTTTTCTATATATTCTTTTCCATTATGGTTTACATATAATATTGAATATAGTTCCGTGTGCTATACAATGAGACCTTGTTGTTTATCCATTCTATATAAAATAGTTTGTATCTGCTAACCCTAAGTTCCCAAGTAGTTTTATAATTATGTAATTACTTTTTTTTAATTTATTTTATTTTATTTTTTAACTTTACAATATTGTATTGATTTTGCCATATATCAAAATGAATCCGCCACAGGTATGCATGTGCTCCCCATCCTGAACCCTCCTCCCTCCTCCCTCCCCATACCATCCCTCTGGGTCGTCCCAGTGCACCAGCCCCAAGCATCCAGTATCGTGCATCAAACCTGGACTGGCAACTCGTTTCATATATGATATTATACATGTTTCAATGCCATTCTCCCAAATCATCCCACCCTCTCCCTCTCCCACAGAGTCCAAAAGACTGTTCTATACATCAGTGTCTTTTTTGCTGTCTCAATGGCAAGCCACTCCAGTACTCTTGCCTAGAAAATCCCATGGATGGAGGAGCCTGGTGGGCTACAGTCCATGGGGTCGTCACTAGTCGGTCGCGACTGAGCGACTTCACTTTCACTTTTCACTTTCACGTAAAGGAGAAGGAAATGTCAACCCACTCCAGTGTTCTTGCCTGGAGAATCCCAGGGATGGGAGAGCCTGGTGGGCTGCTGTCTATGGGGTCGCACCGAGTCGGACACGACTGAAGCGACTTAGCAGCAGCAGCAGCAGCATACAGGGTTATTGTTACCATCTTTCTAAATTCCATATATATGCGTTAGTATACTGTATTGGTGTTTTTCTTTCTGGCTTACTTCACTCTGTATAATAGGCTGCAGTTTCATCCACTTCATTAGAACTGATTCAAATGTATTCGTTTTAATGGCTGAGTAATACTCCATTGTGTATATGTACCATAGCTTTCTTATCCATTCATCTGCTGATGGACATCTAGGTTGCTTCCATGTCCTGGCTATTATAAACAGTGCTGCGATGAACATTGGGGTACACGTGTCTCTTTCCCTTCTGGTTTCCTCAGTGTGTATGCCCAGCAGTGGGATTGCTGGATCATAAGGCAGTTCTATTTCCAGTTTTTTAAGGAATCTCCACACTTATGTAATTACTTTTAAAATCATATATTCAATATTAAAATTTTAATGCACATAAAATTTATGTTTGTGTACGAGGCAAAGTAGATTCATAGTTCTTTTCCAAAACAAATAGGAATTTTCCCAACACCATTTGTTAAATAGTTTATGTTCTGTGGTTTGAAATGTGTCCTTTTTTGTATACTAAATTCTCATATACACAATTTACATATTTCTGGATGTCTGGTATTTTATTGATTTATTTATCTATATGTACAAAAGTACCAAACTGTTTTGAGTAGAAAACTTCTTACTATGGTAGGGCCAAACACATCATCTATCACCACCATCACAACTACTCTTATTTTCAAACACTTCCTTGCAATCAAGTTATCAAGCTCAAAAAAAGTTGAAGAACCCTGGGAATTTTCATTGAAATTCCTTGAAAATAGATGAAAATTTAAGAAGAAATTAAACTTTTATTGTCTTCATATCCAGAAACATGGTAAACATCTTCATTTTGTCAGATTTTCATTTTTGCAATTTGTTCTTAATATAGCTGCACATGACTAGATTCAGAACATTTATGTAACCTCAGGATTAGAAGAAAATTCTAAGATTGCCCCCGGCTACAACGTGCACCTCAGCAACACGCAGTGCTTTTATACTGCTGCTGTATGGTTTAGGTACTGACTCCCTCCTGAGGAAATGCATTCTTTTTATGAAATAGAAAATGACTTGAATAATGAGATAACGATCGCATTGGAAGAAGGTCAGAGGGGTCTTTTAAGTGTCCTGTTCCACAATTTCCCTCCCTATATGATATGTGTTTCTAGTATTGAATATCTTAACCAGTATCTATAACATTTTGTAAACTTATACATTTTACAAGGCTCTATTGGATGACTGGCTGCTCAGTTAATGAAACAAATAGATGTAAGTTTTTACAAAGGAGCACTTACCTCAGCCAAATATACAATATTACTAAAATCATTGTTCCATTTTTTCAATGTTTTTATCATTGTTACTGAATATAGTAATCCCTTGATTAATACTTGCTGAATCAACAAATGGATCATTTTTAAGGATTTATTTCTCCTCATAATGGAGCCATAGCTATTTTTAAAGAAAACATTTTCTACTGCAGAAAAACAGTAGAGGAAAGACCTCCCTGATTATAGACTTTCTAATACCCTTTTCTGGGAAATTACATTTACAAATTGAGTTTGCCAATGGCAACCACTGCTTTGTAAAAAAAATTACGCAATTTTATTTTTTGATGTGCCTCTGTGTGCGTGTATGTGTACATAAAAAATCAATTGCTGTAGATGGGTAACCTAAAATAATACCTACCAATTTTTTGGTGACTATTTCCTAAATGCAAGGACAAAGGGGAAAAGAAGGCCCTTTATAGCAAAGTAGTCTCATCTAACAGTAAAACAATCCTCAAAATCAAAAGAACTGGCTAAACCAATACTATAACAAGCTTTAATATTCATAGTTTCATACTTTTGCTAGTGGAAACACTTGTTTTACAGATTTTATTCATTTATTCTAATCCAGTAGATGGTGCTACATGTCTGTCTATGTAAAGTACCACAAATGTCTCTTTTTTTCAATCTTTTCTTTCTTTTAGCTAGAACTCTCATCAAGGTCTACTATTATAATGAAGCTCATTATTCCTGACATCTGAGCCAAATCTCTGGGTACAGCGTTAAGGATGTACTTAAGGAGAAAACCCCCAGAAATAATTTTGGCCCAAATACCAACCTAACAATCTCTTAACAATTTTTCCCCTCATCTCATTCTCACTCTAATGACAAAATCTTTGGTGTCACACAGAACTCTGTGTCATTCCATTTAAAAACATCCAGATGCAAAATCATAGTCCATCTTATTCTTCTAAACACTGTTAGTTACTATTATTGTGAAGCAACCATAGCAATGATAATAATTAACAATGAAAGTTTAAATGTAAGATCATCATGGATAAATGGACACATAAATTAATCACTTAGAAGATAATGTATACTAAAAAGTTTAGGTATGTGAAATTTTATAAACAAAGTTTGTTGTTGAATCTGATTACGTGAACCATGCAAATTAATGTTTCATTGTGAATCATGAAAGGCTGAAAGCTGTAGAAAAGTAGGGACTCTAGTTAGGTATTAGCAAAATTAATCCATGTCACCCAGCAACCTACAAATAGTTAATTTATGTTGCTCATTTACCGGAAACACAATAATGAAACACTAATGATCTGAATCAGAAATCATCAAGTTTTTTGTCTTTTTTATCTTTGTAGATTTGAAGTATGTTATTAGTTCACAGATTTATAATGATTTGAAAGTGTCATTGTATCATAAAATAGGGATAAGAAGATGTAACTAATATAAAAATTAGAACAGTTTTATTATTGCATTAGTTTATTGTATAGAATTTTGATTGAGTTAACTTTGATGTGATTTCACAAAGTCCTTTCACATACTTTGAAAATTCTTTTACACTTTTTCATTGTATCAAAAGAAAAATGAGAGCTGTAATCACTAATTTTAGATGAGTTCTATACATAATATAGGTATTAATAATCTGCTGACCAAAGGCTTAATAAAATGATTTTATTCAGTAAATTTATCACTTTAATGACTAGATTCTAATACAAATACAGGGAAGTCAGTAGAAACCTTTCAGATGTCTATTTCATCATTTATACTTTCATTCATTTGTATCTTCATTAACTCACCAGTCTTTGAATAAACACAAAGAGACAGAATTGTATAGATTATTCTTGGGTAGGTTGTGCAACATGGAAAAGCCATGATCTTAATTCAGCAATGACATCTTGATGAAAAAGCAAAAAAAATACAATTTAACTGGTCAGCTGTAATACAGACAAGGTAAGGTGAGATAAATCAACTTAGGGATATAAGAGGAGCCACCAGATCAGGGAAGAGTTGCCACTAAATCTTCTTTGTGTAACTAGATTACCTGGAGGGAGTTCAGTTCAGTTCAGTTCAGTCGCTTAGTCATGTCCGACTCTTTGCAACCCTGTGGATGCAACATGCCAGGCCTCCTTGTCCATCACCAATTCCCGGAGTTTACTCAAACTCATGTCCACTGAGTTGGTGATGCCATCCAACCATCTCATCCTCTGTTGTCCCCTTCTCCTCCTGCCTTCAATCTTTCCCAGCATCAGGGTCTTTTCCAAGGAGTCAGTTCTTCCCATCAGGTGGCCAAAGTACTGGAGTTTCAGCTTCAACATCAGTACTTCCAATGAATATTCAGACTGATTTTCCTTAGGATTGACTGATTGTATCTCCTTGCTGTCCAAGGGACTCTCAAGAGTATTCTCCAACACCACAGTTCAAAAGCATCAATTTTCGGCTCTCAGCTTTCTGTATAGTCCAACTCTCACATCCATACATGACTACTGGAAAAACCATAGCCTTGACTAGATGGACCTTAGTTGGCAAAGTAATGTCTCTGCTTTTTAATATGCTGTCTAGGTTGGTCATAACTTTCCTTCCAAGGAGTAAGCGTCTTTTAATTTCATGGCTGTAGTCACCATCTGCAGTGATATTGGAGCCCAAAAATATAAAGTCTCACTGTTTCCACTGTTTCCCCATCTATTCCCCACTAAATCTCCTTTCTATAACTAGATTACCTGGAGGGAGTTATATTCATCCAAAGACCAGATGAGCCACAAGGGAAATGGCTTTTTTTCTTTTTAATTTTTTGGTCATATCATGTGGCATGTGTGATCTTAGTTCCCTGACTAGGGATTGAACCCATGGCCCCTGCAGTGCAAGCATGAAACCCTAACCACTGGACCACCAGGGAAGTCCCCAGAAGTGGACATTCATTCATTCATTGTATAGTCACTGAGCACCTATTATGTGACATGCTCTCTGTAGTAAGTGATAGGGACATGTATTATTGAGCAAAACTAGAGTAGAATGCTGCCTTGCAGAACTTTTGTTAACAAAGCTAAAGCATACCAAGTACACACAGTTTGGCAAAGCTATCAGAACTCACCAGGGAAGAATGTCTGTCTGCAGGTGGGAAAGAATCAGGGGCGCAGCTGTCATACTATTAAAAAAGGTCTTAAAAGAGAGGTTGGGATGATTCATGTTGATATATGACAGAAACCAATGTAATATTGTAAAGCAATTATCCTCCCGTTAAAAATAAATATTTTTAAAATGAGGTCTTATCTCCTAAATTTAAGGCCAGATACTATAAAACTCTTAGAGGAAAACATAGGCAGAACACTTTTTGACATAAATTGCAACAAAAATCTTTTAAAATCTGTCTCCCAGAGTAATGAAAATAAAAACAAAAACAATCAAATGGGACCTAATTAAACTCAAAAGTTTTTGCACAGAAAAGGAAATCATAAACAAAATGAAAAAACAACCCACAGAATGGGAGAAAATATTTGCAAACAATGCAACAAGGGATTAACCTCAAAAATTTACAAACAGCTAATATGACTCAATATCAGAAAAACAAACAACCCAATCAGAAAATGTGTGGAAGATCTAAATAGACATTTCTCCAAAGAAGACAGAGAGATGAACCAAAGGAACATGAAAATATGCTCAACATCACTAATTATTAGAGAAATGCAGATAAAAATACAATTAGGTATCACTTCACACTAGTCAGAATGACCATCATCAAAAAATCTATAAAGCAATAAAAGCTGGAGAGTGTATGGAAAAAAGGGAACCCTCCTTTACCATTGGTGGGACTGTAGATTGGTACAGTCACAATGGAGTACATTACAGAGGTTCCTTAAAAACTAACACTAGAGCTAGCATATGACCCAACAATCCCACTCCTGGGTGTATATCCAGAGAAAACCATGGTTCAAAAAGATGCATGCAGCCCAGTGTTCATTGCTGTACTGTTTACAATAGCCAAGATATGGAAGCAACCTAATGAATGAATAAGAAAGATGTGGTATACATATATACAATGGATTATTACTTAGCCTTTAAAAAGAATGAAATAAGTCCACTTGCAGCAGCATGGATGGACCTGAAAATTATCATACCAAATGAACTAAGTCAGACAGAGAAAGATAAATATCATATGATTTTGCTTATATGAGAAATCTAAAAAAAAAAATGATGCAAATGAATTTATTTGCAAAACAGAAATGTTCACAGACTTAGAGCATGAATGTATCATTACTGGGGGAAGTGAGGTGGGAGGAATAGTCTGGGAGTTTGGGATTGGCATGTACACACTATCATACTTAAAGCAGAAAAGCAACAAGTACCTACTATATAGGACAGGGACCTTGGCTCAATATTCTGTATTAACCAAAATAGGAAAAAAATTTGAAAAAGAAAAGAAACTTGTATGGGTATAACTGAATCACTTTGCTGTACACCTGTAACTAACAAATCGTTACTAATCAACTATACTCCAATATAAAATAAAAATTAAAATAAATAATGTGGCCAATGAGAAAACAATAAAATATATACCCTCTATAAAAAAAGAATAAGGTCTTATCTGAAACCTCAAAGATGGTGATACAAAGGTTCCTGGTGAAAACCTGAGATGAAAGTGTATTCCAGGTAGAGAGAATAATAATAATGTAATAATGTGGAAAATTTTGAGCCTGGGAGGTGGAGAGCAGCAAGAAATTACAAGCAGTTCAGTCCTACTGAATGGGGAAGGGAGTGACTATTGAGGGTAGCATTTGCGTGGGAGAGGAATATGAGATGAGTTAGAGTTAGTCACTCAGTCGTCTCCAACTCTGCGACCCCATGGACTGTAGCGCACCAGGCTCCTCTGTCCATGGAATTCTCCAGGCAAGAATACTGGAGTGGGTTGCCATTTCCTTCTCCAAATATGAGATGAGGCAGGGAGAACTGAAAGGTACAACATCACAAAAAATTTTCATATAGACAATAAGGACACACCGAGTAGTTTTAAATGAGGGAGATGAATGGAAAAGAGATCGGTAATGAGGATGCAAAATAGGGAAAGAGAAAAAAGGCAGAAGATAAGACTTTGTGACTGTTTAAAAGTGGGACCAACCAAGAGGATGGTCCTCTCATTCTGTGGGAAATGTTGGGGCCGAGTGGGCTTGGGATAAGAAAAGCTAGTTCCAAAACCTGTCAACAATATTGTGCCACAAATAGAAGTGTTTTCAAAATATCCTTAAGATTATCTTATAGACATCTAAATGTGGTTTTGCTCAGCCTTTCAAACCCTCTATATTCTCCCACTTGCTTGACAATGCCACTCTACATCATCAGAATATATAGCATCACCTACTGGTACCTGTATGTTTGTGTACATCATCAGTTTTCTTATTCTCTTGGTCCATGATAGACACAGAAAAATAGAAAAAGAAAACAAGCAGGAAACAATTTCCTGCGTTTTATGCTATCCTAGCAGTTAATAAAAAAAATATATTGGTATCAACTTTCTTTGCTTCCAGTACTGCTCTTCAAAACAATACAGAGATTTTTTTATATCCTTCTTTGTTGTTTTGTGAACTTTTTCATATTCTGTACAACAAGCCTGAATTATTTTTATGACAAAAAGAAAAATACTTTTAACAACAATACCACCCAAAAAAAATCCTTGAGAGGTAACAGGGAGTGGTAAAACTGCAAACAAAAATGCACACCCACCATATAACTACTGTATAAAAAAAGGTAGGGTAAATATACAAGGAAATGTGTGTTATGATATGTACACGCCATCCATGTGAACAAAATATAAAAACAAGTCTGGTGGAACAGGGCTGTGGCTTCCATGCTGCTACATGGACAAAGCACCATTCCACTAGGCTAAGAGATTTGGCTTTTTATAGTTGAGGCTTTAAGAAATACCACAGAGTGGTGGCCTGCTTTAATTCAGTGAGCTATAGCTCTCCACATAATATATGGGTAAGTTTACTTAAAGCACTTTTTATGAGCTATCAATCTGTTTTCCAGCCTGCATTTGGCTACAGTTCAGGTAGCAAAGGAGAAAGGAGGAATTGTTCTATGGTTTTTGCGCTAGGGGAAATAAGTGTTACCAATTACTTTAGTGAATTGTATGTGAAGTAATTGCTGTTCTCCTGCTGTGTTTTGTAGTATTATTCACATAAACCTATGTAAAGCTAGGTCTATATGCCATCTACTCAGTTTAGTCAAAAGTGGATGTCTGTATACTCGTGCCTGGATAGTTGGTAGTGTTAGTTTTGTCATCTCGTGTTGAGACATCGCTGAAGGTATAGTGAGTCCTTCCTCTTGAAATCTGTTCAGTGTGTCTACCCACACTATAAGAAATTTGTGCCATCATTGTTTTTCTTCTCTACACACTGAATGATGATTTCATGTTAGTCCTCTAGTATTATCTTACTCCAAAGTCTTTTGTGAATGAGTTTCTTAAGTTTCAGTGAGGATGCTGAAAATACAAACTATTCTACCCTGTTTTCTCAACTTCTTTTAACTCTCTCACTGAGGTTCATGTAAGTGCGGCTAGTAACGGGAGGAGAGAGAGAATGAAAGAGAGACAGGTGGGGGAGAGAGGGGAAAAGATGCACACATTAACCAACAGTTTTCTTTTATGAACAAGAAAATTGGCCGTTTTCCTATTAGCATATGAGGAACCTAAGAATGTCCCTTGTTGTCAAGGCAACAGCTGTTCCTTGGGTAGCTGCAATAGAAAAGAAGCCAGAGCAATCTTTATAGGATCAAGTCTTTTTTATCATCAAATCTTAGAAAGGAAACTTGAGAGTGTACCCAGCCTATTCTCCTGCCTTTAGTTAAGACCTACTAAAATAATTTGAAACTAATAAAAAAAGTCTAAATTTAAATAATTCTACAAATGTTGCATAGTATTAATTAGTAATCATTTGCAATGTTTTACAGTTCACATTACTTAGAAATTTTTTTTCAATCATCCTAACTTAAATCTTCCATGCTGCAGTTTTAAAGCCACTTCCTATTATTCTAATATCAGTGGAAATAAACAACTGTACACTTTCCTCTCTAAGAGAATCTTGCCTGTACTGGAAAAAAAAAAAAAAAGTCTGACAAATTCCTCAAAGTGAATAATGCTAAGTTCTTTCATCTTTTCAGCCATTTGTATTATAGGTCTCCTCTGATGACATCCTATACTCTGTAAGACCACACCTACTCAGGAAACCCACTCCTATCTTGTTACTTATCTGAAAGCCTGATCAATGGTGCCCAAAAGAGTAGGACACCACCCAGTTCTCAGTCTATTCAAGTCTTTTAGGTTACAGTAATATTTAGATTTACATTTATCATACATTGTTTTGCACAGACTGGTTGATAGAGCATTTGCTTCGTGGTTTGATCATAATTATTCATTCCTCACCAGATACTTGGGCAACTGATTTTCCTTCTTCAAATAGACTACTATCACTTTTCCTGGTAGAAGCGTATTTTCTTGCTTCTTTCTTTCAAGGAGAAGCTCATGC
Source organism: Bubalus bubalis (assembly GCF_019923935.1). Taxonomy (NCBI): domain Eukaryota; kingdom Metazoa; phylum Chordata; class Mammalia; order Artiodactyla; family Bovidae; genus Bubalus; species Bubalus bubalis. The sequence goes on along the minus strand of NC_059157.1, from coordinate 131,722,017 downwards.
TCTCCCTCCCTCACACTGGCAGGCTTAATAAGCTTACTTTCTGTTCCACTGTCCAGGTTACTAATTAATATATGCTGAGCACTAGCCACAGGAAAGCATCATGGAAGTATATTCTAAAAGATACCCACATTGTTCAGTTGCACAAAAAATTTATCACCTAAAACCATAAATATCCTCCTCACTGTATTTCCTGTATTATTTTTGCTTATGGGATTAGTTCTTCAGCCATAGATGACATACTTTCTGGCCCTAATTTTTCTTATCTTGAAAATGGAGGGACTGTAAATACAGACTAATAGTTAGCATTTATTGATCCCTTTCTCTATGAGAGGCTCTACTGTGAATCATCTCATTTCAGTTTCACAGCAATCCTAAAATGTAGATATTTTTATTGTCATTCCTATTTTATACAAAACCAAAGTGAAGCTTAGAATGGTCAAGTCACTTTTCCAAAATAACATGGCTATCAGACGATGGAGCCAGAATTTGGCCTGACCTCTCATAGCTCAGTTGGTAAAGAATCTGCCTACAATGCAGAAGACCCTGGTTTGATTCCTGGGTCAGGAAGATCCCCCGGAGGAGGGAAAGGCTACCAATTCCACTATTCTTGGGCTTCCGTTGTGGCTCAGCTGGTAAAGAATCTGCCTGCAATGCAGGAGACCTGGGTTTGATCCCTGGGTTGGGAAGATCCCCTGGAGAAGGGAAAGGCTACCAACTCCAGCATTCTGGCCTGGAGAATTCCATGGACTATATAATCCATGGACATGTATAATCCATGGACTCACAAAGAGCTGGACACAACTATGCAACTTTCATTTCACTTCACTTCCTATACTTTTAACTAGTCTGCCATGGGAGCAGGAAAATGGGTACTCCACTCACATGCTGCTTTAATTGGTAGGATCTTTCTGAAAGGTAACTTGATAATATCAGAATCCTTTAAAAGATGTGCATCCTTTTCTCTGGGATGTATTTTTTATTTAACAAAACTCTATATAGTACTTACTATCTGCCATTAACTTCCCTAAGCACTTTTTCACATATTAAAAATAAACTTTTATGCCGACTTTATAATATCTCTACTTTACAAAAAAGCAAATTGAGGCACTTGGAAACTAAACAATTTTCCTAAAGTTTCACAGTTTATAAGGTGTGAAGCTGGGTTGTGGCTAGCTCCTGAATCATATATTGATAAGAAAAGACAGTAAATGAAACACTATTATGGTATATCTAATTTTTATTTAGAAAATAGACATTTATATTCATATATGGACACACGAAAAACTAGAATACAAGAACAACAAAATTAAACAGTGATGAGGCTATATATGGGTGATTTTTTTCTTGAATATATCTATGTTTTTCTTCTTTATACATCTATATTTCATACAGATATATGAAAGTGAAAGTGTTAGTCACTTAGTCATGTCTGATTCTTTTCAATCCCATGCACTGTAGTCCTTCAGGCTCCTCTGTCCATGAAATTCTCCAGGGAAGAATATTAGAGTGGGTTGCATTCCCTTCTCCAGGGTATCTTCCCAACCCAGGGACTGACCCTGGATCTCTTGCATTGCAGGCAGATTCTTTACTGTCTGAACCATCAGGGAAGCCCATATACATAGCAATTCTTAGTTTAAAAGTAAGCTAAAAAGATTGTAATAAGGTTCCTCTGGAGTCTTTTGGCAGTGTATGATGCTTATATTGCACAAATTTATGTAAACAGCCATGCTTGGAACAAACTTTGACTGGAAATCTATCTCGGTAGTCCATCCTTTATTAATATCAGCCTTGCAAGCAAGGAGGATTGTTTTATTTGCTTTAATTAAGTTATGTGATCTAGTGAACAACTCTAATTTATGAATTTGGAAAACCTCATCCTAGATCCATCAATACGACAAACCATTTAACTCCTCTTGCTATATCTCTGGGTTATGTTGAAGTTATTTGTGATTCTGGGATAGAGTGATGGTTAAGAGCCAGTTCGGAGGGCTCTAGTTCCATTCTTAAATCCACCACATATTTTAGCTGTGTGAACTTGAACTCTATAGGATTCATTTCCCTTATCAATAAAATGAGGATACTAATAGCATTGAGCATTAAACCCCAAGGCTTTTGAGAGTATTAATTGAGATAATCTGTGTAAAATACCACTATGTCAGGTACAAAATAGGATAGCTGTTTTATTATAACTGCTTATTATTGCTTAATGTTCATTTTTAAAGTACTTTTGAGATTCTCCAGTAAAAGTTACCATGCACTTTCTTCAGGTATATTCATCTGAGGGACTTAAATTTTTCTTTAGTAAGGAGATGAGAAAAACCAAAGCATCATCTATGATCTGATCTACTTAAACACTTGTTAAACTTCAATATTTTAAATGATCCCTATGGTTTGCTAAGATCGGTTTTTATAATGCATTTGATTACTACACCTATAATGATTAGTAATGATTTTATGAACTAGTCAGGATTGAGAACAGAATGGCAAACCACTCCAGTATGCTTGCCTGGAGAATCCCTTGGACTGAGGAGCCTGGCGGGCTGCAGTCCAGGGAGGGCAAAGAGTTGGACACGACTGAGTGACTGACACTTCCACACTTTCAGAATCTATAGTCAATTTATACTTGTTTTGGCTATACCACAAACTATTTGCTTTTGTGTATAGTCTCGGATTAAGCTGTGGACCCTCATGCACACTAATCCTAATCAGACACCCATGCTATGTTGTTTGACTATCGCCAGTTTCTATGGAAAGGAACATCAGATTAAATTCTGTGTGTTATAGAAAATAGCAATGAAATAGAGTCATCCTGTAGCACTCTATGGCCTTGTCCAAGAGAGACTTCTTCCATGTTTCTCTGCCAGTGTGGAGAAGAATGAATGAGTGCACACATGTACACACACACACACACACACCCCTAAACCTCTTTCAATAAAATAAATTAAAAGAGTAGTATTTGCATCCTTCTAGCATTGTTTCTTCTGAATTCTGAAGAAACAGCTTGAGGAAAACCCTTGCTGTCTTTTGCTAATAGAGTCATTACACCAAAATCTGAATTGTCTTTTCAACTGGATTCGGTCTGTGAGTCAAAGCAGAGCTTGTGTTGTTATATGTCTCCCTACCCCTCTCCACTCCCCACATTAGTTGAGCCTCACTGCTCTTCCCTGTAATCCTCCTAGCCCCACTCTCCAGGTTGGTTGAGGCTCACTGCTCCAACAAGTAATGCACTCCTGACACAAAGGGGGCCAGCAGGGGCAGTGTGGGGGAAATCAGATAACGCACACTCCAGCTTGACACATTTGCTTCCCTCCAAGTGTCACATTATAAACTGGCCAAGTGAAACAGGAAGGTATTATTCTGTCTTATCTTGCAGTTGAAAGAGGTTGCAGCCTCCTTGTTGGTAAGGTTTTGGTCTTGTTGCCAAAGGATTCTCTCTTTCAACTGCTTCTCGTCTCCTCCCCTCTGTGAGCTGTTTTGACTTGAACTTGCTCCAGGATGAGAGATCATGACCTGTCAGGACCAGCTGATGTCACTGCTACACAGGTTTTATGGAGAACAGGTCAATTCTGAAATCAAATTAGAAATGTCTACAACTGGAGGGACAGTTTAGGGACTCCTCAGAGATACCTCAGATACCTCAGAGATAACCTAGATTTCTTAGAGTTTCTCACCCCCTCCCCAGGACTGGCTTTAGTTTTCTCCCAGGGAAACCTTTGCTCTGGGATCACTGTCTTCCTATCTCAGAGAAGAGCATGCAAACGTATACACATATATACACATCCTTCAGAGTCAGAATCTGCTTCTAATGGCTCCAGAGTTGCTTTTTTCAAGCTTCACAAGCGAATCTGATGCCTAATCTGAATTTTGAGCAAGAATGACTGCCCACAGCATTCCTATAGTCCCAGCTAGAGTCAAATTCAAGGACTAACTTTTAAAATTTATGAGCCATTCTAATAGAGCAAAATGCCCTGCAGCTCAAAGTTCCTCTTATTGCTGATAATCAATAATAAAATGTACAGCACTACTTTTGAAAAAATCCAAAACACATACCTAGTTTTTATTCAGTGTTATGAGTAAATGGCTTAGTATGCCAGAACCAAAAGCATAGCCTTTTTGCAGCATAATTAATTCTACAAAGATCAGCACATGACCGTCATCCAATTGTTGTTTGGTGACCTTGAAGAAAATTATTTAAGGTATCTGAAGTTTGGTCTCATTATGGGTAAAATGTATTCTCTATTTCATACAATTTTCTAAGGATTAAAGATAAGTAAAAGCATTGAAACATGTATAATATCATATATGAAACGAGTCGCCAGTCCAGGTTCAATGCACAATACTTGATGCTTAGGGCTGGTGCAATGGGACGACCCAGAGGGATGGTATGGGGAGGGAGGAGGGAGGAGGGTTCAGGATGGGGAACACATGTATACCTGTGGTGGATTCATTTTGATATATGGCAAAACCAATACAATATTGTAAAATTAAAAAATAAATAAATAAAAATACAAAAAAAAAATAAATAAAGAGAGACAAGCTGTTCATTCCTGCTCTCAAGTAGTGCCTTAACCTAAAGTATGCCGTAATATTAATTGCATGAATAACTTTGTGTACACACTTGTACTGAACACATCAAATGTGCATTTTCATAAAATTTTAGTTGATTTTAAATGTGATGGTGCATGTTGTAATCATCTATAAACTATATATCATGGGATTAAAAAAAATAAATAAATAAAGATAAGTAAATACCCTTGCAGTTGGTAGATAGGACCATCCAGTTCCAAAGGGAAAGTTGTGTTCCTTCCCTTTTATATATCTGTACCTCCCTTACAAACAGCTAGACTTTGTTTTCCACTGAACCAAAGACCTTAATTTACCCATTTGTCTGTGATGCTAAATAGCTACTCTATTCAAGGACTTAGGAAAGTAATGCACACTATCCTAGGAATTCAAAGGCATGTATAGGTAATATTTCATTAAACCACATAAAAGTCTGATGTTGAAGGAAGCAAAGATTCTCATTTTCATTTTACAGGCACTTGAATTTTTTGAGGTTGTATGCTTCCAAGAAAACAACCAATCTGTGACCAAGATGTAATTAAGACCCACGATTTCTAATTCCCAGGCTTTGACTCCAACCTCTGAAAATGCTTCAATTCAATGAAACTAATGGCACTTCGGTCTCTGGAATTAGATCCTGTTATCAATGACTTCCACATGGAAAGATCATTCCAAAATGTGTAATTAACCAAGAAAATGCAAATAAACCAATTTGTACCTGCTATTTAGAGGTAAGACACAGAAGTGGCTTGAGTTCATTATTTGAAAACTACCCTTTTTCTGCTTTGAATGTAGCTTATGTTCTTCACTTGTTCACATATTTTTCAAAAATTACATTTTCAGTGAAATATTGTAGATCATTAGTGATTCTATTACCAGCACAGAGCTTGAAACAGAGAGAGAAATACATGTCATCAGGCACAATCGAAGAAAACCCTTCTTTGAACAACCTTAACAATTCAACGTAGTAAATATTTTTTTTAATTCTATCGTGTACTAAGCTCTGTGCTGAGTGGGGTATGAGTCAAGCTCCAGTCTAGTCCAGTGGGAAACATGGTAACACTTGGCAAATATTACTAAATGATTGAACCTAATGGAATAGGAAAATAATTAGCTATACCTTCAGAAAAAGCAGATGGCAGTTGTATAATAAAGCAGATCTATAAGGTTACAGTCTAGAAAGGCTTCATAGAGGAAGAAATATTTAATGTGGATGGACCTGGAGGACTATTTATTTTAAGTGACAGACTCAATTCTAAAAAAAGAAGAAGAAGATTATGATTTGGTACTGTTAGATCAAGGTCTGGAACACCCCGACTCTCTGTCTCCCCAACTCTCTTATCTGATTCTCTTTGCATGTTGGCCTCAGAACCTCCTACTACACGTGAGCTTTCTCCTTGTCTTAGGAAACATGGTCACCAGCAGCTTTGGGCTAAACGTCACTCCAGAATAATGATTCAGAAGGTAAGGGTATCTCTTGAGTACCAGCAATCTTGGAAGGACTCCAACTGGCCCAGTTTGGATTACTTGGTCACACTTCGGTCAATCATTGTGACCACAAGCATGATGATGTATATGGCCTTGGTTGGCGGGCAAGGCTTTTGGAAACACATCATTGCAAAGTGAGAGAAGCAAGTTTTCCCAGAAATAGGAGTTCTGGGTGGATCAAAAGAAATCCGCTGCAGTCCAGAAAAATAAACTGGCTACTCCAATGCTAAGATGGAAAGAAGAGTCATTCTGAGCAGATAGTTTGAGCAAAGGCTAGAAGATGGGTAACACTGGATGGTATTGGTGGTAGTAAGGTAAGGTCAGACTGAAGTAAAGTAAGGCTAAAGAGCCTCTTGATGAAAGTGAAAGAGGAGAGTGAAAAAGTTGGCTTAAATCTCAACATTCAGAAACTAAGATCATGGCATCTGGTCCCATTAAGGCAAATAGATGGGGAAACAGTGGAAACAGTGGCAGACTTTATTTTTTGGGCTCCAAAATCACTGCAGGTGGTGACTGCAGCCATGAAATTAAAAGACGCTTACTCCTTGGAAGGAAAGTTATGACCAACCTAGACAGCATATTAAAAAGCAGTGACATTACTTTGCCAGCAAAGGTCCGTCTAGTCAAGGCTATGGTTTTTCCAGTGGTCATGTATGGATGTGAGAGTTGGACTATAAAGAAAGCTGAAGGCAGAAGAATTGATGCTTTTGAACTGTGGTGTTAGAGAAGACTCTTAAGAGTCCCTTGGACTGCAAGGAGATCCAACTAGTCCATCCTAAAGAAGATCAGTCCTGGGTGTTCATTGGAAGGACTGATTTTGAAGCTGAAACTCCAATACTTTGGCCACCTGATGGGAAGAACTGACTCATTTAAAAAGACCTTGATGCTGGGAAAGATTGAAGGTGGGAGGAGAAGGGAACAGCAGAGGATGAGATGGTTGGATGGCATCACCAACTTAATGGACATGAGTTTGAGTAAACTCTGGGAGTTGGTGATGGACAGGGAGGTCTGGAGTGCTGCAGTCCATGGGGTAGCAAAGAGTTGGACACGACTGAGCTACTGAACTGACTGAAGGTAAGTTTACTTACCTTACCTTACCTTAATGGGAAAGAATGGAAGCTTGGTTGAGGTCAATAGTGTGCATATTTGAAGCCCTATAAAGAAGTTGGTGTTCCTAAGCAGGGTACAGGTTTTTAAGGTTTGAGAGTTACATAATACACTCTGTATTTCAGAAAAATGCTTTTCCAATATCATGGAGGATATGCTAGATAGAAATACTAGAGACAAGGAGATTGGGTAGAAAGGTATGGTGGGCATGTTGTTTTGTCTGAAAGCCTTCATTTCCTAGTGAGAACTTCCTCTCCCTATGTGTGGTCTTAGTGAGACTGTCTGTCAATCAGTGTCTCATACAGAACTAAAAGGTTGGGTCAATTTTAATGCTGTATTTCCTGGAACACACAATCGGTTCATGACAAACATGTGACTCAAGCAAAGCCAATCAGAGTTCTTTCCTGAAGTCAACTCGTAGATCCTTTCAGAAAAATAATCTAAAGGTACAAGCTAAGAGCTCCCACCCCATGGACAGAGGAGCCTGGTGGGCTTATAGTCCATGGGGTCACAAAGAGTCTGACACAGCTGAGTGACTAAGCATACACATACACATCCTGTCATTACACAGAGTCTGTGTAAAATAGAATCTAACATAAAAGAAAAAAATATGTGAAAGGAGAAAAAAAGTTCTATGGACATTGTGCCAACCCTGGGTGAGAGTGAAATTCCCAGTTGCTTGTGTCAATAGCATTCATCTTTCATTTGTCTCTTAATTCCATTTACCTCAAAAAGTACCTGTCATTTATTGAACACCTATTAGGTATTAGGCATGGTACTGGGTACTTTATGTACATTATAATATTAAGTCTTTACAACAACCTCAAAAATAAATATTATGATTCCCTATTTCATAGGAGGAAAAACCATAGGTTTGAGACTAATATATCTATACTAGTGTTTGCCTCTGGAGTGGATGGGACTGTTCGCAAACCTGTGCAAGTGAGCTCAGTCACTTTAGTCATGTCCAACTCTTTGCAACCCTATGGACTATATCCCATCAAGCTCCTGTGTCATGGGATTCTCCAGACAAGAATACTGGAGTGGATTGCCATGCCCTCCTCCAGGGGGTCTTCCTGACCCTGGGATCGAACCTGAGTTTCCTGCGTCTCTTGCATTGCAGGGGGATTATTTACCACTGAACCACCAGGGAAGCCCCACAGACAGCCCATAAAATGAGAAAAAAAAAAAAAAAAGATGGCAGAAAATGAATCTTCTAGATTTGAAAACATCAGCATTTAAAGAGTAGGCCTTTGCTCCTGCCCCTCTAAAATGCACTTCTCCTTGTCTACCTTGTGTATGGATAGACATTTGTAATGACATTACACAAGCATGATACCTCTTCCATTATTCATCCTCCAGTAGAACTGAATGCTTCAACCTTTGTGCTAGGCCCCTGGAACTTTGCACAGTAATATTCTTATCACAGTTCTTATAATACTTTTATTCTATAGCATCAAGAACAAGAGCACAGAGATCAGATTTAGACAAACCTGCATTGAATTTCCACTCTATGATCCACAAGTTATGTGGTCTTTAGCAAATTATATATCTTTTTTTGAGTCATGATTTTCTCCTACATGAAAAGAGGATGAAAATATCTCTTTTTGAGAATAAAGAAGATAGCTGTAAAACTCTGGTATAGAAGCTAGCACACAGAAAACACAGGATTAGGAGAAGACAGGCTTTGTGTATGAATCTATTTCTACTTTTCAGATTTCTCCCATGTCTTATTCATCTTTATTTCTATGTTCTCTGACAAAGCATGAGGTACCTGATGACCACTCAGGAAATATGTGCTTAATTCACACAGGAGTAGATACAGAGTTAGAAAAACAAGAGGACAATCGGAGAGAGCAGTCACATGGAAAGAAGCAGGAAGAGCATTTCAAGAAATAGGAGCGATGAACAGTACCAAATGCTCTAGAGGGATCTGAAAGAACAAGGTCTGCAAATATGGCATGAGATTCCACAGACAGGACTTTGATCACTTAGTGATTCTAGTGAAATGTTGAATCTCAAAGGAGATTACAGTGCCTGAGGCATAAATGGGATAAGGAGATCAGAAGACAGAAAGTCTAGATAACTTTTGCCATAAAGGGAAAGAAAGAAACCTGGAGGTAGGGGACGACCCAGAGGGATGGTATGGGGAGGGAGGGGGGAGGAGGGTTCAAGATGGGGAACACATGTATATCTGTGGCGGATTCATTTTGATGTGTAGCAAAACTAATACAATTATGTAAAGTTTAAAAATAAAATAAAATTAAAAAAAAAAGAAAGTGAAACAAGAAGGACAATTCTTGTACAGTAGGAAAAAAAAATGTTAAATGTATTTAACCAAAAGGGAGGACATTATTGGGTCAGAAAAAGTATCTGATACATGTGTGTGTGTTCTTAGTAGCTCAGTCGTGTCTGACTCTTTGTGACCACATGGACTGTAGCCTACCAGGCTCCTCTGTCCATGGGGATTCTCCAGGAAAAAACACAGGAGTGAGTTGCCATGCCCTCCTCCAGGGGATCCTCCCAACCCAGGGACTGAACCCAGGACTCCCACATTGCAGGCAGATTCTTTACCATCTGAGCCACCAGAGAAGCCCCATCTGATACTTCAGTTCAGCTCAATTCAGTCACTCAGTCGTGTCCAACTCTTTGCGACCCCATGAATTGCAGCATGCCAGACCTCTCTGTCCATCACCAATTCCTGGACTTCACTCAAACTCATGTCCATCGAGTCAGTGATGCCATCCAGCCATCTCATCCTCTGTTGTCCCCTTCTATTCCTGCCCCCAATCCCTCCCAGCATCAGAGTCTTTTCCAATGAGGCAACTCTTCGCATGAGGTGGCCACAGTACTGGAGTTTCAGCTTTAGCATCATTCCTTCCAAAGAACACCCAGGACTGCTCTCCTTTAGGATGGACTAGTTGGATCTCCTTGCAGTCCACGGGACTCGCAAGAGTCTTCTCCAACACCACAGTTCAAAAGCATCAACTCTTTGGCGCTTAGCTTTTTTCATAGTTCAACTCTCACATCCATACATGACTACTGGAAAAACCATAGCCTTGACTAGACGGACCTTTGTTGGCAAAGTAATGTCTCTGCTTTTGAATATGCTGTCTAGGTTGGTCATAACTTTCCTTCCAAGGAGTAAGTGTCTTTTAATTTCATGGCTGCAATCACCATTTGCAGTGATTTTGGAGCCCCCAAAAATAAAGTCTGACACTGTTTCCACTGTTCCCCCATCTATTTCCCATGAAGTGATGGGACCAGATGCCATGATCTTCGTTTTCTGAATTCAACACTTTTTCACTCTCCACTTTCACTTTCATCAAGAGGCTTTTTAGTTCCTCTTCACTTTCTGCCATAAGGGTGGTGTCATCTGCATATCTGAGGTTATTGATATTTCTCCCGGCATCTTGATTCCAGCTTGTGCTTCTTCCAGCCCAGCGTTTCTCATGATGTACTCTGCATAGAAGTTAAATAAGCAGGGTGACAATATACAGCCTTGACGTACTCCTTTTCCTATTTGGAACCAGTCTGTTGTTCCATGTCCAGTTATAACTGTTGTTACAAAATATTGTTATATTCCCCATGTTGTATCTTTGAGCCTCTCTTACACCCAGTGGTTTGTACCTCCAGCTCCACCAGCACTATATTCTCCCTTCTCCCCTTTCCCCACTGGTAACCACTAGTTCATTCTCTATATCTGTGAGTCTGCTTGTTTTTTGTTATAGTCATGACTTTATTTTTTAGGTTCCACATATAAGTGTTATCACGCAGTATTTGTCTTTGTCTGACATATCTTGATGGAAGTATATAAGTCAAAATCTTGATCATGTATTGTCTGATTTACTCTCCACTGACTATATAACAAAATGATGAGCTCACTTCATACTAGATCGCTTTCATTGTCCCCTCTTTTGTGAGGCCATGGTAAATGCAGTGCATTCAGTTAGTATGAAGAGACACTAAGCACTTTTTTTTTTTTTTTATGGGAGGTATCTGTACTGCCGCTTTTCAAGAAAATAACAAAACATATTTTCCCGCAACTCAAATCTCTGTTATGTTCTCCTGATTTAAAGACATTACCTGAAATGTTGCTGCTTTCTGGGAACACTCAAACACGATGTTCCAGGAACACAGGGAACACTCAAAACATTGTTATCAAGTATAAGGTCAATTTGGCATTATCTATTAAGAGACTTCAAGATGTAAATTCTGATTTAGCAATTCCACTTCAAGGAATGTATCCTAAATAAACAATCAAAGGCTAATATTGCATTTTAAAATGCTCATTGTCACAGTGTTTATTATGGAGAAAAAAAATAAATTACTGTTTTTCAGTAGGGAAATGGATCAAAAAATTTTAGTACAGTAGATTACTGTCCTATCAGTATAATCACATTTTTAAAGATTATATGATGACACAGGGTAAATGTAAGCAACAAAATGCTAAATAAAAAAACTGAGACAATTACACATGCATTTGAAGCCAATTTTGTGAAATGTACACATAAAAAGAGTGAAAAGAAATGCAAATATCAAAATTTATTTCCTGAAATTAGATAATAAGCTTTCAGACAGAAACATTTGTATGTTAAAGTAGTAACTATCTCTGAGTTAGAAATGACATTATTTTCTTCACCTACTTTTGCGGATTAGGCACATTGGCTAAATTGAAATACCTCCTTTTTAGTTAAAAAGATGTTAAGATACAAACATTTCTATGTTACAATAAGAAGAGATTAAAAGCATTTTTCTTTTAACCTCAGCTTTTAGGAGGTCACTGCAACCCTGTGATTCTATATCATTTCAAATCTAAGTTAAGGTACTTTTTTTTTTTCTTTGCTGTCAAGTGGTTAAAACATATACACACTGCTATATTTAAAATAGATAACCAGCAAGAACCTACTGTATAGCACAGGGAACTCTGTCCAATATTCTATAATAACCTAAATTGGAAAAAAACTTGAAAAAGAAGGTACATGTATATGTATAACTGAATCATGTTGCTGTGCACCTGAAGCTATCACTATATTGTTAACTATACTTCAATATAAAATGAAAATTTAAAAAAAATAATCAAAATCAGATATAACTAAGTAAAGCAACCTATCAATGCCCCAAACTTGTGAATCACCTAGAGTTATCTCTCTTTCCAGTCTACACGCATCATCTAGCCTTAAGAATGGTATGTGTTTCCCCCTTAGTAGTCTTCAGTCTACTTTTTATCACCACCATTATTGTGTTCAGTTCACCACCATCTTTTTCCTAGATTTTTTTCACAGCTTTTTAAATTGTCTGTATACTTTCAGCCTTGCCCCCTCCCCTTCAGCCCAGCTAGTCAGCATAGTGATTATCTTGAATTTCAAATCTGACAAAATATCAATAAAATCCTTCAGAGGCTTCCCATACCCAGTGTTCAGGAGACAAAGTCTCAACTCTTTAACACAGTTCATGATAGCCTCGTCTTATGGAGTCTACTTAATTACGTAAGAAGCCTTATGTCTTCTAGCCTCCTTGTCACACTCTATGCCCCAGCACTTGCAAACACTAGCACCAGAACCCTTAGAATATGCCATGGCCTTAGCCATGTCCTCTTGATCTTTGTACAGTCTGGTCTCTATGCGTTGAATGTTTTCCTCTTTCTCCCCTTCTCATTGTGCCTAACAATAGCTGATACCTGGTTATCCTCCAGGTCTTAGTTCAGATAGCTTTTTCTGCAGGAGGCTTTCCTTGACCTCTTTGTGTGATGTGCCTTTCCACTTGCATCCACGTCATCCTGTTCAGAAAACTAAGATCATGGTATCTGGTACCATCACTTCATGGCAAATACATGGGGAAACAGTGGAGACAGTGTTTCTGGGCTCCAAAATCACTGCAGATGGTGATTGCAGCCATGAAATTAAAAAATGCTTACTCCTTGGAAGGAAAGTTATGACCAACTTAGACAGCATATTAAAAAGCAGAGACATTACTTTGCCAACAAAGGTCCGTCTAGCCAAGGCTATGGTTTTTCCAGTGGTCATGTATAGATGTAAGAGTTGGACTATAAAGAAAGCTGAGGGCCGAAGAATTGATACTTTTGAACTGTGGTATTGGAGAAGACTCTTGAGAGTCCCTTGGACTGCAAGGAGATCCAACTAGTCCATCCTAAAGGAGATCAGTCCTGGGTGTTCATTGGAAGGACTGAAGCTGAAGCTGAAGCTCCAATACTTTGGCCACCTGATGCGAAGAACTGACTCATTTGAAAAGACCCTGATGCTGGGAAAGATTGAGGGCAGGAGGAGAAGGGGATGACAGAGGATGAGATGGCTGGATGGCATCACCGACTTGATGGACATGGGTTTGGGTAGACTCTGGGAGTTGGTGATGGATAGGGAGGCCTGGAGTGCTGCGGTTCATGGGGTCACAAAGAGTCGGAGACAACTGAACGACTGAACTGAACTGAATTGAACATCCTGTTATAAGCACTTGTGTGTATTATACTATCAGAAAGTAAGCTATGATAAGATGTGGTAAGGAATATAGTGTAACATGTTTTATTGTAATTGTTTTTTTTTGTATGTTTGTTTACTTGATTATATATACTTATTTGTTTGTTATTTGGAGGAGAAGTGCTCTACTTATTTACTTCTGTAGTCTCAATGCCTGGCACAGTTCCTGATAGGAGCCCCAATAGGAGTAGGAGCTCAATTATATCATTCCATGATTAAATGGACAAATGAATGAGAGAATCTCAAAGCCAGATAAAAATGTCTCTTGAGCTACTCACTAGATCCTGAATTAATATAGATAGAGAGCAGCCACTATTCCACTATCAGCATGGACAGACACTTTTTAAATATAAGACATAGAGAATAATATGGAAAGCAGAGTCTTGTTTAAGAAATGAAATAAATAAATGTTAACTGATCAAAAATGTCTAGCTATATTTAAATATATCACTCATTGTTTTTAATTAAACTGAATACCTTTATTTTATCTTTATCAGAATTTCGATGTCATTCATGATTTTTTCCCTTGTGATTTCTTTAAATTTGCTCAATGTCTTTTCACTCTAAAAAAGGAAAAAGGAGATGTAATACTCCATTGCTGCAATTCCCAAAAGAACATTGTACACAAGTGACCTTTTGTATGTATTGTGGAAAATGGGAATCTGGGCCAGGAAACTTTGGGAAATGCTGCTTATTATTTCCTGCTCTTAGAAAGATATAGCACAGATAACATACTAAAGGCTGAGAAAAATTTGTTAGCTTCACTTTTTTAATGCTTGAATTATCAAACCTGTCTAAGTTTGTAGCCCAACTAAAACATTTTAGAAATTGGTGAAATGTGGATAGATGTTTGGATTCAAGGTCAGGAGACCAGTCTTCGGTTCTGTCTGCACCAGTTCCTACAACTCACTTCAGTTCCAACTCACTTCAATCACTAAGTTGCCTGATTTGTGAAATAAGGAAATTGGTCTAGATAGTATCAAATATCATTTTCAGATATAAAATTCCATTTCAGTCATGTGAAACAATTTGTTGATCTACTTCGCATGGGAGATACTTAAGAAAAAAATATATGTCATGGATTATTTAATGTAATCGTAAAGAATTGAATTTTATTACAGTTATATTCTGCTTTCTAATTTTGCATCATCATCTAGACCTCTAGATGGACATTCACATAACTGAAACCTATTTGATCCTCACTCATGAAAATAAAAAATGCTAATTTGGCCCTCTCAGCAATGGTCCTCTTAAATACATAGCACCATTTTCTTCTTTTCCCTCCTGATAAGTAACTGAAATAAAACTAATGGATATACAAGTACAAAGATATCATAAGGTTGGGACCTCAGAGTCTGACAAACAAAAAGCCGATTCCACGTCTGCAGCATGCTGTAGACACATCTGGCTTACTTTAGCTCACAATGGAGTAATATGAATTGTGCTAAAAACCACTATTTGTGCAAATGCAAATAATATTCCATCTGCTCAGGATTTTTTTTTCTTATATAGCTTTTGTTCCAGTGTGGTAAAAGGCTGTTTCTTTACCCTGAAGTGCTCCTGCTGATGAAGAGTGAAGTACAGGACAATGAATGAAAATCCATTATCAAACAAATACAGTGAGCTTTTCAGCAAGTCATCACAGGAAATGTTGCCTTTTTCTCTGGCATTAAGTTGAAAGCGATTTGTGCTCATGCAAATAAGACAAAGTGGTGGGGTTTAAAAAAAATGTATATATATATATATATATTCCATATACTGTAGTTTGCTTTGTAACTCATCCATTTTTATATCTCTCTTGGTTGGGGAGGGCAGCAGAGAAGTGTTCTGGCAGCCTTCTTTAGATTTCCTTTCGGTTTGAGTACAGTGATAAGTTCTCAACAGAAGAATTTGAGCTCTGCCTTATGCTGTCTTGAATAACTTACTTGGGAATTGGGAGAACTGTCTTCCCAGCTCCTGAGAAAACCTAGAGCAAATTGGAAGAAAATTTAACCCCTGTACTGCTGAAATCATAGTAAGTTTCAAGAGCTCCAACTTCAGGATATGCTGATGATGACAGTCAAAGGTAATGGCTGAAGTTCAATCTTAAACATTTCTGAGTGTTCAGACATTCTTTTCAATGCCCTGAGCCTTAATCTGAGGGCTTTGTGAAAGTTAGACTCTTCCTTGAAATTAATAGACTATTTCTCTGTTTTCAGGAAGAGTATCTATATGAGTGACAATCACACCACTTCTGCTATTATTACTGCTACTACACAAGATGTTGATAAGCCAACTCCAGAAAACAGTCGGATTCGGGCAAATGTATGCAGCCTTCTTTTCAGTCCACTTCTCCCTTAGCTTTGCCCTTTGTTTCGCTCTCTTGTCCCCTCCTCCTAAGATCTGTGATTTCTATTTTGACAAAACAGAGAAAAAAAGCAAAAGAACTTGATCCTTTCTTCCTGAGATCAGAGAAGTGGAGCAGAAGAAGATTATAAGCTTGTATAAGCATGAAAACACACTTTCATTTTTACACAAAAACTGAAGGCTTATTTTACAGAGTTTCTGGCTGTTTTATTTATGCCTAATGATTTTATTCAATATTAGTTGGATTTGAAATAATCCAACTAATATTTTCATCTTTGTGAAATTTGAAGGATTTTTTTTTAAAACAGAGCATTTTTGGAGGTTTTTCCTCTTTTATAATTTTTGGAGTTCATAGATATCAGACTATGCATTTTTCTTTTAAGTTTAAATTTTATAATGCTATTTTCAATTAACATTGATTTGTGAGTTTGAAATATGATAAAACACATATAGTGATGTTAACATACAATGAAATAATAAATGTAAAAGCACTTGAATTTTTAGAGAAAAGGTTGCTATGAACATATAAGAAGGTAATGCTGTTAATGCATATAATTTATAATTCTGGGGGAAAATGATTGCCAAAAAAGAACAGTATTTCCTTTCTAGAGCATATTGTAAATATCAGCAGATGATTATTTTCTTATAGCTTATTTTCTAGGACATACATTAAACTACCTTTTACAGCCAAGTAAAAACTGAAATTAAGCACTTTGAATACAGAATTATGTTATATCAACAATTTTGCAATAAGCTACCTGCAAATATTAACATTATTCCCCAAAGAGTTCAATTTCAGAGCTAAAAACATGATCTAAATGAATAAGCAATTTAGAATTCAAACCTACTAAACTAAGCAGTTATGTTGGTATAGCGTCTGTAATTATATTTTGTGGTGTGTTTTAGAGCTACTGAGAATTGTAAAGAGATAAAATAATATTTGCCCTATTAAGGCCACTTCTATCAAAGGTGATTTTCTTTTATGTTAAGGCTAGATAACTTTTCACTCTTCCTGACTTCAAAGGAAAACACATTATTCCAAATATGTTTTAAACTTTTAACATAAAATCCTTACACATTAAACCATTAATATACGGTTGGTCAGTAAAATGTCTCATTCTACTCACAATAATGTCTCAGTTTAATTAGACCCTGAGAAGTAATGGATTTAAATTCAAATCCTGGCCAACATTAATTATAGAATTCTTAATATTGTAGCATGCCCTTTACTAAGTTCCTAGGATATGTCCTGTGCTAAATAAAAAAGGAAATGAGCTTCTGGGAACAAAGGACTGATTATTGCAAAATAATGTATGTATTGATACATGGTACATCATTCTAAAGTCTTCTCTTAAGACTAAAAAAAAAAAAACAAAAAAAAAAACAGAACTTTGAAGTCCTAGAACTTTGAATTTTGAAGTACTGGAACTTTGTTCTAGTTATCTTTTTCTATATGCATGGGAAACCAAAGACCAGCTGTTTCTAACAGCTGACTCTTCAACATTTTTTTAACCTGTTTAATGAGGAGATCACTCTTCCATGTACATGTGTGCATGTTCAGTTAGTCATGTCCGACTCTTTGCGACCCCATGGGCTGTAGTTCACCAGGTTCCTCTGTCCATGGGATTTTTCCAGGTGATAGTACTGGAATGGGTTTGCCATTTCTTTCTCTGTGGGATCTTCCTAATCCAGGGATCAAATCCTTGTCCCCTGCATCTCCTGCACTGGCAGGCAGATTCTTTACCACTGAACCACCTGGAAAGCCAGAGTTAGACACGACTGACTGTAGCACACACACACCTGGGAAGCCATGGTCCTTCCTTAATCCTAGTTCCATGGAGAGTTGGTCCACACACAGCAGCTATGGACACTGCCAGGGAAGAAGTATTCCTGGGCCATTTCATGGACAGTAGGAATAGGACATAGCAATGGCCGAGAATAAAATGCACAGGCACATCTCAGATTCTCTCCAGACTTATTCTGAGATCCTTGCCAGCCTCCTCTCACTTCAATTAGACATGACTTGCTTCCATGCCAATCAATCAATCAATAGGTTTTTATTAAGCATTCACTTTCATATCACAACTTCTATGAACCACTCCTCAGGCAGCAACTGAAGGGGGAAAAAGCATGGACTAGATTCACATTCACATCTAAATTCTACCAGTTACAAGCTGGTATGTGACCTCCTTGGTCTGTCTGTCCATTAGTTGCAGTCTTAACGTGGCTCGGTTTTCTCATCTGTAAAATAGTGATAATACCTGCTCCATTTACCTCTTGACATTGTTCTGAGATCCAAAAAATTACATTATGGAGAAAATGCTTTGGAAGTTGTAAAATACAAAACATACAGAAACTAATACTATTGGACTTCATTCTATGTGATTTACAAATTTCTGTAACTACTTGGGAAAATGGGCCTTAAATAATTGCAAAAAAAAAAAAATCTCTATTATAAGAGGCACTTCAAATATCACTGTCAACTCTAATTTCAGTAAATACTCCAATAAATTAAAAGTTATTGTAGGACAAACAATAAAAAAAATTTGATTTTCCATTTATTTATTTCTTACTTTATTTCAGCCAAAAATTTAGACAATGACTCTGAATTTCCAGAAGTCAAAAAGAAACAATCCCAAGTCAATTAATACATTGTAATTCAGTTTTAGATTAAAAGAATTTTTAAAAATTCAGTAGGGTGTCACTAGTGTTTCGTGCAGGACTCCTTTCTGGTGTTTCTTAGTATGTTTATATGTTTTGTCAGCCTATATTCAGAGAAAAGCTCATTTAAGAAGTTGGGATAAGAGGAAATGCATTATAATCATCCTTTGTGAGTGAAGGCTTAACAATCAACACAGAGACACAACTGGTTTCAAGGAATCCACTGCCATCAGGTCAAAAGCAGAAAACACTGAGTATCAGAGTAACCATTTACCCATCCTGAAGCATGGGTCTGTGGCCTCCTCACCAATCTCAAAGCCAAAAAAGAATATTAAGCTATTAAAAGATATATTACAACACACAGGCAGTAAAATTGACACACTCTGCTCAGAGGAGAGACCTTATGTCAATAATCCAAACCAATCTAGTTGTTTAGGAACATTTATAACCTGTTTCTAGATAAAAACTGATCTGAAGCAGCAAACTAGGAAGGGAGAGAAAGACTGTAGAAGGGTATTTCATACAAGCAGAGCTTAGTATATTAACAAGACATGACAATAAAGAAGAAAAAGAAAAGGTAAAAACACCATAAAATGCAAAGCAAGGATTCAAAAAGGGAAGCTGTACAGAGTTCTTTACGGATGGAGCAGTCTCACAAACATCACAGGAGCAGTCTATAGGAATCTACCAAACCCTCTTGGAAGTGTTTCCTTGATACATAAGTGACTGAAACTTATACTGGAAAAAGTAAAATATAATAAAAGATTGATTATTGAGGGTTTAATCCTTAAGAAGATGAGATGGTTAGATAGCATCACCACCTCAATGGACATGAATTTGAGCAAACTCCTGGAGAAGTGAAGGACAGGAAGCCTGGCATGCTGCAGTCCATGGGGTTGTAAAGAATCAGACATGATTGAGCAACTGAGCAACATAACAAATCCTTAAGAAGAGTACAGTCTGGCTATATATTACAAGTCACTTGCCAAGAGTTCAGAATACCCAGATGTAACTACATTTAACTTTTTAAAAATCACCTGAATTTTTCTACAGATATATATTACTTGATTTTCTATTATAGTATTATATATTATACATATGATATGTAATATATTATAATATTAGTGGCTTTTTTATTGATGTGGAAATCATTTAAGAAAATACTTCATATGGTTTTGTTACACTATGATAAATTCCTAGTTCTACCCGCCATCGGGCAGAAGTAATCTCATCAATTTAACATGGCTATTTCTTAATTTCCACATTAGTACCAACTACTCTAGTTTTGTGCTTCTGATTGTGATTATAATATTGTGGCCAGAATAAAAACAAAACCTCCTACATTCATAGCAGTTTATTAACTAGAATATTCTATTGCCTAGGACTGACTTTCAATTGTTTTGCTCATGATGATTCTTTCCAGAAAAAAAGTTAGATTTTTTAAAATCAGTTCATAATTGATATCTAACCAGTGGATTCCTTTGCAGGGAACTGATATGCCAGGAGGACAAAGAAAATCTATTGACATATGGGAGAAATAGTGAGTTTATCTTTATCTTTAAAAAGGAATAAAAGAAACCTTACAGTGTTTAATATACAGTTGACACTGACTCTCTAAATTGGCCGGCCTATCATAAAAGGTTTGTCAGTCTAGCTAAGGGAAGTATGTGGTTTTAGCAATGCCAAGGATAAACAGGAAAGCCTTAATTCATTTACAAATTTATTATGGCCTATTGAAATTTATGCATGAGGCCAAATATCCATACAGATATGGCTTTAAAGAATGAGTCTTTACAATATACCTGACATTAGATTGGGAAGGAAGCCTAGTATATTACAGATTTTGTTGGTAACTTCTTTAAAAAGTACTTAAAAGTATTTGAAGTACTTAAAAGAATTTGGAGTTGTGACTTTTTTTTCGAGACAACTGTTCATGATTTATTGACCCTTTCTGAGACAATAAGGATTAGATAATGGTGTGTGATCCAGTAGATAATTTTATAAAATAAATAAACAAATTTAATAATGATGCTATTAGTGGGGAAGAGTTTCCTGTAACATTATTAAGTGAACAAAATAAAATTATTTTTAAATTAATCATTTCATCTTTATCTCTTCCTAGGTCCTTCCTATTTTGTGAATTTTTATAAGGAATATAATATGTAATGTTAATTTATTATATTTAATGTATATTTTTATATATCACATAGATATTTACAATAATGACAGTAATGCATCTACTAAGTAAATATATTGAAGCTGCATTCTCAAAACATTTTGTTAAAAGAGATGTGTGATCAACTAACTCATGCCTAATGACAGCAACATTTCATATCTAATGATGTCTTGATGATGACAATCACATTTTGGCGCATAGAGGTGATATTCTAAAGCACTATGGAATCATGCTCTTATTTGCTTATCATGCTAAACCAGGAAGAGATAATAAGTATCAATCAGGATGGTTTCAATTGGAAGTAACAGTAACCTGCCAGAAGTAGTGCATATTTCAAGGACAGATAAGGGCTCCAGGCTCCATCTTCTGTTATTTTCCTAATGTTCCCTCTCTTTCAGTCAGTTGTAGTGTCCTCAGACTGGTTTGTCTCATAAGCTCAAGATGACTGCCAGTAGAAGACAGGGAAATGGAATTCCTCATCCATGCGAAAGGGAAAAGTGTGTGTGTCAGAGAGACAGACAGACAAGCAGACAGACAGACTGAAACCACTTCTACCCATCTGTTAAAGCCCAGGAAGCTTCTTGTCCAGAAGACTGAGACTTTTCTCAAGTTTAATTGGCCCAACTGGTTTAGAACCTTATCTAAACAAATCACTGTTAAGCATGAAAAGGCTATCATAATTGGCCGCTAAAGAGTTTGAGTGGAATGCTTACTGAAGAGTCAATCATCATGTTCAATAGATACAGTTCTCCTCATTTTACAGATGCTTCCCACTTTACTTACCCCAAAAGGGTAAGTAAGTAGCTTACCCAAGGACACAAATGAGTCATTGACTTGGTGATCATTCTTATCCTAATCATAATTATCATTTATTGTAATTATTACTATATTATTGCCAAAATAGTGATAAAAGGACAAAGATTTCTATTGCACAAAAGTGCACAATATTAGGGGAAAACTACCAAAAGATAAGTAGGTAGTCTAATTGATAACTAAGAAGTAAGTCAGAAACTGCCAAAAGTCCATGAGAAATCCAATACAAGAAGTAAGGAAAATGTGGCCTACTATATGAAAAAAAAACCAACTAACACCCTACCTCTTCATAAATACAAAAATAAATTTCAGATGGTTTGTATAAAGTGTAAAAAATAAAACTATAAAAGAAGAATTAATTTTAAGCAATAATTTTTCTACTCTGTGAGTAATATTTTGGAAATAATATTTATTAAAGCATGGAAATTTTATTTTTATAAATAAAGAAAAGGATCTATTTTTTAACTATAAAAATATAAAACTATATTAATTTTAAAACACCATAATATTAAAATGCCAACAATAAATGCAAAATATCAAATGATTTTTATCTTATTATATAAGTAGTTCTTATAAGTCAAGAAGTAACAAATAAACACACCAATAGTTAAATGATAAAAGGATGACAGGAGATGATTCACCAAAGAAGACAATGCAAATTCCAATAAACATAAAAAAAAAATTATTCAAGCCCACTAGCAGTTTTAAAGTTCTAATAAAAACAAACATACATTTCATTCAAAAAATAAATTTCACCAAAATCTTTAATAAAAAATAACCTTGTTCTGTTGATAATGTCCACTGCTGATTTGGTTTACTAATATACTTTTGATAGAATTTTTCACTTATTAAATCCACAAAAGTTTCAAAAAATAACATGCTCAATTTATGCAATGGGTATTTGAGAAGGATTTTCCTGCATTTTACTTGTGGGAATATAAGGTATTATAACTCTTGTGGAGTTTGGCATTAAATTCCAAATACCTCAAAAATGTCTATATTAATTGACAACTATGTTACCAAAGAAGGAGACAAAAAAATGCAGACAAAAATTTGTTAGTTAAATAAGTTTATGTAAGAACCCTAAATTAGAAACAATCTAAGCATCCAAAAATAGTAAATGGTTTGGTCAATTATAAGATTATTCAATTGACTATTTTGCAGTCTTCCCAGGTGGCTCAGATGGTAAAGAATCTGCCTGCAATGCAAGAGACCCAGGTTCGATCCCTGGGTCAGGAAGATCCCCTGGAGAAGGGCATAGCATCCCAATCCAGTACTCTTGCCTGGAGAATCCCATAGACAGAGGAGGCTGGTGGGCTACAATCCATAGGGTCGTCAAGAGTCAGACACGTTTGAGCAACTATCACATTTTTCAGTCATTAAAAATTATGCTTATAAAAATATTTATCATGAGAAAGGACTAATGTTATTAGATGAAATGTTTATCAAATCTTAGCAAATATAATATGATCTCAGTTTTGTTAAAAAATATGGATATGTATAGAAATAAACTGAAAACATCTTCAAATGTCTTTGGAATATGGAAAGAAAGAATATTTTCATTTTTCAATTTATATCATTGTATAATTCTCAAATATTCTACAAGGAACTCAAGTATTTTCTTATTTAAGAATGTATTGAAATCCTTTGTATTTTCAAAGTCCTTGTCCTTTATAAAGAAACAAACTCTTCTCTCCATCTCAGATGTATGTACTGAGGAATTTTAAGGAAATCATAATAATACACTACAAAAATATATACTACATTTAAGTACAACAGCAAAAAAATTTTTACATAATTACAATTGACTAAAGAGAAGTTATATATGGAAATTACATCTATAATTAACTATCAAAATACATAAAATCTGAAGCCCATTTTATTTTTTATTTTTTTATATCAAATTCTTTTTTAATTTTATTTTATTTTTAGACTTTACAATATTGTATTAGTTTTGCCAAATATCGAAATGATTTTAAAGTCTTACATACCTGAAGCTAGTTAAATGCATAAAAAAAATCTAATTTTTATTGAGCACCTACATACCCATTAGTCAATCATTTTCATACATGACCTATTCAATCCTCTCAAAAAATGTAAGGTATTATCCCACTTTTACAAAAGAAGGATTGATGCTTTTGAACTGTGGTGTTGGGAAAGACTCATGAGAATCCCTTGGACTGCAAGGAGCTCAAACCAGTCAATCCTAAAAGAAATCAGTCCTGAATATTCATTGGAAAGACTGATGTTGAAGCTGAAACTCCAATACTTTGGCCACCTGATGTGAAGAGCTGACTCATTTGAAAAGACCCTGATGCTGGGAAAGATTGAAGGCAGGAGGAGAAGGGGACCACAGAGGATGAGATGGTTGGATGCCATCACCAACTCAATGGACGTGAGTTTGAGCAAGCTCCTTGAGTTGGTGATGAACAGGGAAGCCTTGAGTGCTGCAGTCCATAGGATCGCAAAGAGTCAGACACGACTAAGTGACTGAACTGAACTGAATTATCATACTTTTACAAAAGAAGAAGCTGATGCTTAAATGAGGTTATGGACCTACCCAGCTAAGTAACGCTGTAGCCAAGTTTCAAATAAAGTCTGTTAGATACAAAAGTTCCTAGCTTTTCACAACTTCATGCCGCCTTTCAAGTCATTTACAGGGGAAAAAACCGAATGATTAAATGATGAATTGATTCAAAGCAAACAGTTTATAGGAAAAGCAATCTTTAGTTTTTAAGTAATAGCATGAGATTGATTTACTTGCAAAAGTTTATTTTAGCTTTTTTGCCTGAGTTATCCTAATAGATTAATTCATCTCCTATTTTCAATTTAGATTTAAGTTTCTTCCCAGCCCACAATCCTTACAACTGACAGAAAGCTGTGTCTACAAAGTGCCAACCATGCTGTTACCTTAAACTATCTAAGAATAGATGCTTCTCTTTTCATGCAAGTGTTAGGCTTTATGCAGATGCCTGGGGAGTAATGACACACTAATTATTTGTCTTCCAGGGGGTTTTTTGGCTCAAATCACCATTGCCAAGGTAAAACACAAGTCATCTAAGAAAATTCAACTAGTTAAGTATTTTATAAACATAGGATTAACATATCATGATTCAAGTAGTTCATTGATCTCAAACTCTGTATTCTTTTTGATACATTTGGCAAATTCCACCTCTTAAATTTCAGAATAAATGTATTTTTTAAGGCAACATAATACCATATGACTACACTGGATTTTAGAATTTAAAAAGGTGAATACACAGATAGTATTTTTTCATCCAGTTTTCTCAAGGAACAAACATTCTGTCAGTAAACTTTGACAGGAGAGATGACCCCATTTGAAAAACTCTGTGGACAGACCTGAAAATGATATTTGCCTCTAGTGTCTTACAGCATCAGATTTCCAAAATCATTTGTATTCTTTTTAGTTGTCTTGCTCGGTTTTGTTTGCTTGGTAGTCCTTTTCAACATCCATTTTGGACATCAGCATAAGTACGTTTGTTACCTTTGTTTGAACTATTTCTCCCACAGAGAAAGAAAATGGCTAGTTTGGATTCCGAGCAAGGATGAGGAAAAAAAGAGGTATGTGTCTCCTTTCCCCATTCCACCGTTCTTTCCTGAGACTGCTCAACTTTCACCCTAGACATACACCACAAATACTCATTTGAATTTTATTTGCATTAATAACTTATACTGTCAAGACACTATTTTAAAAGCTCCATTTAGTTATGTGCAAAGCTTGTATCAAAACACTATGAAGATCTTAACAGCGGAAACTAATGAGCATGTTTAATTTTTCATAATTAGGTTAAATGACATTTGAGTATGGCAACCATCCTCCCCAACACAGAATGCAATTCTCTTTTTAAAAAATCTGCTTAAATTGAACTTTTATGAAACAGCGGGGGAGTGTTCCTTATTTCATCTTTTATAATATGATCTGGAGTTGAAGTTGCTTTTCAAAACAGTGCTTTGAAAACTTTTTTAACACCATGGCGTTGCAAGGCTAGAGCTTCATCAATACTTATGCAGGCTTCAAAGACATGGTCACCAATATTCTAAGAAATTTGTGATCATAATTGAACAACGTAATGTCGACAGAAGTCAGACTCGCGTTATTAAGAACTTTGGACTTCAAAACCCTCTGAAAATAAAAACTTTTCACCTGTCCTTAAAACCAAGAGGTTAAGTATTCATTGACCAATAAAGACCTCCCCCCATCAGCTAGACAACATTCTTTGAAATCCAATTAACTCTTTCACACAGACAACCTTCATTTTCTATTTTATCAGAAAGTTAAATTTGCCATTCTATACTCCAATGAAAGTTGTTTTGATCTGATAATTGTAAGATGTACTGTATGTATCTTAATTTGTAAGTTTTTAATGCTAAAGCTCAAAGCTTTTCAGATATAACAGGAGTGCTGGAAATGAGGTACAAAATGCTGGAATTCAAATTAACCAATAAATATATTTTAATATATATCAGCAGGACTCTAGAGGATTCCATTAATGTTGAAAAATAGAAAGGATTTAGGTTAATTTGGTAAGAAGGCAGGTCAGAACGTTTACAACAGTGGTATAGAATTGTATAGAGATGCAAAATTTTTCAAGAGAGCAGAATTTTTTCAAAAACGCTGACTCTAGCTGTCACAGCCCTGCCTTGGCTAAATCCAGTGGAGAGATAGGAGGACTTTCTAATTTGCTTTCCCTCTATTTTAATAATAGCTGTGCATAAGTAATTTATGAAAGGCCAACCAGGCAGTGGGCAACAGAAAATTAAACTCATTTTATCTGAAAGCAGGTGGATTTCTATATATCATTAGCATGCATAGAATTCTCACAATGTTATTTCTCATACTGATGGAATGTAACCAAATAATATATGAGTTTTTTGCTTATGCACGAGTGAAATTTTTAGATAAAAGTGCCAGCCCCAATGGCAATTTTCTGCAAAACGAAAACTAATTCTGCGAAGCTTCTTATTACTGGAAAGACTCATTTGGCTTGCATTAGAGACTGACATAAGTGACTTTAGGATTTTACTAACAGATTAGATGAGATGTGCCACATACTGTAATATCATTAGAGAATGTAACAGCCCTGGAACGCTTTGGGGCACTTATTAAGGGTACTGGCACACATAAATTGTTTTCCGTTATGACACAAGCTTTTGAATTTTTTCTCTGATTAGAGTGCTTTATTTTTATGGATTTTTTTTTCTGACATTTAAAACAACTTTTATTTTACACTCCCCAAAATTGCACACAAATTATGTTTTGCATGATTCAGCTCAGTGTTACTAAATGCATTATCTATGCCTTATTTCATGACTATCACCTAGGCAGAGGGTAGATATGTATTAAGAAAACAGCTTACACAATACTAAAATCAGAACTCCTCTAACAGAATATTATCCTAACTTACAGCAAAGACTAATCTTCATGGCTTGGAGGAATTTTTGCTAATAGTATCTTTCACTAACTCAATGTTTGTGTGGGTTCTATTCTCAGCCTCTAATAAGATCTTAAAATGGGATCATTAAAAATGGTTATTATAATGTGAATACTCCTATTGTTCTGTTTAACCTCCATCCTAAAATTCATTTAAGTATTTGACATATTATAGCTTTTTTGTTTGGATGCGTCTTCCCTTATTAAAAATTATGTATCAAGCAAAATACTTCTTGCTAAAGTAGGCAAAAATGTAGGGTGAAGATGGAAATGCTTGTCACTTTATAAAAGAAGCTTTGGGAAAAGCTTGGAATATTGGGGGAATTATTTTATGCTCAACATTTTTTCCTTTATGAATTATCTTTTCCTGATATAAGTTTTTACCTCTTCCTGGTATGGAGAGGGGTATTTCCCCCCCTTCTTTCTAAAAGTCTTTCATCATCAGAGAAAGAAATTAATGAGAAAATTGTACTAGACACCAAGTTAAGAGAAGAGCAGCCATAAAAATGAGTTTGGGAATGTGCATGTAGTGTCCCAATCTATAGACTGGTGAGGTTAAGTGTCGTGGAGTCACACAGATGGTAGGCTGATTCCCAGCTCTGCCATTTTACTACCTGTCTGACTTTAAGCAAATGACTTCCCTTCTTGAATTTTTATTTCCTCACCTATTTGATGGGATCATGATAGACTGACCTCAAAGTTTCTCTCTGAGGATCACATGCAACTGAATCATCGTGCTGTTCATATTCTATTTCTACAGTGGAAAGGTTGTTGTTGTTACTGTTGTTTAGTTGCAAAATTGTGTCTGATTCTTTCTGACACCATGGACTGTGGCCTGCCAGGCTCCTCTGTCCATGGGATTTCCCATGCAAGAATACTGGAGTGGGTGGCCATTTTCTACTCCAGGCATCTTCCCGACCTGGGATCAAACCAGAGTCTTTGGCATTGGCAGGCAAATTCTTTACCACTGAGCCACCTGGGAAGCCCACACAGTGGAAAGGAAGCTCTGGAAAGAAGGTGGCCCAACAGGTTAAAAATTGTATCAGACCAATTTTAGACAATGCTCCAAATTTCTACAAGAACTCAAGACTGTATTAGTTAAAAAATAGAATGTGAAAATAATCAATGAGACATCTTCCACAAACGATCCTAAGCCACAGACTCTTCAATCTAGGAATGTCTGAAGTCAGTCACCATTATGCTCAAAAGTCACCTCTTCTGAGAACTGGCTTGAGCCCAGTTAGTCACAGCCATCTCTGCATCCCTAATGCTATTATGAGTGCCCCTTTCACCCTGCATGAGTATCATTTCCTTAAACACCTTCCTCACATCTTGAACTCTTTGAGAACAGGCACTTTGTCTTTTCAACTTCTTAACTTCATCTGCCAGCACATTGTTTGATATATAGATATCATTAAAAGGAGTATCTATTAAGAAACAGACTCACAGACATAGAGAACAGACTTGCGGTTGCCAAGGGGGAGGGAGATGGGGGGTGAAGGGATTGGGAGTTTGGGATTGGCAGACTCAAACTCTTATATATAGGATGGACAAACAAGGTCCTGATGTATATAGCAAAGGGAACTATATTCAATAACCTGTCATAAAACATAATGGAAAAGAATATATGCATGTATAACTGAATCACTTTGTTGTATAACAGAAATTAACATATTTTAAATCAACTATACTTCAATGGAATAATTTTTTAACAATGAATGCATTTGTAAAAATGTTTGAAAGCTGAAAAAAATTTTCAATACAAAATCTTTAAAAGTAAATTAATAAGTGCTTAATTGGAATTTCCACAAACTGTCACCCTTAATGTCTTCTTTATTGCTTGTGAAATTTAATATTCATGAAACTTCATTACATTAAAAGAAGAGTAAGATATGTTTTTTTTATCACCAAAATTTCTGAGAATGTACAATGGTTACCAAAAAAGTTAGAGTCAATCTTAAACAAGTTATACAAGGCTAAGAATTTTGGACATAGAGGTATTATAATCCTTTTAAATTATTTTTGCAGAAAAAAAATAGTTGAAGTGGGATGTCAGTGCATTTCGATGTGATATGATGTGGGGTAGGTCTATAAAAGTGTGAGGCCCAGGACCTTGGAGGTCTTTAACAGCCTGATAACAGTGGAAGAGTAGGCCAGAATTTAAACAGGCTGGCTGAAGCATGGTGAGACTAATCAAGAAAAGCTTCTTAGCAAAGGTTTCCCTGATATTCAGCATAAAGGTGGGGGGAGAGAGATGGTTTGGAGAAGGGACATTATGCCTCACCAGAACTAATCTCATAAGTAAGCAAAGTAAGAGACTGGGAGTGTTTTCTGAGGTGCTGGACAAGACCCTTTGACTCATCTGAACCACTCCCCAAATCTTTTCGAATATATCTTTAGAGATCTGAAATTCTACCAATAGAGAATAACTTTATTATCTAAAACTCATGTCAGCTAGTAAGTGTGGATGTGCCTGAGAGATCTAACCCTCTAAGCACTATCATTGATTTAGACTGTATTGTGGTCTTTAAGTCTTTGTTGGGGTTGAATTTGTTAGGAAAGAAAAAGGCATGGGGACAGTAAGTGACCAAGAAAGGCTATGGCTGGAGAGGGGTTGTAAGCCAGCTACCAGGATTCTACTGCGGACTGCATTCGAGACAGCTTGCATTCCTAGGCAGAACCTGTGTGCTGTGCCACGCCCAGTCATTCATTTGTGACAGACTTTTGGGGAATCCCATGGACTGTAGTCTGCCAGGCTCCTCTGTCCATGAAAATTTCCAGGCAAGAATACTGGAGTGAGTTGTCATTTTCTCCTCCAGGAGATTTTCATGACCCAAAGATCGAACCCGAGTCTCCTGCATTGGCAGGCAGATTCTTTACTGCTGAGTCATCTGGGAAGTGGACAGGACCTGAGACAAACACAAATTGTACTGAACCATCTGTTGGTGAAGTGTGAGCTGTATTTAATACAGCTGAGGGCTCTTGAATTGTAACAGGAATGGAGAATTCCTGTTACAAAGGAATTGTAACCTTTGTAAGGTTTGTAACCTTTGTAACCTGAGCCAAAGAAGAAGCAGAGAATGAAAATAGCAAACAGCAGCAAGCCACATTTTTATTGAGCCAGTGCAAAAGAAAAGACACAGATTAAGCCTATTAAAAATGCTAAAGACAGGACAGTCAATCTTAACATAGCTATAGCTATTTGTTTTGTATATTTATTTCTGAGTTTATTTATCCATTTGTTGTTGTTGTTTAGTCACTAAGTCATGTACAACTTCTTTGCAACCCCATGGACTGTAGCCTGCCAGGCTCCTCTGTCCATGGGTTTTCCCAGGCAAGAACACTGAAGTAGGTTGCCATTTCCTCCTTCACAGAATCTTCCGGATCCATGGATTGAATCCACATCTTCTGTGTTGCTGGTGGATTCATTACCATCTGAGCTACCTGGGAAGGCTTATTTGCTCATATGTCCCAACTAATAGTGGTCTCCAGGAGAAACATCAATGTTTAATGTCTACTCCAAAGTTGAATGCATGTGTAATTTTTAAGGTTAGTGACATCTAGGAAAACACTTACCAAGGCACCATATATTTTTTAAAAATTTAATTCAGATTAACAAATGGATCATACTGTATAATGCCAAAGGATTGGCAAACAAAAAGTAATAATAAGAATATTTGCTATCATAACTGTAAATGGAGTATAACTCTTAAAAAATATGAATTATTATATTGTACAGTGGTATTATATTATACAGAAACTATACTTTCATTAAAAATTGGTTTTTAAAAAGATATTTATGACACGTATCTCAGAGGCTTCAAGGAGGCACGGAAATATGCAAACCTCACTTTTGGGATTTAGTAAGCAAGGAATTCATAGCAAATCTTTGAGATCAAAGTCATATTTCTTATTAATACATAAATTTATTTTATTTTAAATCTTAATATGAATATCTGTGCAGTAGTTGAGAGAAGAATAGTTCTTTTTCTTTGTTGTTTTATATCTTTATTTATCCTGTTTCCTCCATGGATAAAATGATTGGTACCCAAGGTGGTATCAATGAGCTCCCCATTCCTCCCACAGCATTCTATTTCCTAATCTCTTTCGTCTGTCCTCACCATAAAATGCTAAATCTCATACCTTCTAATGTTCAATTTCAGCTCAATCAAACTGAGAGAAACATAGAATTATTCTGCTACAGTTGTCTCTAATCCACCTTCTAATTTGAGGAGGAGTCTAATTATTGATCTTCACAGGACCTTTAGGAATGTTATGAAAATGGATTAATATTTATTTAAGGAGGATTCATCAAGGGTCTTATTTAAAACAAACAATTTCATCCTTTCAAAAACAGGGAAAGGGGAAAAGAGGATATTTTTCTCAAAGTATGAATGCCACAAGGGTTTCTCACATTGATTCATTGCTTATAGATAAAAACAACTTAAGCTGATTTTTGTTGTTTATAGAGTAAGTGTAAAATGTTCCACCAAAATAGGTAATGACATTTTTGTGTCCATAAATGTGCATATAAGTCCAATTATGTATTTGTTGTCATTTAAACATCACCACCATTATTGAAACAGAAGTGCCAGTACTAATTTTTGCTGTCACATTTTCCAAAAATGAATATAAGGCTTTTAAGTAAAATGTTAAGGTTTTCAATCTGAATTATTCATTTTTTGCAATGGCCTTAGCAGAACACCCTCAGCAAAATAGCTAAACAAAAGCCTACCAGGGTTCTGGTTTCTAATCTAGTTAAGAAATACATTATAGGATTTTTTTTTTAACTTCACAGTTAATGGAAAAGTTTTCCTTTCCTGAAACTCAGAAAAGAGTTCAAGAAAGCTTCTCTAACTGCCACAGCCTCCATCTAATTGAAGTGCCATGAGGAGACCTTGAAAACAGTGGCATTAGTCACACAGCTAAACAAATTACCTTTGATGGTACCAGTTGACCAATCAGAACCATTCCCCAGATGATCTTTGTGGGAATAGCAATCCATTAATAATAACTGAAGCAATGATCTTTCATGCCACCTTTCTTTCATGCAAGACCACTCCACTGGTAATCTCTTAGGGGAACTATTAGCTACTTCAATGTCCTTCATAGAGGACACTCTGCCTGTTGCAACATTTATTTCACTGTAACGTTTTTTTTTTTCCTCTCTCCCACAGAAGTGCCTTTTAGAAATTAAAATAATTTTCACTGTGGCTCTAGCAGGGACATAGGAAGTGAAGAAAAGAAGAAGTGGGTGTGAGAATAAATGAGTTAAGAAGAAAAACACCATTTCTCCTACACCTAGCTCTGAATTTCAAGATTATCAAAGAAGAGTAATGCACTAAATAATAAAATCCAGTGGCTGCTCATCTTAGCTACTCTTTGTCATTAAGGGGAATAAATATATGTGTTCCTAAATATTTCAAGCTAATTATAAAAAATGTTTTGCAGAATTTTATAAACTCTGATATTAATAATATATTAATTTTACACTTAATAAAAGAAGTTTGGAAAGTGAGAGGAAGAGAGGGTTATCAGAAGTGGTCCAGGCTGTACCCCTAGTTATCTACCATGACTGCCATGTCTGAGTCTGTGTATTATCTTCTCCTGTCCAGTTCTTTGCATAGCAGAGGTGCTCAATAAATGTTTTAGGGATAAATTCTCTATGATAGGGGACAAACCAGGGATTAAATCAGCCACTATATTGCTAAATATTCTATAGCTTGCACAGTAGCTGCCTTGTCATCTTTTTTATATTGATATGAACATTACCACTACTTTATTTTAATACTATGTTTTACATGTACTGACTTCTTTCTCTTATAGCAGCTTGTTACATTTTGAAGACTGTGGTTAGATCAACATATACAAACTCTCAGCAACAGAGGCCATAATTTGGAAAATTTTTTCAATAGATGAAATAACTCATATGATGTGCACAATAACTCATATGATATAATCTCTACCCTACACCTGTCCCCAAAACTGCTGCCTAAACTGGTTGACTAAAAATCATCCTCAAGTCTACAAAGTATTTTCATAGCTCCAAGCTTTCTACATAGCTTTGCATATCTAATATGGTGAATATATAACCAATGGATAGAAGGAAAGTATCAAAGATTCACAACTGTAATCATTAAATAAACATTTCCAAAGTCTGAACCAACTTATTAGTTGGTATAATAGGATGAAACTTTGTTATATTAACAGGATTTCCCCTTTCCAAGAATATTATGTCATTCTGTTCAGTTCAGTTCAGTTGCTCAGTCATGTCCAACTATTTGCAACCCCATGGACTGCAGCACACCAGGCTTCCCTGTCCATCACCAACTCCTGGAGCTTGCTTAAACTCATGTCCACTGAATTGGTGATGCCATCCAACCATCTCATCGTCTGTCTTCCCCTTCTCCTCCCGCCTTCAATCTTTCCCAGCATCAGGGTCTTATCCAAGGAGTCAGTTCTTCGCATCAGGTGGCCAAAGTATTGGATGTTCAGCTTCAGCATCAGTCCTTCCAGTAAATATTTAGGACTGATTTCCTTTAGGATTGACTGGTTGCTGTCCAAGGGACTTTCAAGAGTCTTTTCCAACACAAAGTTCAAAAGCATCGATTCTTCGTCTCTCAGCTTTCTTTATAGTCCAACTCTCACATCCATACATGACCACTAGAAAAACCATAGCCTTGACTAGATGGACCTTAGTTGGCAAAGTAATATCTCTGGTTTTTATATGCTGTCTAGGATGGTCATAACTTTTCTTCCAAGGAGCAAGCATCTTTTAGTTTCATGGCTGCAGTCACCATCTTCAGTGATTTCGGAGCCCCAAAAACCAAAATCTCTCACTGTTTCTATCGTTTCCCCATCTATTTGCCATGAAGTGATGGGACCGGATACCATGATCTTCGTTTTCTGAATGTTGAGATTTAAGCCAACTGTTTCACTCTCCTCTTTCACTTTCATTAAGAGGCTCTTAAGTTCCTCTTCACTTTCTGCCATAAGGTGGTGTCATCTGCATATCTGAGGTTATTCATATTTCTCCCCACAATCTTGATTCCAGCTTGTGTTTCATCTAGCCTGGCATTTCGCATGATATACTCTGCATATAAGTTAAATAAGCAGGGTGACAATATACAGCCTTGAAGTACTCCTTTCCCAGTTTGGAACTAGTCTGTTGTTCCATGTCTGGTTCTAACTGTTGCTTCTTGACCTGCATACAGATTTCTCAGGATGCAGGTCAGGTGGTCTGGTATTCCCATCTCTTTCAGAATTTTCCACAGTTTGTTGTGATCCACACAGTCAAAGGCTTTAGTGTAGTCCATGAAGCAGAAATAGATTTTTTCTGAAATTTGCTTGCTTTTTTTATGATTCAACGATGTTGGCAATTTGATCTCTGGTTCCTCTGCCTTTTCTAAAACCAGTTTGAACATCTGGAAGTTCACAGTTCACCTACTGTTGAAGCCTGGCCTGAAGAATTTTGAGCATTACTTTAGTAGCATGTGAGATGAGTGCAATTGTGCAGTAGTTTGAGCATTCTTTGGCATTGCCCTCTTTTGGGATTGGAATGACAACTGACATTTTCCAGTCCCATGGCTACTGCTGAGTTTTCCAAATTTGCTGGCCTATAGAGTGCAGCACTTTCACAGCATCACCTTTTAGGATTTGAAATAGCTCAACTGGAATTCCATCACCTCCACTAGCTTTGTTCGTAGTGATGCTTCCTAAGGCCCACTTGACTTTGCATTCCAGGATGTCTGGCTCTAGGTGAGTGATCACACCATTGTGGTTATCTGGGTCGTGAAGATTTTTTTGTATAGTTCTTTTGTGTATTCTTGCCACCTTTCCTTAATATCTTCTGCTTCTGTTAGGACCATCCCATTTCTGTCCTTTATTGTGCCCATATTTGCATGTAATGTTCCCTTGGAATCTCTAATTTTCTTGAAGAGATCTCTAGTCTTTCCCATTCTATTGTTTTCCTCTATTTTTTTTGCACTGATCACTGAGGAAGGCTTTCTTATCTCTCCTTGCTATACTTTGGAACTCTGCATTCAAACGGATATATCTTTTTTTTCTCCTTTGCCTTCAGCTTCTCTTCTTTTCTCAGCTATGTGTAAGACCTTCTCAGACAACCATTTTGCCTTTTTGCATTTCTTTTTCTTGGGGATGGTCTTGATCACTGCCTCCAATACAATGTCACAAACCTCCATCCATAGTTCATCAGGCACTCTGTCTATCAGATCTAGTTCATTGAATCTATTTCTCACTTCCACTGTATATTCATAAGGGATTTGATTTAGGTCATACCTGAATGGTCTAGTGGTTTTCCCTACTTTCTTCAATTTAAGTCTGAGTTTGGCAATAAGGAGTTCATGATCTGAGCCACAGTCAGCTCCTGGTCTTGTTTTTGCTGACTGTCACTCTATGACTCTTCACAATAGGTCAGAGCTAAGCATTATTCAGGGAAGGATGGATGACCACAATGAGGATAACCACAGACATTCAATTCTTGTTTTCTGATTGCTGTTAGAGGTTCTTAGAACTTAGAGCTTATATATATTTTTATTATGGGAATTCTCAAACAAGATATAAAAGCAGAGAGACAAATAAAATAAACTCCTATCTATGTACCGCCTAGTTTCAACTATTATCAACTCAAGGCCAATCTTAATTAGTCTACACCCTTGTTAGTCAGATTCTGCCCTGAAGTTTCAGAGGCAAATTCTGCACACCATACAATTTTACTTGTGAATATTCAATATATATCTCTAAGATGAAGACTTTTGTGATTCCCTTTTTCCATACCAGTTGGTTTTTTGTACAAGATACATTACCTGGAAAAGACTCTCATTTTTTAAAGAAAATATAACCACAGTAAATATTATTATCACATTTAAATATTAAACAATAATTCTTTAACATCATTAAATAACTTGTCAGTCACATTACTCTGATGGCTTTTAAATAAAACACGTGATTTCTTACTTGCAAAGCATTTCAAAAATTCAATCTCTGATGCATTCAGGACATAAAGTTTATCCATTTAAAAACCACTGGAAGGAGACCAGTTGAGGAGACATAACATCTACTCCAAAGGCTAAACATAGATTGTCCAGACTAGGGGATGGTAAAGCATAATGAGGGGATAGATGAGAAAGCAATTGTGCTAGATGTTTAAATGGATTGGCGTGTGGATCCTGAACCCAACTCTTTGAGCTAAGACCCATAAATTCTTGGTGAGTGAGTGCCATGTAAACCTTCTAGGATTTAGATTCAAAACTGAATTAAATGGAAATTGAATTTCTGCCTCTCAGAGAAATAAAAACTAGAGATAGACATTAATTTTACCTGTAGAAGAATAAAGTACTTTTTGACACCTGATTGTGTGGCCTGTAAATTTATTCTCAAGCCACTTGATTTGTTTCTCTAAGTTGAGAACTGAGAGTGTGAGTTTGACCTGCTCTACATGGCTGGCCACCTTGGAGGACACAGAAATAATACTCAATCATATAGCTCTCCTGGAAAAGTTGTGTTCTTACCTCACTCCCCAAATGAAAGCACTATCACCCCCAAAATAGTTTCTTTGGGCCCTATAAAAAAATAGTTTCTAATTTCTCATTCCTGGAGTTACGTGGTTTCCCAGTTGTAGATTTCATACAATGCCAAAATAACAGGCAAACATGGACAAAAATAATAGTAATATTTTTTTCTTTTAAACATCAAGGTATATTTCAGAACATTTCAATGACAAAATTACTAAAGAATCTGCTTTTGGGTGCCCTCTCCACCAAAAGAAAAAAAATCCAGACTCCCTTGGTGGTACAGCAGATAAGAATCCACCTGCCAGTGCAGAGGACACAGGTTTGATCCCTTTTCTGGGAAGATTCCACATGCTGCAGGCAGCTAAGCCCACGCACCACAACTACTGAAGCCTGAAGGCTTTAAAGCCCATGAGCCACAACTACAGAGCCCACATTCTGCAACTACTGTAGCCTGTGCTCGTTAACAAAAGAAGCCACTACAATGAGAAGCCCACACACTGCAACTAGAGAAAAGCCCACAGAGCTACAAAGACCCAAAGCAGACAGAAAAATATATATATAAATAAAAATTTTTTTAAATCCTTTTGGTAACTAAACACTTCAGACCACAAAATTAACATTCGATTACATATTTTGCAACCAACACTACTTCCATCTGTTAAAATAATAGCTACTTTGATATGTGTAAGAAACTGCTGAGCCCTTTGTATGAGTTGTCTCATTTAATTTTCATAAAGGTCCTTCGAAGTAGCTGTGTTGTCCCCAATTTATAGATAAGGACACAAAGTAACATAGCTAACCAGTGGAAGAGCCAACAGACTAACACAGTCCAGTGTGTCATTCACTGGAGCCTTCAGATCTTAACATTGCACTACCCAGAATCCCTCTCTTGATCATTAACAAAAAATCTTCTCAAGAATATGGTCTCCAGAAGTGACATTTCCCTGAACTCTTAACTATTCATATTTTTATCTTGAATTCTCAGTTTAAACTTCAAAGTATAGAGTGAGAACAAAAGATACTTAAGAAATAAGTTCTTCAGAATCCTAACCCACACTGATGTTTTACTCTTGTTTTTTTTAAGCTACAATAAGTTTTGTATTTATTATCAAGCTGGTTTTTCAAGCTACAAGTATAGAACTTGACCCGGTATTCATGACCAGGGTTTCTGTAATTCCAAGTCAGAGTTATGAAAGAAAATTATGAGACAATGGTTGATAATATTGAAAAAAAATCCATATTTACAGGAGATTTTTTCAAGTGACTTACTATGATGTCTATTCATGGGAAGAAAGCATTTGAAAAGACAAGTATATAAAGAAGTTATCCTACAGTGAAGAGAACAAAGCCCATTAATGACAATGATGTGAACATTCAAAAAATTATTAAAAGGACCTTTCAGTTTGAGGGAAAATTAATTTACCCAGAATTTAGAGCAATTGTTGAAATAAGAAAATCAGAGAGGCAAGGCAGCAGACCTTGTGTCCAAAGTTTTGCCTAAAGGAATAGCAGTTATGAAGAAGACAGCATTCTGCTTTTCTCTTCTACATTTTGTCAAAAAAGCACTGGAGGCATATACATCAGTAGCTCTTAACATTGTTATTTTTTTTCCCTGCCAGAATTTAAAATAATTAATAGGTCTTTAGACTCTTATCTCTACATATTTTTATCTCTACATATTTTAAAACACTTTATTCCTGAATTTTAGAGGAAAACAGTTTTATTTCATAAAATTCCAGGTTTTGTTTTTCAAAATATTTAAATACATAGAGCCTTACAGAAAAGAAGCAGGTATTTGTCAGAGACACTTGCCTTGGGGCAGAGAGATGGCTTCTCTGGCTCCCTCCACAATGTTTACAATGAGTAAACATCTTTGTTCAGGAAAGTATATCTTCAAAATTCGAATTCCATTGACTCTTCAACAGACCAACAAAGAATAATATTGGAGGGAATTCCCTGATAGTCCAGTGGCTATGGCTCCATGCTTCCACTTCAAGGAACACAAGTTTGACCCCTGGATCCTGCAAGCCATGTAGTGCTGCCAAATGATAATAATAAATTAATAATAATAATAGAAATGGAAACCAGGTATGATAAAAAGAGATATGAGACATGTCCCTTGATCTCAAATTTCATATAGTCTCCCCTGCTTAGGGAGAAAATTTCTATTTTCTCTGCTTGTCAATATGTACATTGAAACCTTGGACCCCACTACTCCAGGGAAGAAAGGACACAGCCAAAGAAAAAAGCAAAGAAAAAAATAGCTAATTCTTGAATTTCAAAGTGTGCAGATCAGACCCTACCAATTTAAATGATGATTTAAGAAATTTTCAGGGATCATTTCCATATAAGAGGAAAACTCTAGTGAATGAGTTGAGTTGGTGTGTGTTTAATGTTCTTTTCAGACCATTTAAACACTAAATTCAGAAAAAGATGGTGCTATGGACTATAGTAGTCAGAGAAAGTTTCACATTGTGCAGTTTCACAGAAAGTTTCACATTTCTCCATGAAGGGCAGTTAATTTCAGATGAAAATAGATTGGCTATCTGATTCAAGAACTAGTGTAAGCAAAGAGCACAGATGATACTCAAAATTCAGCAGTGGCTTAACACAACATTGTAAGTCAAGTATACTTCCTATATTTCAATTAAAAAAAAAAAAAGTTAGCAGTGATCATGTATGTTCCCCAGAAAGTCCATCTGAGAGGCAATCTATCAGGATGACCACAAAGCTCATTAGATTCCCCTATTCATAGTGTCCTAAGTGCTGACTTCTTTCATAAACATTGCTATGTCATGGATGGAAAATAATTAGTTATAGGGTATTAGCACCATTGTTTTACAAATTTACCTCTAGTCCCTCACACCATAAAATAGACATGGGCTCTATCAAATATGTGTGTTCCCTGCTTCCAGCTGAAAAAAATCTGTCCTCTAGAACTCTGTTATCCTTCATACTTCTAAGCCTTTGCATTTCATGGAACCCTTACCTCTCAAGAATTAGCTTAACTATAATTTTATACTTGAAATATTTCTGATACCTCCAGTTCCTGAGACACTACCTCTCATTCACTGTAAATGGAATGTATAACCTAATTAAACATTATCACACAAGTATGATCATCTGTTTCCTTATATTTCTATCTTACCAGATGATTATTCTTCAAGGATATAAACAATATGTTGTTCACCTTTCAATTCTTAGCTCCAAGTCCAATGCTTGACATATGTGAAATATCTAATTAAGGTTTCTGTCTTTTGGAAGAGAGGAGAAGGAATTAACTTCCACTGAGTACCTGTGCTGTGATGTGCTAAGTTATTTCAGTTGTATCTGACTCTTTGCAACCCCATGAACCGTAGCCGCCAGGATCATCTGTCCATGGGATTCTCCAGGCAAGAATACTGGAGTGGGTGGCTGTTTCCTACTCTAGGGGATCTTCCTGACCCAGAGATCAAACCCATCTCTTATGTCTCCTGCATTAGCAGGCAGGCTCTTTACCACTAGAGCCACCTGGGAAGCCCACTGAGTACCTAGGTGACCTCAGTTAGGCAAATCAGAAGCTATGAAGGTAAAAATAAAAACAGAGATAGAAAGCACAAAATGTGTTCCTCTAGCTGAGCAGTATTGGACTAAATTATGACTAAGCCATTTTGACTTTGAAGGTTTCTTCTTAAGGCCTACCCTCCAGGACCCCTGGTTCCCCCAGGATGTCCTCAGTCACTGTGATCTTCTCACTTAGACTTGCCCTCCCTAGGCTCCATCCAACATCCCACTTGTTTTCCTATTTCCTCTTCCTCAAATCCACCATTCTTGTTTCTCTCTTAGCTTATCGCTCTCTGTTAGCAAACCTAAAACTTCAATGTGTGCAAACTTGTCATATATTCCAAATGTGTTCCCCTGAGATGCTTCATTCAAAGTGCTTTTCCTATTACATTTATGAAATGTTTATGTACAACCTCACTTTTGAAGACAAAATGTGTATTAACATATTAATAGATCAGAGAAGTCTTACACTGAAAAACTTTATTGATTTTGTTTAATCCTGCATTTTCCAAAATTATTTGTTAATGAAATCTTTCTTATACCACCTCTTAATGTTCCACAGGCCTCCGGTTCCACAGAACACATCCCAGGAAGCACCAGGTAAGGATTAGTAGTTGCAAGTGACTTACTTGAATCGCAACAGGTATTTTCTAAAGACTGTGTTTTAACTGAAAGGCCTGATTCTTTGGTAGGAATTTCAGGTGCTTACTTGTGGTAGAACTTTTGGGTAAAAAGTCTCTGTGGAGCACTTAATGTTATGTCAT
The DNA here is from genome assembly GCF_019923935.1 of Bubalus bubalis. NCBI lineage: Eukaryota > Metazoa > Chordata > Mammalia > Artiodactyla > Bovidae > Bubalus > Bubalus bubalis. The sequence goes on along the minus strand of NC_059157.1, from coordinate 131,681,077 downwards.
GATGCGGAAACTTGTTATGTGTTTATTATGTGCCAAACAATATACTATATATTTTCAAGTATCTTTTTCCAGTTACTTCAAAAAATAATCCTATGAGATAATTACATGTTTACCTATTTTAAAAATGAGGAAACTGAACTCATAGGTTAAGTATCTTGCCCGAGATCACATAGTTCATAAGTGGTGAAGATGAGTCAAAACAGTTCTTATGGTATTAAATCTCACATTCTATCAATATCTCCACATGAACTTGAGTTTCTAGGTTGGTATTTCTCAAAAATTGGTCCTAAGGTGTTTATTGAAAATTCAGGTTTCTGGGACCTATCCAGATGTACTGAATCAGTTTTGTGGAAGGCCCAGGGCCAGGTGATTTTAACAAGCTCCTCAGTTGATTGTTATACACCCTAAAGTGTGAGAACCACAGTTCTAGGTATATATTATTTTTACCACATTGCACTGCCACCATCCAACTAATTAATCAACACATTATAATGTTGGTCTTGACTCACACTGCTGTCCTCTCAAGGCCAGCCCAATCAAGTCTTCTTCCTACATTGTCTTTGACTATTAGTTTCTCTTGAGTAGGGCAACTCTTTTCCTGAAGATAAAAGAGACAAGTGAGTCATCTCGCTTTGAATGCATTGCTTTTGTTGATGTTAGAGGTAAAACTCACCACTCCTACTGGCTGTCTCAGTGAAATAACCTGTCTCAATTGGCAAAAATTTCAAAGCAAAAGATACCCAGTGAAAGGCAGTGCTTGAAATAACCAAAGAAACTCAAGGTTTTTGGCTTTCTTCTGCTAACAGTGATTTGTAAAAGGTTTGCTTCTCTTTTATTGCTGATGCTTTCTTATATACTAGTATTTTCCTCTTTTACTAATTATCTAGACAAACCAGCTCTCCTTTCTGTAAATTTATCTGCTATTATGTGCAAAAAGGTTAAGTAACTGTCATTTTTCTCTTCACTGGATCATGGGAAGTATTTTCACCTCTACTGTGAGGTGCTCTGGCCAGGAAATAAGAAAAAAATATTTGTGTAGAAAGAGGATGAGGGAGAGAGAAAGGAGGAAAGAGAATAGGTCCTTGTTCCCTCTTGTCTTTTTGCTCCTAAGTTAGAAGCCATGTCTACATTACCTCTTGTCTTCCCAGTTCATTACTGTTGTTATAGAAGTCACATGATGTAATGTAAAACAGAGTAATGTTTCATTGCTCTGTACTTTCATGCAGGAGATGGTTGGTGAAGATAAAATGAAGAAAAAAGTAGTAACCCAGATGAAGAATTGGTATTAGAATAGGCATCTAGTTGGCACGCAGACAGAGACTGATGGCTGTCTGCTCTGATATTCATTCTCACCTTCTTCCTTATTGATAAAACTCAGCACTTTACTGCCAAAATAAAGAATACAGTCCTAGCCTTCCTTGCAGCCAGATGTGGCCATACATTTATGCAATGACTTTTGAAATATAACCAGATGAGCCATGTGGCAGTTTCTGGGAATCTCCTTTGCCCTCAATCTTCTATATCCCCTAGAATGCAGATGTGATGATTAGAGCCAGAACTGCTATTTTGGACATGAAGTAAACTCAGAATGGCATACCAGCAAAAACAAAGGAATTGGGGTCTCTGAGGGCTACGGGGCTCGCAGATCAGCCCTAGACTCATGAGCTCCACGATCATTTCACTTAAAGAGAAATTTTTAATCTTGTTTAAGACCCTATAATTGGGCTTGCCATCACATGCAGCCTAACCTCTGCTAATTTACACAGTTCCCCCAGGGACTGCATACAGTATGACTCTGGTCCTGAACTTGTTTTGATGTAACTAAATAAAATAAAAGAGATGCTATCTATAAAAATATTTTTATGTAAAAAATTTTAAATCCTATTCACTGTTATCTTTTAGAATTTTCCACTGTTTATTGTGATCCACACAGTCAAAGGCTTTGGCATAGTCAATAAAGCAGAAATAGATTTTTTTCTGGAACTCTCTTCCTTTTTCAATAATCCAGCGGATGTTGGCAATTTGATCTCTGGTTCCTCTGCCTTTTCTAAAACCAGCTTGAACATCTGGAACTTCACGGTTCATGTATTGCTGAAGCCTGGCTTGGAGAATTTTGAGCATTACTTTACTAGCGTGTGAGATGAGTGCAATTGTGAGGTTGTTTGAGCATTCTTTGTCATTGCCTTTCTTCGCAATTGGAATGAAAACTGACCTTTTCCAGTCCTGTGGCCACTGCTGAGTTTTCCAAATTTGCTGGCATGTTGAGTGCAGCACTTTCACAGCATCATCTTTTAGGATTTGAAATAGCTCAACTGGAATTCCATCACCTCCACTAGCTTTGTTCCCAACCTAGACAGCATATTAAAAAGCAGAGACATTACTTTGTCAACAAAGGTCCATCTAGTCAAGGCTATGGTTTTTCCAGTGGTCATGTATGAATGTAAGAGTTGGACTATAAAGAAAGCTGAGCACAGAAGAATTGATGATTTTGAAATGTGGTGTTGGAGAAGACTCTCGAGAGTCCCTTGGACTGCAAGGAGATTCAACCAGTCCATCCTAAAGTAAATCATTCCTGAGTGTTCATTGGAAGGACTGATGTTGAAGCTGAAACGCCAATATTTTGGCCACTTGATGCAAAGAGCTGACTCATTTGAAAAACCTTGATGTTGGGAAAGATTGAAGGCAGGAGGAGAACGGGACAACAGAGGATGAGATGGCTGGATGGCATCACCGACTCAATGGACATGAGTTTGGGTAAACCCTGGGAGTTGGTGATGGACAGGGAGGCCTGGTGTGCTGTGGTTCATAGGGTCGCAAAGAGTCAGACATGACTGAGCGACTGAACTGAACTGAATAGTTATCTTAACATAATATTCAACTCGCAGCTACAGAGCTATGTGATAACATAATTTTTTGACAGAATTAACCTTGAGGGCCCTAAGGTAGTATGCATGCATGCTCAGTCATTTCAGTCAGGTCCAACTCTTTGCAACTCTGTGGACCAAGCCCACCGGGCTCCTCTGTCTGTCAGAATTCTCCAGGCAAGACTACTGGAGTGGGTTGCCATGCCCTACTCCAGGGGATCTTCCTGACCCAGGGATCAAGCCCACGTCTCTTTGCATCTCCTGCATTGGCAGGCAGTTTCTTTACCACTCGTGCCACCTGGGAAGCCCCCAAGATGGTATGCAAGATTGCAAAAGAGGCTAGGTAGACTCCTATGAGAGTTAGACAATATTTTCTTGTGTAAACTACAATGTCTAGGTTGACTCAGTTTTAAGTTAAAACTAGATCATTACTATTCCTAAAGTTTCTGTATCTTGACTCTTTTTCTTCCATTTTAAATATTATTTTCATAACCATGACACCTGATCACCACCAAAAATCTGGAAAACACCAATTTTGTTCCTTTGTTTCCCCTTGCTCTTTGTTTCTTCAGAAGTACCCAGCAAGGCAAGGGAAATAGCAAAATCTAGAGGAAGTTCTGGGGAAACCAAGGGAAAAGAAAGGGTGAGGTCTCCAGAATCTTTTATGCACCTGAATTGTCATAAACTGGGTAGTGGTTTGAAGAGGAGCATTTTACATGTCTGCTTTTTCAGAGCAAGTCTCACAGTGGCACCTTTCTCTGTTGTTGTTTTCCCTAAACTTTTCCAGCTTTTTCTTCTTATGTAAATATGTAAGTCCTGCACCCCATTTCATGCTTTATTATTACCAAATAGCAAATGCATTAGGCCCTTTGATTCATCTGTGGAGAATGCATTTTGAAGCAAAGCTTAATACCCTAAAATGGTTAGTTCATGGGGTTTTAATTTTAGGAATATCAGAAAAGCATTAATTCATAGTCTTCAATTGGCACAAAAACTCAACCCATCTCCTCATGGAAAATACACCCCCTCTCCCCACACACTTTGCTCAGAAGTGTGCAAGAGACTTAATGCAAATCAAAGCCCTCGTAAAACTTGTCTGCTACCCGCTGTCTTCCTAGAGAGGCCGCCTGGACTGCAGTCTTAAAGAAATCTTTCTCCATAGGGGACTCAAGTCCTTGACATCTCATATGGTCAACCAAAAGAAAACTCATACTACCTCTAGGTCTATCAAAGTGTTTTTATGGGAGACCCAGTTTCCGTCCCATGACCTGAAGACCCCAATCTTATTTTTATTTTCTGCACCAACCAGACCTCCCTGATCAGTGGCCCATCTGTGAAAATAGTTTTGTTAGGTTCATATAATGAGAATCTTAACATAGAGGAGCCTGGAGTGCTGCAATCCGTAGGGTTGCAAAGAGTCAGACACGACTGCGACTGAACAACAGCAACAACATAAAAACTGCATCATGCTAATGGCAATTTTGTGACTATTATTAACCAATAGGTCATTTTTTCTCTATCTGCATACATATAACTTTTGAGCAAATCATTCTCCATGAAAATAAGTAGTTTCATAGTAAAAGAATAATTGGAATATAATTTCTGAAAAACAAAACCAAATGAACAAACAAAAACCCAGAAAGAATGCTACTGTTGTTTCCGAATTTTCTTAACGTAAAACAAAACTAAATTTTACCTGCAAAAATCCTACTAATACTGAGTTCCTTGTTGATCTAATGATTAGGATTCAGCACTTTCACTGCCATGGTCCAAGTTCAATCCCATGTCAGGGAATCAAGATCCTGCATACTAAGTGGTAGGGCTGAAAAAAAAAAATCCTCCAGAAAAACAAATATGGGTGGAGGGTGGGGATGAGCAAAGCATTTTTATGTGACGTATTGTGGATTTTTCAAGTTTTTTTTTAAAACAGCCTCTATTAGTTTATCACTCAATATAATGTCCCACCAGGCTATCAACTCAAAAATGAACAGGATATCTTACACTCTTCTTGGTCAGAGTTAAGACTGGGCTCAGCCTGAACTCAATGGCACCCCACTCCAGTACTCTTGCCTGGAAAATCCCATGGACAGAGGAGCCTGGTGGGCTGCAGTCCATGGGGTCGCACAGAGTCGGACACGAACTGAGCAACTTCACTTTCACTTTTCACTTTCATGCATTGGAGAAGGAAATGGCAACCCACTCCAGTGTTCTTGCCTAGAGAATCCCAGGGACAGAGGAGCCTGTTGGGCTGCCGTCTATGGGGTTGCAAAGAGTCAGACGACTGAAGCGACTTAGCAGTAGCAGCAGCCTGAACTCACCCTGAGGTTGGTCTATTTAGGAACAATTTTAGTTCCTTGTCTTTGGTGTTTTGTGCTCTGAACTTGGGTCCGTTTCTAGTAACTAGCTTTCTCTCTCAACCAGACTTTAACCTTGTAGCCTTGAACTGGGTCCAAGCTTCCTCCCCTTAACTGTTTTCTAACTTTGACACCTGCCTGGTTTTCCCCAGTTGTCTGTGGCTCTGGAGGCTTGTCCCTGAATGCCAGTTTGGAAACAGGGCCCAGCAACCTTTGCCCCAGGCTTATTTTTCTGAACCTTTACATAATTCTAAGTCTGGGATTCTCTGTTGATCTTTGAGAACACCAAGCTCTTGCCACATCACCTAATGTTGTTCTCTAACCAGACTACCATATATTTATGTCTCCATTTTCCCTGGATATGGTCATCCATCCACCTAGCCTTTCTCTAAGGAACGTGCACACCCAAGAGCTGTGTAGATTTCCCAGTGCCTCTCTGCCCTACTTTACCTGACTCTATGCTACCCACCAACCTCAAGTCCTAATACTGATTCTCTAAGATTATGCTTTTCCCATGTCTATCAGATTGTTAATTTTAGGTTTTTAGTTCTAGGAAGGAAAAAATTAAAATCCACTATCTTTAGCTAACTTCAGGATTCAAGCATCTGGTACAAAAACCAATCAACAGACAACAAAAAGAGATATTCAATATTTGTTTTAAAATCTCAGAATCCCAGAGTCAAGGGGATATTGTATATGTGATCTTGTAGATTCCTGCTCACCGCAGACATCCTTGATAGCTGATTCTGAAATCTTTCCAGACAACCTGTCCCATGGTTAGCTATTTCCTCTTTATATTGAATCTGTAGCACTAAACATTCTATTAATTAATGGAAGATGGAAACAAAGAGCATATGAAAAGTCCTCATTTTCCATTCATTCCATGAACATGGTAGTAGCCACTGCGTTACAGTTGCCCAGGAGTCAGAGTAACGGAGGAGCAAGCCTCCATCAACTTCAGGAAAAAGCTGAGATTTGAGAATGGGGCAGGCTAAATGGAGTGAGATGGGGGATTGGGAGAAGAAATCTTTTGAATCAGAATGGAGTAGGAATCTGTCTCTCATGTCCCTCGGGTCCCAGACATGACACACACTTACATCAGAGGCCAGGAAATCCATAGGAGATTATGTAGAGCTACTGGCATCTTGCTGCTGTTGTTCCTTCAGTACCAATCTTCACTGCAAATCAGCTTTTTTTTGTTTTCACAGGTGAAAGTAGTCATTTCTAAAATATGGATAAAATTGGCAACTTTTGAAGTAAAAATTATCCAACCTTCAATTTCTTCAACTTCTCAGAAAAAGAACCATAAATCAGAATAATTCTAATTAAATCCAGGCACTAGCCCCACATTCTATCTGATCTTGAAAAAGCTGTTTAACCTCTCTGAGCCTGAATTTCTCCATCTGTGAAAAGTTAGAGTTAAAATAGTTCTTCCCACATCACAGAGCTGCTGTGATGCTACAAAAGTAAAAGCCACCATTCATCAAACTCTGAATTGGGGCCAGATTTCGAGCTCTGCAATTTAGCTACATTACCTCTTTAATCCACACAACAGCCCTGTAAAATAAGAACCCATTATTCCCATTTTTCAGATGATGAAACCAAGGCTTCCAAAGGTTCAGCAATTTTCCACTGGAACTGTAATCCACATGTATCTGACTCCAAAACCCTTTCTCTTAACTGGGTGCTAAACCATGGGAAAGGGTCAGAGTTCTTATGTAAGCAAATGAAAGGAAATGGTAATAAGAAATTTTGTCTCCCCTGTAATATGTCTTGTTTCTATGAATTTGATAGTGAATTTCTTGTTTTTGTTTCACTGCAAAAGCAAAAAAAGAAATATTATTAAAAAAATTTCAAACAGTACAGAGCAAAAACTTCACACATACACACGCACAGAGATATTGCCCAATTGGCTAATCTCAGTCTTGCTCTACCTCCCATTATTTAAAAATTGGGGGTCCAGAATTTTTTTATGTACTATACATAAATATGTATAGAGTGATTTTACATTATTAGGACTACAGTACACATATTACTCTGAGATTTGCCTTTTTTCAACAATCAATAGAGCTCTTTCAGTCTGTATAACAGTCCACATGTGGATGATATTTATTTTTTAATTTTTATTTTATATTGGAGTATAGTTGATTAACAACGTTGTGTTAGTTTCAGGTATACAGCAAAGTGATCCACTTATACATATACATGTATGTATTCCTTTTCAAATTATTTTCCCATTTAGGTTATACAGCAAATTGAGCAAAGGTCCTTGTGATGTACAGTAGGTCCTTGTTGGTTATCTACTTTAAATATAGCAGTGTGTACATGTCAGTCCCAAACTCTCAATCTATCCCTGCCACCTGGTGACATAAGTTCTTTCTCTGAGTCTGTTTCTGTTCTGTAAATAAGTTCATCTGGATAATTTTTGTTTGATTCCACATATAAGTGATATCATATGATGCTGTCTTTCTCTGCCTGACTTCATTTACTATGATCATCTCCAGGTCCATCCATGTTGCTAAATGGCATTATTTCATTTTTAATTGTCTGAGCAATATTCCACTGTATATATGTACCATATTTATTGTCCTAATATTAATAAACTCTTAGTATGTTTGTAATCTTCAGTTATTACAAGAAATGTGATGATGAACATCTTTATACCTGTATCTTCGAGCACGTATACAAAATATTTCTACAGAATTGCTTATAGAAATGGATTGCTGGGTCAGGGAGTCTGTGTACTTTTAATTTTGATAGGTATTACATCAATTAACATTCTACCACAGTATATGTATGCTCTCTACATCCTTACTGAAACTAGACATAAGTAGGCTTTTATATGTTGTTTAATGGAGGAAAATTGATAACTTGTTCTCATTTGCATTTCCCTGAATGCTAGTGAGATTACACATTTGTTTTGACTAGCTGTGTTTCAGCTGCCAAGAATTATTTGCCTCTCCATACCCTTTGTTTAATTTCACATTGGAATATTTCTCTTTTTATTGTTGGATTTGAAGGAGAACTTTATATATTGTAGATATTATGCCTTTGAATATTATATGCATTGCAGATATTTTCTTCTAGTTTATTGCTTGTCTTTTCACATTTTTAAATGGGTAGAAAATGTTTTCGTTTTTATGTAGTTGACTTGTCATTTTTTCTCATTTATGCCTTAGTAGTTTTCTGTATTGCTTAGAAATATCTTCCCTGGTTAAAGATCATAAAGAAGTTTCTACTTTATTTTCTTCTAGGAATTTTACAATGTTGTTATTTTGTTGGCATTGTTGTGCATTTATTTTTTTACATTAAATTATTACTTCCCCTGAATTTTTTGTGAACAGTAAGGATATAATTACATTTTTTTCAAATGGTCATCAACTATCTCCACACATGAGTTGAATAGTTCATTCATTCCATTAATTTGAAATGTGCCTTTTTCATAACTACATCTCCATGTATACACTAATCTGATTCTAGACTTTGTATTCTGTCCCATTGACTGCTTGTTCCATCTCTGTATCAATACCCCTTGCATATTAGTGTTATCTGTAGTAAATATTCTTCATTTCCTCTTCCTAAATTTTCCCAGCCATTATAAGTAATGGTGCCAAGGGATCCAGATATACCCTACCTATCCAGTGATTCATGGGATCGCAAAGAGTCGGACACGACTGAGCGACTGATCTGATCTGATCCAGCTACTCTTAGAACTGCTAAATTCATGGGGAAAATAGTTCTGCTTTTGATGAAAACATCATTAATACATAACATACTCAAAAAAAAAAAAAACCCATTGAAGCTACCTAAAATAGCAAATTCAATCACTACATCTTCATATCAAAGTCATTATTTCCTCTACTCAGTGATTTTGAGAACTCCAGCCCTCTGCATCTTTCCCTGTTTTCCCAGTTAATATGGTCAATAAACAAATATTTCTCAAATCTTATTCCCTTGAGCTGCACAGGTGCTGAGTCTAGTGCTCTGTGACAACCTAGAGAGGTGGGATGGGGTGCGATGGGAGGGAAGTTCAAGAGGGAAGGGATATACGTATACTTATGGCTGATTCACATTGTTGTACAGCAGAAACCAACACAACATTGTAAAGCAATTATCCTCTATTTGATATTTGGCAAAACTAATACAATTATGTAAAGTTTAAAAATAAAATTAAATTAAAAAAATAATAATAAATAAGTTTTTAAAAATACCATAAGAAAAATCTTGGCAAGGCAGGATATTTATCAAAAATCCTGGTTTCCATGAGTGATAACACAATGATCATGCAATTCAGAGCATTGATCTTAATACATATTTTAAAATAATGATTGTATAATAGAGTTATTTAAACAATTAGAACCAGCATAGTTCAGAATTATGGACTTTAGAATCAGACATTTTAATTCAAATTATAGATTGTGGTAAGTTACTTAACTGCTGGGGTAACTCAATTTCCTCATCTATAAAATTGATGAAAATGATGAAAATGCCTGCCTTGTCTGGGTGTAAGGATTAGAAATAATGTATGTAAAGTATTTAAACATCACAGCACTTAGTAGGTAACCAATACCTACTAATGTGATTGTTATCATTGTTATTCTGTTGTATCTCTCGCATGCATATAGCAGTTTTCTCTTTTCAAAGTGCTTTTTGTGTCTTTTCCCTTCATGTTCTTTTTATGGATGAAATGTGGGCACAGGGGCGTTGAGAGGGAGAGCCGCTGGCAGTCGTTCACTGCTGTGGAGGGAAGAAAGGGCAAGCTTGAGAAAGCACTGTACACTGTGGAATCTCAAGGACTCAGATTCCTCCTATACCCCTAGTCAAGACCTGAGAGGCATAGCTCCTTTGAGAGCATCTGAGTGTTAGGAATTGATGAGGTTTTAATAAGATGATCCATTTAAAATAGATTATATTTAATCCCACTTACGATCTGGTTTAGATGAACTTTGCTTTTCTATATATTTATTGTGAATGAAAAATAATGTCAAAAGTTTAACTTCCTTACATTTGCACAGAAGTCAATGGGGAAATAAAGTTGTATTTACATTCTGTATTATGTATTCGATCCTCATGTTAGCCAATAAGTTACATATTATAAGTCCTCAGTATCTAATTGCTTACCTGCTAAATTAACCAATTAATTGTGCTATAACCTTTATTAGAGATACTATTTAGAGGTAAGCTTAAATGGCTAGGCGGTGGTTTCAGTTCAAGCAATGAGCAATTATATTTTTTCAACATTGTAAAAAAATCACTTGCTAAGAATGACTTGCCTTAATATTTTCTTCCCACCCCTAGAGCATTGATCAATATGATTTGGTGTATGTGCCATTTAGCACAGAAAAAAAAGGGCAATAAAGAAATAAACCTCAATTCACTCATAAAGAGCTTATTCAGAGACCATGTCATAGAAAACATGCCTTGTAGGGGTGTGCAAAAAAAACATGTTATGGGCATTGATTATTGTTTACTTCAAAGTAGAGAGTTACTTTCTGGAACAAAATGCCCAATATGGATCCTTTTGAGGCATACGATTATATGAAAGTTAACATCTGATATAAGAGGTAAAATGAATAATAAATATTTTATATTTGCAATATAGTATCTGAAATGCATTTGAATCTAATCATCATTTTCCTTATGAAAGATAAATAATGTGATAAAAGTAAAATTTTTTGTCCATTTAAGCCAATACTAAAATGGACAAAGCAATAACCACAAATAAATGAAAAACAAACCAATACTTTTAAACCTGGCAAAAAGGCCACTCGGTACAAAAATGACCAGATATTTTTACATTTTGTGTTTGCAAATAATGAAGGCTCACATGGATCATAATAATTGTTACTGGTTTTTAATATTGGGCAAAGCACAAATACAAAATGTACTTGAAGCTCAGCTTTAAGTAGATTATGAACATTTAATATAGAATGTTATCATAATATTCAGAGCACCAAATTGCAGACTTCTGTCACCCACTTTCAAGCATGCTTTTGAAGATCATAGTTAATTCTGCTGATTTATGGTAATGCTGCAGCATTATCGTCCACAGCATCAGAAACCACTAACAAGCTTAGTATAAGCTTGGGCTGAAATGGTTTGAGGTTTAAATTTCTGTAACGATTATAAAGTAGAAGGAGTAAAATCCCACTTCAGCAAAAAAAAAAAAAAAAAGTACTGCATTTCCACTTACTATCACAACCATCCCCCACCTCCCAGTAGCCTTTCCCCGACTACATCAAGAAAAGTAACTTTTAATGGAATGGCATTTTAAATTTTCCACATAGTCTTTTCTGAATGGTAATATTCCTAATTCAAATATATAATGCTCACAGCTTTTCCTTGCTAAGGAAGACACCTCTAAAAGAAGTTACTCTACCCTATCTTTCTAAAACGGTTTCTCTTTTTAAAACAAATTCCATCCTGGAGGCTTCTTTTTTTGAACATTAATTTACATTACATTCAATCTTCTAGAAAATGGCTGGAAATCAGAACATTTTAATGGCCATTATCGTCTCCTGGCCAAATGATTGGGTCGTGTTAATGTGTGGCCCTTAAGCAGATGAGACCCATTTGTTGTCTTCTTTCGTGTTTTTGAGAGTCAAAGGAAGCACCGATTTGATTCAGCACAGTAAAATAGGGGCCTGTCTATCCAGCCCGCTCCCCCAAAAGGTAAGTGCATCCTTGTCGTTGAACACAATAAGCAGATGCTAACAGCGGCCAGAGATTTGTGGTGTCTTCAAGATGAAAAATACGGTAACAACCACACCATCCCTGCTTCAAGACAAAAGAACAGCTCCCATGATTGCAAACGGATTTCCAAGAAAGTGAGCTAAAGGAAGAACCCTGTTGTCACACACTTGTGGCTGTATCCTCTTGCTTGGAATAAGTAGATTCAACAGGAATTAGCCTCCTATCTTCTATAAGAAAGTAAATTCATGCCCCCATTCACAGATTCAGTAAGTGTCTCAGTGAAAAAGCCAATCTTTGCCTTTTGTTCTTGGGAAATAGCCACAATTGAAAAACCGGAGGTGGCGGGAGACATACCTTCTGTGAAGGTGCTAAAGGTGTGGGGTGGGGAGGAACTGGGTATGGGTTAACCGTGAATCCTTCCTGAAAGAGTAAGAGTTCGGACCAGCAGCATGTTCCTCCCTAGACTCTAACTTCCAAATCAGCTGAAAAACAGGCTGACAGGACACGGGGATAGAAAAAAGAATGACAATGTGTGTTAATTTACACCGCAAAAACCGAATAAGGACTACCTCATGACACCTGTTTTCACGTGAGAGAAATTTTTGTATCCCTGACCAAATTTTAGGATCCCTGAAAGCAAAATCTTGTTCTGAAAAAAGAAAAAAAAAACCTGAGATTCCTAAAATTTTTCTCTCCTCAAAAAGATTTTTTTTTTTTTTTTTTACTGTGGGTGAAGGAGGTACCTCCTCAGAGAGTACAAAGCATTGAACTCTGGCTCTGAGGAATAGCAGCTGACGGGAGCGAATGAAAGAGTAAGGGGTGAAGTACAGTTCGGTTGGTGGGAAACGAAAGCAGTGAGACAGGGGACGGAAGCGTCTGTGGGATTTGGTATGACGGCGGCAGGGGTACCCGGGGAACCGAGACTGTCATTCCTAACGGGCTTCCCAAGGCAGAGTAGCGAGGTTAGCAGCGAAGGTTCAGTATAAAGTGGGTAACGGCTCAAAACAAACAAACAAACAAAAAGCAAACCCAAGAAGGAAAGTAACTCATAATTTCACGCCTTTTAGAGCCCAGAGCGAAACGGGGAAACCACAGGTCTCCCTAAGATCCCGGATGGCGCATCCTCTGAAGTTCAAACACCGACTCCTCACTACGGCTTTCTTTTCAAGATGTCATTCTCCCGCCTCCACACTCACTACCAAACAAACATAGAAATCTACTACTGTTCTCCCCATGCACTCCATTTTCTTCCAATCTGAGAGCCATTTGTGTGTATAATTGAAAATTAGCAGTGCAGCTGTTTGAAGAGAGTAATTTATCACAGTGCATTGTTCGTGCCTGACACTTTAGACCTGGCTCTAACAAGCCAGTGGTTGCTGGGGGTTGAGCTACAGAAAGTGATTCGGCTCTAATGCTGCGTTTCCCCTGCTTTGTTGCTAATTGTAGCCTCTTTTTCTCCATTGAATTGGGAGTTGAGTAAAAGAGCTTGTTTGCTCTGTGCGGTGAGGCTGCCAGGGCCGCTTGGGCTATTATCACAAGATACTCTTGATCTTTTGAAAAGCAGGAAATAGAATTTTTCTCCAACAGGGAAAGTAATTTGCGATGCGTCCATTAGTTCTTCATTAAAGCAAGATTAAATTGCACGGCAAATCACATCTGTGTTTGGATGATTAAAGGGTGGCATTTTAGAGGCCAAAACTAATTACTAGTCAAAATGAATGGGAGTGAAAAAACAGTCATGTTTTTACATTAGATAGTGTGGCTTGTAATTAGATTCAAGCTAATTCCACTATTTCTTCTCTTTTAATGAGATGAGCCTGTCCTCATCTTTTTCTAGGCCATGCTAACAACCCCAAATGTATAATTTTGATAATACTAAGAGTTTACTTTATTGAAATTTCTTTGCTACCTGCCACAAGTGACTGTTCTCTCCAGTGGTACTTCATTATATAGAAACATAGCTACTCAGAAATATAGTCTACAACAAAAGTCATTCCTACAGGAAAAAGAGTAATTTTAAATGAATATGCATAAGTATATTTGTGTAAAATGTATGTTTTTAAATGTTATTGAAATTAACCATCTCTCAATATTTGTGCAAAACAAATCCTTCTCAGTTGGGCAACTAAAGCAAGAACCTTTAGCAATGCAGAGTATGGAGTAAGGTTTATACGCAATGAAGTATTGAAGGACTCCAAATTTGCTGTGCATTTGGATGTTGTTATTTCTTTCCTGCTTTGCAATATGATTTTTCTCATGTCTCCTGTACGTTTTCACCTTTTCCTATGATTAAGGCATATTATGATGGATTCCCCCTCTGAGTTCCATTTTTATTTTTATTTAAAACAAACACAGGAAATTAAAAGCATTGCCCCAAGGAAAAGAAACATGTAAAGTCAAGATTCCTAAAGCAATTATGAAATTTCTCAAATTTCTCATGATTATGGTATTATTTTAATAAACCTCTTTGGAGCAAAGTCTGTACTGCATCTTCAGGCCAAGGACTTTACTTTCTTTCCCAGTGTATTTCCAAAGTCTAGCACCTTTTATGGCAACGGGATAAATGAATAATTAACCAAAAGAGGAGAGAACAAATAAATAAGTGAATTGGGGGAAAACAATCTTTGCAAATCAAATTTTCCTTAGTACTTTTTTAGTGAAATCTGTGAAATGCGGGTTGGTCTTCCGATGGAGAGACAAACAGCAAACAGCATTTAAAAACATATGAACGTGTACTTTACACGTGCTGCCAACATAGAGATAAGAATAGGAACAAGATTCCTGAGATCTAGTAATTGTACCAGTTACATGGGTTTTATAGTAACCATTTATTTGTCCATTTAGTCAACCATTTATTCCATTTTTAAAATAATTTTATTTATTTTTGTCTGGGCTGGATCTTCATTGCTTCATGGGCTTTTCTCTAGTAATGGCAAGCGGGAGCTACTTTCTAGATGTGGTATGTGGACTTCTCGTTGTGGACGCTTTTCTTGTGTGGAGCATGGACTCTCGGGTGCATGGGCTTTAGTAGTTTCAGATCCCAGGCTTTAGAGCACAGACTCAACAGTTGTGGCCCAGGAGTTTAGTTGCTCCACAGCAGGTGAGATCTTCCATGATCAGGGATCAATCCTGTGTCTCCTGCATTGGCAGATGGGTTCTTTACCACTGAGCCAGCAAGGGAGCCCCTCATTTCATTTTTTAGCTGAATTTTATTAGGTTAATTACAGTTTTTAGCTTTTTGTACTATAGTTTTCTTTTCTGTGCATGCATACTGCATGCTCAGTCGTGTCTGACTCTTTGCAACCCCATGGACAGTAGCCCGCCAGAACAGTAGTCCTCTGTCCATGGAATGGAATTTTCCAGTCAAGAATACTAGAGTGGGTTGCCATTTCCTTCTCCAGGGGATCTTTACAACCCAGGGATCAAACCCACGTCTCTTGCATCGTTAGGCAGATTCTTTACCACTGAGCCACCTGGGAAGCTAGTTTTCTTTTAAACAACACTCAATATGTGACATTTCCTAAGACAATAGCTCCTATTCTCTTCTTACTTCGTGCTAATCTTTTGTATCTTGTCACAAAGATATCACAATGGCATAGGCAGTTAAAAGACTTTTCTGGTACAAAGTGGAAGATATACAATGCAACACATAAAGGCAGTCACAATGAATATTGATTGTTCATGTGTGTGGTGCCTTGGCTGCAATACAAGAGAATAAAAATGATTTCTTTTGATACCAACTCAAGAAAATGAATAAAAGCAATGTTTGTTATCTATGGTTCCACATAAACAAGTGGTACTAATTCATGCTCTTGTTGGCCAGCTCAGAAGAGGATTCAGAGTGGAAATGGTTCCTCAACCAAGTGTCCCTGGAAAGCAGTCTGTACTTAGCAACCTTCACTGAGGACTTACAGACAGCTCTTTTCCCCATGCCTTGGGAACATGTTTCTTACCATCAGGGAATTTGAACTAAGGATCCATTTTAGTGATTTTACAAAACCTAGCAGTTACTACATATAACATTAAAAAACTAAAAACAGAGCTCCCATATGACCCAGCAATCCCAATCCTGGGCATATATCTGCAGAAAAACATGGTTTAAGAGGATACATACACCCCAATATATTGAAGCACTGTTTACAATAGCCAAAACATGGAATGAATCTAAATGTCCATCAACAGAGGAAAAGATAAAGAAGATGTTGCACGTATATACAACGGACTATTACTCAACCATAAAAGAGAATGAAGTAATGTAATGCCATTTGCAGCAACATGGTGGGACCTGGAGATTATCGTACCAAGTAAAGTAAGTCAGATAAAGATAAATATCATATGATATCACTTATACACAAAATCTTAAAAAAGTGATACAAATGAACTTATTTACAAAACAGAAATAGACTCATAAACTTAGAGAAGGAACTTACAGTTACTTGGGGGGATTGTTGTGGGAGGGATAGACTGGGAATTTGGGATGACATGTATAAACTGCTACACTTAAAACAGAAAACCAACAAGGACCTACTTATAGCACAAGGAACTCTGTTCAGTATTCTGAAATGACCTAAATGTGAAAAGAATTTGAAAAAGCATAGATATGTGTATATGTATAAGTGAATCACTTTGCTGTACACCTGAAAATAACACTGTTAATCAACTATATTCCAATATAAAATAAAAACTTTTTAAAAACCCAATACCATTAAATAGTTATGAAGATGTAAAGCAGCTGGAACTCTGTTCACTGCTGGTGGGAATGCAAAGTGATCAATCACTTTGGAGAACTCGTAGGCAGTTTATTATAAAGATTATATGAAACAGAAGTTATATATAAAGTATAAATTTTTAAAAAAGAGTTAAGAGGCCTTTAAAACAAAATTTACTGCGGGAATATTATGGTACTTATTAAGTGTGACATAATCCAGCTTATTGTGACTTCTTTAGGACACCTAATTCAGGTGCGAAAATAATTATCAAGCTGTGGCTTTATTTTCATCACCGGGGCTCACCTCAGCTAATTTGGGCCACAGGGACCATGGCTGAATGAATTATGAAGAGAGAAAGAGCAACTATCCTCTTGATGGGCAGCAACTAGTTGAGAGGAGGAATCATTGTTTGTCCAAAACATCCTACTCATCTCTGCCAGTAACCCATTCCTCCGGGATTGAAGGCTATTTGAGAAAGACAGATCTTTATAAAGAGTGAACCTAGAAAAAGGCAGTAAATTAGAATGATGTATTTTTTTAAGGCCTGATGATTTGCCCCAAAGCCAAAATACATGGCAGAGAGCCCGAATCCCTATTTGCTCTCTTCTGTAGACCCAAAGGGGCTTCTCAGGTGGCGTTAGTGGTAAAGGACCCGCCTGCCAATACAGGAGACACAAGAGATGCAAGAGATGCAGGTTCAATCACAAGAGACACGGTTTCAATCCCTGGGTCGGGAAGATCCCCTGGAGAAGGAACCAAAGTGCTCCCTGCCAGTCCTCTTCTGCAACTAACCCTGGAAGATGCAATATGGCTGCTGGGCAAACCCATCCTAAAACTTCACGTTGTATTTTTCCCAACTACCTGCTTCCTAGAGGAGAAGTATTTGTTAGCTCCCAAGTACCATTCAAGATCCTAAAGCCCTTTTGGATGTCATTATTTCCAATTATTGGCTTAGTTAAAACTGTGAACACAAATGACTGCTCTGTGTATCTGAGGGTACAAGAGGGCATAAGCCTTAAATTGTAGCATAAATAACTTGTTTTTGAGATAGTCCTAATACTATTACTATGATGTCTGGCTGTGGGGGGCAGAATTCAAAGAATGCTGTGACAAAGACTATGTCTTCAGCTTCAATCCTGGGTTATATGACTAGACATAAACCAACAGACTAGGATAAAGATGTTCAATGCAAACCCTTAAATTATTTTTTTCTTAAAAAAATCCTACCCTTTCATCTATTAGTCTTCAAATGAGAGGACAAAGTTAAAAAAGAAAGAGATAACAAAGATACAACAGTCCCTCCTTATGTGAGGAGAATTTGTTCCAAGACCTCCAGTGGATACCTGAAATCTCAGATAGTACCAAATCCTATATATATATATATATACACACACACACATATGCATATCCTATGCATATACACACACACATATATATATATACTCTTTTTTTCCTATACATACATACCTATGATGGTATGCTGCACTCTGTGGGGTTGTGAAGGGTTGGGCTCAGCGTGGTGCCTGAAATAATAATAATATATGTATGATAAAGTTTAATTTATAAATTAGGCACAGTAAGAAATTAACAATAATAGCTATTAATAAAATAGAATAATTAAAACTATATACTGAAATAAAAGTTATGTGAGTGTGATTTCTCTCTCTATCTTATCCTATACCCACCTTCTCCTTGTGATGGTGTGAGATGATAAGATGCCTATATGAGGAGACAGCGTGAGGTGAATGCCAGGCACTGCGACTTAGCATTAGGCTTCATTTGACCTTCTGACTATATGTCAAAAGAAGGATTATCTGCTTTGGATGATCGTGGACTACTGAGCTTGATGATGGTTGAATGTTAGGAGCAGATAATGTCAGTGAATGGGGACCCCTGGCATGAGCAAGTAGGATGGTGTAAGATTTCATCATGCTACTCAGAACAACTTGTGATTTAAAAACTCATGAATTGTTTATTTCTGGAATTTTCCACTTAATATTTCAAAACACAAGGACCTTGAGGAACTGGAACTGCAGAAAGCAACACCACAGAAAAAGGAGGACTACTGTAATAACTAGGCAAGTATGAGAATTTTCCCACACACACTCTATTCTAAGTGAAACTTGGTCATGGATGAACATATTGGCAAATCTGAGAGGAAAAATCTTAGGCTTTCCAAGGAAGTACAAAATGAGAGAAGGAGGTTTAAAATGCGTGAAATTACTTTTTTAAAATAATATAAGCCAAATGTGTTTATAATTTTTCAATCTGCCACACTAGCATCAGTTACACTATCTTCTCTGTTGTTGTTCAGTCACCAAGTCATGTCCAACTCTTTGCCACCCCAAAGACTGTAGCATACTAGACTTCCCTGTCCTTCACTATCCCCAGAGTTTACTCAGACTCATATCTTTTAAGTTGGTGATGCTATCCAACCATCTCATCCTCTGTCGCCCCTTCTCCTGCCCTCAATATTTCCAAGCATCAAAGTCTTTTCCAATGAGTCATATGCATATATAACATAACACTTTAAGCCAAAAAAAAAAAAAAAAAACACACACAACTGGATAGGATTAAGGGTGTGTGTGTGTGTGTGTGTACTTACAAACAGTATTTGTGCATGTGTGTATAACCCTATATATAGGATTAAGGATCTATATTTGTATTTTTATAAATATAAAAATGTTGCCATTTCCTTCTCCAATATAAAACCAATGTAATGTGGATTTGGAGAAGACTCTTAAGAGTCCCTTGTACTGCAAGGAAATCAACCCGGTCAACCCTAAAGGAAATCAGTCCTGAATATTCATCGGAAGGACTGATGCTGAAGCTGAAACTCCAATACTTTGGCCACCTGATGCAAAGAACTGACTCATTGGAAAAGACCCTGATGCTGGCAAATATTGAAGGCAGGAGGAGAAGGGGACGACTGAGGATGAGCTGTTTGGATGGCATCACCGACTCAATGGACATGAGTTTGAGCAGGCTCTGGGAGTTGGTGATGGACAGGGAAGCCTGGAGTGCTGCAGTCCATGGCGTTGCAGAGTCTGACAGGACTGAGGGACTGAACTGAACTGAACCAATGTAACAAGCTGTGTGCATTGGTTATTTTAATAGTAGGGAACGGAACAAATATGAAAGACTTTATACTTTGGGGTGGTTTCTTTTTTTTTACATGTTTGGCTTTGTATTAACACCTTGAAATGTCTAGGCTGTACTTTTTTCTTTAAGAGCAGAAAGGGGGGAGTTCATCTCCAACACCAAAGTGAAGAACTGGAGAATATCCTGTGCTCCCAGGCTTTGGAAGCAGTGTGAACAGTCTGCAGCCAGGCCATTTTCTAGTGGTCTGTGGAAAGCCCTCAGAAAACCAACTCCCTCCTTCTGTAAAGGCTTCCCTATAGAACCAGGCCTTCTGCAGGCCCTAACCTGAGTGAGAGCAAGGGAGCACATCCAGCTGGAGCTTGGGACAGGGACCTAATTGCTCCTAGTGCGCAGAACTGCCCCCAAGCAGTGCAGAGACCTCAGAGTCTTTCCAACGGAACAAAGTAATCTGACCCACAACATCTGTCCTGACCTTTTCTTGAAAAACAGCCTGGAGTTAGCCATATTTCTCCACTCAAAATAACTCTTAGAATGCTTGCATAGCAGAACAAGAAAAGTATGCACAGAATAAAAACAATTTAAAGGAGAAATGACATAGGCCTGGCTTAACTGTGTGTGAACTGCTTATAGTGAGAGAAGTGAAAGTAAAGTCGCTCAGTCGTGTCCGACTCTTTGCGACCCCATGGACTGTAGCCTACCAGGCTCCTCTGTCCATGGGATTTTCCAGGCAATAGTACTGGAGTGGATTGCCATTTCCTTCTCCAGGGGATCTTCCCAAACCAGGGATCGAACCCAGGTCTCCTGCATTGTAGACAGACGCTTTACCGTCTGAGCCACCAGGGAAGTCCGGTTATAGAGAGAACACCAATTTTATTTCTTCTGTATTTCAGGCACATTCAAAGGAGAGCCAGAAGGACATCACACCGATTGTAAATTCCACTCATCATTGGCACGTGAGGTGAGAAATAAATAGTCTTATCTGGTCCCACATGAATGCAACAAATGGGCTCTTCACTCCTTTGATCTCTAATTTTCACAAGTCTCTCTTTAGCAGCAGAGGAAACTGAGTCAAGAGAACCCAAGTTAACCTTTTCACATCACATTGTTTGGCTAGGTTTAAAACCCAAGTCTATCAGATGCAAAATCCCATATACATTCTCCTTGACACACAATGTCTCCAAAAGAACCTACTGCTTTATGTAAATAAAATGATAATGATGATGTTGCAAGTAAATGTGATTTTGGTCATTTTTTAAAAGTGAAACCAAATAACTTACTGTACATGGAAATTGAAAAAAAAAATGATCAGCAGCTTTACCAAATGTGAGGCAGAAAATATAGCAAATTATTTTTTAAAGTAACATAACAATCTTATTTCTACCTTGTAGAAATAAGCACTTTCCCCCCTTCATTTGTTTTCTTCTAGCCTTTTAAAAATGAATGTGCTCAGTTGCTCAGTCATGTCCAACTCTTTGCAGCCACATGGACTGTAGCCTGCCAGACTCCTCTGTCCATGGAGTTTTCGAAGCAAGAATACTGAAGTGGCTTGCCATTTCTTACTGCAGGGGATCTTCCCAACCCAGGGATGAAAACCACAATTCAAGTGTCTCCTGAATGGGCAGGCAGATTCTTTATGACTAGTGCCACCCGGGAAGCCCTAAAAAATGTATTGTTGTTATTCAGTAGCTAAGTAGTGTCCAACTCTTTATGACTCCAAGGACTGTAGCACACCAGGCTTCCCTGTCCTTCACTATCTCCAAGTTTGTTCAAATTCATGTCCATTGAGTTAGTAATGCTATCTAAACATCTCATCCTCTGCAAAAAAGAAAAAAAAAAGAGTATATGTTTCATTTGTTCAAAATTAGACTATACTAACTGATTTTTATCCTTGATTTAAAATGTTTAAAAGGTAGCATAGGCAAAAATAATGAGAATATCCAAAGCATCCTTCAATGAATGATGATACCAACAATGAATCTAAGTAGCTCTTTAAAATGATAAAATAGATCCATATGCATTGAGTTGGAAAGCTGTCTAGGATGTATCATAAACTGAAAAAACAAAATGCAGAACAATATGGAATGTCTGATCCCATCAATACCAAAAAATAAACTATACATATGTGGTTACATTTATTCATGCCTGAGGAATATGTACTCTCCCTTCATATATGTTGGTGTGAGTGCAAGAAAAAGACTGGAGCAGTGGTTTTCTCTGGGAAGTAGAAAGGGAAAGTAGACCACTTTCACTAGCCATTTCATACATACACTCACCTACTTAAATTTCTATACCAAGTATGTGTACTGTGGACTAAATTTATGTGTTCCCCCAAAATACATATGTTGAAGCCCCAATCCCTAGTTTGGCTATTTATAGAGTAAGGAAGTAATTAAGATTAAATGAGGTCATTGAGGGGGACCTTGATTCAATAGGATCAGTGTCCTTATATTGAGACACCAAAGAACTTGTTCTCTCTCTTTCCTGCCCTCCCACTTCTCCCTTTCTTAGGAAAGGTTGTATGCTGGTTCAGGATGGGAGTGGGCCCAAGTTCAAGGTCCTGGAGGGTAGAGAGAAGTTTGGAAAGCAAGCCAAAACCAAATCAAACTTTGGTTAGCAAGTGTTTTGTTCCAACTGATCGATGGGAATAAGTAGTTTGTCTAATCATTTCTGAGGCAAGGAAAAGGAATTGTAAGGGTCTGTGTCTGGCTTTGTTACATTTAAGCAAGGGAGGTATCTGTGAGTCTTACCAAGTCATTTTTCAAAACACAAGGGATAGGAGGAACATATTAATCACCACTGTTTTCCAGGAGCAAGGGAGTTACGTAAAATTCAATACTGTGGCAAGTAATGTTAAAAATAGCTACCACTCCATTTCTTAAGAAGTTAATGGTATCCTTGGTATTATGCTGGATATACCCATATATTTTTTCATAACCTCATAGCATTAATTTAATTCATAACAACCCCCTGAAGTAAGTGCTACTGTCCCCAGTTTTACAAACAGGATCCAGGCTCATGGAAGTTTAACATTTTCAAGGTCACATGACTAGTAAATGGATGCAGCCAGTACTCAAACCAGATCTTTGTAATCCTACATCCCATTGCCTCCATGAAATTACATGAAAAGTGTAACTGGGAAGTTAATGGATTCCTTGGTGATCTGTAAGGTGAGTGCAGATTTAAACAACCAAGTTCTCTTGGAGTTTATACTGTCTGAATGGAAGGTGACTGGGAGAAGTGAAGTTTCATGTGGTAGAAAGAATATAGATTCTCACATCAAATTACCTGATTCTGAGTCCTAGCTGTATCATTTCCTCAGTAAGACACTATCGATGAGTCACTTAATTTAGTTGAGTCTCAGTTTCTCTACCTCTACAAAATGGAGATAAAAACAGAACTATTCCAAGTTTTCTCTAATTTCATCTGTGTTTTAAATGTTTTAAAATTTTAAAACCCCAGTACAAAGTTAGTTAACCTTCATTGTCCTTCCTATTCTTATTAGTCAACCAAATTTAAGATGCTGCTATTAAGAAGCATCTATATTCTATACTCATCCAAATTGGCTAGAGTGTTTTATAGAATTGTTGACATGTTAAGTTGAAGCTGTTATGTACTTCTACAAATAAATATGTAGAACATTTCTAACAGGTGAATGATCCAGGCTAATAATTTAAGCCTGACAGGGTCATCTGGAATTGTGGTGCTTCATATGCAGAAGTTGTGTTAAACGATCAGATAAAAAGAAACAGGGAAGCTCACAGAGTACTTGACCAATAGCACTGTGTATAAAAGCTAGGAGTGCTTTACTAAGATAGTGAAAAGATACACTTGCAGTCATAATATAGCAATGCACTCAATCCTCATTATACAGTGCTGTCTACAAATGCTGTTAGAGTTTATTCTAACTCTGTATCCATTATAATAAAACCCCACATTTAAGGAGTTATAATTCAGCCAAAATAATTTGCTATGGGAGTGTTTCAGAGGACCTTTTTTATAACCCTTTGAATAAAACCCCAACATCAGAAATTCTAAACAATAAAGATTCTGCCACTTCTAATGCAATTGTTGTTGGATGAGTGTTAAATTTTTGGTCACGTGGGCCTTATTTCTATTATATGAAGTTCTTCTAGATTGCATCTTGCTTAGTTAACAGACACTAATAGGAAATGGAGAGCCTCAAAAAAGGTTTCTTTGGTATATTTTTTTATTAAGAGAATGAACAGAAAAGGCATTTGAATAAAGAAAAAAGTTAATACATTTTTTGCTAGTAATTCACTTAGTTCAGCCCTGATAATTTAGCTTTACAAAATAAAAAGATGTTGTTTTGCCTAAACTTTTAGAAAAAGCTATGTGCCTGTGGACGTTTATTAAATTTTTCAAGCTACTAAGGGGATAATGGGAAATGCTGTAATAGAAAAATCATTTAATCCAGGATTATCAAACTTTGTTCCTAGGAACATCAGATGTTAATAGTTGGCCCACCCAAAACAAACTAAATAAACAATGAAATGAATTCAGTGAATCATATAAATTTGGAATATTCTACAAAGAAGCCATCCTTGGAAATCCACAAAACATTTTCAGCATACTAAAAATTCTGAAAATATATATTTAAACCCATTTAAAATGTTTATCCCTGCATTGCCCACATTTATTTTTACCCACTGGCTGGCTAGCTTTTCACAATCAACCACTATTCACCACAAAACAAACATTAGGAATCCGTGACTTAATCCACAAAGCAGATTTTCTCTTTGTACAGTGAGAGGTCATGGCCAGAATCCCTTGTTAAAAATACAGATTCCAGGGCCCTTACCCCAAGTCTACTGATTCAGACTCTCTAGAGTTCAGGCCCACAATCTGCATACTGACACATACTTCTGCCATCAACCCCATCCTTGGGATTATTATGTATTTTAAAGCTTAACTACCACTGAGAGAGTGTCCAATAAGATGCCCCAAGGATGTAAAATTGGCAGGTGTTGTTCCTCTGGGGTAAAATAGATACATCTTTTTAGAGACTGAAATAGCTTTTATTTGGAATCAGTCTCATCAGGGAGGATATGATTGGACAGGCAATGCAGTTAAAGTAATATAGCTAAAAAAGCAACTGTGTAAAGTGGCTTTACAATAACATAGAAAGAGCCTCAAAATAAGAATTGAGAATCTGTTGTCAGTCATAGTATTCAAAATTCCAATATTTGAAATTCTATTGTTCTTAATGTTTTTCAAAAGCAATTTTACATTAGATAGTAAGACCTTAAAAATATCAATAACCTTTGACTCAGTGATTCTGCTTCAGGGGATAAAAATTAAATTCAAAAAAACAAAGTCTGTACAAAGATGTTCACTACAAAACTTATGGAAATATTAGAAACAATCAAACCCTCTGAGAGTGTGTAAATAAATTTGTGTATATTCATGCCAATATATGCATGCATGCTTAGTCATGTCCCGCTCTTTGTGATCCCATGGACTGTAGCCCCCAGGCTCCTCTGTCCATGGAATTTTCCAGGCATGAATACTGGAGTGGGTTCCCATTTCCTCCTCTAGGGGATTTTCCCAACACAGGATCAAACCCATGTCTCCTGCATACATCAAGCCTATGTCTCCTATATTGTAGGCAGATTCTTTATCACTGAGACACCAGGGATATAATGCTATATTAGGTATTTATCCAAAGTTCATAATAAAATGAAAAATATACTGTAATGATATTTAGAAAGCAAGATAGTTACTAGAAATTGGAATTAGAAAAAGAATGGAGGGACTTCCCTGGTGATCCAGTGACTAAGACTCCTTGCTCTCAGTGCAGGGGGCCTGGGATTTGATCCCTGGTTAGGGAACTGGATCCCATATGCTACAACTAAGAGTTCAGATGCCACAACTAAAGATCCTACATGCCACAACTAAGGCCTGGCACAGCCAAATAAATAAATATTTTAAAAAACAGAAGGGAAAGAGGTAAAACACCTTTTGCTTTTAATTTCTAAATTGTTAGAATTTGTTATACAAATATTAATAATATGTATCTTTTTAAAACCATTTTAAAAAATTGAAGTATAGCTAATCTACAATGCTGTGTTAGTTTCAGGCGAACAGCAAAGTGATTCAGATATATATATATGGTATATACATACTTACAAAATGTATTCTTTTTTTTTACAAAAATGTATTCTTTTTCAGATTCTTTTCCATCATATGTTATTATAAAATATTGACTGTAGTTCCCTGTGTTATACAGTCTGTCCTTGTTGTTTACATATTTTATATATGTATTCGTGCTAAGTCACTTCAGTCATGTCTGACTCTGTGCGATCCTTTGTACTATATCCCACCAGGCTCCTCGGTCCATAGGGTTCTCCAGGCAAGAATACTGAGGTGAGTTGCCATGCTCTCCTCCAGGGGATCTTCCCAACCCAGGAATCGAACCCCACATCTCTTATGTCTCCTGCACTGGCAGGCAGAGTCTTTACAATTAGCACCACCTGGAAAGTCCCTATTTTATATAGAGTAGTGTGTATACATTAATCCCAAACTCCTAATTTATCTCTCCCTGCCTCTGCTATTGGAGAAGACAATGGCACCCCACTCCAGTACTCTTGCCTGGAGAATCCCAGGGATGGGGGAGCCTGGTGGGCTGCCATCTATGGGGTCTCACAGAGTCAGACATGACTGAAGTGACTTAGCAGCAACAGCAGCCTCTGCTATCCCCTTTGGTAACCATAAGTTTGTTTCCTATGTCTGTGAATCTATTTCTATTGGTAAATAAGTTCCTTTGTATCATTTTTTTAGATTCCACATAAGTGATATCATATGATAGTGGTCTTTCTCTTCACTCGGTATGATAATCTCTAGGTCCATTCATGTTGCTGCATATGGCCTATTTCATTCTTTTCTATGGCTGAGTAATATTCCATTGTATATGTGTACAATGGACTATTCAATATATATATGTACAATGAAATATTACTCAGCTATAGAAAAGAATTGTGTGTGTGTGTATATACACACACACACACGGAATATTAGATAAGAATTGTATATACATATATATAAGACCCTGATGCTGGGAAAGATTGAAGGCAGGAGGAGAAGGGGATAACAAAGGATGAAATGGTTGGATGGCATCACTGACTTGATGGACACGAGTTTGAGCAAGCTCTGGGAGATGGTGATAGACAGGAAAGCCTGGCATGCTACAGTCCATGGGGTCGCAAAGAGTCAGACATGACTGAGTAACTGAACTGACTGATATATGCAATGTTACTCAGCTATAGATGGAGAAGGCAATGGCACCCCACTCCAGTACTCTTGCCTGGAAAATCCCATGGATGGAGGAGCCTGGTAGGCTACAGTCCATGGGGTTGCTAAGAGTCGGACACGACTGAGCGACTTCACTTTCACTTTTCACTTTCATGCACTGGAGAAGGAAATGGCAACCCACTCCAGTGTTCTTGCCTGGAGAATCCCAGGGACGGGGGAGCCTGGGGGGCTGCCGTCTCTGGGGTCGCACAGAGTCGGACACAACTGAAGCAACTTAGCAGCAGCAGCAGCACTCAGCTATAGAATAAAATAATTGTGTGTGTATATATATACACACACACACACAATATGTGTATATTATATGATATATATATTTATGTATATATAATTGTATGTATATAATATATGTAGATATATAATTTTATATGTGTATATATATATATTTTATATATACATATGGCTTCCCTGGTGGCTCAGACAGTAAAAAAATCTGCCTGCAGTGGAGAAGACCTGCGTTCAATCCCTGGGTCTGGAGAAGGAAATGGCAACCCCTTCCGGTATCCTTACCTAGAGGATTCCATGGACAGAGGAGCCCGGCAGGTGACAGTCCATGACATCTCATAGAATCAGACATGACTGAGCAACAAACACAACTCCGGGAGCTGGTGATGGACAGGGAGGCCTGGCGTGCTGCGATTCATGGGGTCACAAAGAGTCGGACATGACTGAGCTACTGATCTGATCTGATCGATCTGATATATATCTCACACCTTCTTCATCCATTCATCTGTTGATGGACATTTAGGTTGTTTCCGCGTCTTAGCCATTGTAAATAGTGCTGCAGTGAACATCAGGGTGCATATATCTTTTCAAATTAGAGTTTTCTCCAGATACATACCCAGGAGAGAATTGCTGGATCATATGATAACTCTATTTTTAGTTTCTTGAGGAGCCTCCATACTGTTCTCCATAGTGGCTGTACCAACTGACATTCCCACCAACACTGTAGGAGTGTTCCCTTTTCTCCAAACCCTCTCCAGCATTTATTATTTGTCAAGTTTTTGAATGATGGCTATTTTGACCAGTGTTAAGTGGTACCTCTTTGTAGTTTTGATTTGCATTTCTGTAATAATTAGTGATGTTGAGCATCTTTTCATGTGCCTGCTGGCCATCTGTATGTCTTCTTTGGAGAAATGTTTATTTAGGTCTTCTGTCCACTGTTTGATTGGCTTGTTTAGTTTTTCATTTTAAGCTGTGTGAGCTGTTTCTATATTTTGGAAATTAGTCCCTTTTTGGTAGTATTGTTTGCAAATATTTTTTCCCAGTCCACAGGTTGCTTTTCATTTTGTTTTTGGTCTCCTTTGCTGTGCAAAACTTTTAAGTTTAATTAGGCCCCATTTGTTTATTTTGATTTTATTTCAAACAATATGTATCATTTTGACAATTTTTCCTGAGGTTAAAATAGCCTTAAGAACATGAAAAAATACACTAAAGCTTAATTCCGCTGTTACATAAGGAATACGATTTGAGGTAATTTTACTTCTTCAATTTTATGTATTTTCTAAATTTTCTCTTATAAATGTGTATTTCTTTTATAATCATAATCTGATCATTAAATAAAATAGGCATTCATACATTGCAAATGAAGGTATACATTGGTGCAAGACTTCTTGAAAGTACAGTGACATAAACATAAATTCTTTCCTGAGTCATAGTACAAATTTAATTTTTTTTTCTTTTTTTTTTTTCAAATTTAATTTTTTAAAAAATTGACTAGGAAGTGTTCAGCAGAGAAGTAACCTTGTCCACTGTATTAAGTAATTTGCCCTCTAAAAGAGGTAATACTTTTGGACTTTATTCCAAATAAATGTAAATAGAAAACTGAATCCAATTACTTAAAACTGGAAAGTTTGGATGAAGAGATCTATAGCATTGGGAATTGAACTTGGGAGGAGACGTCCCTGGGTGGCAGATGCTAGTACCTCTGAGAAACTGTGATAGGGCTGGTGCTAAAAAAAAAAAAAACTACAAATATGGACCAAGATTCCTTAAGAAACCAATGGCTGCTCCAACCAAACGACAAGAACAGGAAGTTAAAGCAGGACAATAAGCAAACCACAAAGCATCTAGTCCCGTTTTCCTCCTTTAGCTTGTTTGTCTTCCTCTAGCGCCCCCTATTGGCAGAAGACAACACCAGAGCAGAAATGTGACAAAGCAGAAACAGGACTGCAAAGTACCAGCCATAGCATCTCACAGAGGATGGAAGGATAGGTTTGAAACTGAAAGACAACAGCTTGACAATCAGCCAACACAATATGTTATTATGTGAAGCAAGCAACTTGCAAACGATTAAAACTCTGAATCATGTTCATCTGTTTGTATGAGGACTCTAAGAATCAATTATTGTCTCCCTTTCCCTAGATGTCTTCATCCTTTCTTGTTTTTTACACACAATGAAACAGATTCTTAGTTTTTGATATCTTTGATTCTTTGATACTTTTTCTTATCCAGTTTTTTTAAAGTAAAAAAGGTGAAATTAAAAATATACATCATCTAACACAATATACCCAAAATATTAAAAGTATTAAAATCTCAATATATAATCCATATAAAATTATCAATGTGATATTGTACATTTTTTGTACTAAGTTTTTGAAATCCAGTCTGCAGATTACGCTTAATACCACATCTCAGTTCAGTCAAATCATATTTCTTTTTTAAATTTTTAAGAATTTTTATTAGAGTATAGTTAATTTAAAATGTTGTGTTAGTTATTCTGTACAGCAAAGAGTATCAGCTATACATATACATATATCCACTCTCTTTAAGATTCTTTGCCCACATAAGTCATTACAGAGTACTGAGAAGAGTTCCCTGTGCTCTACACAGTTCCTTATTAGTTGGCTGACTTGGTCCTAGTTGTGGCACATGGAATCTTTGGCATTCAAACTCTTAGTTGTAGCTGTGAACCTTTACCTGTGCCACATGATCTAGTTCCCTGACCAGGGATCGAACTTGGGCCCCCTGCATTGGGAACATGGAGTCTTAACCAGTGGACCACCAGGGAAGTCCTATTTTATATATGCTGCTGCTAAATTGCTTCAGTCGTGTCCGACTCTGTGCTACCCCATAGACGGCGGCCCACCAGGCTCCCCCATCCCTGGGATTCTCCAGGCAAGAACACTGGAGTGGGTTGCCATTTCCTCCTCCAATGCATGAAAGTGAAAAGTGAAAGTGAAGTTGCTCAGTTGTGTCCGACTCTTAGCGACCCCATGAACTGCAGCTTTCCAGGCTCCTCCATCCATGGGATTTTCCAGGCAAGAGTACTGGAGTGGGGTGCCATTGCCCTCTCCATTTTATATATAGTAGTGTATAAATGTCAATCCCACTATCCCAATTTGTCCCTTCCCTCAACCCCTGCTTCCTCCCCACCCCAGTAACCATAGTTCTACATCTGTGACTCTATTTCTTTTTTGTAAATAAGTTCATTTGTACTGTTTTTTTTTAGTTTCTACATATAAGCAGTATCATATGATATTTGTTTTTCTCTGAATTATTTCACTTAGCATGACAATCTCTAGGTCCACCCATGTTGCTGCAAATGACATTATTTTATTCTTCTTTATGGCTGAGTAATATTCCATTATATATGTGTGTGTGCTGGTTATCAGTATGTCTTCTTTGGAGAATTTAGACCTTTCACCCATTTTTTTAATTGGGTTGTTTGGTGGTTTGATTTTTTTTTTCATATTGAGCTACAGGAGCTGTTGTATATTTTGGAGAGTAATCCTTTGTCAGTCACTTCATTTGCAAATATTTACTCCCTTTCTATGGGTTGTCTTTTTGTTTTGTTTATTGTTTCCTTTGCTGTGGAAAAGCTTTTAAGTTTAATTAGGTCCCATTTGTTTATTTCAGTTTTTATTTTTACTACTGTAGGAGGTGGATCAAAAAAAGATGCTATGATTTGCCAGAGAGTGTTCTTCCTATGTTTTCCTCTGTGTGTTTAGTCATTCAGTTGTGTCCACTCTTTGTGACCCTGTGGAGGAGGAGCGAGGCTTCTTTGTCCATGGGATTTTTCAGGCAAGAACAGTGGAGTGGATTTCCTCCTCCAGGGGATCTTCCCGACCAGGGATCAAACCTCCATCTCCTGTGTCTCCTGCATTGGTGGGTAGATTCTTTATCTTCTGAGCCATCAGGGAAGCCCATGTTTTCCTCTAAGAGACTTCAAACATTTGGAGAAGAGTCAACACCTATCCTGCTGAAACTCTTTGAAGAAGGAACATTCCCAAACTCATTCTACAGGGACCCATCACCCTGACACCAAAACTAGAAAACAGATATTACAAAAAAAGAAAATCACAAGCAAGTATCACTGATGAACACAGATGCAAAAATCTTCAATAGAACAGTAGCAAACCAAATTTAACAGCATATTACGAGGTCATCCACCGTGAGCCAGTGACATTTATCCCAGGGATGCAAGCTTTCTTCAGTATATGCAAATCAATTTATGTGATATGCCACATCAACAAATTGAAGAATTAAAACTATATGATTATCTGAATAGATGCAGAGAAAGCTTTTGACAAAATTCAATACCCATTTATGATTAAAACAAAAAAACTCTCCATAAAGCAGGCATGGAGAAAACCTAACTCAGCATAATAAAGGCCATATATGACAAACTCACAGCAAAGATCATTCTCAATGGTGAAAAACTGAAAGTATTTCCTCGAAGATCAGGAATAAGACAAGGATATCCACCCTTGTCACTGTTATTCAATGTAGTTTTCAAAATCCTAGATATGGCAATCAGAGAAGAAAAAGAAATAAAAAGAATCCAATCTGTAAAAGAAGTAAAACTGTCACGGCTTACACATAGAAAAGTTTCTACACATAGAATATCCTAAAGATGCTACCAGAAAACTACTAGAGCTCATCAAATCATATTTCAGGTGCTCAATATCCACATGCAGCTAGTGACTCAATATTAGACAGCATAGTTCTAGAGAATGAATTTCATCCAACCAAACAATAACTGAGAAAACATCAGTCAAAATATGTGTGTGTATAAATATATATATATATATATATATATATATGTATCTTAGGGTATGTGTGTTCAGTTCAGTTGCTCAGTTGTGTCCGACTCTTTGTGATCCCATGAATCACAGCACCAGGCCTCCCTGTCCATCACCAACTCCCGGAGTTCACTCAGACTCATGTCCATCGAGTCAGTGATGCCATCCAGCCATCTCATCCTCTGTCGTCCTCTTCTCCTCCTGCCCCCAATCCCTCCCAGCATCAGAGTCTTTTCCAATGAGTCAACTCTTCGTGTGAGGTGGCCAAAGTACTGGAGTTTCAGCTTTAGCATCATTCCTTCCAAAGGAATCCCAGGGCTGATCTCCTTCAGAATGGACTGGTTGGATTTCCTTGCAATCCAAGGGACTCTCAAGAGTCTTCTTCAACACCACAGTTCAAAAGCATCAATTCTTCGGCGCTCAGCCTTCTTCACAGTCCAACTCTCACATCCATACATGACCACAGGAAAAACCATAGCCTTGACTAGACGGACCTTTGTTGGCAAAGTACTGTCTCTGCTTTTCAATATGCTATCTACGTTGGTCATAACTTTCCTTCCAAGAAGTAAGCATCTTTTAATTTCATGGCCGCAGTCACCATCTGCAGTGATTTTGGAGCCCAAAAAAATAAAATCTGACACTGTTTCCACTGTTTCCCCATCTATTTCCCATGAAGTGATGGGACCAGATGCCATGATCTTCGTTTTCTGAATGTTGAGCTTTAAGCCAACTTTTTCACTCTCCTCTTTCACTTTCATCAAGAGGTTTTTTAGTTCCTCTTCACTTTCTGCCATAAGGGTGGTGTCATCTGCATATCTGAGGTTATTGATATTTCTCCTGGCAATCTTGATTCCAGCTTGTGCTTCTTCCAGCCCAGCATTTCTCATGATGTACTCTGCATAGAAGTTAAATAAGCAGGGTGACAACATACAGCCTTGACGTACTCCTTTTCCTATTTGGAACCAGTCTGTTGTTCCATGTCCAGTTCTAACTGTTGCTTCCTGACTTGCATACAGGTTTCTCGAGAGGCAGGTCAGATGGTCTAGTATTCCCATGTCTTTCAGAATTTTCCACAGTTTATTGTGATCCACACAGTCAAAGGCTTTGGCATAGTCAATAAAGCAGAAATTGATGTTTTTCTGGAACTCTCTTGCTTTTTCCATGATCAAGCAGATGTTGGCAATTTGATCTCTGGTTCCTCTGCCTTTTCTAAAACCAGCTTGAACATCTGAAAGTTCACAGTTCACGAATTGCTGAAGCCTGGCTTGGAGAATTTTGAGCATTACTTTACTAGCGTGTGAGATGAGTACAATTGTGTGGTAGTTTGAACATTCTTTGGCATTGCCTTTCTTTGGGATTGGAATGAAAACGGACCTTTTCCAGTCCTGTGGCCACTGCTGAGTTTTCCAAATTTGCTGGCATATTGAGGGCAGCACTTTCACAGCATCATCTTTCAGGATTTGAAATAGCTCAACTGGAATTCCATCACCTCCACTTGCTTTGTTCGTAGTGATGCTTTCTAAGGCCCACTTGACTTCACATTCCAGGATGTCTGGCTCTAGGTGAGTGATCACACCATCATGATTATCTGGGTCATGAAGATCTTTTTTGGACAGTTCTTTTGTGTATTCTTGCCACCTCTTCTTAATATCTTCTGCTTCTGTTAGGTCCCTACCATTTCTGTCCTTTATTGAGCCCATCTTTGCATGAAATATTCCCTTGGTATCTCTGCTGCTGCTGCTGCTGCTGCTAAGTCACTTCACTCGTGTCCAACTCTGTGCGACCCCATAGACGGCAGCCTACCAGGCTTCCCTGTCCCTGAGATTCTCCAGGCAAGAACACTGGAGTGGGTTGCCATTTCCTTCTCCAGTGCGTGAAAGTGAAGTCGCTCAGTCGTGTCCGACTCTTCGTGACCCCATGGACTGCAGCCTACCAGGCTCCTCCGTCCATGGGATTTTCTAAGCAAAAGTACTGGAGTGGAGTGCCATTGCCTTCTCCGTTGATTCTCTAATATATATATATATATATATATATATATTAGGGCTTTCCTGGTAGCTCAGCTAGTAAAGAATCTGCCTGCAATGCAAGAGACCCAGTTCAATTCCTGGGCAGGGAAGATCTGCTGGAGAAGGGATAAGGCACCCAGTCCAGTATTCTTGCCTGGGAAATCCCATGGACAGAGGAGCCTGGTGGGCTAGAGTCCATGGGGTCACAAAGAGTCAGACACAACTGAGTGACTTTCACACTCACACTCTCAAACACATGCACACGTGCGCGCGCGCACACACACACACACACATATAAATATATAAACCATGACATGCTCAGCTGGTAAAAAAAAAAAATATATATATATATATATGTAAAAATGACTGTAAAGTATTACAAACAAAACATGAGGACAAAGAAGGAATAATGTATAAATATTAGATGTTGTGACAAAGTAGAACTAATACAAACTAAATAGTGAGAGGGAAAGGGATTAATTAGCAGTTTGGGATACACACTTCTATATACAAAATAGATTTTAAAAAAGACCTACTATTTAGCACAGAGAACTATATTCAATACCTTGTAATAACCTATAATGGGAAAGGGTCTGAAAAAGAATCTATGTAACTGAATTACTTTGCTGTATACCTGAAACTAATGCAACTTTTTAAGTCTACTTCAGAAAAAAAAAAAAGCTTAAAAAGCTTTTATCAGCTGGATAAAACAAATTGTGTTACATCATGGAAAGAAAGAAGCTGCTTTGAAAAATAAAATGTCTGGGAAGAAGTAGCAGGATTAAGAGTTTATTGGGAGCAGATCAGGGCAAGGAATGGAACAGCAAAGAAGAGGTTCCTGGTGACTAGAAGCTGGGAAGAGATGTCCTCAGAGAAGAAACAGTTTATGGGGATTTTCTGGAGGAATGCTGAACTTTTGTGTGAGACCTCTTTTTATATCCACAAATCTTCAGTAAAAAAGCAAACATTTTGCTAGCTTGGCTCAATTGCATTACTTGTGAATGCATAGAGTTAGCCCCTCCAAAGACAGTCAGTCTTTCCAGACGAACAGGGTGAGTCAAATCTGGCTTTTGTTTCCAAATTTCAGATGAAAAGATCTTGCTGTGTATAGCTGTTGAATTTAGCCTGGAATTTTACCAAACATACTGTAAAAAGGATGACAAGTTTCAAATTTATTTATCCTCTTTTACATCAGCTTTATTTTAGAGAGAAATAAAAGTAGAGAGGCTTTTCTCCATGTAGGGAATCCCTTATAGTTTTCTACTGTTTATTGTGATAATAAAAATGAAGAATTAGAAGCAGAAGAAATTGCAAAGACAAGTTCCGAGACTACAGCATCCAAGACTACTACGACCAAGTTCACATGCACGCGTGCTCAGTCACTTCAGTCGTGTCCAACCCTGTGAGCCTGTGGGCTGCAGCCCACCAGACCTAGTTCACATTTGACACATTTTAAATTTTGGTTGAGTTATTTTTCTTTTTTTCCTCATTCTCCTCCATTTTGGAAACAAGTCATTTCCATATCTGCTTGCCACCAAGTCCTGAACACACAACTACTTTCTTCTGTTTTACCAAAATAATGATAATCTCTTTAATTCTCAAGTTTTTCCTGCTTCATTTGTAACAATAAATAAATTAAAACTTGTGATGTGTACCATTAATTAATAAACCTGTAATTACTGGTCAAAGAAATGATACTTTAAATATTCCAAAATAAATATTTTACTAAATTGAGTTCTGTACAAAACAGCATTATGTCTATGTGTATTCTCTTTTAAGGCATGTATTGCATAATTTCACTTCTATCTGTCCTTCCCCCTCTTCTTGTGGTGGAGAAGAATTCTTTTTTCTAAGGATTCAGAATCCCCCAAATTCTTTAGTGCTTTATATTCCCATCCCACTCAACCTAACTCCTAAATTTCTCCCCCAGTACTCAGACAGTCTTCTTGGATTAAGCACACAGTCAGGACACAGCATCAGGCTGACAGTGAAGGAAAAAAAATGGAAAGCCCCAAGCACATAGCCCTGGGAGTGATAGTTTACCACCACTGCTTCTAGAAGTCCAGATTTCTTTTTTAAAGTAAATTTCTATAAAGGCTAAAACCTGTCATAAGTGATTATATCAAAAATCCATCTGAATTCAAAATATAGTTTTAGATTAAAAATCTGAGACCTTCATTTAAGATAATTATAAATATAAATATTTTCATTTATAAGACCTTCTTAGAATGGTAGTGGTAAATATCTCTGTTTATAGAAAAAAAAATGAAAATGCAGAGTGGATAATAGACTTAACCAAAATTTTGCAATCCTCGTAAATTTTAGAGTTTTTACTTTTTATAAATATTCATTAGTTCCCTCTATTTCTGCTTTATTGACTATGCCAAAGCCTTTGACTGTGTGGATCACAATAAACTGTGGAAAATTCTGAAAGACATGGGAATACCAGACCATCTGACCTGCCTCTCGAGAAACCTATATGCAGGTCAGGAAGCAACAGTTAGAACTGGACATGGAACAACAGACTGGTTCCAAATAGGAAAAGGAGTACGTCAAGGCTGTATGTTGTCACCCTGCTTATTTAACTTCTATGCAGAGTACATCATGAGAAACGCTGGGCTGGAAGAAGCACAAGCTGGAATCAAGATTGCCAGGAGAAATATCAATAACCTCAGATATGCAGATGACACCACCCTTATGGCAGAAAGTGAAGAGGAACTAAAAAACCTCTTGATGAAAGTGAAAGAGGAGAGTGAAAAAGTTGGCTTAAAGCTCAACATTCAGAAAACGAAGATCATGGCATCCGGTCCCATCACTTCATGGGAAATAGATGGGGAAACAGTGGAAACAGTGTCAGATTTTATTTTTTTGGGCTCCAAAATCACTGCAGATGGTGACTGCGGCCATGAAATTAAAAGATGCTTACTTCTTGGAAGGAAAGTTATGACCAACGTAGATAGCATATTGAAAAGCAGAGACGTTACTTTGCCAACAAAGGTTCGTCTAGTCCAGGCTATGGTTTTTCCAGTGGTCATGTATGGATATGAGAGTTGGACTGTGAAGAAAGCTGAGCACCGAAGAATTGATGCTTTTGAACTGTGGTGTTGGAGAAGACTCTTGAGAGTCCCTTGGATTGCAAGGAGATCCAACCAGTCCATTCTAAGGAGATCAGCCCTGGGATTTCTTTGGAAGGAATGATGCTAAAGCTGAAACTCTAATATTTTGGCCACCTCATGCGAAGAGTTGACTCATTGGAAAAGATTCTGATGCTGGGAGGGATTGGGGGCAGGAGGAGAAGAGGACGACAGAGGATGAGATGGCTGGATGGCATCACTGACTCGATGGACGTGAGTCTGAGTGAACTCCGGGAGTTGGTGATGGACAGGGAGGCCTGGCGTGCTGCGATTCATGGGGTCGCAAAGAGTTGGATATGACTAAGTGACTGAACTGAACTGAACTGGTGACAACATGTATAAGAAAAAGGAGTGTGACGCAGCCCTCTCTCTGTTTTTTTTTTTTTTAAGATTTAGCACTTTAAATAGACATTAAAATAAGAATTAAAATATTTACAATTTATATGAATATATCAAATGTGTCTGATACTGATTCATAACATTATATCTAAATTCTTCACCTATTAATTAGAAATTCTTTTTTTTAATTTTATTTTATTTTTAAACTTTACAATATTGTATTAGTTTTGCCAAATATCGAAATGAATCCGCCACAGGTATACATGTGTTCCCCATCCTGAACCCTCCTCCCTCCCCATACCATCCCTCTGGGTCGTCCCAGTGCACCAGACCCAAGCATCCAGTATCGTGCATCGAACCTGGACTGGCAAAAGAGTGTGATGCAGCCCTCTCTTATAAATGATGCTTTTCTTTTAAAAATTGAAATTAAGACTGTTTAGATAAATATGAAATAGTCTTCACTTTTTCTTCTCGGTCCTACTGAATAACCTTTTTTTTTTTTTTTCATTTTTTCTATCTCTCATGATTCAGAATATTGAATAATCAGCTTGGAAATGGTGCAGTGGTGCCACGAATACAACCCTCTACATCTTCTGCATTTGGCTTTCATTTCTTTTTTAGCCTTTCACCTTCTCATTTCATTCATGAGCAGAAGACAAGACAGGAGGGCACAGAGGTTGCTCATTTTTATCCCTGCTGTCTTTTACATGACAGGACACCTGACTGACCTCAGGCTGCCTTCATTTGAGTCAGCACTGTCTCTTGGCAATGCACCCTTTGCCCACACCTTATAGTCCAAGGCAGGCCTTGTCTAACAGCAACTAAAGCCAGAAAGAAAATGCCTTCAATTTACCACACCTGATAAATGTCAAGTAGGCTCAGGGAAATATTATAAAGAATCCTCATTAATTTGTATTCCATGAAGTTTTTGCTTTGAAATATAAAGATCCCAGTAAATGGTCAGAAAGCTGATGAAATTTAAGAAAAAAAATTCTGTGCTATTGTAATTCTGTTGAAAACAGTAATTTTATCCACCTACTCCAATGAGAGACAAAAAATAAAATAGTGGCCTGGAATCTGAGGCAGAGGGAAAAAAATTTAAACTGTGATGACCACTCATGAGATAAGCCTCTTCTGAAATGGTAGTGGTATCTTTTTTTTCTCTCTGGCACAACTAGTAGTATTCCATAAATAACTGGCCTGGGTAGTGAGAGTCACATACTTTTTGTGTGCCAAGTGGGCCTGCCAAATTGCTTCAGTCTAATTCAGCTGCTGAACCTACCTACTTGATTTCCCTTAAGGTTAAAATAGAGTGGCAAAATACTGGGAACATAAATTAGTTCTTTGTTTGTTTCAGCTTTATATTTGCTTAAAATCTTCCATGGACTTTCTTACACTCAGAGTATCAAGGTGGAGTTTCCCAGTGGGTTTCTACAGACATGCAATTCAGTTCAGTTCAGTTCATTTGCTTAGTCATGTCCGACTATTTGCTACCCCATGAACCACAGCACACCAGGCCTCCCTGTCCATCACCAACTCCCAGAATCCACCCAAACCCATGTCCATCAAGTCGGTGATACCATCCAACCATCTCATCCTCCGTCGTCCCTTTCTCCTCCGGCCCTCAATCTTTCCCAGCATCAGGGTCTTTTCAAATGAGTCAGCTCTTCGCATCAGGTGGCCAAAGTATTGGAGTTTCAGCTTCAACATCAGTCCTTCCAATGAACATCCAGGACTGATCTCCTTTAGGATGGACTGGTTGGATCTCCTTGCAGTCCGAGGGACTCTCAAGGGTCTTCTCCAACATCACAGTTCAAAAACATCAATTCTTAGGCGCTCAGCTTTCTTCACAGTCCAACTTTCACATCCATACATGACCACTGGAAAGACCATTGCCTTGACTAGATGGAACTTTGTTGACAAAGTAATGTCTCTGCTTTTTAATATGCTGTCCAGGTTGGTGATAACTTTCCTTCCAAAGAGTAAGCATCTTTTAATTTCATGGCTGCAATCACCATCTGCAGTGATTTTGGAGCCCCCAAAAATAAAGTCAGCCACTGTCTCCACTGCTTCCCCATCAATTTCCCATGAAGTGATGGGACCAGATGCCATGATCTTCGTTTTCTGAATGTTGAACTTTAAGCCAACTTTTCCACTCTCCTCTTTCACTTTCATCAAGAGGCTCTTTAGTTCTTCTTCACTTTCTGCCATAAGGGTGGTTTATCTGCATATCTGAGGTTACTGATATTTCTCCAGCAATCTTGATTCCAGCTTGTGCTTCATCCAGCCCAGTGTTTCTCATGATGTACTCTGCATATAAGTTAAATAAGACATTAGTCCCATAAAATGTTTCATGATGTAAAGATAATAAAGATTCCAGAGTCGTATACACTTGGGGAATAGCACAGCTATATTGATAGC
The DNA here is from genome assembly GCF_019923935.1 of Bubalus bubalis. Lineage (NCBI taxonomy): Eukaryota > Metazoa > Chordata > Mammalia > Artiodactyla > Bovidae > Bubalus > Bubalus bubalis. Next base: position 131,641,105 of record NC_059157.1, on the reverse strand, counting down.
TCCTGCTTGGAGATTCACAATGCACAGTAGTAACTTAAAGGTTCAGAGTAGTCACATAGGAAAGAAAATGATTTAATTTTGTTAACTTAATACTGTTCAGATTTATTTGACCACAGAACATTTTTTTTTTCATATAACACTCTTAGCATCAGGCTAGTGTTCAAAGAGCATATTTTCGCATATTTACTTAGAGGTACCTGCAATGCGGGAGACTTGGGTTCGATCCCTGGGTTGGGAAGATCCCCTGGAGAAGGAAATGGCAACCCACTCCAGTACTTTTGCGTGGAGAATCCCATGGACGGAGGAGCCTAGTGGGCTATAGTCCATGGGGTCACAAAGAGTCAGACACGACTGAGTGACTTCACTCTACTCCACTCTACATAGGCCAGCAGGTTTTATCATTTTCTATTTTGATACAATGAGTTATTTTTCTTTAAATGTGTGTGTGTGTGCACTTGTAAATTCATAGAAATATATCTCGGTCAATAGTTCTCAACCATAGATGATCTTTTCCCCTGAGAACATTTGGCAGTATCGGAGGACATTTTTGGTTGTCACAACTTGGAGTTGTTATAAGCATTCTTGGTAAAGACTACAGATGATGCTAAACATCCCACCATGGACAGGACAGCTCACAAAAAAGAATTATCTGGCTCATGTGCCGTAGTACCAAGACTGTGAAATTCTGATGCAGATCATGGTTAACTCTGAGGAGTGGGACTGGAGTGGGGAAGAGGAGACAGTTTCACTTTTGCTTTTGTACAAGTTGACTTCAATTATTTTTGTTGTTAAAAATATATAATCCAAGTAATGTGTAGACGTTAGAGAGAAGTTTAAAAATACAACAAACACAAATTTTAAATTACCTAGTCATAACCACTATTAAAATGCTGGTAGATGAGAATAGAGATAGTGTAATATGAATGCATATTCTAGACTTACATTCCTCCCCAGATTTCCAGAAATAGAAAAACAACATTAATAAGTCCACGACCGCCTAGGACAACAATAAAGAATGGTTATGTTGGTTTAGAAAACATATGAAATCTCTGAAATGTAGGAAGCAAAGGAAGTTATTCAAGGAGAAGTCACAGCCCAAAATGAACAAACAAAGATGTGCAGAAGCAGCTTGAGGGGTACTTCAAGACAGAGGTACCTGATTTAGGGAACTGGAGGAAATTCGGAGGGAAACTAGGTGATTATTTGGGAATCCACAGAAAGAGCAGCCAAATAGGTCTAGCATTTACTATCCTGCTCCTATTTATCTAATGTGGAGCAAGAAAGGGCTCTCACCCCAGACAAGAGCAACAAGTGTGGAGCCCTTAGGCCAAAGAGGCAGAGGAGCCAGTGCTGACTGTAAGTCTCTGAAGGTATGAAGAGTTCCCATATCTAGAATACTCCACTCCATCTATAATCCTTGCCACCTCTCCCCCAGATCACTACACTTCAGGTTAGAGTTTAAAAAAAAAGAGAAATGCAAAGCATTTACAGATGGAGCATGACAGAATCTAAAATAAGATTCTAAAAAAGTGTACATCAAGTGTTCAAGAAAAATCAATTGTAGGCTCCACAAGGACAGAAGCAAAAGTAAATGTGCTCTGGAGGGATATACCTTTATCCCAGGCAATGAATGGAGTTGCCACTGACTAAGGTAGAGGTTTGGATTTAATATAATACAGTCATGATAGCTGCTGTGAAAATATTTTGGTAGTACCTTAATCAAGTTATCTTGCTTACACTTTTTCCTAAGTATGTACAAGAGTTACATATACAATATATGTGTAAATAAGCCAAAATGGTATTTTAATAAATATTTTTTAAAATCTAAGTGAAAAAAGCATTGTATTTGTTCTTTTATACTGATACATAAAATAATGGCATCTTAAGATTCTATAACATATGATAGATGCAAAATGCCTAAACCAAATATCAGCAAACTAAATCTATCAATATATAAAAGGATAATTTTTATTCCAAAAATACAAGATTGTTGTAATTTAAGACTTTTGATAAAATTTCATATCCAGGTACAACAAAACTTATTACAAATTAAAAATAGAAGAACATCTCTTTAGCTAATGAAGGATATTTATAAACAAACAAGCTACTGCAAACATTATGCATAATAAAAAAACTCTTGAAAGTGGTTTCTTTAAGATGAGGAACAAAACAAATATGCCTACTATCATCAGTTCCATTAAACAATGTATGAAGGATTTACATTCAGAAAATGCAATCAACTCCTAAAAAGAAGTAAGAGAAAAATAAAATACAATTCTTTAATGGGAAAAAGTCTTGAATTTCACAAAATGGCAAATTCAGATGACCACAAAACATGACAAAAATATGAAATTCTACACACTGTTGATGGGTGTATGAATTGTCTGTAAAACTTCAAAAATCAGGAGCATCATCAGAGAAGTTAAAGATACAAACTTTATCTCCTAGCTATTTTTCTCTTGATAACATCTTTTAAAGAAATTCTTGCACATGTGTGCCAAGATAGTTGTGCAGGATATTGATAGCAACACTGTTCACAATAGCAAAAATCTGAAAACAACTGAAATACCATCAAAAATTGGTGAACAAATGAACTGTGGTATATTGATAACAACAGAATTCTATAAAACAATGAAAATGAATGAAACCATAACCCCACACCACTATATGAATAACATTGATTATTATTCACAACTAATATTGATGAAATGCAAGTCCAGAAGACTATATATCTTATAATTGCATTTATCTACAGTTCAAACACAGGCAGAACTAGACTTCAGGGTTTGTGATAGTGTTGAATTGTGTCCCCCCAAAAAATGTGTTAAAATCCTAACCTTCGCTACCTATGAATTTCATCATGTCTGGAAATAAGATCTTTACAGATGTAATTAATTTAAAATGAGGTCATCAGCATGCTCTCTAATCCAGTATAACTAGTATCCTTATAAGAGGAAGAGACAGACATAGGGAAGATAGCTATGTGGAGGTGGAAGCAGATATTGGAGCTACACTGCCTCAAGATAGGGAACACTTGGGGCTGCCAGAAGCCCAGGAGACAAGGCAAGGCCCCACCCTAGAGACTAGAGATTGCAAAGAGAGTGTGCACCTCCTAATAGCTTGATTTCAAGCTTTTAGTCTAAAGAAATGTAAGAGAATAAATTTCTTGTGTTTTAAGCCACCTAGTTTAGTAGTGCTTTGTTACAGCCCAAGGAAACTAATACACATGGTAAAACTGTGGAAAACAAACGAAAATGCAAGGAATATATTATCTCAGAAGCAAGGATGGACAATTACCTCTAGAGTCTAGAGGTCAGGGATGAAATTTTAATGAGAGTGGTGCTTACAGTATCTCTGCTATCTCACTTTCATTAAGATCTGCTCTTTCTGTTTGAGGTTTGTAATGGACTATCCTGGATCTTGCTGTGGATATATTTTCATATTATTTTGTTTAAGATTCTTAAACATCCTATATCTGACACAGGTCTGAACTATTCTCAGCCAGTATCTCTTCTTATATTTCCTTTTCATCCTTTTCTCTACTCTCTCCTTCAGGAATTCTGACTGGAGGCATAATACATCACTTGCTTGTCTCAATATAGTTTATATTTTCCACATCCAAGGAGGAAAGTTTGATGAGGAGCTGGATATTTGCATGATCTCAAAGAGTCTTTCCCCAAAGTGTTGATTAGTAGCAAGGAGGAAAGTAGTAACTGTATACAATCTGATTTCATTTATTACATGTGATAGAATTATCATAGTAAAAGCCAAAAGTCTATTTGAAAATTATAAAATTTCATTTAAAACTTGGATTAAAGAAGAAATTAGAAACTGTTCTAATATGAACGATAACAGTGCCATATATTAAATGGTGTCCCTAAGAGATGTCCCTGTCTTTAAATAACTACATCAAACTTTTGAGTAATTTGTCTATTAAACTGATAGTCATCAAGTGGCTAAAAATCAAAATAAGTAGAAAATATATCTCATAGTCAAAATCATGCACTGCTTTTAAACAGTGTATTGCTGCCCTCTATATTTTCTTCTCTAATTTTATTTTATTTTTTCAACAATTGGTAAATGGTATAGGGATGTCACTGCATTGTGCATTGAAATATTCTCTATATTTTAAATTTTAGAAAATAAAAAAGGCAATATTAAATAAATTTATTTAATAAAATGTGAAAGTATATGACTCTGTGAGTATATGACCCTGACTAAAATTTCACAGAAGTATAAACTAAACTATAATTCTCTCAGAATTTTAAGGACAATTATATGTAGTATATAAACATATACATACATAGGCATGGAGAAGGCAGGTCTTCTTAATTAAATTATACATGAATTGCAAAGGAATTCATGGGAAAAAATCATCAAGGAAAATGATTGTAAATGCTGAAAATAGGATGACATCAATATGGAAATCTTCTGTAGGATGAAAAGCAACCTAAAGTGAATTAAAAGACAGATCACAGATTCTGAAGAAGGCAACCTGAAGAGAGGAGGGTGTTGTTGAGACCAGCTGCCTCTTAGGGCCTCTGTAAACTTGCGAGATTCTGACCCAAAGACCAACATGAAAGGTACAACGTGTTACAAATAAAATAAGGGAATAACACCCAGAGAGGACAAAAAAAAAAGGAGTAGACTCAAGTGCAGTGTGAGAAACTGCCTCTTTCTGGAATTCTGAGTCTTGTAGACTGTAACCACGGATGGGGCTTGGATCACCACCTTCTTTAGATGTAAATTTTCATTGGAACAAGTGCTGAAGTTAGCAGGGTGAGGGAAGCAATGATGCTCCTTCAGTAATTCTGCAAGATCAAGCCCTGAACATTTGGAGAGGGAGCACTGACTCCAAGACCCTCGACTACCAGAGAACTAACTCTAGGGAGTATCAAATAGTGAGAACTCACACAAAGGAAACCACTTGAATGAAAGAACCAGCATCACCCAACCACCAGTAGCACCCTGTGCCTCATCTAAACAACAAACAAAACAAAAATACAAACCCAATCATCAGCAGACAGAATTTCCACCTCACTCAGCCCTGCCCATCAGTGGAAAAGCAAAAAAACATAAACTCAGCAGAAATCTCACCCTGGAGGGCAGAAACCAAAGGGAAAAAAAAAAAAAAATTCAACCTTGAAGCCTGGGAAAAGGAGACCTCAATCATAATAAGTTAAAAAAGTAATGAAAAGGCAGAGAAATACTACACAAATGAAGGAACAGACTAGAAACACAGAAGTCCAAATAAATGAAGAGGAAATAGGCAGACTGCCTGGGACAATATTAAATGCACCAACATTCGAATTATAGGGGTCCCAGAAGAAGAAGAGAAAAATAAAGGGTATGAGAAAATTTTTGAAGAGATTATAGTTGAAAATTTCCCCAACATGGAAAAGGAAATAGCCAATCAAGTCCAAGAGGCACAAAGAGTCCCATACAGGATAAACCCAAGGAGAAACACAGCAAGACACATACTATACAAACTAACAAAGACTAAACACAAAGAAAGAATATTAAAAGCAGCAAGGGAGAAGCAACAAGTAACATACAAGGGAAACCCCATACACTTAACAGCTGATCTTTCAGCAGAAACTGCAGGCCAGAAGGGAATGGCAGGATATATTTAAAGTACTGAAAGTGAAAAATTTACAACCAAGATTACTATGCCTGGCAAGGATCTTATTCAAAATTAATGGAGAAATAAAAAGCTTTTCAGACAAGCAAAAGTTAAGAGAATTCAGGACCCCCAAACCAGCTTTACAACAAATGTTAAACAGAATTATATAGTCAAGAAGTACAAGAGAAGAAAAAAGATCTATAAAATCAACCCCAAACAATTAAGAAAATGACAATAGGAACATATATATCAATAATTACTTTAAATGTAAATGGATTAAATGCTCCAACCAAAAGACACATGCTGGCTGAATGGATACAACAACAAGACCCATATATATGCTGTCTACAAAAAACCCACTTCAGACCTAAAGATACATATAGACTGAAAGTAAGAGGATGGAAAAATATATTCCATGCAAATGGGAAGCAAAAGAAAGCTGGAGTGGGAATCCTCATATCAGACAAAATAGACCTTAAAATAAAGAAGATTACAAGAGATAAAGAAGGACACTACATAATGATCAAGGGATCAATCCAAGAGGAAGACATAACAATTGTAAATGTCTATGCACCCAACATAGGAGCACCTCAATACATAAGACAAACACTAACAGACATAAAAGGAGAAATTGACAGTAACACAATAATAGTAGGAGACTTTAACACCCCACTCACACCAATGGACAGGTAATCTAAACAGAAAATAAATAAGGAAACACAAGTCTTAAATGATACATTAGATGAGATGGATCTCATTGATATCAAGATATCAGGATATCAGGACATTCCATCCAAATGCAGAAGAATACACCTTCTTTTCAAGTGCCCATGGAACATTCTGCAGGAAAGGCCACATCTTGGGTCACAAATCAAACCTCAGTAAATTTAAGAAAATTGAAATCATATCAAGTATCTTCTCAACCACAGCACTGTGAGACTAGATATCAATTACAAGAAAAAAACTGTAAGAAACACAAACACATGGAGATTAAACAACATGTTTCTAAATAACCAACAATTACTGAAGAAATCAAAGGGAAATTGAAGAATTTCTAGAAACAAATAACAATGAAAACATGAATACTCAAAATTTATGGGATGCAGCAAAAGCAGTTCTAAGAGGGAAGTTTATAGTAGTACAATCCTACCTCAAGAAACAAGAAAAACATCAAATAGACAACCTAGCTTTACACCTAGCTTTACATTTGGGAAAAGAAGAACAACAACAAAAAAAAAAAAAACCAAAATTGGTAGAAGGAAAGAAATTATAAAGATCCGAGCAGAAATAAGTGAAAGAAACAATAGTAAAGATTTAAAAAACTAAAAGCTGGTTCTTTGAGAAGATAAACAAAATTGACAAACTGTAGCCAAACTCATCAAGAAAAAAAGAGAGAAGAATCAAATCAACAAATTTAGAAATGAAAAAGGAGAGGTTACAACAGACAATGCATAAATACAAAGGATTATAAGAGACTATTATGAACAACTATATGGCAATAAAATGGATAACCTGGAAGAAATGGACAGATTCTTAGAAAAGTTCAATCTTCCAAGACTGAACCAGGAAGAAATAGAAATTATAAACAACTCAATTACAAGCACTGAAATTGAAGCTGTGATAAAACATCTCCCAAAAAACAAAAGCCTAGGACCAGATGGCTTCACAGGAGAAGTCTGTCCAACATTTAGAGAAGAGCTGAAGCCTATCCTTCTAAAACTCTTTCAAAAAATTGCAGAGGAAGGAACCTTTCCAAACTCATTCTACAAGGCCACATCACCCTGATACTAAAACCAGACAAAGATAACACACAAAAAGGAAACTATAGACCAATATCACTGATAAACATAGATGCAAAAATCCTCAACAAAATTTTAGGAAACAGAATTCAGCAACACATCAAAAAGCTCATACACCATGATCAAGCTGGGTTTATTCCGGGATGCAAGGATTCCTCAATACAAACAAATTAATCAATGTGATACACCATATTAACAAATTGAAAGATAAAAACCATATGATAATGTCAAGAGATACAGAAAAAGCCTTGACAAAATTGAGCACCCATTTATGATTAAAACTCTTCAAAAAATGGGCATAGGAGGAACCAACCTCCACATAGTAAAGGCCATATATGATAAGCCTACAGCAAACATTATTCTCAATGGTGAAAAACTGAAAGCATTCTCACTAAAATCAGGAACAATACAAGGATGTCCACTTTTACCACTATGGTTCTACATAGTTCTGGAAGTCCTAGCTACCGTAATCAGAAAAGAAAAAGAAATAAAAGGAATCCAAATCGGAAAAGAAGAAGTAAAGCACTCACTGTCTGCAGATGACATAATACTGTACATAGAAAACCCTAAAGATAGTATCAGAAAATTATTAGAGCTACTCAATAAATATAGCAAAGTTGCAGGATACAATATCATTACACAGAAATCATTTGCGTTTCCATATAATAAAAATGAAAAATCATAAAGAGAAAATAAAGAATCAATTCTATTCACCATTGCTACAAAAAGATTTAAATATCTAGGAATAAACTGTACACAGAAAATTATAAGACACTGATGAAAGAAATCAAAGATGACATAAACAAATGGAGAGATATTCCATGTTCCTGGGTAGGGAGAATCAATATTGTGAAAATGACTATACTACCAAATGCAATCTACAGATTCAGTGTAATCCCTATCAAATTACCAATGGCATTTTTCACAGAACTAAAAAAAAAAATTTCACAGTTCATATGGAAACACAAAAGACCCTGAATAGCCAAAACAGTCTTGAGAAAGAAGAATGGAGCTGGAGGAATCAATCTCCCTGACTTCAGTTTATACTACAAAGCTACAGTCATCTAGACAGTATGGTACTGGCACAGAAACAGAAATATAGACCAATGGAACAAGATTACCGCAGATTGTGACTGCAGCCATAAAATTAAAAGATGCTTGCTCCGTGGGAGAAAAGCTATGACCAACTTAGACAGCATATATTAAAAAGGAGAGACATCATTCTGCCTACAAAGGTCCATATAGTCAAAGCTATGGTATTTCCAATAGTCATGTATGGATGTGAAAGTTGGACTATATAGAAAGCTGAGTGCTGAAGAATTGATGCTTTTGAACTGTTATGTTGGAGAAGACTCTTGAGAGTCCCTTGGACTGCAAGAAGATCCAACCAGTCCATCCTAAAGATCAGTCCTGAGTGTTCATTGGAAGGACTGATGCTGAAGCTGAAGCTCCAATACTTTGGCCATCTGATGCGAAGAACTGACTCATTTGAAAAGACCCCGATGCTGGGAAAGATTGATGGCAGGAGGAGAAGGGGATGACAGAGAATGAGATGGAGGAGAAGGGGACAACAGAGAATGAGATGGCTGGATGGCATCACTGACTCAATGGACATGTTTGAGTAAACTCCAGGAGTTAGTGACGGACAGGGAAGCCTGGCATCAAGCCCATGGGGTCGCAAAGAGTCGGCCACGACTGAACAACTGAACTGGAACAAGATAGAAAGCCCCCAAATAAACCCATGTACCTATGGGTACCTTATTTTTTACATTGGAGGCAAGAATATACAATGGGGCAAAGACAGCCTCTTCAATAAAAGGTGCTGGGAAAACTGGACAGCTACATGTAAAAGAATGAAATTAGAACACTTCCTAACACCATACATAAAGATAAATTCAAAATGGATTAAAGGCCTAAATGTAAGACCAGAAACCATAAAACTCTTAGAGGAAAACATAGGCAGAACATTCAATGACATAAATCAAAACAAGATCCTCTATGACCCACCTCCTAGAGTAACAGAAATAAAAACAAAAGTAAACAAGGGGGACCTGATTAAACTTAAAAATTTTTGCACAGCAAAGAAAACTTGAAGCCAGGTGAAAAGACACCCCTCAGAATGGGAAAAAAGAATAACAAATGAAACAACTGACAAAGGAGTAATTTCCAAAATATATAAGCAGCTCATACAACTCAATACCAGGAAAACAAATAACCCAATCAAAAAGTGGCAAAAAGACCTAAACAGACATTTCTTCAAAGAAGACATATAGATGGCTAACAAACAATGAAAAGATGCTCAACATCACTCATTATTAGAGAAATGCACATCAAAACTACAATGAGATATCACCTCACACTGGTCAGAATGGCCATCATCAAAAAGTCTACAAACAATAAATGCTGGAGAGGGTGTGGAGAAAAGAGAACATTCTTGCTCTGTTGGTGGGAATGTAAATTGATACAGGCACTATGGAAGATGGTATGGAGGTTCCTTAAAAAGTAGGAATAAAACCACCATATGACCCAGCAATCCCACTCCTAGGCATATAACCTGAGGAAATCAAAATTGAAGAAGACACATGTATCTCATTGTTCATTGCATCACTATTTACAATAGCTAGAACATGGAAGCAACCTAGATGTCCATTGACAGATGAATGGATAAAGAAATTGTGGTACATATACACAATGAAATATTACTCAGCCATAAAAAGGAATGCATTTGAGTCAGTTCTGATGAGGTGGATGAACCTAGAGCCTATTACACAGAGTGAAATAAGTCAGAAAGAGAAAGATAAATATCATATTCTAACACATATATATGGAATCTAGAAAAATGGTACTGACGAATTTATTTATAGGGCAGCAATAGAGAAACAGACATAGAGAATAGACTTATGGACATGGGGAGAGGGGAGGAGAGGGTGAGATGCATGGAAAGAGCAACATGGAAACTTACATTACCATATGTAAAATAGATAGCCAATGGGAATTCACTGTTTGTCTCAGGAAACTCAAACAGGGGCTCTATATCAACCTAGAGGGGTGGGATGGGGAGGGAGATGGGAGGGAGGTTCAAAAGGGAGGGGATATATGTATACCTATGGCTGATTCATGTTGAGGTTTGATAGAAAACAACAAAATTCTGTAAAGCAATTATTCTTCGATAAAAAAATAAATTAAAAAAAAGAATTAATGTAAAATTTTTATTTGTCAGGAGATTGCTATGTGAAAGTACTTTATATCTTTGGTTTAAAAACTGTCCAGATTTCTTAATGGCGTGTTAATTAAGAGAGTGTTTCATGTATATATTCCAAGAAAAAAGAGAAACCCCCCAAAAAAAAGACAGGTCACAAATACCAACTAAGATAGATACAATACTAGAAGAAGAAAATATAACAAATACCAACTAAGATAGATACAATACTAGGAAAACATAACAAGAAATATGCAAAATCTATATGGGGACATTTTAAAATATCATGGTGGATAAATTAAACATATAAATAAATAAATAAAAATAAAATATCATTGTGGAAATTACCAAGAAGTGTGAATAAATATATTGGCATAACATGTTCTCCTCTATGAGCACTAAACCCCAAACTAAACTTTAAATAAATTGTAATTCTAGTAAAAAAGGGACAAATTTTTTTTAACTGAATAAGCTACAATTTATTGAAAAAATAAGAAAGCAAAAATTGGAGGGAATTTTTTTGGGGAAAAAAAAAAGAGCACAATGACTGGTCCTATGAGATATTTAGTATAAACATAACAAAAAGTTGCACTTACATATGACTAGACAGGTAGCTCAATAGAACAGAAAATGAAGTCCAGAATAGACCAAAAAGCTTAAAGAAAACTAGCATGTGATAAAAGTAGCTATGGTTTCTTACAGTTCTTCACAGTTTCATTTTCATACTTAAATATTTAATTTATCTCAAATCTATCTTAGAGTAAGATGTGAGGAATAAATTAAAATTTATTTCCCTCCTAAACCAATTGCTCCCAATCCCCCAAATTGATGATTGAGATTTAAATGTAAAAAATGAAACCATAGGAAATATTTTATTTGCAGAGTGAAGAAGGCCTATTATATTTTACAAAAATCAAGAAACCATCAAAGAAAAATAATGTTTGACTATGTGAAAATTTTAAAATTTATTCATGGAGGGGGAAAAAAGCACAATAAAATTAAATACAAAATGACAAACTGGAAAATTTTTTCTTAACTCATATCAATGGAAAGGGATAAATTCCAAAACATATATTCTATATATGTTTCTATAAATCAGTAAGAAAGGACAAAAACACAATAGAAAACTGGATAAAAGATATCAACAGTTTATAGAAAAATAAATACAAATGACTCAAATATTTTAAAAGATGCTCATCCTCTCATTATAAAGGAAATGCAAATTAAAACTATAATGAGTACAAGGGACTCCCTGACAGTCCAGTGGATAGGATTCCTGGCTTCCACTGCAGGAGGCACCATCTGGATCCCTGATCAGTTGGATCCCTGGTCAGGGGAACTAGGAATCTGCATGCCTGTGGCACAGCCAAAAGCAACCCCACAAAAACTAAACAAACAAAATAAAACTATATCGAGATACAATATTTCACCTATTTGTTTGGCAACGATTCAAAAAAAAATTAACACATTGAAGATGCTATGGGGAAAAGTTGCTCTCAGACATGGCTGGGGGGATGCAAACTGGTATAGTCACTACGCAGGGCAGTTTCATATCACTGTCAAAATTACATGCACATCTTCTTTGATTCTAAGAATGTATCCTAGAGATATGCTCCTGAATGTGTAAAATGACATCTGTTCAAGGTTGTTCATTGCACCATTTTGTGTAATAGCAAACACTATAAAGACAACCCAAGCCTTTGGAATTCTGGTAGAGAAGGACTGTCCACTAAGTGAACAGACAAACCAGGTAAGTGTGCTATAGCAGGAGACTAGAAAAGAAACCTTATTCAAAAAAGACAAGACTGATCAACAGTTTCAAATACTGACGAGTGGTCAAATAAGATAAGAACAGAAAATAGACAATAGATGTTGGGAAGATACACATAATTGGTCATCTTTAAAAATAATGGTGGAGCACAAAATGAAATGGTGAGATCAAAAATATCTATTGGAATAGGTAAACAAAAGAATGGGAGAAAATAAAATATATAATAAAAAATTTTTTTAATTAAAAAAAATTTTTTTAAGAAGAGAATAGGAGATAAGGAAGTGGAGGCAATGGATGTAGATTGTAGCCAGAACGTTTTGGTTTTTAGAAGACGAGTAATAGTATGCTGCTGCTGCTGCTGCTAAGTCGCTTCAGTCATGTCTGACTCTGTGCGACCCTATAGACGGCAGCCCACCAGGCTCCTCCGTCCCTGGGATTCTTCAGGCAAGAATACCGGAGTGGGTTGCCATTTCCTTCTCCAATGCATGAAAGTGAAAAGTGAAAAGTGAAAGTGAAGTAGCTCAGTCGTGCCCAACTCTTAGTGACCTCATGGATTGCAGCCCACCAGGCTCCTCCGTCCATGGGATTTTCTAGGCAAGAGTACTGGAGTGGGGTGCCATTGCCTTCTCCGGAGTGATAGTATAGGAATGGAAAAATCCTATAGAGAAATAATAATGTACACAAATACCCATAGCTACTTGGAAGAAAGAAGAAGGGAAAGAAGGAAAAGAAAGAAAGGAAGGAGGGAGGGAGACAGAAGAGTTACACTACAATAGTACACTATTTTAAACTGAGCCATTAATAGTCCTTCGAATAATGCTGGTAATGTTAAGATCTTTTAGCTATTGTTGAACTTCGATCAATTAGACTTTTTTTGATAGTCTCTCATAATCAAAGATTATGTTAGTGCTAGTTACTAGAACCATGTATATTTATGATTAGTAAGTATAGAAATTCTTGCCACATAAACTTCATTGTCACTTATTAATCTGTAGCCATGCCTGTAAATGGTGCCTCTTTTTTTGTTTTTCGGTCCAGCCACATGGCTTGTAGGATCTTATTTCCCTGACCAGGGATCAAACTCCAGTGGCCCTGGCAATGAAAGTGCCCAGTCATAATTACTGGACCACCAGGGAATTCCCAATGGTGACTTTTTTAAGGTTTAGAATTGGCCTTATTTGGCGTGACTTTGTAACTTCCTTTTTCTCATTGTTGTCTGTTTTCTACTATTTGCTCTACATAGAGTGATTATTTTGATAGTTACCATCTAACTAATCATATATGTAACTGTTCCGTGTTGAGAAAGCTATCACAGCTTCACTGCTGATGGCATGCCTGCACTTAGAAATTCATTATCGCTTATTCAAACATGTCATCTAGTGTCACATCTATAACTATGTGGCAGTTTGAACATTACTCTTTTATGTAGACTGCTCCATTTGCCTGAATTTTAATGCCATTCCACATTAAACTCTTTCAAAAATAAGGAGAAGTGCGTGTAAATTGTAAAAGATAATACCATTTATCCATCCTCATTTTTTTATGGAGTGTCTACTCAGCGTAAGGCCTACAATTGTTCCTGCCCTAAGAAAGCTTATAACCCCATGGAATAAAGAGACAATAAAACAATCATTATAAAGTGAGTAGATGCACTTTTAGGGAAGTTCTAGATGCAATGGAAGCACACCGCAGAGTCAAAAGAGAGGGCCCATGCAGCAGGTCCTTTCTGTAGTAATACTGAGGTCTCACATGATGTCATCATTAGTCAAGTTATGGGCAAAGTCTTCCTGAAAGCCAGGTGCAAAGGAATGAAACTGGATAGGTCCTCAAGAGTTTATCATGTCATTGCCAACTTGGATCTGAATGCATTTAACTCAAATTGTCCCTACATAGATGCAGAGAGGTGTCAAGTCACACAACCAGTTTATATACCCCTTTACACCTGCATATGAAGGTGTTTATCAGATCCTGTCCAAAAAAGCATATTTTGATGAGAAGAAAAAGAAAGTATCTTCAGGCCTAAGAATCCTGGGGACACACTATCAAGAAAGAGAAAAGGGTGGAAGGCGGAAGATACACAGGAAGAACAGTATTTCTTCACAGGTGGGCCTGAAACAGGTTATGGATGTGTTGCTAGATTCAAAAGTACAAAGGAAAGTACCACTTGTTCTAGGATGTGCTCTGAAAAAGTCCCTCACTATTCCGTTTCCAGATGAATCTGGATTCTCTGCATTGCCTGGTTGAGATCGCCTTCCTTTGCTTCACTTTTACTCTAGATGGCAGCAACAGAACAAACTAGAGAAGAAAAACTATTTTCAATGAAATTTGTTCTCTGACTACTAGATAAAAAATAGTCTCAAAATGTTATTTGAAATAAAATATGCTCTTTCAATTTCTTTCCAGTATAGATATACATCAACAGTATTTCAAATAATTAAGTCAAGGTACAGATGTCTTTGCAATTATTCAACTTAGGCCACTGATCAAATGATATTTGTAGAGAAGTTTTATTATAATAACAATATCTCTGCGAAGACTCACTGCTTATGTGCACAGGTTTATATTTAGAAGCTGAAATATCAAGGTCAAATATTAAGTATATTTTTTAAATTAAGGAAATTTCATCCAATAAAGGGCCAGATAGTCAGACAGACAATAGACAGAAATTCTCTGGCTGAATAGAGAAATAAAATTTTGCTATTTCTTTAATAAATTTATGTTTTTAAAGTCATTTCAAATAAACATCCCTATGTGAAACTAATTTATATGTATATGTCCAACTCTTTTTGTGACCCCATGGGCAGTAGCCTGCAATAGGCTCCTCATCCATGGGATTTTCTAGGCAAGAGTACTGGAGTGGGTTGCTATTTCCTTCTCCAGGGAATCTTCCCAACCCAGGGATTGAACCCAGGCCTCCCGCATTGTAGACAGACACCTTACCATCTGAGCCACCAGGGAAGTCCTTTATATGTATATATATATATATATTAAAAACACAGTTTACAAGTATTTTAAAAGAATTAATTTTGTTTAAAAATGACATTTGCCATCACTCTCTCTAAGCTAAAAGAATTTATGATCCCAGAACAGTTTGTAGGTGAGACTGAAGAAACACCAGAAACATTATTTTTTTTAAAAAGATCTGAAAATAAGCCAGGAGATTAAAAGAAAGATGAAAGTTGTAGTAATTTTCAAAAGGGGATTTCAAGAACACGTTATATTGGTTGACACTATACTCTCACACAATCCAAGGCTGGATTGAGCAGCGGATACCCAAGGGGGTGGGAAATACAATTGTCCAGGTTATGTGTCACATGGCTCTAGAAGCTGCAATTTACTGCTCTATAGTCATAGGTATATGTATTGGTTAGGTTGATTTTCTAAAGTATCTTGGAGAAGGGCCATTTGTTTGTAATTTACACAAAAGTGTCGTTTGGATGATCAGTGGACCTATTAGCATGAGTCAGAAGGGCCTCATCAAATTAAAACTCTGTGAAAGTAACATTTCTTTTTGTTCTAGAATTATTGGCTTGATAAATCAGAATTAATTAATCTGATTCTTTAGATTACCATTGTAAGTCATCTTTTAACTAGATCAATGAAGAGACAACATTGGTTGTGTCAAAGCTCTATAGTGGAGGTTTTAGTTGGATTTTGTAGCTCAGTCATTCACTCATAGGTTCTGCTTGTGTTTGGATGAACTGGGAAGTACTGTAGCATCATATAATCAGAAGCTTTATTTTTTTAATTTATTTTGATCTGATCACAGCATCTACATGAGGAAAAAATTCACAATGTAAATAAAGATAATGCCCAAAGAAGTTCATCATTATGTGATTTAGAATAGTGAACAAACTGGAAATGATGTACAAAAGAGGAATGGTTAATTGTAGCATATACTAAGAGTTCAATAATCAAATAAATATTTATCAAGACTTTACTAACATGCCAGGCATTCTGATAGAAAATTCAGCACTAAAAAAAAAAAAAAAAGAAAGATTCAGCACTGATTGTGATCATTATGGAAATTGACTTTCCTATAATAACAATTTGGGCTTCCCTGGTAGTTCAACTGGTGAAGTATCTGCCTGCAATACAGGAGACTCTAGTTTAATTCAAAGATCTCCTGGAGAACGGATAGGCTACCCACTCCAGTATTCTTGGGCTTCCCTGGTGGCTCATATGGTAAAGAATCAACCTGCAATGTGGGAGGCCTGGGTTCCATCCCTGGATCAGGAAGATCTGGAGGAGGGCATGGCAACCTACTCCAGTATTCTTGCCTGGAGAATCCCGTGGACAGAAGAGCCTGGCCGTCTACAGTCCATGGGGTCGCAAAGAGTTGGACACGACTGAGCAACTAAACACACACACATATAATAATGATTTAATGTAAAGTTTTTAAAAAGCAAGAAGAAAACCTTTATAATACTATAATGCTTTACAATGCTATAAAGCCTTTATTACAGTATCCACTATATAATTTATATACCTAATATATAGACAAAACTTTTAGGAGAAAACACGTCAAATGTTAATAATTGTTATCTCTAAGTGATGGTAACACAATAATTTTTCAACAATTTCTGTATTTTTTACAGTATGTTACTGTTAAAAATTTTTTAATTATATAAAATGGCACAGGACCAAAAGTAGGCTACCAGAAAAAGAGAATGGTATCTAATGATATACTCAGAAGCCAGGATCACTTCAGGGCAAGGAAAATCCCCAAGTATATAAAGACAAATCACACTGTCTTTTGTGTGTGTTTTGATTTCCATTGCAAGTCTTTCCAAAGCCTGCTTCCTCCTCAGCCTTAGGAAGATAGCGGCAGGGGAGAGGGGTGAGGAATACTGGCAGCATGTTTCAGCCAGATTACACAAGGGGGTGCACAGATCCTATTTCCAAATGCTTCCCTTTGTCTTCCAGGAAAGAGAAGAAACAAACAAACAAACAAAACTCAGACATTTGATTTGGTGACTAGTTAAAATGTTTTAATAGGTTTATTTATACAGTCCACCACTGTTTTCTAACCTGAGAGATCTTTGAGGGGATAAAACTTTGTATAAACCACCTCCACTCCCTCCATATTTATTTCATAAGAAAAAAAATATTGCAGGAAAATAAGCAGCTTTTTAAAGCACAATTTGTAAAACGGGAGACAGCCTAAATGGCCAAGAATAAGGGTTGTTAAATGAATTACAGTAATCATAAACAAATTAGAAAGTAACCATTAAAAATGATGTTGACAAGGAAGGACATTAAAAAGCAATTTTTAAAAACCAATTTATACAATAATGTGTACAATATGATCTAATTTTTATGTAAATACATAGTAGACATAATAGAAAAACCTAGAAAGATGCTAAAATAGTAATAGATGCTAAAATTAATAGATGCTAAAATATTATCCTTAAGAAATGAGTGAGTGAGTGACTGAATGAAAGTTGCTCAGTCATGTCTGGCTCTTTACGACCCCATGGACTGTACCCCGACAGGCTCCTCCTTCCATGGAATTCTCCAGACAAGTATACTGGAGTGGGTTGCCATTTCCTTCTCCAGGGGATCTTCCTGACTCAGGGATCGAACCCAGGTCTCCTGAATCTTTACCATCTGAGCCACCAGGGAAGCCTTAAGAAGAGAGTGACAGTTTTTTTCATTGCCTTCTTTCTGCATGTGTACATTTTAGCATTTTTGTCTACAATAAATAAAGATTTGTTTTTAAAAACAAGAATAAATGAGTCCAAATTCTTTCAAATTTTCTTTCCAAATAAAAATGAATACCTCTTCTTATGACCTTTGTTAGTTAAATATATATGGAGATTACTACAAATTACTCAGAGATATGGTGACAACGCTGGTGTATTTGCTGAAGACAGTTTCACTTTATGACCGTTGTTTTCGTATAACTATTAATAGTGCCCCTTTCACTCTCAGAGTTTGAATAAGTCACCCTATAGGAATTGATGCTTTTGAACTGTGGTGCTGGAGAAGACTCTTGAGAGTCCCTTGGACTGCAAGGAGATCCAACCAGTCCATTCTGAAGGAGGTCAGCCCTGGGCTTTCTTTGGAAGGAATGATGCTAAAGCTGAAACTCCAGTACTTTGGCCACCTCATGCGAAGAGTTGACACGACTGAGCGACTGATCTGATCTGATAGGTATATTCTTAAATTTTTCCCAGGAAGTTTTTAGATTACTTTGGAGCTTTCCCCCTCTTGTCTTCAGTCTGCTTTCAATCCAAAAGATCCTAAGCCTTGTCTCTACCAATGTGCTAAGATGCAATGCTGGCCCAAAAAGCTCTTTCTCTCTTTTTCTTTTTCCTTCTCTTCCTCTTTCATGCTATTCAATTGTATATTTCTGTTTCTTTGTGCACATCTATATCATTTGTCTCACCCTGCAGAAGGGTTTATTCTGTTGTCCATAAACAGAGCCAAAGACAGTCACCCTCAATGACCCTGTGTTCTCTCAAGTCTAGCAGCAATTAATTAGCGCTAGTGCCCCGGAGTCCAAATTCCCAAGGGATAGATTCTGACTTTTATAAATGAATAAATTTTTTTCTCCTCAGTCAGGTGTCTACTCAAGCTCAATCAATTATGGTCAGGAAGGGCTGAAAATGGTCCATCCATGTGAATTAGGGAAGAGGAATGTAGTTTGGGTAGATCCCTCCATGAGAATCTGCTAGCTTTCCTTCCTTCAGAGAACTTAGCAAGTTTTTCTCTTTGATGACATACTCTGACTAAACAGGCAGGAAAGAAGGAGCTCTCAGTAACTCAAATCCACATACCACAGGTATTATGATGAAACTTCCAATGACACCCTCAACCATAGTTTCTCCCATACCTATTTCATATTTTCTTAATTCTATTGACAACTTCCAAGGAACTTGGAAAATATTCCTTACCTGTTATCTTCCACATCTTAAATTCTATGATAAAACACTTATGAGGAGGTCATGCATCACCCATTTGAAGAGCAAAATATTTATTCTTTTGTTTTTTATCCATTCTTTCATGTAACAAACATTTATTGCATTGCTACCATATGTCAAGGCCTGTGCTCGGTGCTGTGGGAAGCAATGAGCCACAGACCTTATTACCAGGCATTCACGATGTACTGAGAGAGTCCAAGAGATAAAAGAATAATTATGTGATAGGACACAGTGATACAGAAGAATATACGAAGTGAGTTGAATGCAGAGAGAAGGATCTAAATTATCTTTGGGGAAATCAAGAAAAGCATCAGAGAGATTATACTCCATTTGGGTGCCAAAAGAATAAGACTTTTCCTGAAGGAGATCAAGTAGAAGATTCCCAGCTAAAATAACAAAAATAATAAATAGCTACCATACACTTGTTGGGCTTCTCAGGTGGCACAGTGGTAAAGAATCTGTCTGCCAATGCAAGAGACATAGATATGTGCTCTGATCCTTGGGTTGGGAAGATGCCCTGGAATAGGAAACAGCAAACCACTCCAGTATTCTTCCTGGAAAATTCCATGGACAAAGAAGCTTGGCAGGCTACAGTCCATGAGATCACAGAGAGTCAGACATGACTGAGCGACTGAGCACACATGCACCATATACTTAGCATTTACTGCATGTGGATACTCGATCACATGCCATACTTGGATTATCTTGTTAAACCTTGCAGCCCAGCTGCAAGATCTGTCTGTCACTCCACTATGCAAATGTATCTCAGAATCGGTCACTCAGAACACAAGATCCCCAGGAGGATAGAACTATGCACACAGAGGAACTTTAATAAATGCCAATAAACTAAAAATATCCCTTGTTAGTGTGTCTGAGGAAACAAGCATTTTTATACACTGTTGGTGGAAAGTACAACTTCCTGTAGGACAATTTGTCAATATGCACCAAAATTCACGCTCAGAAATTTACTTTAAGGAAATAATTGAGAATTTAGACAAAGTTAAAACTACAAAGATGTGCATGATGATATTGTACATAATAACAGTCTAAAATGTTGAACAATGTTGTCATAAAAAATTATATTCTGGGACTTCCCTGTTGTTCTAGTGGTTAAGATTTTGCGCTTCCACTTCAGGAGGCACAAATTCAATCCCTGGTTCAGGAAATAAGATTCCACATGCTGAGTAGCAAAGCCAAAATAAACAAGAGAGAAGAAAAAGATGGTAAAAAATGATGTTGTAGAAGTATATTTATTGAATTGAAAGATGTCCATGACCAGTCTTCAAAAATCAATATAAAAGCAAAATCAAGTTTTTTTAAATTTCATGTGTGCATATATACAAATATAAGGGTATATAAATTTAAAATATACGTGTATTTTAAATGTGCATATATATCTACAGATGTGTATGTCTTTATATATTTTAGTATATATGTGAAATATTTAATATAAATACCATATATGTACACACATGCACACACACACACAGTTATATGAAATGCTAGAAAGGTATACACTAAAATTTATCAACGATTTTTCTGGCTAAGAATTTGGCAATTAGATACTTTCCTTTATTTTCTTTTTCTTTTTTAATTGTTCTATATAAAGCTCATATTATTTTTGAAAGCTAAAAATGAGACCTTAAAATGCCATTTATTGATGACAATTAATAATTAAATCACATTTAAATTCACCAAGTTGAGAATAAGATCTCAAGGTGCGACCTACACTCAACATAAACTTACTTAGTATTTATGTAACAGTGGTATCTCTGAAAGTTGTGGTAAAAATTTGCATTTTCAAACAATATTTTCATGGACATTAGGTGCATATGCAAATTATTTCTTGTCTCAAAGAAGCTGAACAATCCAAAAAAGGGACATTCCCATTCTGCCAATAGTATAAGGTTTAGTAAATCACTTACCCTCTCTGAGCTTCTGATTGATTATTTACAAAACAAAAGAAACGATAACTTCTCTTACTAGTGTTCTTACAAATGAATGAATGTACCGGTGCATATTTTACAAAGTTTTATACTGATATTCAGGGGAATTTTAATAAGGTCAGATATTATGTCCTTAAGTTCTCCTATTGGAAATTTTTATGAATCTACAAAAGATCAATAACTTTATAGGTCACAATGTTATGAGCAGTATGCTCTTTGTTATTCAATCATGTGCAATCTATGAGCCATTGCCAACCCAGGAAAACTGTGATATTCTCATTAATAGGCCTGGACACTGTTATTATTACTATTATATTTTTGACTGCACTGGGTCTTTGTTGTACGTAGGCTTTCTCTAGTTGCATTGAGCAGGGACTACCGTCTAGTTGCTGTGCACGGGTTTCTCACTGCAGTGGCTTCTCTTGTTGCAGAGTACAGCCTCTTGGGTGCCCAGGCTTCAGTAGTTGTGGTGCACGGGCCTAGTTGCCCTGTGGCATGTGGAATCTTCCTGGATCAGGGACCAAACCCATGTCTCTTGCGTTGGCAAGTGGATTCTTAATCACTGGACCACCAGGGAAGTCCCCTTTGGAGCTCTACCATAAATTTGTCCTGCTGGTAGAAAGCTTTTGTGAACTGATTCAAGCTTCCTAATGCTTTTGACTGTAGAATTCTACAGCAGGATGCTAAGCCTAACAAAACAGCTAATAATAATGTTAATGCTAATTTTAACTCCCTGGTCTTTTTGCAATCTTTTGTCCAAGGATTCAAACTAAAGAGTTACTCTTCTTCCTAGTGCAGTCAAAAGCCAGTTATTTCAGTCATTGGAATACCTTTTCCATTCTAGCTTCTTATGCCTTCCTTAATCTAAGAAACCAATGTTAAACGTGCTGAATATGAGATCTGATTTAACCCATATTTCATCTGTTGAATTCTATCTCTGTCTCTTATGGCTTCATTAGACACCTGTCCTCTGTACATTATTGGAAACGACAGTGCAATGCAGTGAGATATTGGAGTCTTTAGCTATGTGTGAGCTTAGTAGTGTCCAGCTCTTTGCAACCCCATGAACTGTAGCCCACCAGGCTCCTCTGTTCATGAGGATTCTTCAGGTGAGAATACTGGCGTGGGTTGCCATGCCTTCCTCCAGGGGATCTTCTCAACCCAGGGATTAAACCCAGGTCTCTCACATTGCAAGTGGATTCTTTACTGTCTGAGCCACCAAGTCTTTAGCTATATAAAAGCTTTTTATTTTATATATATATATAGTTTTATTTTGTTTTGACTTTTCACAAGCAGAGTCCTTTCCTCAGGTCAGCTTTTGACAAATACTCATAAAATCATATTGGCAATGCTGGTAAGCATACTCTCTTGGAGAAACCAAGGAGATCCTAATTTTGGAATCCTGAAATCTTTTGGCATCTCTGAACTTGAAAGATGATCTGGGTGGTGAATTTATAACAGTGTGTTCTAATCTTCTTTGGGTCTATGACACCATTATGAATGTACTAGGACACATCTGAAGGGTGTTTCCCTTCCCTACCCTGCCAGTTCTCCGCCAGCCCAGACAACTGTTTTGATATACTACTTTCTACCTTTAACACTTACCAGGGTGGATAATGAAAAAAGCAATGCAAAGGGAAGCTGAACTCAAATTGTTCTTTGTCTATTAAACTTTATTTCTATACAGTATGTATTAACTATACTTCAATTAAAAAAAATTAAAGACTGAATCTTGAAAAAGAAACTACATTTCAATAGCCACAGCACTCAATGCTTTTTACCATGATTGCTTATTTAATTGTAATTTGTTATATCTGCTTTCCCTTTAGACCATAAGTTCTGATGATGCTTGCCTACTATTTAGCACAGTGCTCATTACAAAGTAGGTGATGAATAATAATTTATTAAGCGAATGAACCACCTCTCCCAATCCTGATTCCCATTTTCAACAACAAAATTAACTAGTCAAGAGGGAGGTAATCAAGAGGAGGGATATGTGAATCAATCCGAGAAAATACAGTCCACCAGTGCTAGGCTATGTGACTCAGTCCCAGTATCCCCCACAATAAAGATGTTTCCACAATGACATATGGGTGACAGTGAAGTAAAATGTTAAAATAAGTTATGCTGGATCAACAGCAAGGAATTCCATTACACTTTTTGTTATTTTAAAATCAAACAGCTGCTGCCACCTTTTGTTATCAATAGTCTTGCCTCTAGCATTTGCTCCTTCCCCTACATAATAACTAAGGCGTATTGAAGGCATATAGGTGATGAAAATGTCTTATGCACTTTATATAAATGCATTATCACTTTAATCTTGACAGTATGATAAGGTAGATATACTTATTAAGCCCAGTCTATAAGTTAGAAAAGAAAGCAATAAGGTAAAAATCAATTGTCTAAGGTTCCAAAATATGTAGGAGATAGAGCTAGAATTCAAATCTGCTTCTATCTGAAACCAGAATCCAAGCTCTTATCTACTAAACTCTATCACTACTGGTTAAAACTCAAGATTACCAGGTTTATTTTAATTTAAATCTATTATATTCAAAGAATACACCTTGTATGATTTCAATTATAACTCAGGATATTGTCTATCTTAGTCAATGTTCTTGGTGCACTTAAAGAAAATGTATACTCTGCTGCTGTTGGGTGGAATTCACCATGAATGTTAATTAAATCCAGTTGCTTGATGGTGTTTTTTAGCTTTAGATTTTTGTTAATTTTCTCTAACCTGTTCTACCAATTATTTTTCTGCTCTACCAACATTTCTTATATTCTTGCATACAGTGTCAGAAATGCTGATGAATCATTTAACATTTATTGCTTGAATAATCTATAGATGGTGACTGCAGCCATGAAATTAAAAGATACTTGCTCCTTGGAGGAAAAACTATGATCAACATGAAGTGAAATGAAGTGAAGTTGCTCAGTCATGTCCGACTCTTTGCGACCCCATGGACTGTAGCCTACCAGGCTTCTCCGTCCATGGGATTTTCCAGGCAAGAGTACTGGAATGGGTTGCCATTTCCTTCTCCAGGGGATCTTCCCGACCCAGGGATCGAACCTGGGTCTCCTGCATTGCAGGCAGACACTTTACCCATAGACAGCATATTAAAAAGCAGAGACATTACTTTTCCAACAAAAGTCCATCTAGTCAAAGCTATGGTTTTTCCATCCATCCAGTCATGTATGGATGTGAGAGTTGGACTATAAAGAGAGCTGAGTGCCAAAGTATAGATGCTTTTAAACTGTGGTGTTGGAGAAGACTCTTTTGAGAGTCCCTTGGACAGCAAGGAGATCCAACCAGTCCATCCTAAAGGAAATCAGTCCTGAATATTCATTGGAAGGACTGATGTTGAAGCTGAAACTCCAATACTTTGGCCACCTGATGCAAAGAAATGACTCATTTGAAAAGACTCTGATGCTGGGATAGATTGAAGGCAGCAGGAGAAGGAAATGACAGAGGATGAGATGGTTGGATGGCATCACCAACTTGGTGGACATGAGTTTGAGTAAGCTCCAGGAGTTGGTGATGGGCAGGGAAGCCTGGCATGAAGCCCATGGGGTCACAAAGAGTCGGCCACGACTGAACAACTGAACTGAACTGATAGGTATTATTATTGTCTCCATTTTACGGAGGGAAAAACTGAGGCTAAAGGTTGTTTTACTTGTCTATAGTCACAGTGTAAGTAAGTGCAGCAGGTCTGGGATTTGAATCCTGTCTTTCATACTCTTAAACTTCCTGCTCCTCGTCAATATCCTACAATGACTGCTCTGTGGAAATGCTTGAGATCAAGTCTTTTAATAGCAATGGAATATTTATTAAAGACAAATATTTCTTTCTTTAATAAATTGCATATTGTAGGAAGACTTTTTGAAGGAGGACAGATGGATTGAAAATCCAAGGTATTTTAGTCTTTTAAATAAGAGCCCAAGAGCTTATATCTTTGGTCTGAGGCTTAAATACAGCTTTTTTTTTTTTTTTCCAAAGAGAAAATAGCAAAACATTCTGGAGATTGGCAGCATTCCACTGAAGGTCCTAAGGTCTGCGTTTCCAACATTAATGCAGGGCATTCTGACCTTGCTCTGAAACACTGGACAGGATGGGAAGCAAGGGCTGCAAAGCTGCACTTTGTAAAAATGGGATGGAACAAGCCAGCATCTTGAAAGAGAACTAAGCAAATACTGAGGTCAAGAAACCTATATAAGTGTTATTCCAAATTCAATTCAACACCTGGAAATCAAGTTCTTATTACTTAAACCAACAATGATCTTACACTTCTTGAGGCCAATTTATCCAACGAATAAAGTGCCATAAGCACCAAGGACACAGGCTTTCATTATTGGATGATTCACCTGTGATGAAAGAAAAGTTCTTAAGAATTGGGGCTAGTTTCCTTTCCCCAGAAAAAATTAGATTTCATTTCAGAAACTGTACTTTCTCTGTTAAAGGGACTGTATTGAATTTGAACATATTAAACATGAATCATTAGATAAAATTGTTTTCACCTTTCTGGAAGGTAGTATAACTATAGTCTGCAATTATTTTATGCCTTTTCTGATAGCACATAGAACTTATTATTTATTTAAAATTATAAATAAATGAAATGTAAAAAAAATCTTGAATAATTTTCAATAATTATATTATTAATTATAACACTGATTATGCTATTCTGAAACTACTTTTTACAATTTAGGATAGACAAAAGTAATTAAGTTTATACCATTAAGAAACAAAATTTTCACAATAGTAGAAAATGGAATGAATAAAAAATCAAAGAAGTATAAACATTGTAATCTTAAATTTATAATATTGTGAACTTGTCTTTTCTTTTAAACGATATTTACATATTTCCCAATTCTGAGCAAGCTTAGAAACAATGACCAATGAATTAGCAGTAAATGTTCCTAAAATCCAGATTGTGGTCTCTAAGCACCATTTCCCAATACTAGGCTCCTTGGATAAATGGATGATTTGAATTCTGGAGCAAGAGATATCTAAGGTGATCCCAAAACATCTTATCATACCAGAAAACAGTGAGGTTAACAAAGACTATTGAGGTTTGTCAAAAGGATTCGAGGGCCAAACTGATGATACTTCCACAAGTCAAAAAATAGTACCATTTGAGCATCAATAAAGATACAATGGATTAAAACATATAAAAACATTTTTAAAAGTTCATTCATCACCCATGGACTATAACACAGAATCAGTGCTGAAAGCTGATAAATAAAAAGAAAGAATATTTTGCCTTTCCCATATGAAATGTACTGCTGGATTACCAAAAGTTTCTCTTCATAGAAGCATTTCAGCCAATAAGTGAAGAAACAATGATATAATATTAATGCTTTGTAACCACTAATGGCATAATGGACCTATTCTAAACAGGAACCAGCTATCAACATCACAAAAAGGGGAGATAATCAGACTTATGTGCTTCCTGGTGGAAGTGCCAATACTTCCCATGAAGTAGCCTTATAAAAAAGCAATCCTGAACATAAGCAAGCCAAGTCTTAAGATCTAATTATTAAACTTTATAAGAAGTACAGGGCACAAAGTGTAACTATAAGGCCAATGACTGTTTCTTCAACAAATATATTTCTAGGGAAAGAGAAGGAGAAGAAGGAATAGAAGAATTGAAAGATGCTTAAGAGGCATATAAGCAACTGCTATATGTGGACTTTATTTGGATTCTGATGTAAATCAACATAAAAAAAGAAAAATAATTATGAGTCACTAATATTTTGATATTTTTAAAAAGAGTCCTTAATTTTTTAGAGATGCATACAAAAATATGTGTGCTTAAAATACTATGGCAATGTTCACCATATTAACAAAGTAAAAGATAAAAATCTTATGATGATAGATGTAGAAAAAGCTTTCCACAAAATTCAGCACCCATTTATGATAAAAACTCATCAGAAAAGGGCATAAAAGCAACCTACCTCAACATAATAAAGGCCATATATGATAAGAGTAAGGGAGCTTCCCTGATGGCTCAGAGGGTAAAGCGTCTGCTTGCAAAGCGGGAGACCTGGCTTCAATCCCTGGGTCAGGAAGATCCCCTGGAGAAGGAAATGGCAACCCATTCCAGTACTCGTGCCTGGAAAATCCCATGGACAGAGAAGCCTGGTAGGCTACAGTCCATGGGGTCACAAAGAGTTGGACACAACTGAGCAACTGCACTTTCTTTTACTTCACTTTATGATAAGAGTGAAAGTGAAAGTCCCTCAGTTGTGTTTGACTCTTTGTGACCCCATGGACTATACAGTCCATGGATTCTCCAGGCCAGAATACTAGAATGGGTAGCCTTTCTCTTCTCCAGGGGATCTCCCCAACCCAGGGATTGAATCCAGGTCTCCCGCATTGCAGGCAGATTCTTTACCAGCTGAGCCACAAGGGAAGCCCCCATATATGATAAACCCACAGCAAAAATTATTCTCAATGATGTAAAACTGAAAGAATTTCCTTGAAGGTCAGGAACAGGACAAGGATACCCACACCTGCCACTATCATTTAACATAGTTTTGAAAGTCCTAGCCATGGCAATCAGGGAAGAAAGAGAAATAAAAGGAATCCAGATTGGAAAATAAGAAGTAAAACTCTTACTGTTTACAGATGGCATGATACTATACATAGAAAACCCTAAAGATACTGTAAGAAAATTACTAGAGCTATTCAATGAATTTAGTAAAGTTGCAGGATAGTGTATAGGAATCCTTTGTATTTCTATACACTAACAATGAAAAACCAGAAAGAAAAATTAAGGAATCAATCTCATGCATGACTGCAACAAAAGGATAAAAATACGTAAGAATGCACCTACCTAAGGAGACAAAACTGGTCTTCCCTGGTGACTCAGATGATAAAGATTCTGATTGCAATGTAGGAGACCCAGTTTCAACCCCTGGGTTGGGAAGATCCCCTGGAGAAAGAAATGGCAATCCACTCTAGTATTCTTGCCTGGAAAATCCCATGGACAGAGGAGCCTGGCAGGCTGCAGTCCATAGGGTCTCACAGAGTCATATATGACTGAGTGACTAACGCTTTCAAGGAGACAGAAGAGCTGTATACAGAAAACTCTAAGACACTGATGAAAGAACTCAAAAATGACATAAACAGATGGAGAGATATACCATGTTCTTGGACTGGAAGAATCAACATTGTGAAAGTGACTATACTACCCAAAGCAAGCTACAGATTCAATGCAGTCTGTATCAAATTACCAATGACATTTTTCATGGAACTAGAACAAAAAAATCTCACAATTCACATGGAAAAACAAAAGACCTGAATAGTCAAAGCAACCTTGAGAAAGAAGAATGGAGCTGGAGGAATCAATTTTCCTGACTTCAGACTATACTGCAAGCCTATATTACAAAGCTATAGTCATCAAGACAGAATGGTACTGGCACAAAAACAGAAATATCGACCATTGGAACAAGATAGAAAGCCAGAGATAAACCTGCACACCTATGGGCACCTTATCTTTGACAAAGGAGGCAAGACTATAAGTGGTGCTGGGAAAACTGGACAGCTATGTAAAAGAATAAAATTAGAACACTTCCTAACACCATATGCAAAGATAAACTCAAAATGGATTAAAGACCTAACACCATACACAAAGATAAACTCAAAGTGGATTAAAGACCTAAAAACTCAAAATGTCTGAGAAACATGCAAAAGAAGATAATAGTCAGACAGGTATAAGGTTTGATTCTCTGAAGAAACATGTGAACTAGAGATGTATATTTAGGATTTATCAGCTTCCCTGGTGGCTCAGAGGTAAAGAATCTGCCTGCGATGCAGAAGATGTGTGTTTGAGAGCTGAGTTCCATCCCTCCAGTTCCAGCCCTGGAGAAGGAAATTGCAACCCACTCCTGGGAAACCCCATGAACAGAGAAGCCTGGTGGGCTGCAGTCCATGGGGTCACGAGTCAGATATGACTTAGTGACCACCACCATTTAGGATTTATCAGCAAAAGGGTGGGAATGGGCTTCCCAGGTGGCTCAGTGGTATAAAATCTGCCTGCCAATGCGTGAGATGCGAGTTTGGGACAATTCCCTGGAATAGGAAAGAGCACCCCACTCCAGTATCCTTGCCTGGAAAATTCCTTGGACAGAGAAGCCTGGAGGGTTACAGTCTGTGGGATTGCAAAGAGTCTGAGGTGACTAAGTGACTGAGCATGCATTTACGGGAATTGATAAAATTACTTAGGGAGAGAATGTATTGCAGAATAAAAGCAAATTAAAGCTTACTGAATGCCTATTATATACCAGGCACTATTTTAAATTCTTTATATACATTAACATAATCCTCACCATAACCCCAAGAAGTAGATATTACTATTATCTCATTTTCATATATTAGAAAACTGAGGCACATAGGGTGTAAGTCTTATCTGCAATGAGTTTAAGCACTGTAACCAGGATTCATATCCTTGGAAGTCTGACTCTGTGTAAGAATAGAATATCCCAGGGCTATGACCTAAAGAGCTCTGATATCTGGTAGAGTATAAGCCAAAAAGGGACTCTGAGAAAAGAGCCAAAGAGGTAATCAAGAAATAGTTGAGTCAATAGTATCAATATAAACCAACAGATATTAAAAAGAGAGAGAAGAAGCATGTTCAAGAAAGGGAGTGGCCAACGGTTTTGAATGGTGCTAAGAAGTCAAGGAAGATGCATGCTGAAATTAATTCTATCACTGGTGGCCAGCTCAGCTCTATCTCACATTAGTTTATTTTCATCAAGATACTTCTCAACAGTATGGTGTGATTCCAGTGTGATTCTAACTTGATGAATAATAAGGAAATAAGAACTTCTACCATTATACATATACATATAATAGCTTCCCTGATGGCTCAGATGGTAAAGCGTTAGCCTGCAATGTGGGAGACCTGGGTTCGATCCCTGCATTAGGAAGATCCCCTGGAGAAGGAAATGGCAACCCACTCCAGTACTTTTGCCTGGAAAGTCCCATAAACCGAGGAGCCTGGTAGGCTACAGTTCGTGGGGTCGCAAAGAGTCGGACACGACTGAGGGACTGCACTTTTCCTTTCCTTACAATAGCTTCTGCTGTAACATACCTTTCCTTAAAATACATGAAATACATAAATCCAGACACTCAAAATATAATTTAGAAAGGATTTTTCTGTGATTAACAATAGACTTCCTTACTGAAATGATTCATCTTATGATTCTTTTATATGGGGACTTTTCCTAATACATTTAAAATATGATTCAATTTTCAAATCTGTTGGATATGAAAATTTAAAGACACATTTGAAGTGCAACCTGCACTATGATTTTTTATATATTTTAGTGTTTGCTAGACTAGGAAGAATTTTCAAGAAGAAGGAAGCTTAAAATCTGTCAAATAAAAATGATTAGCTTTTCCTACTGCTCAAAGATGATCTTCTTTAAATTTTCAAATCTTGTTTTCAGTTTCAGTGAATAAATTGTTAGTATTTATGTTCTTGGGTTCTTGGGGAGAATCTTCACATTCTCAGGAATTTATTTGTCCTATGGATTATGAACTCCATTTTCATCCGCACATATGCAGTTCTTGAGGAATTTCCAAGCACCAGGTACGTTATACATGGTGAAAAATGAGTCAAAGATCTTCCTTTCAAATAATCTGTTTGTAATCATCAGTGTAATATTAGCTTATGTTTTTCACTTCAATGAAAGAAACTTGCACCACAGAGCATTTTTCGGGCTTGAATTTTTAAAACCTTAATAACAATTCTAGAAAAAGGAAGATGATTACTTTCTCATCTACATTTAAGTGTTGGCCTAAAGATAAAATTCAATTATTAACCAGTTAGCTCTAACCTGGAAAAAAAAATTGGAAGAAATTGATGCTGTGCTTGACATAAACTGCATTATCTGAGGAAGCCTATGGAAAGTAAATATACTATTAATACTTCTCTTCCCCCATATCCACTATAAAAGAAAAGGAAATAATAGATATATTGAAGTTTTCAACTACAGGACCAGAGCAGGCTCAGAATCTATCACATATTAATATTGAACTCTAGTCCAGTGGTTTTCTGGAAGGAAAAATGCAATCTGCATGCTCCTGGGGTCTCCAAGACACAGGAAGTGTGCAAAGCCAAAGATACTTTCATAATAAAACACCCCAATACAAAATAAAAAGTTTAAAGTTTGAAAAAAAACCTAAGATGCTATTTTTTTTCTTCATTATGTTAATATTTACTAGTGGTGCAAAAGCAATGGTGGGTAAAACTTTTGGTCCCTTAGGAAGAATCAAAACAGTGACACCATACTACACTGGGAGTTACATTCTTCACCATTATGCACTCAAAATAAGAATATCAATAAAATTCTAGGTTCACTTAAAAGTGTCTTTTACAGGGAATTTCCAGTGGTTCAAACTCTGCACTTTCACTGCCAAGGGTCTATGTTCAATCCCTGGTTGCGGAACTAAGATCCTGCAAGCTGTATGGCACAGTCAAAAGAGCAAACAAAAATGTTTGAAACCTGAAAAGAATGTCCTTTATAAAGCAATAAAATGATTACTTTATTAAATTTATACATCTTATTAATGTTCTGTATAATGAAATAAGAAGTATGCCTGAAACCCTTCTGCTATATTCTGGAATATGATATTGTCTCTAGGAAAAGCAATTTGCACAATTGAGTAAAAAATGGAACCAGTTTACATTTTTATAAAACATCATTTTTACATGACAAAAAAGACTGACAGACAAATGATGGATTATCAGATTGGGTATTTCGTACATTTTTCAACTTGTTTTAATTAACAAATAAGCCTGTCACTTCAAGGGAAACAACATATGGTATTTTTTTTGCCCCTGATAAAATTTGAGAGAAAACTAAAAATTTGGAGTCTACCAAGTCTCAAATCTAAAACTTGAGTCTACCATGGCGAACTTTACAACTTCTCAACATTTAAAGTCTTATCCAATGAGATTCAAAAGGATATTAACAGAAAAATTTGGGGGTAATGTATAATGAATGGGTTAAAATTCAGAGTATCTGAATAAGTCAGGGAACAAATATTTTTCCAATGACCAGTGAATAATATTACAAAATATGCAAAATAATATTACTAATCAGATCAGATCAGATCAGTCCCTCAGTCGTGTCCGACTCTTTGCAACCCCATGAATCACAGCACGCCAGGCCTCTCTGTCCATCACCGACTCCCGGAGTTCACTCAGACTCACGTCCATTGAGTCAGTGATGCCATCCAGCCATCTCATCCTCTGTCGTCCCCTTCTCTTCCTGCCCCCAATCCCTCCCAGCATCAGAGTCTTTTCCAATGAGTCAACTCTTCGCATGAGGTGGCCAAAGTACTGGAGTTTCAGCTTTAGCATCATTCCTTCCAAAGAAATCCCAGGGCTGATCTCCTTCAGAATGGACTGGTTGGATCTCCTTGCAGTCCAAGGGACTCTCAAGAGTCTTCTCCAACACCACAGTTCAAAAGCATCAATTCTTCGGCGCTCAGCCTTCTTCACAGTCCAACTCTCACATCCATACATGACCACAGGAAAAACCATAGCCTTGACTAGACGAATCTTTGTTGGCAAAGTAATGTCTCTGCTTTTCAATATGCTATCTAGGTTGGTCATAACTTTTCTTCCAAGGAGTAAGCGTCTTGTAATTTCATGGCTGCAGTCACCATCTGCAGTGATTTTGGAGCCCCAAAATATAAAGTCTGACACTGTTTCCACTGTTTCCCCATCTATTTCCCATGAAGTGGTGGGACCAGATGCCATGATCTTTGTTTTCTGAATGTTGAGCTATAAGCCAACTTTTTCACTCTCCTCTTTCACTTTCATTGAGGCTTTTGAGTTCCTCTTCAGTTTCTGCCATAAGGGTGGTGTCATCTGCATATCTGAGATTATTGATATTTCTCCCGGCAATCTTGATTCCAGCTTGTGTTTCTTCCAGTCCAACGATTCTCATGATGTACTCTGCATATAAGTTAAATAAACAGGGTGACAATATACAGCCTTGACGAACTCCTTTTCCTATTTGGAACCAGTCTGTTGTTCCATGTCCAGTTCTAACTGTTGCTTCCTGACCTGCATACAAATTTCTCAAGAGGCAGATCAGGTGGTCTGGTATTCCCATCTCTTTCAGAATTTTCCACAGTTTATTGTGATCCACACAGTCAAAGGCGTTGGCATAGTCAATAAAGCAGAAAGAGATGTTTTTCTGGAACTCTCTTGCTTTTTCCATGATCCAGCAAATGTTGGCAATTTGATCTCTGGTTCCTTTGCCTTTTCGAAAACCAGCTTGAACATCAGGAAGTTCACGGTTCATGTATTGCTGAAGCCTGGCTTGGAGAATTTTGAGTATTACTTTACTAGCATGTGAGATGAGTGCAATTGTGCAGTAGTTCGAGCATTCTTTGGCATTGCCTTTCTTTGGGATTGGAATGAAAACGGACCTTTTCCAGTCCTGTGGCCACTGCTGAGTTTTCCAAATTTGCTGGCATATTGAGTGCAGCACTTTCACAGCATCATCTTTCAGGATTTGGAATAACTCAACTGGAATTCCATCACTCCACTAGCTTTGTTCGTAGTGATGCTTTCTAAGGCCCACTTGACTTCACATTTCAGGATGTCTGGCTCTAGGTCAGTGATCACACCATCTAGATTATCTGGGTCGTGAAGATCTTTTTTGTACAGTTCTTCTGTGTATTCTTGCCATCTCTTCTTAATATCTTCTGCTTCTCTTAGGTCCATACCATTTCTGTCCTTTATCAAGCCCATCTTTGCATGAAATGTTCCCTTGGTATCTCTAATTTCCTTGAAGAGATCTCTAGTCTTTCCCATTCTGTTGTTTTCCTCTATTTCTTTGCACTGATTGCTGAAGAAGGCTTTCTTATCTCTCCTTGCTATTCTTTGGAACTCTGCATTCAGATGCTTATATCTGTCCTTTTCCCCTTTGCTTTTTGCTTCCCCTCCTTTCACAGCTATTTGTAAGGCCTCCCAGACAGCCATTTTGCTTTTTTGCATTTCTTTTCCATGGGAATGGTCTTGATCCCTGTCTCCTGTACAATGTTACGAACCTCATTCCATAGTTCATCAGGCACTCTATCTATCAGATCTAGGCCCTTCAATCTATTTCTCACTTCCACTGTATAATCATAAGGAATTTGATTTAGGTCATACCTAATGGTCTAGTGGTTTTCCCTACTTTCTTCAATTTTAGTCTGAATTTGGCAATAAGGAGTTCATGGTCTGAGCCACAGTCAGCTCCTGGTCTTGTTTTTGCTGACTGTATAGAACTTCTCCATCTTTGGCTGCAAAGAATATAATCAATCTGATTTCGGTGTTGACCATCTGGTGATGTCCATGTATAGAGTCTTCTCTTGTGTTATTGGAAGAGGGTGTTTGTTATGACCAGTGCATTTTCTTGGCAAAACTCTATTAGTCTTTGCCCTGCTTCATTCCATATTACTAATATGCATTAGTAAAAAGAACCATTCAAAGTTTGAAATAGATCAGTAAACTTTTAACCCAATCAAGTATACAAAGTTATTTCATATGGTTTCACATTCCACATTGTTATTATCCTTCAATAACTATTATTTGTAGGGGTTTGGTATAGTATAAAAGATAATACAAGGACAAATAGGACAAGTAAATTGTCCAATATCAGAAATAAAATGCTGAAGATCTGAGATTAGAAACGTAGCTCCTAAATTCATACTTCCCAAGTAAAAGTTTCCAATAATATCATCCATGTCTTAGTGGTAGTTAGATCTTTGCTATTTATTAAGATCCTGAAGAGGGACATGGTCTCACTTGATCCCTAATCATCAGAATTAAAAATGTTAGAAAGAACTGGCCTACAAAATAATTTCCAACCTTTTAGTGCTAAAACATTTTGAAGACTTCTGGATTTAAAACTTGTGTTTTGAGCATCCATTAACAAAATGCTGTTAGAAATTATATTCAGCCTATAGGCAGTATGTAGTATACATTTTGATTCAAGGAAATCCCTTTCAAGGATCTAAATTCCACAAATTGGAACACAAGATTTTTATTTAAACCTTTGAAAGAGCTAATAACAGGGTTAGCCCTCAGATTCAGACTAACACAGAAGGCAATAATTTGTCCCATCAGTTGTGGAGAAATCTGAATTGTGTGTATGTATGTGGTGGTGGTGTTCAGTAGCTAATTCATGTCCAGCTCTTTGCGACCCCATGGTCCGCAGCATGCTGGGCTTCCCTGTCCTTCACTGCCTCCCGCAATTTGCTCAAACTCAAGTCCATTGAGTCACTGATGCCATCCAACCGTCTTATCCTCTGATGCCCCCTTCTCCTTCTGCCTTCAATCTTTCCCAGCATCAGGGTCCTTTCCAATGACTCAGCTCTTCACATCAGGTAGCCACAGTATTGGAGCTTCAGCTTCAGCATTAGTCCTTCCAATGAATATTTAGGGTTGATTTCCTTTAGGATTGACTGGTTTGATCTCCTTGCTATCATGTTGTATGTGTGTCCTGTTCTGTTGTATATGTGTGTACTTTATATTTTCTAACTTTTTGTTAGGGGCTTCCCTGGTGGCTCAGATGGTAAGAATCTGCCTGCAATGCAGGAGACCAGGGTTCCATCCCTGGGTCAATAAGATCCCCTGTAGAAGGGAATGGCTACCCAGGCCAGTATTCTTGGAGAAGTCCATGGACAGAGGAGCCTGAGGGACTATAGTCCATGGGGTTGCAAAGAGTCAGAGGTGATTGAGCAACGATTCATTGTAAAAACTTCTTGTAACTTCTTGCTCTGTGAATCCATTCTTTTCCCAAGTTCTTGGATCATTTTTACAATCATTACTCTGAATTCTTTCTTGGGTAGGTTGTCTATCTCCACATCACACAGTTGTTCTTCTGGGGTTTTATCTTGTTCCTTTGTGTGGAACATATTCTTCTGCCACCTCATTTTGTTTAAATGTCTATTTGTATTTTTACGTATGTGGAAGGTTAGTTAGTTTTCTCAACCTTGGAGCAGTCCCCTACCTTCTGTAGGGGACATCCTAAGTGTCCTAGAAGTACTCCCCATCTCATCACACAAGGGCCAGGGACCAGTTGGCCGCAGGGTAGGTTATGAACTGCATTCCCCAGGGTGCCGGATCATAGTTTTCATGCTTCTGGTGTCTGCCTCAGGGGTGAGGCTAGTCTAGAGGCTTGTGCAGACTTTTTGGCGTGAGGGGCTGGCAGGCCTCCTGGGTGGGTGGAACTGGGGTCTTGGCCCTCTTGCAGGCAGGGCTGCATCAGGGGGCATGTCTTGAAGTGGCTGTGGGCTTAGGAAGTCTTTTTCAGCCTGTCTGCTGATGGGTGGGGCTGTGTTCACACCCCATAGGTTTTTGGCCTAAAGCACTGGGCTTTCCTTGTAGCTTAGATGGTAAAGAATCTGCCTACAATGCAGGACACCTGGGTTTGATCCCTGGATTGGAAAGATCCCCTAGAGAAGAGAATGGCTACCTATTCCAGTGTTCTTGCCTAAAGAATTCCATGGACAGAGGAGACTGGCAGGCTACAGTCTATCGGGTCGCAAAGAGTTGGACCAGACTGAGTGACTAACACTTTCACTTCCATCCAAGCACTGGAGCCTACAGGTGTGGTGGATGGGACCAGGTCTTGGTGCTAATTATCCAAACAAGATGTCTGCCTCCAGCCAGAGTTCAAGTAGATGAACAAACACTCCCCAATATTTCTACCACCAGCTTTTAAGACCCCAGAGACAGCCTTCCCAGGACACCCTCCAAAACAATAGGCCGATCTGGCTCCATGAATATGAAGTCACTGCCTTTGCCCTGGGTTCAGGTGTGCAGGAAACCATGTCTGTGCACTCCAAGAGTGGAGTCTTTGTTTCACCTGATTCTGTGGAGCTCCTGCAATTAAGTCCCGCTGGCCTTCAAAGCCAAATGCTCTGGGGACTCCTCCTACTGATGCAAGACCCCCAGGCTGGGGAGACTGATTTCAGGCTCAGAACTTGCACTTCTGCAGAAGAACTTCTGCGATATAATTATTTTCTAGTTTGTGGGTTTCCCACCCAGCAGGTATGAGATCCAATTATATCATGAGTGTGCCCCTTCTACCACCTCTCTTTTTTTAACTTTTTATTTTATTTTGGAGTATAGCTGATTAACAACCTTGTGATAGTTTCAGATGTAAAGTAAAGTGATTCAATTATACCTTGTACTGTTTCTTTGGACTTTCTGTCTTTGGATGTAGAATATCCTTTTTGGTAAGTTCCAGTCCTTCTTATCCAGAGAATGCAACAGCAACCCACTCCAGTACTCTTGCCTGGAAAATCCCATAGATGGAGGAGCCTGGTGGGCTGCCATCTATGGGGCCGCACAGAGTCGGACACGACTGAAGCGACTTAGCAGCAGTAGCAGCAGTCCTTTTTATCCAGAGAAGGCAATGGCAACTGACTCCAGTACTCTTGCCTGGAAAATCCCATGGATGGAGGAGCCTGGTGGGCTGCAGTCCATGGGGTCGCTAAGAGTCGGGCATGACTGAGCAACTTCACTTTCACTTTTCACTTTTATGCACTGGAGAAGGAAATGGCAACCCACTCCAGTGTTCTTGCCTGGAGAATCCCAGGGACGGGGAGCCTGGTGGGCTGCTATCTATGGGGTCACTCAGGGTCGGACACGACTGAAGCGACTTAGCAGCAGCAGCAGCAGTCCTTTTTATCAATAGCTATTCAGCAGTTAGTTTTGGTTTTAGTGTTCTCTTGGGAGGAGATGAGCTGAAGTTCCTTCTACTCTGCCATCTAGTCTCCCATTTTTTGCCAAAAGTCTAGATGAGTGCATGAAAGATGGATCCAAGCTATCTTTCTCTGCCATTAGCTTCTCCTCTTCCATAGCATAGACTTCGACCGTCCTCCAGGAGGCACAAGGTTTCGCATGCTCAGAAGCAGATCGCTGGGCAGTTCTGCTCACCTGCCTGCCTCAACCAGGGCCTGGGGTCCAGTGCCCTCTCCCGCCCAGCACTGTGTGCCTGCTGCAGCTTCACACCACCCGGCTGGCTGTCTAGCTGCTGTCCCTCCTGTATGTGTATGTATATGAGACAATTTCTCAGAGGTGTCTATGTGATATCTTTCCAAAGTTCTAGCTTCTTGGGATTGATGGGAGAAATGGGACTCAGTCTAATCTCCTTTGTGAAGACAGTATTACTCTGGCTTTACCTGTGTTCCAGGTACATATCATTTCAACTTGCAATAAAAATGTACTGCATTATTCCATTGCCAAGCCAAACCTGAAATCGAAACACACAGAGGATGCAAAATAAAAATGGCTGTGTACAAATATAAGGAATTGTCTCTGTCTGATCACATCCTGCCCAACATTTAGACTCAGAGAATTTCAGATTCAGCAGAAGTCTTACAGATACTTCAGCTAATCCTCACTTTTCAAAGATGAGGAAACTGTGGCCCAGAAAACCTGAGTCTTTTTCAATTTTTTACAATGAGTTAATGCTAGAGAAAGACTGAAAACCACAGGCATTTTTTCTATTTCATAACTTAATCATCTAATTGTTTTTTTCCTTGATTGTCAGTTCCCTATCTTTAAACCTAGATTTAGGCTTTCTAACCACAACAAAAGGGACACAGCATGCTAAAGAATTAGTTAAGTCGAGTTAAAGAACCCTATTTACTTAAAAAAAGAGGGAGAGCAAGATAGAAGGTTTGTTAAATGCTAAGACGTTCATAATAGTCTAGTCATTTGACACAGGTTCTTAGGTTTCAATTACAGGAAAACATTATTGCCAAAGTCCACAAGTGCTATCCTAATTTTTCAGATTACTTCCTCAGAAAGTGTGCTTTTGATCTGTTCTTCCATAGAAGAATAAATGTGCAGACTTCAATGCTTAATAAAGTTGAAAGCTTCTCCCTGGGGTAACTGAAATTCTATCAAAGGGGCGATAGACCTGGTTGCAGCTGCAACAAAGAAGTGCCATATAAAGCCAAGTGGAAAGCAGTTAAACATCATTGGTGGTACAGGGCTATTGAACACGGTCATATTAATTGGAATCTATTGCACAGGCCATTCCACTACATGCTGAGCAAATGACCCTGAAAGTTTTGAGTCTCTCCGGTGTATAAAAAAAAGTTCAGATGTAAAAATAATCATACAGATGGTGGCTTCTCTATCCTTGAATGGGAACAGATACCCTGAGATATAGGTGGCTGAAAATTTTCTTTTTTAAATAATGCCCTTTGAGTGAGTCCCCATATATGCATCTTCTTTTACAATCACTTGAAAACTTGTCTTCTAATAATTTCACACAGAGCTTTCACCGTAGCAACATTCAAAAGAATAAAACTAATGAAACACAGCAACTTTTACATTTTAACTTTTGTGCTTTGGGAAAATTCCAACTAAAAGATACAAGGCAGTTCAAGTTGGAGTTTCTTTATTGCTCCCAAAGTGAATAACTTCTAATAAAATAGAAAAATTAGAGAATTTTAAAGCCAAGGTAGTATGGAACATGTTTCGGGTACACCAGAATGCAACCCTCTGCACTTCTGATTTAAATTTCTATATCCTTAGCTGGTCATATTGTTCCTGACTGCAGGTTGTGTGTAAAGAGCAATCACAATATTTATCTTTTAGACAGAAGCATTTCTGAGCTTTATTACAGGCCCTTTATCTTAATCTTTAAACTAAGTATTAAAAGAAAACCCCACAAGATATAATACCATCAATGGGTAATCTTGAAATGTCAGAATTGTCATCAAGATATAGTTACCTGATAAGAATAATCCCTTTCTCAGTTTCCAAAATTTTGCACAATTTTATAAATAAATGACCTAGAATACAAATCAGTGAAAACATAAGCCCTAGTTAGATGATGACTAGAGGGTAAATGTTCTTTAAAAGTACCACACTTTAAGCCAACTTTTATTTACTCAAAACTGGAAGCCAAGACATTACTTTGCTGACAAAGGTCCATATAGTCAAAGCTATGGTTTTTCCAGTAGTCATGTATGTATGTGAGTTGGATGATAAAGAAAGCTGAGTGACAAAGAACTGATGCTTTTGAACTGTGGTGTTGGAGAAGACTCTTGAGAGTCCTTTGGACAGCAAGGAGATCCAACTAGTCCATCCTAAAGGAGATCAATCCTGAGTATTCATTGGAAGGACTGATGCTGAAGTTGAAACACCAATATTTTGGCCACCTGATGCAAAGAACTGACTCTTTTGAAAAGACCCTGATTCTAGGAAAGATTGAAGGCAGGAGGAGAAGGGAATGACAGAATATGAAATGGTTGGATGGCATCACCGACTCAATAGACATGAGTTTAAGTAAGCTCCAGGAGTTGGTGATCAACAGGGAAGCCTGGTGTGCTGCAGTCCATGGGATCACAAAGATTCAGACATGACTGAGCAACTGAACTGAATGGAACTGAACTGATGGTTTTTCCAGTAGTCATGGATGGATATGAGAGTTGGACTGTAAAGAAAGTTGAGTGCCAAAGAATTGCTTTTGAACTGTGGTGTTGGAGAAGACTCTTGACAGTCCCTTGGACAGCAAGGAGATCCAACCAGTCAATCCTAAAGGAAATCAGTCCTGGGTGTTCATTGGAAGGACTGATGCTGAAGCTGAAACTCCATATTTTGGCCACCTGATGCCAAGAACTGACTCTTTTGAAAAGACGCTGATGCTGGGAAAGATTGAAGGCAGGAGAAGAAGGGGGCAACAGAGGATGAGATGGTTGGATGGCATCACCAATTCAATGGACATGAGTTTGAGTAAACTCCGGGAGTTAGTGATGGACAGGAAAGCATGGTGTGTTGCAGTCCATGGGGTCGCAAAGAGTGGGACACAACTGAGCAACTGAACTGAACTGGAAGCCCCAAATTCTTATGTACATCAACCCTTTCATCAAGCTATATGATACATACTAAAAAGATGCTGAGTTTATATTACATCCATGTCCTTGTCTCCCCCAGGGATCAACACATAATATTGACTGGATTTTTGTTAACATATTTATATAAAACATATCATTCATGAGAAGTCCCCCAAACACAGAAATCAACTCATTTGCAACCATCTTTTCTTTAATTAAAGCAGTTCAAACAGCTATGCCTTTTTTCTTCCTTAACGATAACAAGTATCTTCTTTATATTTACCTTTCTACAAACAAGTGAAATTTTGATGACTTATACCTTTCATAAGATGATTACTTCAGAGTCAACTGGAGCTCCCAACAGGTAGGAATTATTATTGCCAAGGAGAACAGGGAGATATTTACAACCAGAGTTCATTAGAGAATAGTATCTATGGAAAACCTACCTCTTTGCCAAAGGTCAAATATCAATGAATAGAGTATTTAGGTAGCAGCAACATGACCTCTGAGTCACACTCCATTGGCTAGACTAGAACTCATAAAAGATAAATGACATATGAAAGAGTATGATATTCCACTCCAGGCCTTGCTTCCCCCAGGTAATGTCTTGCATTAACTGAGAGCCAAACAAGACTTAATGGAGATTACAAGATAGGCATATTAGGCCCTGCCAAATTTTCTCCTTAGATTGAGTAACTCTGGTCATCACTGCTTTCACTAATGATTACAGTCCTAGTCCAACATGACTATCACTAAAAAAAGTTAGGATATTAAATGAATCATTCTCCTACAAAGTCTTTATATTGTTCATAAAGCTTTCTCCCACAGCCCTTTACTAAAATTCCTGTGGCCATAATATTCTGTGAGGGATGTGAACAAGCACCATA
This sequence comes from Bubalus bubalis, assembly GCF_019923935.1. Taxonomy (NCBI): domain Eukaryota; kingdom Metazoa; phylum Chordata; class Mammalia; order Artiodactyla; family Bovidae; genus Bubalus; species Bubalus bubalis. The sequence goes on along the minus strand of NC_059157.1, from coordinate 131,599,087 downwards.
CTATAAGTGGTCTCACTGTAAAATACAATGGAAGACAGTAATCTGCAGTGAGAATATGCTTTTCCTAGATTACCTACTTTCATAAATGTGTATCACCTAATATTAATATTACTCAAACTATTTATTTGTATGCATATTGGGTAACGAAAGTAGCAATTTTTTTTCCCCCAGAGTACAAATGTTTTCAAGCAATCATGCTATTGTTGTGTTATTTTTCTTAGTGACTGGTAAACTGTGATCATTTTACCTGCCTAAAATACCTATCAGAGACATTTGATGAACGCTTGATGGCCCACTTAACTAAAAATTAGTCATTGTCAAAATAGCACTAGGTTTGGAATCAAACAAATCTAATTTGAATTCAAACTACAATACCTATAAATTCTGTGTAAATTCTGAACATTTAGATCAGATTATATAAATTCTTTAATCCTCAGTTTTTTCATTTCTAAAATGAAATGATAATACTTTCAACACAGGGTTGTTATGAGGATTAAATGTGATAATAAATTTAAAATCCTCAGCACCTGTCAGACACATAGTAATTACAGGGATAAATGGTAGCTATCAGGGCCACCAACAGACTTTACAGGTGTTTTGAATTAGAAAAAGCCCTGTGGGGACTCCATTTGGAAAGCAGAGCATGAAATGGATTTTAACCTCCTCTGGCCCCCCAGCCAGGTGCTTCTGTACAGTGTACAAACTGCACAACTGTACTTAGAAGCCTTAAGAGGTACTATCAACTACAGCACATAAATTTCTATCATTCAAATAATTCCTTGTGAATAAGCTTTTTCCTCTCTCTAGGAAGCCCCTACTATTTTGATATGCAAGGAAAATAAGATGATGAGAGATAATTTCACACACTACTGGTGGAAGTATAAATGGTATAATGTTTCTGGAGGTAAAAATGGTAATATTCACTAAAAGTCTTAAACAGGTTTGTATCTTTAGGTTTAGTAATTCCATTTTGAGACCTTACTCTAAAAATAATCAGAGATACAGAAAAATATTTGTATAGCATTATATATAATAGTAAACCTTGGAAACTATCTAAACATCTGATTATAGTGAAATGAAATACTATGCATCACTTAAATTGCTTCTCAGAGAAGTTTTACTAGTAGAGCAAAAGCTCACTAAAATGCTGGGTGGAACAAGCAGAATGCAGAATTGCATATTTACATGATTCCATCAAAATATATTGAAAAAATCCTGGAATAAACTGACAACAGGTGATTTTTTTTCCCCCGGCATTGCAAGGCATGCAGGATCTTAATTCCCCAACCAGGGGTCAAACCCACACTTTTGCAGTGGAAGTTGAGTCTTAAACATGGGACCGTCAGGAAAGTCCCTTCAAGTTCTTCTTAACACATTCTCCTTAAACTGAGCATTTTTATTATTATAAGCAAAAAAGGAGTTTTTTTTTTTAATTTTTGAAAAATTGCTTAGAATAAGAGATTCATTACTTCATGAGCACTGGTCCTTTAATGAGTTAACTAATATGCAACACAAAGAAAGAATGAGTAGGTAATTTGATGTGGTGGGAAGGAAGATAACAGGAATTCCTAGAACTGAGATTACTTTGAGGAAGATGAATTACACAGGAGAGCATAGCTGAAGCTTTAACTTGGTCACAACTAAACAGTATAAGGGATGTCTGCTTCTGAACAGATATACCAAGGTATATCTGGTTCTGGAATAAATAGAACCAGATATACCCTCCCTTCTGAAATAACCAAAACTCTGACAAAATATATCAAATGATAGTTTTAAAGATGTTGAGCATTAGGCGAGAAAGAATAGTGAACTCTGAGTCAGAAAACAATAAAATGAGTTTTACATTTGCCCAGCTTACTGCCTTGAGAAAGTTTCCAGGTTGTGACGTAGGGAGAAATACCCAAGTAGTCTGTCTTCCTGACCTGAAGAATTAAAGTGGGGCTTTTGAATGACCAAAAGAACTACAGTTTACAAAACAGAGTCCCAGAGAGGAGAAATCTGCATTGAGAGAATTTCAGAGGTCTATACAGGTTCCACCTGGAGCTGAGTACTGATCAGTACATACATCAAGAAAACTACTAGAGACTGAGGGAAAAAACATTCGATAATCCTCAGACCTTATACAAGACTGGTGAGAAAATATAATAGAAATTGATCTAGAAATGACACAGATGATAGAATTAGTAGATAAGGACATTAAAGTCTGTATTATACCCAATACTATAACATATTTCAAATCCTGAAAGATGATGCTGTGAAAGTGTTGAACTCAATATGCCAGCAAATTTGGAAAACTCAGCAGTGGCCACAGGACTGGAAAAGGTCAGTTTTCATTCCAATCCCAAAGAAAGGCAATGCCAAAGAATGCTCAAACTACCACACAATTGCCCTCTTCTCACACGCTAGTAAAGTAATGCTCAAAATTCTCCAAGCCAGGCTTCAGCAGTACGTGAACCGTGAACTTCCAGATGTTCAAGCTGGTTTTAGAAAAGGCAGAGGAACCAGAGATCAAATTGCCAACATCCGCTGGATCGTGGAATAAAGAAGAGAGTTCCATAAAAACATCTATTTCTGCTTTATTGACTATGTCAAAGCCTTTGACTCTGTGGATCACAATAAACTGTGGAAAATTCTGAAAGAGATGGGAATACTAGACCACCTGACCTGCCTCTTGAGAAACCTATATGCAGGTCAGGAAGCAACAGTTAGAACTGGACATGGAACAACAGACTGGTTCCAAATAGGAAAAGGTGTACATCAAGGCTGTATATTGTCACCCTGCTTCTTTAACTTCTATGCAGAGTACATCATGAGAAACGCTGGGCTGGAGGAAGCACAAGCTGGAATCAAGATTGCCAGGAGAAATATCAATAACCTCAGATATGCAGATGACACCACCCTTATGGCAGAAAGTGAAGAGGAACTAAAAAGCCTCTTGATGAAAGTGAAAGAGGAGAGTGAAAAAGTTGGCTTAAAGCTCAACATTCAGAAAACAAAGATCATGGCATCTGGTCCCATAACTTCATGGGAAATAGATGGGGAAACAGTGTCAGACTTTAATTTTTTGGGCTCCAAAATCACCGAAGATGGTGATTGCAGCCATGAAATTAAAAGATGCTTACTCCTTGGAAGGAAAGTTATGACCAACCTAGATAGCATATTCAAAAGCAGAGACATTACTTTGTCAAGAAAGGTCCGTCTAGTCAAGGCTATGGTTTTTCCAGTGGTCGTATATGGATGTGAGAGTTAGACTGTGAAGAAAGCTGAGCACCGAAGAATCGATGCTTTTGAACCATGGTGTTGAAGAAGACTCTTGAGAGTCCCTTGGACTGCAAGGAGATCCAACCAGTCCATTCTAAAGGAGGTCAGCCCTGGGTGTTCTCTGGAAGGAATGATGCTAAAGCTGAAACTCCAGTACTTTGGCAAGCTGAAACTCCAATACTTTGGCCACCTCATGCGAAGAGTTGACTCATTGGAAAAGACTCTGATGCTGAGAGGGATTGGGGGCAGGAGGAGAAGTGGACGACAGAGGATGAGATGGCTGGATGGCATCACCGACTCGATGGACGTGAGTTTGAGTAAACTCCGGGAGTTGGTGATGGACAGGGAGGCCTGACGTGCTGCGATTCATGGGGTCGCAAAGAGTCGGACAAGACTGAGCGACTGAACTGAACTGAACTGATAACTATATTCTGCAATTTCATTAAGTTAGAGGAAAAACTGAACACATAAAGATATGAAAGATTTTTTAAGACACAAATTGAATTTCTAAAGATGAAAAAGGACATCTGAAATAAAAAATACACTTGATGGAATTAACTAGAGGAATACATTGCAGAAGAAACAGTTAATGAAATAATGTGGAAATAGAAACTAGCCAAATGAAAAATACAAAGGATAAGGGGGAGGACGTAAAAAAAAGTAACAGAACGTCCAGTCTGCAGAAGAGTTTCAAGCAGCCTAACCTAAGTGTAACTGAAGTCCCCAAAGGAAAAGATAGATGGGAGGTCAGAAAAAACTTTAGAAGAAATAATGGCTAAAAATTTCCCAAATTTGATAAATATTGCAAACCCATGAATCTAAGATTCCCAGTAAACCACGAGAACAAGAGACACAATGAAAACTATAGCAAGACATATTATAAACAAATTTCTTAAAATCATTGATAAAGAGAAAACCTGAAAAACAACCACAAACACAAAAAAACACACACAAAAAAGACACATTATGTACACAGAAACAAAGACTACAGATTTCTCACTGGAAACAATGGAAGCTGGAAGATAGGAACACTTTTAAAATACTGAAAGAACTAAACTGTTTACCTAGATTTCTAAACTCAGCAAAAATATCTGACAAAAATACTGCTGCTGCTAAGTCACAAAAATGCAGGTAAGATAAAAACTATTTCAGATATACAAAGGCTGAAAGAATTCATTACAAGCTAGCAAGACTGCACTATTAAAAAAAATGTTAAAGTCCTTCAATCAGAAGGAAAATGATAACACACTGAAATCTAGAACTACACAAAGGAACGAAAAATACCAGAAATGGTAACTATATAGATAATTAGAAAGATATTTTCTCTTATTATTTAAATCCCTTTGAAAGATAATTGATTGTTTAAAGCAAAATAATAATGTCTTGGGTTTCATAAAATATGTAGAAGTAAAATGTACGACAATAATAGTACAAACACTTGAAACACATGGAAGTATATTATTACAAAGTTGTTATACTATGAGAGGTAATTTAATATCACTTGAAGACAGATTATGATGTCTTAAATATGTATGCTGTAAACATGTAAACTCTAAAACAATCACTATATAACTATCAAAGAGTTACAGCTAATAAATCAACAAAGAAATAAAATAAATGTTAAATAAATAAAATAAAAATGTTCAGTTAATCTAAAATAAGGCAGAAAAACAGAAAAAGTAAACAATGAACAGTTGGCACAAATAGAAAACAAATAGCAAGATGACAGATTTAAACACAAACTTTTCAATACTCACACTTAATATGGATAATTTAAACATCCCAACTAAAAGACAGAAATGGTCAGACTGGATAAAATAAGAAGACTCAACAATATTCTAAACTCACTTAAAAGCAAAATTACAAGTAGGTTTCATATTAAAGAAAAGGAAAAATATGCCATGCTAACACTAATGAAAAAGCTGTAGAGAGTATATTAATATCAGACAATGTAAATTTCAGAGTAAATAAAGTTTCCAAGGATAAAGAGGGTCATTTTGTAACCATAAAGGGATCAATTCATTAAGAAGACAGAATAATTCCAAATATGTGTATACATAGTGCCAGCACATTAAAATACATGAAGCTAAAATGGTGAACTTCAAGGTGAAAAAAGCTTGCCATTAGATTTCAGAGATTTCAATTACCCTCTCTCAATAACTGACAAGTAGACAAGAAATCAGCAAACATATAGAGAACTTGAACAACACTATTAACCAGTTTGACCTAATTGACATTTATTGAACAAACACAACAGCAGAATGCACATTTTCTTTAGTGAATCTGAAACATTAACAAAGCTAGACTGTGTATCCTGGGTCAGAAAACAAAATTAAAAATTTTGAATGAATTAAAATCATTTAAAGTATGTTCTCTGAATCTAATTACTTCAGATATCAATAACAAAGATTTCTGGAGAACAACCTAAAATTTGGAAACTAAAAAACATGCTTCTAAATAACCAATGGGTCAAAGAAATCAATAGGGAAATTATAAAGTCTTTGCAACTGACATAATATGAGTAGAGTATTGCAAAATTTATGAAATACACCTTAAGCAGTTTTTAGAGGGAAATTATAGCATTAAACACCTACCATAGATGAGAGCTCTCAAATAAATGATCTCAGCTTCAACCATTAGGAACTGGGAAAACAAGATCAGATGAAACCCATAGTAATCGGAATAAAGGAAATAATAAGACCACAGCAGAAATTAATAATATAGGAAACAAAAAAACATTAGAGAATAATCAATAAAAACAAAAGCTGGCTATGTGTGAATATCTATAAAATTGACAAACATATAGTGAGACTGATCAGGAAAAATGAGAAGACACAAGTGAAAGATCAACAACGAGAGGTGAATAAACTTCAGATACTACTAAAAGCAGATACTAAAAGTATAATAAGGGAATATTATGAACAACTTTATGCCATGAAATTCAACAATTTAGATGAAATATTAAAACTCCTTGAAAGATACAAACTACCAATTTCCTTTGGAAATTTCAATTCTACTCAGGCAAAAGCAGGTTAGTATAGAATTGAAAGAGAACAGAAGTAATTATGGAAAATTATAAGGCATAGTTACAATGATAGTTTTTAGCATACAGAAATTTTTAGTTCCTTTATGATCAGTTCTCTAGCAAAAAGCATCAGTAGAACTTGAGAATATAATTTTAAATGTGTCAAAGACGTGATAGAAAGCATGTCTTTCTTTTTAAGACCTAAAGGGAGTCACTGTTTTACATACTGCTAATATAAGATCTTATATAAAAAGTATTGTTAATGCAGTGATTAAGGTAAGATTAATAGTTCTTATATGCTCCAGAATTATCTTTTTATGAACTTGGAAAAATATCTATAATATTCATAAATGATATGAAATGAGTATAAGGGGCTTCCACAAATTAACAAGAAAAATAAATGAAGCTATATAAAAAAGATCAAAGGATATTGATATTATGATAATTCACAATAAACATTATAGACATCCATAAACTTCAAATTATTAAATCATCTTCAACTTTACTAGTTATCAGAAACACGCAAAGTAAAATGAGATAGCATTTCTCGTCTATTAGATTGACAATAAATAAAGGACCATAATAATAATCATTGCTCTTAATGAAGAAAGGGGAAGTTTCAAAGTTTCTTTTAAGGATATAAATTGCTATAGCTCGAGAAGAGCAGTTTAACATTATCTAGCAAAGTTTAAAATGCATATACGATGAAGCAAGGATGTACTTCAATGATGCAGAAACAGCATTTGAGTTTTACCAACCTCTGTGGCAAAAATGCTCAACAAACTAGAAACAGATGAGAACTCCCTCAACCAGATAAAGTACAACTAGAGATGCAGATTTGATCCCTGGGCCAGAAGATCCCCTGGAGTAGGAAATGGCAACGCACTCCAGTATTCTTGTCTGGAGAATCCCATGGACAGAGAAGCCTGGTGGGATATAGTCCATAGGGTCACAGAGGGTCGGACAAGACTGAGTGATTGAGCACACACACAATATCAACTAGATGGTGAAAGACTGAAGACTAGATTCTTTTCCCTAAGATCAGGAATAAGCAATGTATCTGCTCTTTCATTTCTATTCAACCTCATACATACTGTAGGATGTAGCCATGACAATTGGGAAAAAAGGGAAAGGGAATAAAAGACATCCAGATAAGAAAGGAAGGGCAAAACTCTGCATTTGAAGTTGATATACTCTTATATGTAAAAAAATTTTAAGAAATACACCAAAAAACTACAAGAATCATTAAACAAACTCTACAAGTTTGCAAGATTCAAGATCAATATACAAAATTCAATTATATGCACCAGCAATGAAAACCCAAAGCAAAATTAATTTTAAAATTTCCTTGTAGTAACATCAAAAATAATAAAATACTGAGGAGAATTCCCTGGTGTCCAGTGGTCAGGACTCTGCACTTCACTACCGAGGGTGAGGTTTCAATCCTTGGTCAGGGAACTAAGATCCTGCAAGCCATATGGCATGGCCAGAATAAAAGAAAAAAGAAGTCTGCATTCTCTGGTTTGGCGGATACTTAAAACTGAGTCTTTTGTTTGCTTGTTTTTTAAAATTTGGCCACACTTTACAGCACGATGCAGCTTGCAGGATCTCAGGTCCCCAACCAGGGATAGAATCTAGGCCACAGCAGTGACAGCACAGAATCCTAACCCTTGGATCACCAGGGAACTCCCTGTTCATAAAGATGGCTTTATGAGTCCTTTGGTGACTAACCTGATAGACCCCTCCAACTGCAGCAACCATGACATGCACCTTTCTTTCTGTATTTACAGCTACTGATCTACCCTTAACTGCGACTAGAAACAACAGTCTGCTTGTCAGACTCTCTTCAGGAGACCAATTACCTTCCCAGGCAACCTTCTCTGACAGATGTCTTCCTCTGTGAAATTATGAATTTTCCTTATTATTTAAGTTAATTGAGTTTTCATTTAGGTTATCTGGAACCAAAGGCACTTTTACTGATAATATTGATATGTTAACTTTTTTCTCTTTGTGGTATGGTTCATTTATGGACAGGGAGTGGCTGATTCTATGTTTGATTTCTCTTCAGGAAATTTCAGTGGTCCTGTTTTGGAAACCCTAAGCTTATTGCCTTCAAGTCCTCAGAGAATATTGAGAAAACTAATAAGTTGATCGTGATTATGAATAAAAATTATAGTAATGAATTATTTTTAAAAGTCTTGAGAATCTTATCCAAAAATAAACTAAGGGCAGAGTTCCCAGATTTTTATTCTAAAACCTTCCTAAGTGAGTTTTTTCTGAGATTGACAGATTTTATTTTCACTGTATTTTGAAAATTAGATGTAATGCCCATGTGTTTTAAGCAGTAACTGTAATATATTTCCCTTAAAAACTGACAAGAAACGAAAAGAACTAGAACAAAGAGCACTAATTTTGTACCCAGCTGCATGCTAAACACACAATGAGCCAATTTGAACCCAAATATAACTGCTATTTTCAGATGTCTGTTTAATTTCATAAGTAACACATGAATGTATTCTATTATGAAAGATTCAAACAATCTCCAAGTTCCTTTCCTTTTTATAACTATTTGCATACATACACACATATAACTTTAAATATTTTATATAAATGTAGTCATCATGAATATACTATTCTGCGGTTTGCATTTTTACTTAATAATTTATTTTGAAAAAATTTCCAAGTCAGTATACAGGGCTTGGGCTTCCCAGGTGGCTCAGTGGTAAAGCATCCATCTGCAGTGAAGGAGACGCAGGTTCGAACCCTGGATTAGGAAGATTCCCTGGAGAAGGAAATGGTAACCCACTACAGTATTCTTGCAGAAAATCCCATAGACAGAGTAGCCTGGCAGGCTGCAGCCCATGGAATCGCAAAAGAGTTGGACACAACTTGACTAAACAATACAGAGCTCATGTTAACAACAACATAATATTCAATAATGGAGTACATATAATTTCCATATCTAGTAACTGATATGGAGAAGGCAATGGCACCCGACTCCAGTACTCTTGCCTAGAAAATCCCATGGATGGAGGAGCCTGGTAGGCTGCAGTCCATGGGGTCACTAAGAGTCAGACATGACTGAGCGACTTCACTTTTACTTTTCACTTTCATTCATTGGAGAAGGAAATGGCAACCCGCTCCAGTGTTCTTGCCTGAAGAATCCCAAGGACGGGGAGCCATCTATGGGGTCTGTGGAGTTGCTGTCTATGGGATCTCACAGAGTTGGACACGACTGAAGCGACTTAGCAGCAGCAGCAGCAGTAACTGATATTTAGATTCCTTCCAATTTTCAATTGTTACTATATTTCAGTGAACCATAAACATTTCTGTATTCATATTTTTCTGTAGCATATTTAAAAAATGGAGACAGTATATACCAGGAACAATAAAATATCCTTTAACTCACTCCCATATGCCTGCATAAAGTTCTTGCTTCAACTGCATGTAAAGAATTATCTAAAACAGGATGTAATGGTATATCATTTGAACAAATAGGTTACTGCCTGTAAGGACATTACCTAAAACAGTATACTTAATAAATGCCTCATGTCTCAAAATGGAACTGCAACAGACAAGTTCATGAGCTGACTAACCTAATTGAGAATGCAAGCTGACTTTTGGCATGGCCTAATAGACCAAATTTCTTTTTTCCTTCTTTTCTTGCCTCCCTCCCTCTCCTTCTCATACTTGTCAATATCACTAGCCATTTATTAAATGTTAGAATACATCTTCCATGTCTTGGTATTTCCATTACCCACTGAGGTATATTTGTGTAATAATTATTACATACAGACAACTATTAATACTAAGAGGTGTTTCTAATTTTCACCATCAGAAGACTAAAAGATCAGTTTTTAAAAAGCGGTCCTCTTTTAAGCAGCTACAGAATTACACTTGTCAAGCTATTTGTTTTTCATTATAAGGAAAGAATTGCATTATATTTTTATTGCCTGAAAGAAACCTGTGCCATGCTTTTCATGTTATCATGTAGTCTATAAATAGATTTTTCTCATTCAGCAGAAAGGAAGCAGAAATTTGATAAGTTTTACATAAGGTATCAAATATTCCTGAGGTTCATGGGTCAACAAACCAACACCAAATGTCCCTCACATATTGCTGTCTGCATTAGCAGTAATTCTTAGTTTAGCAACCTAAGAAGAATATTGTAACAGAATCAAGGTCTGAAGGCATCAGAGGGTATTTTTAGACTTCTGTGGGGTCATGATCTGCTCTTTTTAGGTGTGGATTTCAGGTATTAAAATTCAATAACTAGTTTTCCCAACTTCGTAAAGCCCTTAAGACAAAATGCATGATGAAAAATTCCCTGGGGTCCTAACAGTTACAAAAGACACATTTTAATTTTAATTCCAATATTCTTTTCAGCAGTTCTTCAGCTTGTTTACTGCTGTGTCCTAGGTCTTACCAGGCAGCTGGTTGTAAAAACCTTCTGTGATTTGGTAGTGCAAGAGCCCCACACGAAGTTATTCCAATTAGCACAAAGGCCAGGTAAGATGTCAGTCAAGTGCAGTTAGGACTTCCCAGTTGGCACTAGTGGTAAAGAACCCGCCTGCCAACACAGGAGGCGAGACTCAGGTTCCATCCTTAGGTGGAGGATGCCCTAGAGCAGGGCATGGCAACCCATTCCAGTATTCTTGCTTGGAGAATCCCATGGACAGAAGAGCTTGGTAGGCTGCAATCCATAGGGTTGCAAAGAGTCCAATACTACTGAAGTGACTTTGAACACACAAGTGCAGATTTAGATAATATTCCTTGTATAAGTAAGGAACTTTGCTAAACAAAACATCCAGTCGTGTTGAATTTAATTTAACCGTACTAAAGGACGAAACATTTGGAGACTTTGTAAATAGATTTCTTAGAAAGCTATAAATTTGGATTAAGTCTCTCTTGTTGAGTCTTTTTAGAAATCTTAATTATACTCTCTTAGCACTTTTGTACTAATATCCAGAGCAATCTCTTCAAACTCTGACCAAAGATTTTTTGAAATGTAATGAATTAGATTAAGGTTTGAATTTGTTTCTGCAAAGATGCTTTAAATTAGGAAGAATTTTCAATCCAAAAAAGAATTCATTTTAATTCTGATTCCACTCTAAATAATCTTAGGTAGTTGTCACAAGCATTTCATATCATTTATAAATCATAAATGCTTTCTCAAATTTTGATTGTATGATGACAGGGTTATCGAGATTTTTGTTATCAGTGTTATCAAATTTTTGAAGTATGAGTTTAACATGACTTTATTAATGACAAAGGAAAAAAATAAGTGAGTGCTATTATTGGCTCTTAATTTTGCAGCATATGCAATTTATTGATTCCTGCTCATTCTTGGCATGAAATTGGGACTGTGAGAGATGGAGGTTCCATTCATTATTCATTTTCTTTGACCACAGTTTGCCAAATTTCACCATGAACCTCTTGGCTGCTTCCATTTTGTAGACAAAAGTAAAAGGCAGAGAGATGTTGAATAACTTTCCTAAGCTCGCACAACATTTTAGTAACAAATCAGAATTAGCTTTCCGAAAATTTCTGGGATGTGACTTAATCCACCAAATGATCTTAAAATACCAATGCAGTGACTGAAAATAGAAATACACTGTAGCTGATGCCGTACAGCAATAGTGCAGAGTCTTGTTATTTTTATCATTTTTCCTAATAGGAAAAGAAAGAGCAAAGTATATAAACAGAATAAGAAATATAAATAGCCAATTAACATATAAAAATAGACACCATCACTAAGCTCTGAAAAAAGTAGATAAACATGGAAAAAGTCTACCAGAACACACACCACTTAATAGTAGTTACCTTTGGGAATCAGGATTATGGAAGGAAAGACTTATTTTTTAATTTAAACATTTTTGTATTGTTTGTATGTGTTCTATCCAAAACATATGATAGTCAACAAACATTTATTGAAGTTCTACGGCAAGGTATTTGGAATATACTAGTAAACAAAATAAAAATTCCTGTTGCCATGAAACTTATATTCAGCTTCTGTTACATTATAGTTCAAAAAACAGCTGAGGAATCTTTAAGTTTCATTCAAATAACTGCAGCATAAAAAACTAGAGGGAACTGCTTTCTCAAGCAACGTTAAGTTACATTGAGGTGGATTTGCTTGTTTGTTTTTAATGACTGTGAAAACAAAAGACTTATGTGAAGGTGGAAAAAGGGACAAAACAAAAAATAAAAACAGACCTTGGGGACAGATGATATTACAATATGTAAACTATATTTATCTCCAATACCAGCCATGTATTATGATTTCAAAAAGTATTTAAAGCATGAATCACAAAACAAAGTAAACCAAGAATAAGGGTTAGTGTTTATATTTGTATTTGGATATGGTTTTTGTAGTACTTTTGAGAGACTTTTTATTTTTTATAACGTGAGTATACAGATGACAGAAAGAGGAGGAAGCCTTTAAAGGAAATTAGAGTGTAACAAAAAACAGTCTGAATCAGGGCTTTGAATCTTACGCCTAATAGTCAACTAGTGTTGAAAGGTATTATAAATATTCCAGAGCAGGGGAATTTACTGCACTGCAGCTAAATAAACCAGGGGGTCACATGACTGCTTGAGACTCTCCCTTTAATTAAAAACTGATTCGCTTCTTTCAAGGGTGACTCATATTTCTGACTTAATATCATCCATTATCAAAAAGATAACTTATATTGTTCCATATTTAAAAGGTACTAATCTTTATAAATGTTTCAAATATCTTCCAGACATATATGTGAACAATACACTATTCATGATGTGGTTTAATTCAGGTTTAATTTTTAAATGTTCTTAAGTTTATACTTGAAGATTTTCTTTGCTACATGATACAGTATTTTAAAATTTGATCTTGGATGTTACAACAAAGTTTTCAAAATGCTATATATACATCATACTGAAAAAAACACTAGTTTCCAAGTACTCACCTGAAGCAATCATAGCTATATCCATACTGAATACAGTAAATTATGTTATAAAGAGCTACTGTACTTATGAAGGTAAATTCTATATCATATAGTCATTCAACTTTCATTCTGTTAATTTTAGATTCTGAAATATATACATGTATATATTACATTCATATATACTATATTGCATATACTATATATCACATATGTTCTTTATATATTGTATTACATACTTTTTCTTGATTTATTTAACTAGTGAATAAGGAAACAAACAAAATAACACCAGTGGAGAATGATTTCTTATTAATTTCTTAATGTATTTCATATTGTTATTTTCAAATGTTTTCCTGGGAATGAGATGAATTATATATTATTAAATGAATCAAAATATTCTTGATTCTTTTACACATGATTCTTCTAAAAATTTCTTGGTGAAATCAAATAATCATCCAAGAAATGGTAGATATTTTTTTAAATCTCTATGATCTTTTATTGTTAAGTTGCATTTTTGTTTTCACCTCCTCAATACAGAAGTTCAGTTTTATGAAATATGAACTAAATTGATATTGAATATCATGAACTCCTGCCTAGAATTCTAAATTTATGAAGCACAAATTAATTGGACAGTTTGGAAAGATTATTTATGCTGAGTGTTAGGAATCAGGAAGAGTAGGTGTTAATTCTATTTCAGTATTAAATTAATTCCATGTCAGTGAAAATATACCCAAAGTAGTTGCCTGTTGTTTAGTAGCCTTCAATAAAGGCTAAGGGAAAGTAAACAAGAAATAAGTAAGAATTCAGTTCAGTTCAGTTCAGTCGCTCAGTTGTGTCCGAATCTGCGACCCCATGAATTGCAGCACGCCAGGCCTCCCTGTCCATCACCGACTCCCGGAGTTCACTCAGACTCACGTCCATTGAGTCAGTGATGCCATCCAGCCATCTCATCCTCTGTAGTCCCCTTCTCTTCCTGCCCCCAATCCCTCCCAGCATCAGAGTCTTTTCCAATGAGTCAACTCTTCCCATGAGGTGGCCAAAGTACTGGAGTTTCAGCTTTAGCATCAGTCCCTCCAAAGAAATCCCAGGGCTGATCGCCTTCAGAATGAACTGGTTGGATCTCCTTGCAGTCCAAGGGACTCTCAAGAGTCTTCTCCAACACCACAGTTCAAAAGCATCAATTCTTCAGTGCTCAGCCTTCTTCACAGTCCAACTCTCACATCTATACATGACCACAGGAAAAACCATAGCCTTGACTACACGGACCTTTGTTGGCAAAGTAATGTCTCTGCTTTTCAATATGCTATCTACGTTGGTCATAACTTTCCTTCCAATGGGGTAAGCGTCTTTTAATTTCATGGCTGCAGTCACCATCTGCAGTGATTTTGGAGCCCCCAAAAATAAAGTCTGACACTGTTTCCACTGTTTCCCCATCTATTTCCCATGAAGTGATGGGACCGGATGCCATGATCTTCGTTTTCTGAATGTTGAGCTTTAAGCCAACTTTTTCACTCTCCTCTTTCACTTTCATCAAGAGGCTTTTTAGTTCCTCTTCACTTTCTGCCATAAGGGTGGTGTCATCTGCATATCTGAGGTTATTGATATTTCTCCTGGCAATCTTGATTCCAGCTTGTATTTCTTCCAGCCCAGCGTTTCTCATGATGTACTCTGCATAGAAGTTAAAGAAGCGGGGTGACAATATACAGCCTTAACGAACTCCTTTTCCTATTTGGAACCAGTCTGTTGTTCCATGTCCAGTTCTAACTGTTGCTTCCTGACCTGCATATAGGTTTCTCAAGAGGCAGGTCAGGTGGTCTAGTATTCCCATCTCTTTCAGAATTTTCCACAGTTTATTGTGATCCACACAATCAAAGGCTTTGACATAGTCAATAAAGCAGAAATAGATGTTTTTATGGAAATCTCTTGCTTTTTCCATGATCCAGCGAATGTTGGCAATTTGATCCCTGGTTCCTCTGCCTTTTCTAAAACCAGCTTGAACATCAGGAAGTTCACAGTTCACATATTGCTGAAGCCTGGCTTGGAGAATTTTGAGCATTACTTTACTAGTGTGTGAGATGAGAGCAATTGTGCAATAGTTTGAACATTCTTTGACATTGCCTTTCTTTGGGATTGGAATGAAAACTGACCTTTTCCAGTCCTGTGGCCACTGCTGAGTTTTCCAAATTCGCTGGCATATTGAGTGCAGCACTTTCACAGCATCATCTTTCAGGATTTGAAATAGCTCAACTGGAATTCCATCACCTCCACTAGCTTTGTTCGTAGTGATGCTTTCTTTCTTTTTTTTTTTTTAATTTGCATAGCTATCTCTTTTTTTTTCTTAATTTATTTTATTTTTAAACTTTACATAATTGTATTAGTTTTGCCAAATATCCAAATGAATCTGCCACAGGTATACAAGTAGTGATGCTTTCTAAGGCCCACTTGACTTCACATTCCAAGATGTCTGGCTCTAGGTGAGTGATCACACCATCGTGATTATCTGGGTCGTGAAGATCTTTCTTGGACAGTTCTGTGTATTCTTGCCACCTCTTCTTAATATCTTCTGCTTCTGTTAGGTCCATACCATTTCTGTCCTTTATCGAGCCCATCTTTTCATGAAATGTTCCCTTGGTATCTCTAATTTTCTTGAAGAGATCTCTAGTCTTTCCCATTCTGTTGTTTTCCTCTATTTCTTTGCATTGATCCCTGAGGAAGGCTTTCTTATCTCTTCTTGCTGTTCTTTGGAACTCTGCATTCAGATGCTTATATCTGTCCTTTTCTCCTTTGCTTTTTGCTTCTCTTTGTTTCGCAGCTATTTGTAAGGCCTCCTCAGACAGCCATTTTGCTTTTTTGCATTTCTTTTCCATGGGGATGGTCTTGATCCCTGTCTCCTGTACACCACGAACCTCATTCCATAGTTCATCAGGCACTCTGTCTATCAGATCTAGGCCCTTAAATCTATTTTTCACTTCCACTGTATAATCATAAGGGATTTGATTTAGGTCATACCTGAGTGGTCTAGTGGTTTTCCCTACTTTCTTCAATTTAAGTCTGAAATATTGAAGATGTAAATTTTCCAAGAATTAATACAAATGTTTTCCCTCAATCCTCAAAGCAGTAATTCAATCCTCAGAGCAGTAATATCACGTAGGAAACGTTATTCAATTGCTTAGAGATAAGAGAAATTAACTTTCTCAGTGTCACACAGTTGGTGAGTAGCTGTGTGGTCCAGTCAGTATTGGCGGTTTTAGAACTCAGTGCTTACTGTACTCTGCTACCCATCTGATTGGGCTTAATTTGCTTTTGTTTCTACTGTTAATTTCCAATTTTCATGCTTTTGTTTTTTTTTGCCCCATCTCCCTTCTTCCTTTCGTTTTTCAATATGAATGGAGAAAGACAAGTAAACAATAAATACTGCTTCATTGTATTGGGAAAAATATATCAAGGACATTCTAGATATTTTGCCTTATTTATTTTCAATTCCTTATAGTGACGGTGAATAACAGCTATCCTAAAAGGTTTTATCATTTAGGTACTGGAAGGAAATAGATGGCATTCTCTAATTGGATACCTTGAGGAGACTTTTAAAAAGAGACTATTTCAGAAGTATCATCAGGATATAGGGAAACTATGTGAGATAGTACAATAGGAGTTGAGCTGCTAAGGGTGGAAGGTTTGGGCTGGGGGTGGATTTGTGGCTTCCTTTACCTAGAGATGCAGAAAGCTCTGTGAAGAGGACCATCTGACGGGTACTCTGATCTTTAGTCAATGGATGCAAACAGAAGAGGTAGGATGGTGGAACCAGGTCACATAGCTCTGTGCCCTCTTACCATCTCCTACTGTGTGCTGTGCTTAGTTGCTATATCCGACTCTTTGTGACCCAGTGGAATGTACCCTGCCAGGCTCCACTGTCTGCGGGATTCTCCAGGCATGAATACTGGAGTGGGTTGCCATTTCCTCCTTCAGGGGATCTTCCCAGTCCAGGGATCAAACCGGCATCTGTCACTTCTCCTGGCGTTGGCAGGCAGGTTCTTTTAACACTATGCCACCTGGGAAGCCCAGCCCCCACCCAAAGCTGAAAGGCAAAAAAGCCTGTGATGCGGTCAGTGTAAGCCAGCCTCCTAAGGCACAGAGCTAGCTAAAGAGTGGAGAGAGCCTAGAGAGGCAAACAAAAGACAACCAGCACAAGGTCCAAACTGTGAAAAGAAGCAGGGCATCTACTGGAGCTAAGCGGCACTTCTTTGTCTTCCAAACCCTTTCATTTTTGCTAATATAAGAAATAGCTTTCCATGTATTATCCTGTCAGTATTCATGTAATTCCAATGCACAAATTGCAATTACATTAAATATTTTATCTGTGTGTGATTAATTTATCATTTATTTCATGCATATCATTTCTAAGTTTATGCAGTGTGTATATGTTATATATGCTACTACTGAGTCAAAAAGGGGCAGCCTGGAGCCTCTTAGGTCCGATGGCTAGGCCCTGGTACTATAAAACACAATTTTGAGAGTAGCTATGGTCCCCAGACTACACTAGCGTCAGGCAGACTGTATCACACAAAGCTTAAGAATAAGGGCACTGAGCTCCCTACGTTATGTATAAACTTCATATTGTTGTACAAAGGAAACAGCACAACACTGTAAGGCAATTTCCTTCCAATTAAAAAATATATTAAAAAAAATAAAGGTGCTGAATCCCTGGGATGATTCCACTTGATCAAATGAAAGAGACTTACAGACTTAGAGAATGAACTTATGGTTGCTGGGGGAAGGGGTAGTCAGGGAGTTTGGAATGGATTTCTACACACTGCTCTATATAAACTGGATAACCAACAAGGACTTCCTGTATGGCACATGGAACTCTACTCAATATTATGTGGCAGCCTGGATGGGAGGGGAGTTTGAGGGAGAATGGATACATATATATGTATGTCTGAGTCCCTTCTGTTTACCTGAAATTACCACAACATTGTTAATCAGCTCTCAGTTCAGTTCAGTCCAGCTCAGTCACTCAGTCATGTCCCATTCTTTGCGACCCCACGACGCCAGACCTCCCTTTCCATCACTACCTCCTGGAGTTTACCCAAACTCATGTCCATTGAGTCAGTGATGCCAACCAACCATCTCATCCTCTGTCGTCTCCTTCTCCTCCTGCCTTCAATCTTCACCAGCATCACAGTCTTTTCAAATGAGTCAGTTCTTCACATCAGGTGGCCAAAGTATTGGAGTTTCAGCTTCAACATCAGGCCTTCCAATGAATATTCAGGACTAATATCCTTTAGGATGGACTGGTTGGATCTCCTTGCAGTCCAAGGGAGTCTCAAGAATATTCTCCAATAAGACAGTTCAAAAGCATCAATTCTTTGGCACTCAGCTTTCTTCACAGTCCAACTCTCACATCCATACATGACCACTGGAGAAACCATAGCTTTGACTAGATGGACCTTTGTCGTCAGTGTAATATCTCTGCTTTCTAATGAGCTGTCTAGGTTGGTCAGAACTTTTCTTCCAAGGGGTAAGCGTCTTATAATTTCTTAGCTGCCATCACTATCTTTGGATATTTTAGAGCCCCCCAGATTAAAGTCTGTCACTGTTACCACTGTTTCCCCATCTATTTGCCATGAAGTGATGGGACCAGATGCCATGATCTTCGTTTTCTGAATGTTGAGATTTAAGGCAACTTTTTCACTCTCCTCTTTCACTTTCATCAAGAAGCTTTTTAGTTCTTCTTCACTTTCTGCCATAAGGGTGGTGTCATCTGCATATCTGAGGTTATTGGTATTTCTCCCGGCAATCTTGATTTCAGCCTGTGTTTCTTCTAGCCCAGTGAAGAAGGCTGAGTGCTGAAGAATTGATGCTTTTGAACTGTGGTGTTGGAGAAGAGTCTTGAGAGTCCCTTGGATTGCAAGGAGATCCAACCAGTCCATTCTAAATAAGATCAGCCCTGGGATTTCTTTGGAAGGAATGATGCTAAAGCTAAAGGCCACCTCATGCGAAGAGTTGACTCATTGGAAAAGACTCTGATGCTGGGAGGGATTGGGGGCAGGAGGAGAAGGGACAACAGAGGATGAGATGGCTGGATGGCATCACTGACTCAATGGATGTGAGTTTGAGTGAACTCCGGGAGTTGGTGATTGACAGGGAGGCCTGGCGTGCTGAGATTCATGGGGTCGCAAAGAGTTGGACACGACTGAGTGACTGAACTGAACTGAACTCTGCATACAAGTTAAATAAGCATGGTGACAACATATAGCTTTGACGTACTCCTTTTCCTATTTGGAACCAGTGTGTTGTTCCATGTCCAGTTCTAACTGTTGCTTCCTGACCTGCATACAGATTTCTCAAGAGGCAGGTCAGATGGTCTGGTATTCCCATCTCTTTCAGAATTTTTCACAGTTTATTGTGATCCACACAGTCAAAGGCTTTGACATAGTCAACAAAGCAGAAATAGATGTTTTTCTGGAATTCTCTTGGTTTTTCAATGATCCAGAGAATGTTGGCAATTTGATCTCTGGTTCCTCTGCTTTTCTAAAACCAGCTTGAACATCTGGAAGTTCATGGTTCACATACTGTTGAAGCCTGGCTTGGAGAATATTGAGCATTACTTTGCTAGCGTGTGAGATGAGTGCAATTATGCAGTAGTTTGAGCATTCTTTGGCATTGCCTTTCTTTGGGATTGGAATGAAAACTGACCTTTTCCAGTCCTGTGGCCACTGCTGAGTTTCCCAAACTTGCTGGCATATTGAGTGCAGCACTTTCACAGCATCATCTTTTAGGATTTGAAAGAGCTCAACTGGAATTCCATCACCTCCACCAGCTTTGTTCGTAGTGATACTTCCTAAGGCCCACTTGACTTCACATTCCAGGATATCTGGCTCTAGGTGAGTGATCATACCATCATGATTATCTGGGTCATGAAGATCTTTTTCATATAGTTCTTCTGTGTATTCTTGCCACCTATTCTTAATATCTTCTACTTCTGTTAACTCCATACCATTTCTTTTCTTTATTGAGCCCATCTTTGCATGAAATGGTCCCTTGGTATCTCTACTTATCTTGAAGAGATTTTGTCTTCCTCATTCTATTGTTTGCCTCTATTTCTTTGCCCTGATCACTGAGGAAGGCTTTCTTGTTTTTCCTTGTCATTCTTTGAAACTCTGCATTCAAATGGATGTATTTTTCCTTTTCTCCATTGCTTTTTACTTCTCTTCTTTTCACAGCTATTTGTAAGTCCTCCTCAGTCAGCCATTTTGCTTTTTTGCATTTCTTTTTCTTGGGGATGGTCTTGATTCCTGTCTCCTGTACAATGTCACAAACTTCTGTCCATATTTCTTCAGGCACTCTATCAGATCTAATCCTTTAAATCTATTTCTCACTTCCACTGTATAGACGTAAGGGATTTGATTTAGGTCATACTTGAATGGCCCAGTGGTTTTCCCTACTTTCTTCAATTTAAGCCTGAACTGGCAATAATAATCAGCTATACCCCAATCCCATCACTTCATGGGAAATAGATGGGGAAACAGTGGAAACTGTGTCAGACTTTATTTTCTGGGGCTCCAAAATCACTGTAGATGGTGACTGCAGCCATGAAATTACAAGACGCTTACTCCTTGGAAGGAAAGTTGCGACCAACCTAGATAGCATATTGAAAAGCAGAGACGTTACTTTGCCAACAAAGGTCCGTGTAGTCAACGCTATGGTTTTTCCGGTGGTCATGTATGGATGTGAGAGTTGGACTGTGAAGAAGGCTGAGCACCAAAGAATTGATGCTTTTGAACTGTGGTGTTGGAGAAGGCTCTTGAGAGTCCCTTGGACTGCAAGGAGATCCAACCAGTCCATTCTGAAGTAGATCAGCCCTGGGATTTCTTTGGAAGGAATGATGCTAAAGCTGAAACTCCAGTACATTGGAAAAGATTCTGATGCTGGGAGGGATTGGGGGCAGGAGGAGAAGGGGACAACAGAGGATGAGATGGCTGGATGGCATCACCGACCCAATGGACGTGAGTCTGAGTGAACTCTGGGAGTTGGTGATGGACAGGGAGGCCTGGCGTACTGCGATTCATGAGGTTGCAAAGAGTTGGACACGACTGAGGGACTGAACTGAACTTAACTGAATAAAGAAAAGAAGAAGGGAGCTAAGGCCAAATTCTGCTACTGGCTAACTGTATGAGATTGGGCAGATTATTTCTGTTTATGTTAACCTATTTATAAAATAAGGAGTAATAATACCTTCTATTTCAAAATGGTGCTCCAAGGTTTGGACAAGTGAACATGTGCAAAGTGATTATAGCAATGCCTGACATATAGTAAGCACTGAACAAATGTTTACTTTTATATTATATCAAAAATTAATGTTTTTGGTGTGACACAAACTGGTTGACTACAAGAATATTATGTGTATTAGTAAGGATAGTTTAAAATAAATTAAAATGTAAAAAAGCAACTCACAGTGACTTTGAGATCACACAAGGAAACATCAGAGCAAAAAACACATCTAAATGACTACTTTGCAGTCAAACAACATAATCTCAGAAACCATATTTGTAGTATGGGGTCTTGTATTTAATATGCTTAATGTTTAGGTTGACTATTATATGTCCTTCATTCTAAAATATTTTAGCAAGTATTAGTTTTGAGGTCATTCCAAGTGACCACAAGCAAGTCAAATTGTATTTCTCTTGGCTTATTTTAGCTGATCTCATGTTTCAAATATCTTGAATCAGCCATGTTCCCACTCTGTCTCCAGCTCTGCTCTTGTTTCATTTAATGCCCTTTTATTCAGTATCTTCCCTGCTCCTAGGGACAATGCTTTTGTCACCATTCTTGTTCCCACAGTTATCTAGTTAACTTTGCCTGGTTCACACTTATTGCCCTGGATTATTCTCTCTAGAAACCTGTAGCTTTATCAACTATGTTCTTGTCAAACAATTTTTGCCTCATACAAAATGATTGCCGTTGTGTCATCATTTTATATCTTCTCCATAACTTTTGTGGATTGAAACACTGAAAGCATAGAAGGCATGCTATCATAGATAAATGAAAAATACTCTTGCCTGGCAAATCCCATGGATGGAGGAGCCTGGTAGGCTGCAGTCCATGGGGTCGCTAAGAGTCATACACGACTGAGCGACTTCACTTTCACTTTTCACTTTCATGCATTGGAGAAGGAAATGGCAACCCACTCCAGTGTTCTTGCCTGGAGAATCCCAGGTATGGGGGAGCCTGGTGGGCTGCCATCTATGGGGTCGCACAGAGTTGGACACGACTGAAGTGACTTAGCAGCAGTAGCAGTAATCTAACAAGTTCAATGTTTTCCGAAAGTAGGCCATGACTTAATTTTGGGTCATAAACTAAGCTAAAGTTTAGTTGGCAGATTGCAGAATTTTAAAAATTAAACAGTTCAGTTCAGTTGCTCAGTCGTGTCCGACTCTTTGTGACCCCATGAATCACAGCACGTCAGGCCTCCCTGTCCATCACCAACTCCCAGAGTTCACTCAAACTCACGTCCATCGAGTCAGTGATGCCATCCAGCCATCTCATCCTCTGTCGTCCCCTTCTCCTCCTGCCCCCAATCCCTCCCAACATCAGCGTCTTTTCCAATGAGTCAACTCTTCGCATGAGGTGGCCAAAGTACTGGAGTTTCAGCTTTAGCAAATTAAACAAAGTACAATGAAATATGATAAAATAAAAAACCAGAATGCAACTATAAAAGTACTTATTGTTTTATGAAGCTTTTTTTTTAGTTATTTATATGTATACATGCTTGACCATCTAAAATGTATATCTTACATTTTAATCAAGATATAAAAGATTTGGAAGCCCTCTAATACATCACATTTATTCGTTGTTTTCAAAATTCTCTTAGTCCTTTTTGTAAAGGCATTTGTACATTTTCAATTAGATTGTAATTTCTTGAAGAGAGGTACTCATTTACCTTTTGTGTAACAGCTTCACAATTCAATTGAACCAACATAATTGAAAGCCTCAAAACATACTGTACACTAATATCCAATATATACTGACCATCTTGACATCTATGCAACTAAAGAAAAATGAAAGTAATGATAACTAAAAAGAAGCATTTAAATGAAATATCCAATTATAATAGGTCTCCAACTTGTCTTGTTATTTATGAGACCCGTTACCATTGTTAGTACCATTCAATCAAATGAAAAAAATTGGCTATATACTATATGCCAGGCCAGGCATTTTGCTAGGTGTTTAAATTAGACATTTGATTAATATAAAATTCTTCTCCCAAAGAGTTCATGATGTACAAAGAATATGTATCTTCATGAGATAGGATTGAATTATAATTATTAAGTATTAAGGTGTTTTTGTCTCACAACATTCTCATGAAGTAGTTAGGAGTCTGCACTTCCATTGCACAGGGCATAGATTCCATCCCTTGTGGGGGAACTTAAGAACCTGTAAGCTGTGTGATATGTAAAATAAAATTTTTGCATGGAAGATGCAATAATAATAATAATAACAAAACAGTATCATTAAAATGCCTTTACAGTATTTTTACCTGGAAAACCGGTGTCTTTGAATGAGGGATTATCAAGAA
Source organism: Bubalus bubalis (assembly GCF_019923935.1). NCBI lineage: Eukaryota > Metazoa > Chordata > Mammalia > Artiodactyla > Bovidae > Bubalus > Bubalus bubalis. Next base: position 131,575,305 of record NC_059157.1, on the reverse strand, counting down.
GATGAAAGTCAGAGTTAGTACACTTGTTGAGTTGCTATCAGTTAATTATGTATTATTCCCCCAAAATGTCACCTTACCAAGGACAACCTTTTCCCCAAGAAGATAATTCTTAGTAGAGAAGAAAAAAATGTTTCTATTTTCCTGTCATGGTAGAAGAAAAATTTGCAAAGCAAGATCAGAAGAAGAAATAAAATATATCTGTAAGTGACTTTCAGGAAACAAAATTATAATAAAATATCAAGACTGCTTGGGTATATTAATAATAAGTTCTCAAGCCATTTCCTAAGTGAAGTTATATATTATTTGTTCTTTCTCATTATGAATGCTGAGCCACTCAGCAACAATATGATCTATGAATAACAGTATCACGGTTACTATTTTCATATTAAAGCTATGTACAATGTAGTTAGTAAATACATAGAGAATTCAATGGAAATTGAAGATTCAAGAATTATATCCCTTTTTCACTTTTCTCCCCAGAGGATGGAGAATCCACAGAATTTTAAAGTTTTACTCAACATATGCCCATATGTGTAATTATGGCTGATTTGCATTGTTGTATGGCAGAAACAACACAACATTGTAAACATTTTAAAATGTTTATTGAAATAAAAGTGAGAAAAAAAAGAATATGACATTGAAAGAAATTGACCATATATTTTCTTGCTCTTTACATAGCTAGCACTTAGCAAATAGTTAACATGTTGTATATATTCTAGAAACGTTTAATTGATGAGTGAACAAAAAATTATAAGTATCAGTTACTCTTAATGTCACACTAGAATTTTCAAAAATCCTATATTTTACTCTATACAAATTTATATTTGGTTAGATTATATTAACCAGTATGTCTGATAATGCCTGGCAGTGGGGGGGGGGAACCTACTTATGAATAAAAATCAAGCTTTATTCAGTGGACAGAATCCGTTACACCCTGTACATCCCCTGATTTTAAGACTTCTTAATATCAAGGTACCATTAGTATTACTGCAACTCCTTTTTAAAAGTTGTTAACTTATTCACAGGGAGCAGAATGAATAAGTGAGTTCATAAGAAAAGCAAAAAACGAGAACAGTTAAACCAGACGAAAAATTCATTGAACCTAAGAAAACGAAAAATCTTCTTATCTACCCTCAGTTAAAGTGGATATCTTATTTCCCATTTTGATTCAACTGCATCTACATGTTTATTTAGGAGTATCTTCCTCTTAACATCACCAAGGAAAGATTTGAAGCAAAACAATTTTAATCAAATTCACATGCAGATTATATGGGTTCTAACCAATTCCTCTTATCTTAATTGACCAGAACTCTGATACTGTCATGCTTTATAGAGTTTTAGAATAATTTTCTTTGATGCACATTTCATATCATTAGAAATGATATGGCCTGTTTCAAAAATATTTTATAAAACCAATTCTCTCTCCTGTCTTACTAACTCTTGAGAGTATTGGACAGTAAAATGTTTAAAAGATATGTATTTCCATCTTTTGGACTTCAAAATTTCCTTTATATGGGAAATTGTAAAAAAAAAATTATTAAATTTCACATGTGTTACAAAGTAGTTATATCCCAAACCTTTTCAAAACTAATTCAAAGTATACATCATCTGCAGTTATCTTTCAAAATGCCTTATTATAAATAGTATAGTCAAAATTAACAAAAGTGGTTAAATTCAAAATACAAGGAATTTTACAGTAAAACTGCAAATGCCTATCATGTTTTAAGTTTGCACATCATCTTTAAAAATTTCAGATGTATCATACATTCATAAAGCATGTAAAAATAAGTCAATCTAGAGAATAAAAGTAACAATAGAATGAACACTGAGAAGGCCATTAACCTAAAACATAAAACATCATTAGTGTTTTAGAAGCTCTTTTCTTATCCCTCCCAGGTTGAAAGTTATTCATATGAGAACTGTGAATATCAGCTCCTCTGGGTCCTGCTTACCGCTGACTTTTTTTTGGTCTGGTCAAATCAGTGGTTTGTGTATAGATTTTTTTTTTTTTTTTTTTTAGGGTTAAAAATTTTAAACTGGAAATAATTATAATTTTGAAAACTTTTTTGGAGATTATCACACTTAGTTTATTACATATGCAAGAAAGCTTTTGTCTTGTCTCTTTCTGACAGCTCTGGTAGTTTTCATATTTTGGTCATAGTTTGAGCATTTTAACATGTGAACTATAGGGTTTCATGCTGGTTTCCAGATTTTATTGTTTGACTATGTACAATGGAACTTTAAGTCATATATACATATATATATTATTCTAAGGAGGAAATGTTATATTTTTCTGTTTCTATAAGAGATGAATACAGTGGATACTTTTTCTATTGGTAATGATTGAGTTCACCTCTTTCAGAAGACATTTTCTTTCTCTTCTGAGTAATTCAGATAAAATCTGGCCCCTGTGAAACCCTGGAAATCTTATTACGTCTGTTGAAATACCAGGTTAAACACATTCCAAGAGATCTGTTCAAACTAAATTCTTTTGTATACTTCTGAGGTGCCTGAGAAAAAGACTTCATTATTTATGAGAAAATGTGCTTTATCTTGGAAATTGTGTTCAAACATTTAGCTTACTATTTTGTAGAATGAATGCTTGTAAAGCTGACATGAGACCATCTCAGAAGAACCAGGCTGGTTCCTTTACTTTTTGTTTGCTTTTCTGAACCTTGTGAATATTACACATTTCTTTCTAAATTATTCTAGAGTATACAAATGTCAATGGTATGAAACACCACTGTACTGGAAAAATTAATATATTACTTTAGTAATGTACCGGAGCTAAATGACTGAAGCTTTAGGGGTGCATAGAAGCCACCGTAATTTGTATGACATTTTGAAGTGAATTAAATATTTTTGAACATGCTTCTTTGACAGCCAGTGTTATATTTTTCAGATCAACACAAAGCACAATGGTTACTCTAAACTCAATATTTTCAAATTCACATATTTAAAAGTCATGCGCTAGCTGCAACTTCCCTGTCTAAATTACTGGCTGCCAAATTTATACCTGTTTCTTCAGCTGTACCTTTTGATATTTAGAATTTTTAAATTTCTGTAAAGTAGATTTTGTAGAATGTAATGTGTTCACTGCCTTTGTGAAGCGGTATATAATTGTATAATTTCTGTGTGTAAACTGAATGCTTGGGCTTTCAATACAGTATTCATATAAAGCAATAAATATTAATGTTATAAAAAAAAAAAGAAAATCTTTCTTTCACCCATCCCAAGAACTGCTATCCTGACATCTCTGCTAAATATTTCCTTGCTTTTCCTTACAGTTTATATCACCCATCCCTAAGCAATTTCCTGTTTCTTGTTTAGTTCTGAAAACCCTGAACCTAGATGTATACAGAAAAGGCTGTATTGCCTCTGTTACATATACCTTCCAAGGAAAATAGAAACTGTACAGGGATTGTATGATATGATCTTGCTTCAGCTTCACTGAGAGTGTAAATGAGCCCTTTTTAAAGAAGTCAGTGACCAAGGCCATAAGCAAATAGGTAAAACATCTGTTGGAACAGTAAGGTAGGTTAACTTGAAAGATACAGAGACAATGCAACGTGAACAAACTTACAAAAGATCATTACTTAATAATATATTAATATGGCCAAACATAACAGAAATGTTTATGTTTGCATATATATGTATATTTATCTGAAGAATGTAAAAACATATATATACTATATTACATACATTGCATACATGCCTTGGGGAATGACTAGATCCTGAGAACTAAGCCCTCATGAATGGGATTAATGCTGTTGTAAAAGAGGTCCCAGAATGATTCCATGCCCTTCCCCCCACAAGAGCTTACAGTGAAAAAACAGTTGTCTATGAGAAAGTGGGCCCTCACCAGACACCAAATTCATCAGCACCATGGTCTTGGACACCCTAGCTTCCAGAACAGTGAGAAATAAATTTGTTTCTTATAAGCCACTCAGTCTGTAATATTTTATTATACCACAAATGGGCTAAGGCAATTATATAATTTATTTATTTTAGAAAATTAGAAAGAGCCTCTGAAATTGAAAAGTATGATAGTAAAAATGAAAAACACAATAGAGAAGTTGGAGAAATCTTCCAGAAAATAGAGCAAAAATATTAAGGAATGTGCACTAGGAGACAAAAGATAAGAGAATTAGAATATCAGTTTAGGAGATACCACATCCAAATAGTAAGCATTCTATTAATTCTAAGAGCAAGAACAGAGAAAAGGGAGAGAAAGTGTCATGAATTAATTCAGGAACATGACCTAAAAAGAAAGACACACAATACCTTCTGTGCATCCATAGATATAAATAGAGTCACATCAAAATACATCATCATGAAATTCCAGAATATTTGAGACAAAAATAGTTAAAAGAATTAGTTAAGTTCAGTCGCTCAGTCGTGTCTGACTCTTTGCGACCCCATGAACCACAGCAGACCAGGCCTCGCTGTCCATCACCAACTCCCGGAGTTTACCCAAACTCATGTCCATTGAGTCAGCGATGCATCTAACCATCTCATCCTCTGTTGTCCCCTTCTCCTCCTGCCCTCAATATTTCCCAATATCAGGGTCTTTTCAAATAAGTCAGCTCTTCGCATCAGGTGGCCAAGGTATTGGAGTTTCAGCTTCAACATCAGTCCTTCCAATGAACACTCAGGACTGATCTCCTTTAGGATGCACTGGTTGGATGTCCTTGCAGTCCAAGGGACTCTCAAGAGTCTTCTCCAACACCACAGTTCAAAAGCATCAATTCTTAGGTGCTCAGCTTTCTTTATAGTTCAATCCTCACATCCATACATAACTACTAGAAAAACCAGAGCATTGACTAGATGGACCTTTGTTGACAAAGTAATGTCTCTGTTTTTTAATATGCTGTCTAGGTTGGTCATCGGAGAAGGCAATGGCACCCCACTCCAGTACTCTTGCCTGGAAAATCCCATGGACAGAGGAGCCTGGTAGGCTGCAGTCCATGGGGTCGCTGGGAGTCAGACACGACTGAGTGACTTCACTTTCACTTTTCACTCTCATGCATTGGAGAAGGAAATGGCAACCCACTCCAGTGTTCTTGCCTGGAGAATCCCAGGGATGAGGGAGTCTGGTGGGCTGCCATCTATGGGGTCACACAGAGTCGGACACAAATGAAACAACTTAGCAGCAGCAGCAGCAGCAGCAGGTTGGTCATAAGTTTCCTTCCAAGGAGTAAGCGTCTTTTAATTTCATGGCTGCAGTCACCATCTGCAGTGATTTTGGAGCCCAAAAAAATAAAGTCTGACACTGTTTTCACTGTTTTCCCATCTATCTTCCATGAAGTAATGGGACCAGATGCCATGTTCCTCGTTTTCTGAATGTTGAGCTTTAAGCCAACTTTTTCACTCTCCTTTTTAACTTTCATCAAGAGGCTCTTTAGTTCTTCACTTTCTGCCATAAGTGTGGTGTCATCTGCATATCTGAGGTTATTGATATTTCTCCTGGCAATCTTGATTCCAGCTTGTGCTTCCTCCAGCCCAGTGTTTCTCATGATGTACTCTGCATATAAGTTAAAGAAGCAGGGTGACAATATACAGCCTTGACGTACTCCTTTTCCTATTTGGAACCAGTCTGTTGTTCCATGTCCAGTTCTAACTGTTGCTTCCTGACCTGCATATAGGTTTCTCAAGAGGCAGGTCAGGGGGTTTGGTATTCCCATCTCTCTCAGAATTTTCCAGTTTATTGTGATCCATACAGTCAAGGCTTTGGCATAGTCAATAAGGCAGAAATAGATGTTTTTCTGGAACTCTCTTTCTTTTTCCATGATCCAGCAGATGTTGGCAATTTGATCTCTGGTTCCTCTGCCTGTTCTAAAACCAGCTTGACCGTCTAGAAGTTCATGGTTCACGTGTTGCTGAAGCCTGGTTTGGAGAGTTTTGAGCATTACTTTGCTAGCATGTGAGATGAGTACAATTGTGTGGTAGTTTGAACATTCTTTGGCATTGCCTTTCTTTGGGATTGGACTTTTCCAGTCCTGTGACCACTGCTGTATTTTCCAAATTTGCTGGCATATTGAGTTCAGCACTTTCACAGCATTATCTTTTAGGATTTCAAATAGCTCAACTGGAATTCCATCAACTCCACTTAGCTTTGTTTGTAGTGATACTTCCTAAAGCCCACTTGACTTCACATTCCAGGATGTCTGGCTCTAGGTGAGTGATCACACCACCATGATTACATGGGTCATGAAGATCTTTTTTGTATAGTTCTGTGTATTCTTGCCATCTCTTCTTAATATCTTCTGCTTCTATTAGGTCTATATCATTTCTTTTCTTTATTGAGCCCGTCTTTGCATGAAATGGTCCCTTGGTAGCTCTAATTTTCTTGAAGAGTTCTCTAGTCTTTCCTATTGAATTCTTTTCCTCTATTTCTTTGCATTGATCACTGAGGAAGGCTTTCTTATCTCTCCTTGCTCTTCTTTGGAACTCTGCATTCAAACGGGTATATCTTTCCTTTTTTCCTTTGCGTTCGCTTCTCTTCTTTTCACAGCTATTTGTAAGGCCTCCTCAGACAGGTATTTTGCTTTTTTGCATTTCTTTTTCTTGGGGATGGTCTTTATCCTTGTCTCCTGTACTGTAACACGAACCTCGGTCCATAGTTCATCAGGCAATCTGTCTATCACATCCAGTCCCTTAAATCTATTTCTCACTTCCACTGTATAATCATAAGGAATTTGATTTAGGTCATACCTGAAGGGTCTAGTGATTTTCCCCACTTTCTTCAATTTAAGTCTGAATTGGGCAATAAGGAGTTCATGATCTGAGTCACAGTCAGCTCCTGGTCTTGTTTTTGCTGATTGTATAGAGCTTCTCCATTTTTGCCTGCAAAGAATATAATCAATCTGATTTCGGTGTTGACCATCTCGTGATGTCCATGTATAGAGTCTTCTCTTGTGTTGTTGGATAAGGGTGTTTGCTATGACCAGTGCGTTCTCTTGGCAAACTCTATTAGCCTTTGCCCTGCTTCATTCTGTATCCAAGGTCAAATTTGCCTGTTACTCCAGGTATTTCTTGACTTCCTACTTTTGCATTCCAGTCCTCTATAATGAAAAGGACATCTTTTTTGGGTGTTAGTTCTAAAAGGTCTTGTAAGTCTTCATAGAACCATTCAACTTCAGCTTCTTTGGTGTTACTGGTAGGGGCATAGACTTGGATTACCGTGATATTGAATGGTTTGCCTTGGAAACGAACAGAGATCATTCTGTCGTTTTTGAGATTGCACCCAAGTACTGCATTTTGGACTCTTTTGTTGACCATGATGGCTACTCCATTTCGTCTAAGGGACTCCTGCCCACAGTAGTAGATATAATGGTAATCTGAGTTAAATTCACCTATTCCAGCCCATCTTAGTTCACTGATTCCTAGAATGTCAACATTCACTCTTGCCGTCTCCTGTTTGATCACATCCAATTTGCCCTGATTCACGGACCTAACATTTCGGGTTCCTATGCAATATTGCTCTTACAGCATCAGACCTTGCTTCTGTCACCAGTCATATCCACAACTGGGTATTGTTTTTGCTTTGGCTCCATACCTTCATTCTTTCTGGAGTTATTTCTCCACCAATCTCCAGTAGCATATTGGGACCTACTGACCTGGGGAGTTCATCTTTCAGTGTCCTTCTTTTTGCCTTTTCGTACTCTTCATGGGATTCTCAAGGTAAGAATACTGAAGTGGTTTTCCATTCCCTTCTCCAGTTAAAAGAATGACCCCACACAAAAGATAGGGGGTTAGGGTTTCTTTAGACTTTTCAGTAGCAGCATTGGAAACAGATACTTGAGCAATGCACTTCAAATGTCTGAAAGCAAATGATTTCCAATTTAGAATTTTATAGCCAGCCAAACTGTCATCAGCTATGATGCAGAATAAAAATACTTTAAGTCATAGAAATATTTACTTCCTTGCATCCTTTCTGAGGAAGCAATTGAGGTAAACAAGGAACACTAATACAGAAGAGAGGTGAAATGAATCCCCAGGATGTTGATGAAGGGAGATCTCAGAATGATAGCTGTGTATCTGGCGAAGAGTATAATCAGTCTAGTTTAGAGAAGGTAAAAGCATCTCTGGGAGAGACTTTGGAATTGAATTGCTGATAAGTAGTCAGAATATTAAATTTAAAAAATTGAACTCTAGGAAAAGTATAAAGTCATCCTTAAATCTTCGTTATCTTGTGTCTCAGCTCTGAATATATGAGTAGATAAATAGATAATTGATATAAGCTAAATTTCAACAAGATTAAACTGAAGGAAAAACAACAGAAAGGATGCATGTTATAGGTGAGGCAGGAAAAAGATGAGACCCAAGGCCTCCTCTTCAACAGAGAGAAGTCAAAAGATAATGCCTGCATATGATTTAGAAATATAAAAGATGGCAAAATAATAAGCTAAAAAATTAAAAGCAGTTGTCCACAGGAAAGGGGAAATGATTATAGGTGGAAGTGGAGCACAGCAATTTTCTAAAATTCCTTGAGAACTAATTGATTCTTCAAATTAGATAAAATCTTGGCAAAAAGAAAAGTTTAAGAGGAGATAACTGGGCTTCCTTGGCGGTCCAGTGGTTAAGAATCTGCCTGCCAATGCAAGGCACATGGTTTTGATCCCTGGTCCGGGAAGATTTAACATGCTGCAGGGCAACTAAGCCCATGTGCCACAACTGCTGAAGCCCGTGCACCCTAGAGCCCATGCTCCTCAACAAAAGAAGCCACAGCAATGAGAAGCCTGTGCACCACATTAAAGGGTAACCCCCACTAACCACAACTAGAGAAAGCCTGAGAGCAGCAACAAAGACCAGCACAGCCAAAAATAAAATTAATCAATTTTTTTTAAAAGAGAGGCTATATAATTTTTAAAAAGAAAGAGAAGGTATCCTATGTGTTAAGAGGAGAGTCCAGGACTGAAAGTCTGAGGTCTGGTAGCACCAGTGGTGATTAAGAAAAGTGGAAGAATGTTCAGAAGGTCAATAGACAAGATAGGGTTCTCAAGTTTAGATTCCTATTTTAACCTCAAGTTATCACATCATTTTTCTGCTCATAAGCTGACTTCCATCACCATCTTCTTTAGGCAACTCTTATCATCTAACTCTTATGCACATTCCACCTTAATTGGCTTGCTAATACTACTAAGATGTTGTAATACAGCAGTTAAGGGCATAAACTTTAGAATCAGAAAGACTGATTTTAAAGTCTAACTTGATCCTTCATTTTGTTAGATGGTTTTAATTAACATCTCTGAGCTGTAGTTTTCTGTTTTTTAAAATGAAAAATAATAATTGCCACCTCTAAGGGCTAATGAGAGAATTGAATGAAGCAATATACATAAAGGTGCTGAGTATAGTGTCTGGCATGTAATGAGTGCTCAGCCATTATTAATAAACTCAAGAAGAGTATTACTGTTAGAATCAATATTTTAAATATGAAACTCAATTATTTGAAATCATCATGGGCACTTTGTACTTCTAAAAAATTGCTCAGTATCTGATTCATTGTCAGATCATAGAATCAATTCACCAGATCATTATTAACATTTTTAAAACGATAAAACAAAGTAATAAGGGATAGACTAAAGTACTTTGTACTAAGAAGGATTTATTTAAATGTTAAGAAACTTTAGCCTGTGTTGATGGGAGGGAAGCACACTGTTAGAAGGTAGTTGTGTTTTTCTTCTTTAATAGTTATGGGAAAATAGGTTAAAGTTGATACAAATAATTGCATGTGTTTCTCAAAGTCTTTGCTACAATACTAAGCTACAATGAAAGTCTAAGTTCAAGTCCGTGTTTACAACAAGCTAACTTTTAGTTTTCAGAACTACCAAAGCCGAAAAAGAAACTTTTTGGAGTCCATAGCATCCTAGCTCATCGTTTATACCTAAGAATAAAATCCTGCAGTATTAAAAACAAGTTTAGTCTCTAAAACTATCTTTGATGAAATTTCGTATTTTAAAAGAATTTGGAAATCCTGTGGCAGCCTAGTGTTAAAGACTCTGTGCTTTCACTGCAAGAGGTATGAGTTCAACCACTGGTTGTGGAAATAAGATCCCACAGCCCATGCAAAGCCTCCAAACATACTTATTTTTTTTTTAATAAGAAAGAAAGAAAGCTATGTGCCAAAGAATTGATGTTTTTGAACTCTGGTATTGGAGAAGACTCTTGAGAGTCCCTTGGACTGCAAGGAGATCAAACCAGTCAATCCTAAAGGAAATAATCCTGAATATTCTCTGGAAGGACTGATGCTGAAGCTGAAACTCCAATACTTTGGCCACCTGATGCGAAGAACTGACTCATGAAAAAGACCCTGACTCTGGGGAAGACTGAAGGCAGGAGGATAAGTGGACGACAGAGGATGAGATGGTTGGATGGCATCACCTACACAATGGACATGAGTTTGAGCAAGCTCTGGGAGTTGGCAATGGACAGGGAAGCCTGGCGTGCTGCAGCCCATGGGATCGGAAAGAGTTGGATACGACTGAGCAGCTGAACTGAACTGAAATAAATAAAATGATAAGATATATTTTTACCACCCAGACCTCAGTTTTTAAATGCAATTCCCTAATAAAAGGAGCCAGGGTTCCTTGGAGAAATAGCTGACTCTACCACCACTGGAAAGCATAAAGTGAACCTAGAACAACTTGTGCAAGAAAGTACATTTTGCTCAAACATTGATGAGCCATACTAAAAGAACTCACAAGCCCACTTGAAGAGGTTGTCATTGGCTAAATCTGGGGACAAACAATGAATCAAAAAACATTTTGGAAAATTATTGTTACTCTTAGACAGGGCTATAGGAAAATATAAAATGAACGTGGAACATCATATAGTAATACATTTTGATGAAACTGTGTGCTCTCTAGCCTGAGCTTCTAGTCTTGTGTGAGCCACATCTTTGTTTATTCTACCTTTAATAGGTTCCCATTTTCCTTCATATAAAATTTAAAACCCTTGGTTGTTTGCTTGGGATCTCTAGCAAAGTTCATGTCTTGCCACATCTTCCCTGTAACTCTATGCTCCAGTCATTCTGCCCTTGGGGCCTTCTCACAATCTTTTTTTCTCTGACTAGTATATTGTCCCCTTTACTACTGTCTTCTTTCTACCTGATTAAATCTGGAATCAACTTTTTTGGGTTTCAGCATAGCAGCACTCCCTCAGAGAGGTGAATTGACATCACAATAGAATTGGGCCTGCATGGAGAGTTCTCTTGCCTTCTTTTCCTATATGCTTTCAGTTTACTTATAGAAAGTAAAGTGAAAGTTAAAGCACTCATTGTGTCCGACTCCTTGCGACCACATGAACTGTAGCCTGCCAGGCTCCTCTGTCCATGGAATCCTCCAGGCCAGAATACTGGAGTGGGTAGCCAGTTCCCTTCTCCAGAGGATCTTCCCAACCCAGGAATCGAACCCAAGTCTCCCACACTGCAGGTGAATTCTTTACCATGTGAGCCACCAGGGAATGAATCTAACTCCAATTAAATGCAGAGAAAAAAGCAACATTCCAATCACCCTAACAAACTTTTTTCATTTGTTTAAGCTCATTTTATTCTTATCTATTTGTGCATGTTTTACATAGTTGTAATCACTGTGCAGATCAACTTTTACATCCTACTTTAGTTTTTATTCATATCTTGTTAAGCATTTTCCATGTTGTTACATAGATTAGGTATTTATTGTTATTATTTCTGTTGCATGGCCTACGTGTGAGCATGCTCAGTCTTGTCCCACTCTGCAACCTTATGGACTGTAGCCCGCCAGGCTCTGGTGTCCACGGGATTTCCCGATTAAGAATACTGGAGTGGGTTGCCATTTCCTTCTCCAAGGGATCTTCCCAGAACCAGGAATCAAACCTGTGTGTCCTGCATTGCAGGTGGATTCTTTACTGCTTCAGCCACCGGGGAAGCCCTGTCCTATCGAATGTATTCATTCATATTTAGAGCCCACCCATAATATTTTGAATACTAAGCCTGCTAATGTGCAGAAGCAGAAATAAATCATTGCTGTAGGGGAATCTATGTCTAGTTTATATTAGTCAGACACTTCGTTTCCTATTTCATTGATATTATTAAATACTTGCTGCTGCTTAGTCGCTCAGTTGTGTCTGATTCTTTGTGACCCCATGGACTGTAACCCACCAGGGTCCTCTGTCCATGGGATATTTTTGGCAAGAATACCAGAAAGGGTTGCCATTTTCCTTCTCCAGGGGATCTTCCTGACCCAGGGGTTGAACCCTCATCTCCTGTGTCTCCTGCCTTGCATTGTTTATTCTATATTAATAGGATAATATATTCTCCTGTGGTCTATAGCCTCTTTTCCCAAATAGTCCCATTGATAAATTGCATTTATTCTTATTAAAATTTGTCTTAAAAACCTTACCTAGGAAATCTCATCAGCTTTCCTTAAATGCTAAATATTCACTGGAGTCTCCTGAAACTTAATCTCTACTGTAGACTTCTACTAAAATCTTCACTGAATATTTGAAGACCCCTCCAAAGCAATTATTTCTCCAACAGAACTTCTTATCTCCCTCAGGGATCTTCCCTTATGTTTTAAATTAATGGCATAATTATGTATCCAAATATCTAAGTAAGTTTATCCTGAGTTTCTGCTTATTGCTCATCATCTCTAGCCATTAGTTTCCATTTCTTCAACATTTTAAATATCTCAGTTCTATCTCTTTTTCTCCACTTTCATTGACTTAGTTCAGGCTCTACTTATCTCTCCTCTATGCTTGCAATAGACTTAACTGGTTTCTGCCTTCTGTACTATGATTTTTAAATCTTCCTCTTTACTGATAAAAATTCTCTTTCTAAAACCCAAAGGTAAGTGATGTCCCTACTTCTAAACTTGCAATGGTTTGTTGATTATCTGACACCATCACAATCATTTGTTGAGTACGTGGTATATATTAGACCTAGCACTGGGCATATACTATCAATAATTGTTTAAACCATAAAAAATAAAAATGACAGCAGTCAATACTGTTTACTATGTGCTTGGTTTTCTTGCACATGAATGAATGGATAAATGAATGAATGAATAAATGAGAGAAATAGTCTGGAGAGAGGTTGGCTTGTAAAAACTGCTTCACAGATTCTGAGAGTCACCACTAGGTTCTGCTCTCTTTACTTCGTAGTAGGCAGCATTTGGAGAAGGCAATGGCACCCCACTCCAGTACTCTTGCCTGGAAAATCCATGGACAGAGGAGCCTGGTAGGCTGCAGTCCATGGGGTCGCTAAGAGTCGGGAACGACTGAGCGACTTCACTTTCACTTTTCACTTTCATACATTGGAGAAGGAAATGGCAACCCACTCCAGTGTTCTTGCCTGGAGAATCCCAGGGACGGGGAAGCCTGGTGGGCTGCTGTCTCTGGGGTCGCACAGAGTCGGACACGACTGAAAAGACTTAGCAGCAGCAGCAGCAGCAGGCAGAATTAGGAGCTTCCCGGGTGGTGCTAGTAGTAAAGAATCTGCCTGCCAATGCAGGAGATGCAACAGACATGGGTTCAATCTCTGGATTGGGAAGATCTCCTGGAGAAGGAAATGACAACCCACTTCAGTATTCTTGCCTGGGAAATCCCAAGGATAGAGGAGCCTGGCAGGCCACAGTCCATAGGGTCAAAAAAGAGTCAGACACGACTGAGCATACATACACACACACACACACACACACACACAGGCAGAATTCTAAGATGGCCTTCATAATTCTTGTTCCCTGGTTGTCCATGCTTTTGTGTGGGTTGAACCAATAACTTGCTGCTAACCAATAGAATATGGCAAAGGTAAAGTTTTGAAGATGCAGTTAAGGTTTTGAAGAAATTGACGTCAAAATTAATAAAAAAAAGATTATCCTGGGTGGGCCTAACCTAATCAGGTGAGCCCTTTAAAAGGGAGTCTAAAGGTCAGAGATTATAATGGTTAATTTTATCTGTCAAGTTGGCTAAGCTATTGTGCCCAGTATAAACACAAGTATAGATGTGACTGTGAAAGTATTTTAAAGATGCATTGCTATTGTTCAGTCTCTAAATTTTGTCCAAGTCTTTGCAACCCCAGGGACTTCCCTGGTGGCTCAGATGGTAAAGCGTCTGCCTACAATGCAGGAGACCCAGGTTCAATCCCTGGGTCGGGAAGATTTCCTGGAGAAGGAAACAGCAACCCACTCCAGTATTCTTGCCTGGAAAATCCCACGGGTGGAGGAGCCTGGTAGGCTATAGTCCATGGGGTCAATAGGAGTTGGACATGAGTGAGCAACTTCACTTTCACTTTTGCAACCCAATGGACCTGATTTATTCATTTAAAGATATGATTGACATTTAAATGCTGATAGATTTTTTCGTAAAACATGTTACTCTCTCAGATGTTTTTTCCAATACCAACAATTCTCCAATTCTAAGTGAATAAGGACTGCACGTCCTGCAAATTTAACTCAATTCTGACACTACCTGGAGATAGCATCAGATCCCATAGGTTAAAGACTCAGTGCCACAAGTCTGCCCTCACTTCAGATGCCAGTCCCCAAGTCTAGGTTGTCAGCTGTGCTTCAGATCAGCCTGTAAATTGGAGATTCCAACAGCCTCTTCCTCAAGTTTTATTAATTTACTAGAGCAGCTCACAGAAACATTTACTTATGTTTACCAGTTTGCGAAACCTGTATTCAGGTCAAGAAGCAACAGTTAGAACCAGACATGGAACAACGAACTGGTTCAAAATTGGGAAAGGTGTACATCAAGGCTATATATTGTCACCCTGCTTATTTAACTTATGTGCAGAGTAAATCATGTGAGATGCCATACTGTATGAAGCACAGCTGAAATCAAGATTGTCTGGAGAAATATTAATAACCTCAGATATGCAGATGATACCACCCTAATGGCAGAAAGTGAAGAGGAACTAAAGAGCCTCTTGATGAAGGTCAAAGAAAAGAGTGAAAAGGCTGACTTAAAACTCAACCTTCAAAAAACAAAGATCATGGCATCTGGTCCCATTACTTCATGGCAAATAGCTGGGGAAACGACGGAAATAGTGAGAGACTTTATTTTCTTGGGCTCCAAAATCACTGCAGATGGTGACTGCAGCCATAAAATTAAAAGACACTTGCTCCTTGGAAGAAAAGCTATGACCAATCTAGACAGTATATTAGAAAGCAGAGACATTACTGTGTCAACAAAGGTCTGTCTAGTCAAGGCTATGGTTTTTCCAGTGGTCATGTATGGATGTGAGAGTTGGACCATAAAGAAGGCTGAGCACTGAAGAATGGATGCTTTTGAACTGTGGTGTTGGAGAAGACTCTTGAGAGTCCCTTGGACTGCAAGGAGATCAAACCAGTCAATCCTAAAGGAACTCAATCCTTAATATTCATTGGAAGGACTGATGCTAAAGCCAAAGCCCCGATACTTTGGCCACCTGATGCAAAAAGCTGGATCATCAGAAAAGACCCCGATTCTGGGAAAGACTGAAGGCAGGAAGAAAAGGGGATGACAAAGGAGGAGATGGTTGGATGGCATCACCAACTCACCGGGAGATGGTGAAGGACAGGGAGGGAAGCCTGGCGTGCTGCATTCCATGATGTTACAAAGAGTCAGACATGACTGAGTGACTGAACTACAACCAGTTTCTTATAAAGTATATTACAGATGAATAGCCACATGAAGAGGTAAAAAGTTCTTAGGGAACTAAGACGCTCCCCTCTTCCAGCAGGTGGGATGTGTTCACCAACCAGGATAATCATCAAATGCCCTTGTTCAAGAGTCTTTAAACAGCTTTAATTTCCAGCCTCCCTGTCTGTCCTTTTTCCTTCCCAGAGTTTGAGCTGGGGCTGAAAACCCTAACCCTCTGTTATTGTTCCTTGGTCTTTCTGGAAACCAGCCCTATCCTAAGGCTATCTAGGAGCACCAACTTAAATCACCTCATTAGCATATCAGCTCAGTTCACTTCAGTCCCTCAGTCCCGTCCAACTCTTTTCGACCCATGAATCGCAGCACGCCAGGCCTCCCTGTCCATCACCAACTCCTGGAGTTCACTCAAACTCACGTCCATTGAGTCGGTGATGCCATCCAGTCATCTCATCCTCTGTCATCCCCTCTTCCTCCTGCACCCAATCCCTCCCAGCATCAGAGTCTTTTCCAATGAGTCAACCCTTCTCATGAGGTGGCCAAAGTACTGGAGTTTCAGCTTTAGCATCATTCCTTCCAAAGAACACCCAGGGCTGATCTCCTTTAGAATGGACTGGTTGGATCTCCTTGCAGTCCAAGGGACTCTCAAGAGTCTTCTCCAACACCACAGTTCAAAAGCATCAATTCTTCAGTGCTCAGCTTTCTTCACAGTCCAACTTTCACATCCATACACGACCACTGGAAAAACCATAGCCTTGACTAGACGGACCTTTGTTGGCAAAGTAATGTCTCTGCTTTTTAATATGCTATCTAGGTTGGTGTTGGTGATGGACAGGGAGGTATGGCGTGCTGTGATTCATGGGGTCACAGGAGTCAGACACGACAGAGCAACTGAACTGAACTGATGTTGGTCATAACTTTCCTTGCAAGGAGTAAGCGTCTTTTAATTTCATGGCTGCAGTCACCATCTGCAGCGATTTTGGAGCCCCAAAAAATAAAGCCTGACACTGTTTCCACTGTTTCCCCATCTATTTCCCATGAACTGATGGGACCGGA
Organism: Bubalus bubalis; assembly: GCF_019923935.1. NCBI lineage: Eukaryota > Metazoa > Chordata > Mammalia > Artiodactyla > Bovidae > Bubalus > Bubalus bubalis. The sequence continues at coordinate 131,558,634 of NC_059157.1, read as the reverse complement.
TGCCATGATCTTCCTTTTCTGAATGTTGAGCTTTAGGCCAACTTTTTCACTCTCCTCTTTCACTTTCATCAAGAGGCTTTGGAGTTCCCCTTCACTTTCTGCCATAAGGGTGGTGTCATCTGCATATATGAGGTTATTGATATTTCTCCTGGCAATCTTGATTCCAGCTTGTGCTTCATTCAGCCCAGTGTTTCTCATGATGTACTCTGCATATAAGTTAAATAAGCAGGGTGACAACATACAGTCTTGACGTACTCTTTTTCCTATTTGGAATCAGTCTGCTGTTCCAGGTCCAGTTCTAACTGTTGCTTCCTGACCTGCATATAGGTTTCTCAAGAGGCAGGTCAGGTGGTCTGGTATTCCCATCTCTTTCAGAATTTTCCACAGTTTATTGTGATCCACACAGTCAAAGGCTTTGACATAGTCAATAAAGCAGAAATAGATGTTTTTCTGGAACTCTCTTGCTTTTTCCATGATCCAGCGGATGTTGGCAATTTGATCTCTGGTTCCTCTGCCTTTTCTAAAACCAGCTTGACCATCTGGAAGTTCACAGTTCACATATTGCTGAAGCCTGGCTTGTAGAATTTTGAGCATTTCTTTACTAGCGTGTGAGATGAGTGCAATTGTGGGGTAGTTTGAGCATTCTTTGCCATTGTTTTTCTTTGGGATTTAAATGAAAACTGACCACAGTCCTGTGGCCACTGCTGTGTTTTCCAAATTTGCTGGCATATTGAATGCAGCACTTTCACAGCATCATCTTTCAAGATTTGAAATAACTCAACTGGAATTCCATCATCTCCACTAGCTTTGTTCGTAGTGATGCTTTCTAAGGCCCACTTAACTTCACATTCCAGGATGTTTGACTCTAGGTGAGAGATCACACCATTGTGATTATCTTTGTCATGAAGATCTTTTTTGGACAGTTCTTCTGTGTATTTTTGCCACCTCTTCTTAATATCTTCTGCTTCTGTTAGGTCCATACCATTTCTGCCCTTTTTTGAGCCCATCTTTGCATGAAATGTTCCCTTGGTATCTCTAATTTTCTTGAAGAGACCTCTAGTTTTCCCATTCTGTTGTTTTCCTCTGTTTCTTACATTGATTGCTGAGGAAGGCTTTCTTATCTCTTCTTGCTATTCTTTGGAACTCTGCATTCATATGCTTATATCTGTCCTTTTCTCCTTTGCTTTTCGCTTCTCTTCTTTTCATTTGTAAGGCCTCCTCAGACAGCCATTTTGCTTTTTTGCATTTTTTTTTCCATGGGGATGGTCTTGACCCCTGTCTCCTGTACAATGTCACAAACCTCATTCCATAGTTCATCAGGCACTCTGTCTATCAGATCTAGTCCCTTAATCTATTTCTCACTTCCACTGTATAATCATAAGGGATTTGATTTAGGTCATACTTGAATGGTCTAGTGGTTTTCCCTACATTCTTCAATTTAAGTCTGAATTAAATTGGAATTAAGTCTCCTCACCACCGCCCCCCTGAACTAAATCTCACCACCGCCCCTCCCGACCTTGAACGTGGAGTAGCTCCAAAGGAGCTACTCCACGTTCAAGGTCGGGAGGGGCAGCGGTGAGGAGATATCCCTCATCCAAGGTGAGCAGCGGCTGCACTTTGCTGGAGCAGCCGTGAAGAGATACCCCATGTCCAAGTTAAGAGAAACCCAAGTAAGACAGTAGGTGTTGCAAGAGGGCATCAGAGGGCAGACACACTGAAACCATAATCACAGAAAACTAGTCAATCTAACCACACTAGGACCACAGCCTTGTATAACTCAATGAAACTAAGCCATGCCCGTGGGGCCACCCAAGACTGGTGGGTCATGGCAGAGAGTCTGACAGAATGTGGTCCACTGGAGAAGGGAATGGCAAACCACTTCAGTATTCTTGCCTTGAGAACCTCATGAACAGTATGAAAAGGCAAAATGATAGGATACTGAAAGAGGAACTCCCCAGGTCAGTAGGTGCCCAATATGCTACTGGAGATCAGTGGAGAAATAACTCCAGAAAGAATGAAGGGATGGAGCCAAAGCAAAAAACAATACCCAGTTGTGGATGTGACTTGAGACAGAAGCAAGATCCGATGCTGTAAAAAGCAATATTGCATAGAAACCTGGAATGTCAGGTCCATGAATTAGGGCAAATTGGAAGTGGTCGAACAAGAGATGGCAAGAGTGAACGTCGACATTCTAGGAATCAGCGAACTGAAATGGACTGGAATGTGTGAATTTAACTCCGATGACCATTATATCTACTACTGCGGGCAGGAATCCCTTAGAAGAAATGAGGTAGCCATCATGGTCAACAAAAGAGTCCAAAATGCAGTACTTGGGTGCAATCTCAAACACGACAGAATGATTTCTGTTCGTTTCCAAGGCAAACCATTCAATATCACAGTAATCCAAGTCTATGCCCCAACCAGTAATGCTGAAGAAGCTGAAGTTGAATGGTTCTATGAAGACCTACAAGACCTTTTAGAACTAACACCCAAAAAAGATGTCCTTTTCATTATAGGGGACTGGAATGCAAAAGTAGGAAGTCAAGAAATACCTGGAGTAACAGGCAAATTTGGCCTTGGAATACGGAATGAAGCAGGGCAAAGGCTAATAGGGTTTTGCCAAGAGAATACAGTGGTCATAGCAAACACCCTCTTCCAACAACACAAGAGAAGACTCTACACATGGATATCACCAGATGGTCAACACTGAAATCGGATTGATTATATTCTTTGCAGCCAAACATGGAGAAGCTCTATACAGTCAGCAAAAACAAGATCAGGAGCTGACTGTGGTTCAGATCATGAGCTCCTTATTGCCAAATTCATTAGCATATACTCTGGTGTTAAGTCTTCTTTTGGATAACCAAAGACATTTTCCCACCCCTCAAGCTGGAAGTCTTGACAGTAGTTGATGTGGTAGTCTTGAGTCAGAGGGCAGTCTGGATACAAATTCCTTCCTTTTGGGGAACCCTCAGTCTTTTAAGGCTTCAGTGATGGAGAAGATCTATGCACAGGAGGGAAGGTGTGGTAGAATACATAATCTGACGGGAGAAATAGTGCTGCTTTAAAACTCTAAATCTGTGGTAATTTGTTTTTTATGAAGCAAGAGAAAAATAATACAAATTTGAAATACCTTACCATACCTAAGTAAGGATCTTGGTGATTGATATTTTGATCATTTTTTTGTGGGGGAGGATGTTACTTTATTTTAAAAATAACAATTTAAAAAAATTACAAAAGGTAGTATATGCACATAAAAGTAAAACACAAGAAACCAATTCTCCCCTCTCCCACAAACACACTATTCTGCAGCTTATTTCTCTTAACAATATATGTAAAAGAGCTTTTCATCTTTGCAAACACAGATGTACTCTTTTCTTTTTTTTTTAATTTTATTTTATTTTTAAACTTTACATAATTGTATTAGTTTTGACAAATATCAAAATGAATCCGCCACAGGTATACATGTGTTCCTCATCCTGAACCCTCCTCCCTCCTCCCTCCCCATTCCATCCCTCTGGGTCGTCCCAGTGCACCAGCCCCAAGCATCCAGTATCATGCATCGAACCTGGACTGGCAACTCGTTTCATACATGATATTTTACATGTTTCAATGCCATTCTCCCAAATCTTCCCACCCTCTCCCTCTCTCACAGAGTCCATAAGACTGTTCTATACATCAGTGTATCTTTTGCTGTCTCGTACACAGGGTTACTGTTACCATCTTTCTAAATTCCATATATATGCGTTAGTATACTGTATTGGTGTTTTTCTTTCTGGCTACTGTTTTCCTCAAAACTTTCCAAGCATTCTTGGTTCATAGCATTCTCAGTAACTCAGTGCTCACTACACTGCCTAAATAAATACCTAATGATTCTGTTATTAAGTAGTAAGATGTCAAAACTTAGGAAGCATTTACATCATAACAATTCAATACATAGGTGGAAAATAAAGTGTAAACTAATAGAAAAAATACTTTAACCTCACTCTTGAAAAATCCAATTTCTTGCTAATGGGATATGCATCCACAGTGGTCACTACACACCTCTCCTGGAATCACAGTGGACATTGCCACCCTCATTTCCTGTTCTATATTTATTTTTGCTTTATTGTTACAAGAATTGCTAAAAGCTCATGTTTGAAAGATATAGAATCACCAAATGGAATGTAGCATAACTTAATATTGAAATTGAACTACCTTGGGATAGCAGTGTGCACAAAGTCCAACAGGTGTTAAACATTACTGTGCTTACCCAAAAATGTAATGTATCTTCAGGCACTTCTGTGAATTCACTGTCATGTCCTGGTGTCTGTTGGTGGCACAATTTGGGAACTGTAACTCTATCCTATTCTTTTAATGGGCACATATTAATCAATTTTATGGATAAAGTTGTTTTAATTACTACTCTTTAATTCCAAAGAAAGGCAATGCCAAACAATGCTCAAACTACCACACAATTGCACTCATCTCAGAGGCTAGTAAAGTAATGCTCAAAATTCTACAAGCCAGGCTTCAGCAATACATGAACCGTGAACTTCCTGATGTTCAAGCTGGTTTTAGAAAAGGCAGAGGAACCAGAGATCAAATTGCCAACATCCACTGAGTCATGGAGAAAGCAAGAGAGTTCCAGAAAAACATCTATTTCTGCTTTATTGACTATGCCAAAGCCTTTGACTGTGCGGATCACAATAAACTGTGGAAAATTCTGAAAGAGATGGAAATTCCAGACCACCTGACCTGCTTCTTAAGAAACCTATATGCAGGTCAGGAAACAACAGTTAGAACTGGACATGGAACAACACACTGGTTCCAAATAGGAAAAGGAGTATGTCAAGCCTGTATATTGTCACCCTGCTTATTTAACTTATATGCAGAGTACATCATGAGAAACACTGGGCTGGATGAGCCGGGAAAAATATCAATAACCTCATATATGCAGGTGACACCACCCTTATGGCAGAAAGTGAAGGGGAACTAAAAAGCCTCTTGATGAAAGTGAAAGAGGAGAGTGAAAAAGTTGGCTTAAAGCTCAACATTCAGAAAACGAAGATCATGGCAACTGGTCCCATCACTTCATGGGAAATAGATGGGGAAACAGTGGAAACTGTGTCAGACTTTATTTTTCTGGGCTCCAAAATCACTGCAGATGGTGACTGCAGCCATGAAATTAAAAGACGCTTACTCCCTGGAAGGAAAGTTATAACCAACCTAGACAGCATATTGAAAAGCAGAGACATTACTTTGTCAACAAAGGTCTATCTAGTCAAGGCTATGGTTTTTCCTGTGGTCATGTATGGATGAGAGAGTTGGACTATAAAGAAAGCTGAGAGCCAAAGAATTGATGCTTTTGAACTGTGGTGTTGGAGAAGACTCTTGAGAGTCCCTTGGACTGCAAGGAGATCCAACCAGTCCATCCTAAAGGAAATCAGTCCTGAATATTCATTGGAAGGACTGATGCTGAAGCTGAAACTCCAATCTTTTGGCCACCTGATGCGAAGAGCTTACTCATTTGAAAAGACCCTGATGCTGGGACAGAATGAGGGCAGGAGGAGAAGGGGATGACAGAGGGTGAGATGGTTGGATGGCATCACGGGCTCAGTGGACATGGGTTTGGGTGGACTCTGGTAGTTGGTGATGGGCAGGGAGGCCTGGTGTGCTGTGATTGATGGGGTTGCAAAAAGTTGGACACGACTGAGCGACTGAACTGAACTGATATATGTTTGTATATGTTCTGTGCTATGCTCACTCAGTTGTGTCTGACTCTGTAACACCATGGACCTGAGCCTGCCAGGCTCCTCTGTCCATAGGGAGTCTCCAGGCAAGAATACTGGAGTGGGTTGCCATGTTCTCCTCCAGGGGATCTTCCCAACCCAGGGATTGAACCCAAGTCATATATATATATATATATATATATATATATATATATAGTAGTAAAGAACCCATCTGCCAATGCAGGAGACATGATTTTGGACAGAGGAGCCTCCTGGGGTACAGTACATGGGGTCGCAAAAGAGTTGAACATGACTTATGGACTAAACAGAGCCACTGGGGAAGACCAAAGGATGCCATGCAGGGACAAAAGTGGTAATTAACCAAGTTTTATGAGTAACCTGAGGTCCATTAAAAATGATGGAGAATTTTTATTCATTTTCAGTGTTTTTAACATTATATTTATTTTTACCATGGTTAATTTAAACCTTTCATCAGTGATAAAGAGCTAGGTCATAACTCCTTGAAAGGGGAGTAAATAGGATGAGAGAATATAGTATCAATGTCCTCATTGTGAGATATGACACTTGGTAGTTGATCATTGTATTGTATCAGTTTTTTTATTATGTAACAAATTACCCTACAACTGAGCAACTGAAAACAGCAGTAAATATTTGTTATGCATCACATTTTCTATGGGGCTGGAATCTAGAGAGGATTAATGGGCAGTTTTGGTTTAGGGTCTTTTGTGAGGTTGCAGTCAAGATGTCAGGTAGGACTACAGATATGTGAAAGCTTGGGCTAGAGGATCTGCCTCCATGAGTTACTCAGAGGACTAGAAAGTTCATTCTGGTCGTTGGCAGGGAGACCACGGTTTCTTTATACATGGCCCTCTCCTCAGAACTGTGAGTCCTTATTGTCATGCTCTGAGTGTCCTTACAGCAGGACAGCTGAGTTCCCCAAGAGCAATCAATACAAGAGAAAGGGAGGCAGAAAGCTCAATGTACGTATAATTAAGATTCAGAGGTCATACACTGTCAGCCTGTCAAGTATTTTATTGGGTACAGAGGCCAGGCGTGATTTAATATGGGAGGAGACTGCCAGGCTACAAGTACTAGGAACCAGGAATCCTTGGGTGCCATCTTGGAGGCTGGCTACCATATGTACCATCTTTAAAACATGGAAAAATTAAGTGAATGAAGGACAGGCATAGTATATAAAGTATAAATATGGGAAGGACATGAAGCAAGTAAGCTGATAATCTTTGTGTATAATGTTGTGATCTGCTGCAAAAAAGACGTAGCATCTTAGTTTTATGAAAAATAAGCCTATAGATAGACCTTAGTAATATTCTAGGATATTGTTTTTAGGGTTTTTTTGAATTTTACACATTGACTTTATTATTATTAGTGACTTAATTAGGGGATCAGTAAACAAAGGTACGCATGAATGGAAAGATGCAAAGTTTGAACCAATGCATATCTGAGGTGTGTGTGAATAAATGATTTGGTTAAATCCTGTACCTCTGAGGTCAGAGACCTAGTTAATGCCTATACAACAGAAGTTAATGCTCAGGATTTTGTTCTCAGGCTATTAATATTCATATGTCTGGATGGTATTACTATAAGTGAATTAATGAATGAGTAAGTATATCTATATAGAAGACAAGGAAAGACATATGTGGTCCAATTATGAGTATTTAATATATTTTTGCTATTAATATATTTCTAAAGTGCTCAGTTCCAATGTAAATCTATTTGGATAAATAGCATACAGAGATAAGTACCTGGAAATCAATGTTCTGCATTATTTGAGGAGTGCTGACTACTTATTGAAAAAAAGAAGATATGATCTAATTGGTTATGTCTGGGAGTAATGACAGAGAAGGCAATGGCACCCCACTCCAGTACTCTTGCCTTGAAAATCCCATGGACGGAGGAGCCTGGTAGGCTGCTGTGCAGGGGGTTGCGAAGAGTTGGACATGACTGAGCGACTTCACTTCACTATGGACTAAACAACACAACAGTGCATTTGTTGTTGTTCAGTCACTAAGTTGTGTCTAACTTTTTGCAACCTCATGGACTGCAGCACGCCAGGCTTCCCTGTTCCGCACTAGCTCTTGGAGTTTGCTCAAATTCACGTCTATTGAGCCAATGATGCTATCCAACTATATCATCCTGTATCTCTCCCTTTTCCTCCTGCCCTCAATCTTTTCCAGCATCGAGGTCCTTTCCCAATGAGTTAGCTCTTTGCATCAGGTGGCCATATAGTGGAACTTCACCATCAGTCCTTCCAAAGAATATTCAGAGTTGATTTCCTTTAGGATTGCCTGGTTGATCTCCTTGCAGTCCAAGGGATTTTCAAGGGTCTTCTCCAGCACCATCACTATATATATACACATACACACATGAGCACATTCATTAGGAGAAGGCAATGGCACCCCACTCCAGTACTCTTGCCTGGAAAGTCCCATGGACGGAAGAGCCTGGTAGGCTGCAGTCCATGGGGTCACTAGGAGTCAGACATGACTGAGCGACTTCACTTTCACTTTTCACTTCCATGCATTGGAGAAGGAAATGGCAACCCACTCCAGTGTTCTTGCCTGGAGAATCCCAGGGACGGGGGAGCCTGGTGGGCTGCCCTCTATGGGGTCACACAGAGTCAGACATGACTGAAGTGACTTAGCAGCAGCAGCATGCTTGCTGTTTTCAGAGAAGGCAATGGCAACCCATTCCAGTACTCTTGCCTGGAAAGTCCCGTGGATGGAGGAGCCCAGTGGGCTTCAATCCATGGGGTCGCTGAGTCGGGCAGGACTGAGTGACTTCACTTTCACTTTTCACTTTCATGCATTGGAGAGGGAAATGGCAACCTACTTCAGTGTTCTTGCCTGGAGAATCCCAGGGACGGCGGGCCCTGGTGGGCTGCCGTCTATGGGGTCGCACAGAGTCGGACACAACTGATGTGACTCAGCAGCAGCAACATGCTTGCTGTTTTATGACTTTTCCTTTGTAACAAATTTTTAAAAATTTTACTTATTTCCCAGTTTTATTTAGATGTAATTCTTTTCCTTTTAATAATGATTGTCTTTTCAAAATGATGAATATAGATCTATATCAAAATTTTAAAGCTTGTGTACTATTCCACTATGAACATAACATGCCGACAACAAACAAGAGTCATGATATGAGTTTTGGAAATGGAAAGAGGTGTGACTTAAATTCCAGTTCTGCTAATTTAGATCTTATGTGATCTTAGATATATGACTGGTTGCTATAAATCTCTGTTGTTTAATGAAAGTCATAGTTCTATCTATTAATAGCAGGAGTTAGTGGAGATGGGTTGGGGGTGTCCAAACTCAAAATGTTTTTAGCATACAAGGCCTGAAGAGGAACAATCTTTATTCTTCAAAATTAAAATAACTTGACTTTAGTCCAAATGGAACTTTCATAGCCTTACCCAAAGTGACTGACATTCAGGAACAAATGTGAAGGCCAAGGAAAGAAGAAGGAAGAAAAAAAGGAAGAAAGTAGATTAGTGGTTGCTTAGGGTTTTGGGGATTGGGGTTGAAGGAGGAAACAGAACAGGCTCTCTCTGAAAGCAGGACTCCATCTTGGGCCAGACTGTGGACTTTGAGCTGTATGCCCAGTACCTATGGAAGTGACATACCAACTGGAAAACCAGGCCCCACAAGAAAGAGCCCCAGGGCTCTCCATGCCTAAAAGAATACCCTAATTATCTGTGTAACCAAACAGAATCATACATTCTATTATGCTTACTGGGGTAAGACCACAAGCCTATTGATAATTGTCCACTCTTAACTAACTACCTAGGTTTAAGGCATATGAATCATGGGTTAACTTTGATTGTATCTTTCTTTTTCCTTTGTTCAGACTAGTTTCAGGGAACCTCATACACTTAGGGTATATAAGGCTTTCACAAAGACTGGTTGGGGTCCTTGGCTAAGAGGAGACTCTGGTTTGGGCCTGCAGGTGTAATAAACCGCACTCCACTATCTGCATTGTCCGAGTGAGTTTGTTTACTGGAACGCGTGGCTACAACAGGGTGCAATGGGGAATGTCAACAGATAAGAGGGTTTTGAGGGGGAGGATAGTGAAAATGTTCTAAAATTGATTGTGGTTGATGATTACACAATTATGTAAATGTACTAAAAACTGAATTGTACATTTAATTGTACACCTTAAATGGATGAATTGTACGGTATGTGAATTATACTTCAATAAAGCTGTGGGGGGAAAAAGGAAACTAGGGTATTTTAATTCTGAAGGATCATAGCAAAATGATGATAAAAAGTGTCATACACACATGAAACCCTTAATAAATGGTGGCTGTTACTCATTGATGTATTAGTGTGCTTGTGTTTTCCTCACAATGATGAACATTTTAAAAAGAACATTCCATCCATAGCAATATGGAGCACTTAGAAATGTCCATAAATTTGGAATTTTACGTGCATTTTAAAGGACCCCCTTGCTCACAAAGGCCAGGGCTAGGCCCGTGGGCGTTTCCTTAAGAGCGTAGTGTGCCAGCAAAGCATCCTTTTCTAGGGTTTTCCTGTCAAAACGGTAATACAACACATAGAAAAGAATACTTCCAGTACTATTTCCAAAGGCCTTGCTTTCGGAAAAAGTTTCAGTATTGTTAAATATTCAAAGTATCTCCATTATAACACTTAATGGTATTGCTGTAGGTTCTGGTAGCAAGTAAAGTGAAGTTGCTCAGTCGTGTCCAACTCTTTGCGACCCCATGGACTGTAGCCTACCAGGCTTCTCTGTCCATGGGATTTTCTGGTAGAAAAGCCATACGAATTGGTTCTGCTTTGATCCTGTGTGTGGAAGTTCCCACGCACTGCAGTAGGGGAAAAACGTGCTCTACAGCTCTATTGTTTTCATGATTACTTCTAACAATGGTATTACCTCCCGGGTTATGAATACATCTAAGTTGAACTGGAAATACTTAGTTTAACTTTTTAAACAGCAGAATTGGTGATGGACAAGAGAAGCCTGGCGTGCTGCAGTCCACGGGGTCGTAAAGAGTCGGACTGAATGAACTGAAAGTGGTTAACAGGTGGGGAGAGGGCTGGACTGAATGAACTGTGTGAGGAGGTATGCAACTGAGGAATTGGGAGTCAGGAGGAAGCCACCAATATAAATTTTTTTTTTTTTTAAAGAAAGCGAGGCTACAGAATTTACAGCACATAGTATGTACACTTTTAGGTTCCCTCTTTCCCCTAAAGTTTGTGCTAGTGTGCAACTGAAGCCACAAGAGTTGCTTTTCACCAGATAAGGAAGCTACTCCAGGGCTTCCAGCACCTCAAGAAGTTTCAGGGCAATGCGCCCAGCCTGGCGGAACGCAGAAGCGTGGGGCAAGCTGTGCCGGGGCAGTTCACTCCCTGGCAGCAGGAGGCCCCGACTGGCTGGGGCGGGCAAGCACCCGGCACTTAGGGGCGGAGACGTAGGGCGGGTCACCAAAGGTCGGGCGATTGTGTCGGGAGGCGAACGGGGCGTTGGCGACGGCGGGCGGAGCTGGGGGCTAGTGATGTAAGGAACGGAGGGATCCCACTGGGAGAGCCGGGGCGGCACGGTGAGACCCTAGGGGTGTGGGGCGGGGGATCCCAGTCCCGCCCTGTTTTCCCCGCCCCTCCCCCCGCCTCCTTCACGCCCCTCCCCCCTCCTCCCCTCTGGTTGGAAAGTTTCTAGAATCTCTTCCCAGCGGCCTTTGCGGTTCCAACATGGCGGAGCTGACGGTGGAGGTTCGCGGCTCCAACGGGGCTTTCTACAAGGTACTGACCCTTTTGCTGCTTTGTTGGCTCTTCTGGGGGCTCGGGTCGGTTTGCGGGAGGGTTGGTGGTTCAACATAATGGCGTTTGGGGTCGAAAAAGGCGGCCAGGACAAAGCGTGAGGCCACTGGGTTCATCGCTTCTCCCCCCTCCACCCGCGGTTTAACGGTCTCGGGGGCCCGGGCTCCGTTATGTTTTGAAACAACACGTCGGACATCTCTTGCATATTCCTACTTATGAACCTTTTTCTTGGATGCTAGTGTGGCCGTTCGCGGGCCGGTGAGGAGAAGCCGAGTGGCCGCAGGGAGCTTCCTGGGAGCAGGCCCGAGCGCCGAGAGGTGGGGGGAGTCGTGAAAAGGAGGTGGTGGGATTGTGTGGTCACAGTCACTGCCCCGCCCCTCGGACTGGGCCGAGCGAGAGCGCCTCGGCCCGCGGCGACGACCCCTCCCCACCCCCTTGGGGGGTGCCTTGCGGAATCTTAGGAATTCACCTTTGTACTAGGGTTTTGGGCTAATAAACTTAAGTGTCTGAAGAGAGAGCGAGTGCAGGATTGAAGACGAGGATCGAAGAGAAAACTAGAAAACCTTGAAATGTGGCGGGTAGAAATATTTTATTTTTTTTGCCTGGGAAATTGGGCGGCGCCTTAGCCCCTCTATTACGGAAGAAAAGGCGAGAGTTCTAGGCTTTAAGATTTAAAATGTGAGAGGGATTAAGAAGACACAGGTGGGGAGGTAACTAGTTTGTCTTTCAGTTATCCAGTGTTTTTAGAGGGTGTTGATTCACTCCCTCCCTCCCCCTCACCCCAACACACACACACACGTTTTTTGTTTTTCTTCGGGAAGAAGGAGGTGCATTATTGTGGGATCCAGTCTGGAAAACGGAAGAGGAATTCGAGAGTAGAGGAATTTATTAGGGGCTTCCAGTGTAGGGGTCACATAGTTGAAAATGAAATCCTTACAAGTTTAGTCTTGCCATTATAACAGTCCCTTCTCCCGATTCTCCCTTTCTCCCAAAGTAATGCCGCGATGTTACAAGATCAATACAAAATTCTTCCCAGCTGTTGTCTGTCAGTCAATCTCACTAAGCCAGCATCTCAAATGTTTGAGAGTCCTGGCTATTTTTATGAAGGGCCTTCTCCTAATACAGGAGTAGTATTGTGAGTACGCAGAATGTATTCTGAGTTTAGTTTCAGCGTACCTCGTATCTTCCACGGAATTTTCTCTTACTTGGTGGTCGTAATTCCTATTTTTAGCGTTTTCCTTTTCTAGTTTACTAATTAGCTGTGTGAAATTGGTTTAGCTGTCACGTGGTTATAGCATAGTGGAGAATCACTCACTGTTGGCGTCTAAAGGATCTTTTTAAGCTTTTTACAAGTTTAAATCTCCTTAGGTGGTTAACATAAAGTGAAAACAGTGACTAGTGGAAAGGAGTCATAATTAGTGAGTAGTTCCATTATCAGTCTAGGTTTACAACTTTTTGTCATACAAAAGCCCTGAGTAAAATTTGAGTAGGTACTTCATTAGCCTGTTCTAATGGTTGCCTTCTTTGAAAGACTGCAGATAACAGTTGTGGCATACTGCAGAAAGGGTGGGCTTATCATACTTCACCGTCAAGGGTAGATAAGGTTCATCATTTTTGCATTATTCTCACCATTTGGGTGTTGAATTCTTGTGTAGTGGAGGTACGCATTTTTTCCTGGCATAGCGAAACACAGGAAAGATTGCTTTGCTCTAACAAATTATTTTCAGCATGTCGATAATAGATGATACAACACCATTTCTTTTTATGCAAGTATATTTTATGTTCATCTGCTAAACGTTTACGTTTTTAAAAAAATTTAAAAGGTTCAATAATATCGACAGTTTGCAAGTTTTAGTAAAGATTGTTTACCATCTTACGTTGGTTTTGCATAGTTTTAGTTTAGTTTTTTTTTTTTTTTTTTTTTTGCTTTGGTCCTTGTTTTGGAACTCTAGTTTATCGATGATACCTATCCATACTCTACAAAATCTGCTTGATTCTTAGACTTTTTGAGTCCATTGCACCTATTTTGCTAACAAAGTGTAGTAAGGTGGTTCTTTGGCAGAGGTTGGGAAGGACCCTAGCCACATTTGAATCTACTGAGGTAGCAGTTGAATGTTTTGAATTTTATGTCCTGCAGTAATCCACTTGTACTTTGTGGAAGCTATGGTCCTCAGAACTCTGGAAGAGTAAGGATGATTAAGTGGAAGGAGCCCTACATTTGAAGTTAAACAAATAGGAATTTTAGGTCTCTACATACTTCAGCTTATTTAAGGTTATCTAGCAATGCACTGTTGACCAAATATCCCTGGTCCTATATTGTTTTGTGTAAAATAAGACGTTTGAAGTAGTTCAGTAGTTTGTAATATTTTTATCCCATGAAACTGTCCACTTGGAAAAAACTGGCTCACCGCATAAGCACTTTATTAATTGTAGCTTCATGAATTTTTTTAGATTAATTTGCTTATAGTAAAATGCATGTTTTTAAAAACATCATCTTTGACGATATGTAAGCTTTGATAAATGCTAACAGTTGTGTGAAGTGAAGTGAAGTCGCTCAGTCGTGTCCGACTCTTTGCGACCCCGTGGACTGTAGCCTGCCAGGCTCCTTTGTCCATGGGATTCTCCAGGCAAGAATATTGGAGTGGGTTACCATTTCCTTCTCCAGGGGATCTTCCCGACCCAGGGATTGAACCCGGGTCTCCCGCATTGGAGGCAGATGCTTTAACCTCTGAGCCACAAGGGAAGCCCAGTGTAATCACTGCTGCTAAGTCACTTCAGTCGTGTCCGACTCTGTGCGACCCCATAGACAGGAGCCCACCAGGCTTCCCCGTCCCTGAGATTCTCCAGGCAAGAACACTGTGTAACGTGTAACACTGTGTAGTGTGTAATCACTACCAATAGGTTAAAGGGATAGAATAATTCCATCATCCCCTAAATTTTTATCTTGTCCCTTTGTAGTCATCCTCTCTCCTCACCCCTGGAACCTAGGGTGGTTTCTGTCCCCATAGTTTTCCCTTTTCCATAATGTCCTAAACATAGAATCATACAGAATGCTGTTTTGAGTTTGGGTTCTTTAGTTTAACGTGAAAGTAATTTTTTCAAATTTAGAAAGTAATACATGGTCAGTGAGGGATTTTAGAAACTATCAGAAAAAGCTAGAATAATAGTTAACATTTTGGTGTATTTTTTTTCTTTCAGCGGTGGTTTTCAATATACTGGTGGTTCTGATTTTCCTGTCATTTTCCCCCCTTTGCCCTGCCCTCCCACCACACACTTGACTGTGAATGTGAATTACCACTGAAGAGTTTCAGAGTCATGGGGTTAGTGGCCAGTATCATCATGGTTGAGGCAGTGCTCTGTAGACATTGATTAAAGGTTTTTACTGGAACTGAGACTTCATTTCAGAAATTAGTTGGAACCAGTGAAAAGCTGAAGATGGAATGTAAAATAGGATAGTATTTTTTCCTCCCCTAAATATTTACACAAATACTTTCTTTTGCATCCAGCTCTTTTTACTTAAAAACAGTAGATCTATGGTTGTCAAAGAGATAACTTAACTCTTGTTTGAAGCTAGGTAACTATAGGGATTGAAAAAATAGGAAATATGGTAATTAATCACTTGATAGGGGTTGTAATTTTATATACAAAACTTGTGTTTATAGCCTTTTTTTATCTGGAGCGCAGCATCATAGGGTTTATACTACTGTGCCATTTAAGATGCTTTTATTATTATTTATTTTTTTAAAGCTTTCAGATAGAATTTACATTCTCTGATAGTATTGATAGTATATTTATGGAATTGTGTAACCATTACCACAGTTTTATTTTAGAACATTTTCGTTACCCCCTCAAAAAACCTTGTACCCATTTGGAGTCATTAAAATGCTTTTTAACTGATGTATATGATTTTAAGCTTTGTAATAGCACTGCAACTTGCATAGCCATGGGCAGAATATAATTTTAAATAGAAGTTGAAAGTCAGTCACTCAATTTCTTGCACTTGGAGAGGAAAGTTTCCATGGTATTCCATGGAAATGTGTGGTCTCTAAGATGGCTGAAGGAATTTTCAGTTCATCTCTTTAGAAGATAGAATTATTTTTAAAGCTCTGTAATTTCTGCTTTTGACTATGTAACTGATCAACTACAAAACATTTTAAAGTACCATGATATTTCCAGAGTTCGCTTTTTGCTTTAGCTTAATATTGAAATTTGAGAGTAATTAAATTATACACCGGATTTATCATTGCTAACGATGATGGCCAATAGACTTATAGTAAAAGAGTTGTATTTTGAAAATGTGCTTACTTTTCAAAGTTGGTATAGAAGATTGTTGATTTCTTTGTGGAGATTAGTAATTGAGAAGAAGATGGTTGCTGTACTATATTATGGACACTATTAGGTTAAAAACATAGTTTAAGATATTTTGAAGCTATTTTTAGTTGTACATGTTTTAAAATGAAGTTTTTAAAAAAGAACTAGGATTTAATTAAGTGAAAAGACCACTTAATTTTTAAAAATTAATTTTCCCATGAAGTTTTGTTTTTGTATTACAAGAACAATGTGTAATTAATGAAAAATCTGAAAACACAAAAGCAAAAAAAGTAAGCCTTGATCTTCCCTATCTAAAGACGGTGTCAAGACCTTGGCTTTACTTACAGAAAACATATTTTTCCATATTTTTTTCTATACATCATCAGATATTTGTGGGTATTGTGTAAGTAAAATAATAATTTACTATTGTTTATTACTATTGTCCATTAACCCTTGGACTGCAAGGAGATCCAACCAGTCCATTCCAAAGGAGATCAGTCCTGGGTGTTCTTTGGAGGGAATGATGCTAAAGCTGAAACTCCAATACTTTGGCCACCTCATGCGAAGAGTTGACTCATTGGGAAAGACTCTGATGCTGGGAGGGATTGGGGGCAGGAGGAGAAGGGGACGACAGAGGATGAGATGGCTGGATGGCATCACTGACTCGATGGACATGAGTTTGGGTGCACTCCGGGAGTTAGTGAAGGATAGGGAGGCCTGGCGTGCTGTGATTCATGGGGTCGCAAAGAGTTGGACATGACTGAGCGACTGAACTGAGTAGTAGTAGTAGTGTTAGTTGCTCAGTCGTGTCCAACTCTGTGACCCCATGAACTAGTCCACCAGTTTCCCAGGCAGGAATACTGTAATGGGTAGCCATTCCCTTCTCCAAGGATCTTCCCTACCCAGGGATTGAACGCTGGTCTCCTGCATTGCAGAGTCTTTACAGTCTGAGCCATTAGGGAAGCACTGTTGTTTTTTGTTGTTGTTGTTCAGTCTGCTTAATCGTGTCCAATCTTGGTGACCCCATGGACTGCAGCCTTCCCCGTCCTTCATTATTTCAAGGAGTTTGCTCAAACTCGCATCCATTGAGTCTGCACTGCCATCCAACCATCTCGTCCTCTGTCATCCTTTTTTCCTGCCTTCTATCTTTTCCCATCAGGGTCTTTTTACAGTGAGTTGGCTCTTCGAATCAGGTGGCCAGAGTATTGGAGCTTTAGCTTCAGCATCAGTCCTTCCCATGAATATTCAGTGTTGATTTCTTTTAGGATTGACTGGTTTGATCTCTTTGCTGTCCAAGGGACTCTCTCAAGAGTCTTCTGCACTCGGCCTTTTTTATTTCCCAGCTCTCACATCTGTACACGACTACAGGAAAAACCATAGCTTTGACTATACAAACAAAGTAATGTTCGTTACTTACTGTGTATTCTTTGAGGCTTATACATTTTTACTGGATAATAATTCAGGAACTGAGTTCTCTACCACAATGTTAAGGATGTAGCAAACTTGCTTTTTTGTAGTTGAACTGCAGTATACTTTCTATGATTGACCCCTAAATCTTGTACTGGCTAGTTGTGAAGCCTTAGATTTTTCATCTGCAGTATGAGGCACTTGGATTTTTTTTTTGACAGTTCATCAAGTGGTGGAATCTACTAGGTCTTTAGTTCACTGAGGTTCTATCTAGCTCTAACAATAGCAGCAATTTATTGAGCACTTGTGGCTCAGACAGTAAAGAATTTGCCTGCAATGCTGGAGACCAGGTTCAATCCCTGGGTTGGGAAAAGCCCCTGGAGGAGGGCATGGCGACACTCTTCAGTATTCTTGCCTAGAGAATTTAATGGATAGAAGAGCCTGGCAGGCTACAGTTCATGGGGTTGTAAAGAGTCTGACAAGACTGAGCTTTTTTCAGACTGTTATACTGTGCAGGTACTTTACCTGAATTTATCTTATTTACTCCTCTCAATCACAGTGAAAGAGATGGTGTTACCCCAGTTAAGGAAACTGAGGCTAAGTGAATATATCCATAAAATGAATAGGCTGATTCAAGATTCAGATTGATGTTTCTGACTCCCAGAGAGCCTCATTTCTTTAGCCATTATATGATTTTTAAGTATGAATATATGGCTTACCAAATTATTGTTAAGTTATAAATTATTCTGGTGAATACAGTGGGAGTCAAGAGGACTGCATTGGGAGGATTCTTGGAGAAATGATTTGAACTATGTCTTATTACAAAAATCTGCCCTTCCAATCTGGTACCCACTATCCATGGGGCTGAAATGTAGTCTGAATTGAGATGTGCTTTAATTGGAAAAGTCATACTAATATGAAAAAAAGGAATGCAAGACTCCCATGTGCGTGCGTGCTGAGTTGTTTCAGTCTTGTCTGACGTTGCGACCCCATGGACTGCAGCCTGCCAGGCTCTTCTGTCCATGGGATTCTCCAGGCAAGAGTGCTGGAGTGGGTTGTCATGTCCTTCTCCAGGGGATTATCCTGACCCAAGGATCGAACCTGCATCTCTTTTCTCTCCTGCATTGGCAGGCAGATTCTTTACCGCTTGCACCACCTGGAACTCCATTGTTTTAAAATACTGATTACATTTGAAATAAACATTTTATTTAAATATACTTAGAAGTTTAAAAACTAGATGATGGCTCAGATTATAATTTGTGCTGGATAGTTATGATTTATACATCCTCAGTTGTTAGCTTTATATTATTGGTTATGTTAGGTATTTGGGGAAATGTTTGAAATGCATATATATATATATATATATATAATGAAACTTCCTGTTCAAATTTTGTTAAGATGTGGCACCTCTTGGTAATATTTGCATGGTAGTTATCAAAGGCTTGAAAAAAATTCTTTGGCAAATGTTTAGCTAATAGTAGTAAGTTCTGTTGTGATGTTTGTACGAAGTTTTCTTGAACCAAATCTTCATAAAGAAGAGCTTGAACAAAACAAAATTAAGCAATGCAAAGCATTACTTTTGTTAATCTGAACATATATATTTATATGTACAATAGTCTCTTCAGTTTATTTTTCCTGACATTAAAGAGGCTGAGAAGCCATGAAAAATGGGACCAAAGTTAAATCTAAGTTAAATATCAGTTGTTATAACTTGTCTTCCATATTCTGGCCTCAGCATTTTTTGCTTAGGTTTTTTGGGAGCGTGACTAGAGGTCTCCCCCACTGATAACTAATATTTATAGTTATTGTTGACAAAGCTACATGGCATTTCCCCTGTCAGTATTTCTTCAGAATCAGGAATTTCATCTTTCAGGTTCTTGTCTTTGTGCCTTTCTTATTCTGTTAATTAATAGTAGTAAAACTTCTTGACTTCTTGGCAGTCCAGTGGTTAAGACTACGCTCTCCCAGTGCAAGGGGCAGGGGTTTGATCCCTGGACCAGAAACTAAGATTCCCATAGGCTGCACAGTGCTGCCCGCCACCTCCCCCAGAATAAAACTTCTTTCTTGATTCATTGCTTTTTACTTTAATAGTTTTTCAGGTTATTTTCAAGCCATGTTTTCTAGTGACTTGATATATATATAAATAGTATGTTAGTAGACTGTCAGTAAATATTTGTTGAATGAACAAATGAATCAGTTGTTCTTGGTTTCTGGACACTCTGGCTTTTTAATCTTTATATAAACACAATGAAAAGAAAGTGAAAGTGAAGTCGTGTCCGACTCTTTGCGACCCCATGGACTGTAGCCTACCAGACTTCTCTGTCCATGGGATTTTTCAGGCAAGAATACTGGAGTGGGTTGCCATTTTCTTCTCCAGGAGATCTTCCCGACCCAGGGATTGAACCTGGGTCTCCTGCATTGTAGGCAAACGCTTTACTGTCTGAGCCACCAAGAAAGTCCGTAAACAACATATATACAAAACTAACTTTCTTTATTTCTGAGTTTTGTTTCAAACTGAACTTAAAAAAATTTTTTTTAATGCACTGATTCAAGTTAAGATACTGTCTCAGAACTATGAAGTGTTAGTTGCTCAGTTGTGTCAAAGTCTTTGCAACCCCGTGGACTGGGGCTCACCAGGCTCTTCTGTCTGTGGGACTCTCCAGGCAAGAATGCTGGAGTGGATTGCCATTTCCTTCTCCAGGAGATCTTCCCAACCAAGGGATCGAACCCTGGTCTCCTGCATTGCAGGCAGACTTTACTGTGTGAGCCAACAGGGAAAATATAGGACTAAAATGAACTTCAACTCTTGGCAAAAACAAAGTCATTATAGTTTAGTGTGGCCATTTGAAACCTGCAAGTCTTTCCATTTCAGAAACTGTTGGATATTATAAACTTGTGAAATTAATAAGCTTAGAACCTTACTAGTATGTGAGTATTAGTAGATATTTATGTATTTTTATGAAATCCTCACATTTTCATTGCCATTTTTCATTCAGAACAGTTAAATTAACAGTTAAACAGTTCTAATGGATGCTGAAGGCTTGCTTTGAGTAACTTTTTTCCTTAATAGAACCTGATGCATAATGATGCAATAATTTCTGTAATGCATCATGTAATTAGTAAATCTGTGGACTTTATTTATATAGCATGTGTCCATTGATTTGTAATAATTTTCAGATGTAGAGGTTGTTCATGTTCAGTGGCAAAGTTGTGTCTAACTCTTTGCAAACCCATGTACTATATATAGTATGCCAGGCTTTGTCCTCCACTGTCTCCTGGAGTTTGCTCAGATTTATGTCCATTTAATTGGCAGTGCTGTCTACCATCTCATCATCTGCTGCCCCCTTCTCATGTTACCTTCAGTCTTTCCCAGCATCAGGGTCTTTTCCAGTGAGCTGACTGTTGCGACAGGTGGCCAAAGTACTGGAGGTTCAGCTTCAACATCAGTCCTTGCAGTGAATATTCAGGGTTGGTTTCTTCTAGGATTGACTGATTTGATCTCCTTGAAGTCCAGAGGACTCTCAAGAGTCTTCTCCAGCACCAATTTGAAAGCATCAGTTGAAAGCATCAATTCTTGTGCATTCAGCCTTCTTTGTGGTCCAAGTCACACATCTGTGCATGACTACTGGAAAAACCATAGTTTTAACAGTACTGACCGTTATTGGCAAAGTGATGTCTCTGCTTTTTAATACATTGTTTCTCAAAACTTGTAGATCCTTTAAATAAAAGTATATTGTTTGAAGATAAGAAAATTTTTGATTGCAATTGCACTCTTGAATGTGCTTGTTACTGGGATCAAATTACAACTCAGATCTTTTAGGTGTTGTATGTAAAAATTAAACAAACAAGTTTATTACCTAGAATGTGGATTTGAGGTCTCTTGAGATGGAAAAATTAAAAAGATGTGGGGAGTGGTTATGTATATATATGTGCTGTCTGGAAAAAGTGCTGACTGACAGTATTAAAGCTATATCTCAACTCCTTAAAAAGATTTATTCATGCATATACAAATTTTCATTGAGCATATACAGACTTGTTTTATTATAATTAAATCCCCGCCACTCCCCCCCCCACCCCCACCGCCCCACTCCCACCCCTGCCCTGCATATTTGGATTCCCTTCACTCTGTCCATCCAAAATCCATCATTTAGGTAGCCTGTTCATAGCCGAGTAGACATCATGCCAGATTTGCCTGGAGAATCCCAGGGACAGGGGAGCCTGGTCGGCTTCCGTCTATGGGGTCCCACTGAGTCAGACAGGACTGAAGCGACTTAGCAGCAGCAGCAGAATGTAATAGATACAAATTCAGATACAATTGTAGCTGTTTCTCAGTACTGCTCTATAAAAATAAGATAATCTAACATCTTGGCCATTTTCTCTGGGAATGTAATTTATTTTTTAATGGTTACATGTTTCACATAATGACCATGAAATCCAGCCATCCCTAGTTAATAAACACTTTGTTTCAAACATATATGCCATTCCATGTATGTTTTCTTGGATAGGTTTCAAAGAGTAATAAGATAGCTTGATGGAAGGGAAATTTATCAGTTAACTCTTGTTAACAGATACATTCCAAAAGGCTTTTTTTTTTTTTTTTTTTTTAGTATTTTCTCAGTCAGTGAATCCCAGCCTCTCTACATTCTTGCCAGAAATAGACTTTATTACAGTCTTTCATTTTTGCCAGTTTATTGGGTGTAAAGGGTTATTTGATTGCAACTTTGATTTGCAAATCCATACTTGTGAATTTTAATGTTTGCTGGCCATTTGGATTTGCTTTTCCATGTATTGCTTGTTTTTCTCCCTTTTACTTCTGGGATATCCTTTTTCACTTTTTGAGATTTCCTAGGACTCATTGTCCCCAAGAAAAAGAAATGCAAAAAAGTAAAATGACTGTCTGAGAAGGCCTTACAAATAGCTGTGAAAGAAAAGAGAAGTGAAAAGCAAGGGAGAAAAGGAAAGAAATACCCATTTGAATGCAGAGTTCCAAAGAATAGCAAGGAGAGAGAAAGCCTTCCTCAGGGATGAGTGCAAAGAAATAGAGGAAAAAAATACAATGGGAAAGACTAGAGAGCTCTTCAAGAAAATTAGAGATACCAAGGGAACATTTCATGCAAAGATGGGCTTAGTAAAGGACAGAAATGGTATGGACCTAACAGAAGCAGAAGATATTAAGAAGAGGTGGCAAGAATACGTAGACGAACTGTACAAAAAAGATCTTCACGACCAGATAATCTAGATGGTGTGATCACTCACCTATAGCCAGACATCTTGGAATGTGAAGTCAAATGGGCCTTAGGAAGCATCACTACGAACAAAGCTAGTGGAGATGATGGAATTCCAGTTGAGCTATTTCAAATTCTGAAAGATGATGCTGTGAAAGTGCTGCAGTCAATATGCCAGCAAATTTGAAAAACTCAGCAGTGGCCACAGGACTAGAAAAGGTCAGTTTTCATTCCAATCTCAAAGAAAGGCAATGCCAAAGAATGCTCAAACTACCACACAATTGCACTCATCTCACACGCTAGCAAAGTAATGCTCAAAATTCTCCAAGCCAGGCTTCAGCAGTACATGAACCGTGAACTTCCATATGTTCAAGCTGGTTTTAGAAAAGGCAGAGGAACCAGAGATCAAATTGCCAACATCCGCTGGATCATGGAGAAAGCAAGAGAGTTCCAGAAAAACATCAATTTCTGCTTTATTGACTATGCCAAAGCCTTTGACTGTGTGGCTCACAATCAACTGTGGAAAATTCTGAAAGAGATGGGAATACCAGACCACCTTACCTGCCTCTTGAGAAATCTGTATGCAGGTCAGGAAGCAACAGTTAGAACTGGACATGGAACAACAGACTGGTTCCAAGTTGGGAAAGAAGTACGTCAAGGCTGTATATTGTCACCCTGCTTATTTAACTTCTATGCAGAGTACATCATGAGAAATGCTGGGCTGGAAGAAGCACAAGCTGGAATCAAGAATGCCAGGAGAAATGTCAATAACCTCAGATATGCAGATGACACTACCCTTATGGCAGAAAGTGAAGGGGAACTAAAGAGCCTCTTGATGAAAGTGAAAGAGGAGAGGGACAAAGCTGGCTTAAAGCTCAACATTCAGAAAACGAAGATCATGGCATCTGGTCCCATCACTTCATGGCAAATAGATGGGGAAACAGTGGCAGACTGTATTTTTTGGGGCTCCAGAATCACTGCAGATGGTGACTGCAGCCATGAAATTAAAAGACGCTTACTCCTTGGAAGGAAAGTTATGACCAACCTAGACAGCATATTGAAAAGCAGAGACATTACTTTGCCAGCAAAGGTCTGTCTAGTCAAGGCTATGGTTTTTCCAGTAGTCATGTGTGGATGTGAGAGAGTTGGACTGGGAAGAAAGCTGAGAGCCAAAGAATTGATGCTTTTGAACTGTGGTGTTGGAGAAGACTCTTGCCAGTCCCTTGGACTGCAAGGAGATCCAACTAGTCCATCCTAAAGGAAATCAGTCCTAAATATTCATTGAAAGGACTGATGTTGAAGCTGAAACTCCAATACTTTGGACACCTGATGCGAAGAGCTGACTCATTCCAGACCCTGATGCTGGGAAAGTTGAAGGCAGAAGGAGAAGGGGACAACAGAGGATGAGATGGTTGGATGGCATCACCGACTCAATGGACATGAGTTTGAGTAACTCTGGGAGTTGGTGATGCACAGGGAGGCCTGATGTGCTGCAGTTCATGGGGTCTCAAACAGTCAGATATGACTGAGCGACTGAACTGAACTGAGGACTCATTGTAAGAGTAACCCTTCTTCGTCTGTAATCTGTTAACTTTATGGTATCCCTGTCCATAGAGAAGTTCTATTTTTTATGTACCGAACTATTATTTCCCTGTTAAGGCTTCGATGTGTCCAGCCTGATTAAGACAGCCAGTGTCCAGGTTATACATATAATTCCTTAGGTTTGCTTGTAGTGTTTTATTCATTTATTTCATGTTTACTACATTAAAACTTATTTTGACTATTCATAGGCAGTTGTGCTAGCACCATGTGTTACATAATCTCTGTTTTAAGAAGATTTTTTTCTATTTCTGCACATACGGAAATTAAGTACTATCTGGGATTGGGAGGAGAGGAAGATGTCCAGCATTTCGGAGAGATGGGTCCCATTCAGTGTTGATAGAACCTTCTGAAAACTGTTCCCAAAAGTCTCTAGGGTGCTCTGGGAATACCATAAAAAGTCCATAAAGGAGGATATTGTGACTTGCGTCTGGGCAGATAAAGCCAGTTAGGAGTCTTATTTTCCTTACCTTACTGCTTTGGTCCCTCTCTAGTTTTACCTACCACATAATAATTAATGGATCTGAGACCAATCTTAACAGTAAAACCAGTAATACTGCACACTTAAGTTTTTTTTTCCTTTCTCTAATAAGGAGTTCTCTCTGTATCTGTTACCAGTATACACAGTCCAGAAACATAAAGGTGTTTATTGTAAATTCTTTATAAATTACTTGAATTAAGAATTGTAGAAAGAATATCTGGTATTTTGTTGGGGAGGAGTAGTTTTAAGTACTTCTGGCATGTCTTTGAGTGCTTGGAAATGTCCTTAATTGAAGAAGTTTCGGCTCCTTCAGTTTGCAGATTGAATGAGACCCTTATGTGTAAAATTGTTTAGGTAAATATCACCACCTTGGTTTGGGAGTCCCTAAGTCAATTTTCTCAACCTAATAGAGTTTCTCATCTGAATTATAAAACAGAGAAACGCTGTTTTTTTTCAGTTTTTCCAAGGATTGTGCATAGCTAGTATTTTTCTATATGCCTGGCTGAGGAGTTAGTTCATTACACACAATGAATGCCTTAGTGATTGAACTATATTATATTCTTTTAGAACCCTGATTAAGAAATAGTTTGCTGTATTCACTTTTTTTTTCTTTTAATTCTGTAAAATGGATCATACAAGTGTAAAGTGCAAAAACAGGACAGCAGATGATTCTAACTATTGATATATTTTTAGGTACAAAAGTAAGCCATGGGTGAAGATGTGTGTATAGTTGAAATTTGGGTCTTAGAGTCCAGAGAATGGGTTATTTTTCTGTAAGTAGATTCGGGAAATCAGTGGAAGAGTTATACGATTTCTTTAGAATGGCATCAGTTGTAAGAGGCACTAAGAACAAATGTTGCCAATTGATCTATGAGTAGTCATAGTTTTATCTTTTAGAACTCTTGTATACTTACTGAAAGATTATCTTTGAACACTTGGATTCATAAAAAGGAAAGTACAAGCAAAATAAATTGGCTGTGACATCTTTATGTTCAGATGATCGTGTTTCTTCTTACAATATTTTCCTCAGAGCCACGGAGAGCATTGATGTTGCAAGCATACGTTAAAAGAGCTCTCCTCTATTATCTCCAGGATTTTCTTCCAAGAATTTTCACTCACTCTGCAAGTTTTGATGCTGGTGCTTTCTTGATTTTATCAGAAGGTGTCAACATAACAACCTTCTGGTAAGAAACCTAAATCCTTCCTAAAATGGTACTTCATTGGTTTGCAGATTGAATTATCAAGGGGTTGCAGTCAAGTGCCACAGAAAATTGCAAGCAAACCAAGTTTGAGCATGCTTAACAGTGACATTTATATCCTGGCAGCCATTCAGCTGTTTGCTATTTTAAGATGCCATCAATTCTAGGAAGCATCCTGATTTTAGGGACTCAGAATGTTAGAATTGATGAGCTGGGAAGGTAGACTGGGGCCAGAGAATCACTAAACTGATAATTGATCAAAGACTAACAAGTGATCATCCATTTTGTCAGTTTTTTAAAAACAAAAACCTGAGGTCAAATTTTGCATAAATTATGCTATTAACCTTTTCCTTTCTCAGGGGTTATATTTTTATAATTACATTTATCTGCAGCAGTGAACTTTAACTGTGGAGGTTGGGAAAATGGAGAGTTTACCCAGTCAGAGGAAAGGCCGTATAGGATCTAACAAACTGAAGCCTGTCCACCTTAATATATTGATGATTTATTTTAGTTTATTTTTAAAATATTTTATTGAAGTATAGGTGATTTACAATGTGTTGTGTTTCTGTTGTACAGCTAAGTGTAAGTGATTTGGTTTGCATATATGTTTTTTTCATAGTCTTTCCCTTTATGATTTATTACAGGATATAGAATATAGTTCCCTCTGTTATACTATAAGACCTTGTTGTTTTTCTGTCCTGTATATAATAGTGTGCATAGCTAATGTCAAATTCCTGATCCATCCCTCCTCTACTCTACTCCCCCTTGGCAACCACAGGTCTGTTCTTTGTCAATTTATGTTCAGAAATACATTTATTTATTTAGAAATGGAATATTTTATCACAAATTTGCTTCAGTAATTGAGCCATCAGTTGTAATGTCCTAGTTCAGTTCAGTCCCTCAGTCGTGTCCAACTTTTTGTGACCCCATGAACTGCAGCACTCCAGGCCTCCCTGTCCATCACCAACTCCTGGAGTCCGTGGAAACCCATATCCATTGAGTCGATGATGCCATCCAACCATCTCATCCTCTGTCGTCCCCTTCTCCTCCTGCCCCCAGTCCCTCCCAACATCAGAGTCTTTTCCAATGAGTCAACTCTTCGCATGAGGTGGCCAAAGTACTGGAGTTTCAGCTTTAGCATCACTCCTTCCAAAGAATACCCAGGACTGATCTCCTTCAGAATGGACTGGTTGGATCTCCTTGTAGTCCAAGGGACTCTCAAGAGTCTTCTCCAACACCACAGTTCAAGAGCATCAATTCTTCGGCGCTCAGCTTTCTTCACAGTCCAACTCTAACATCCATACATGACCACTGGAAAAACCATAGCCTTGACTAGACGGACCTTTGTTGGCAAAGTAATGTTTCTGCTTTTGAATATGCTATCTAGGTTGGTCATAACTTTCCTTCCAAGGAGTAAAGGTCTTTTAATTTCATGGCTGCAGTCACCATCTGCAGTGATTTTGGAGCCCCCAAATATAAAGTCTGACACTGTTTCCACTGTTTCCCCATCTATTTCCCATGAAGTGATGGGACAAGATGCCATAATCTTAGTTTTCTGAATGTTGAGCTTTAAGCCAACTTTGTCACTCTCTTTCACTTTATTCAAGAGGCTTTTTAGTTCCTCTTCACTTTCTGCCATAAGGGTGATGTCGTCGGCATATCTGAGGTTATTGACATTTCTCCTGGCATTCTTGATTCCAGCTTGTGCTTCTTCCAGCCCAGCATTTCTCATGATGTACTCTGCATAGAAGTTAAATAAGCAGGGTGACAATATACAGCCTTGATGTACTCCTTTTCCTATTTGGAACCAGTCTGTTGTTCCATGTCCAGTTCTAACTGTTGCTTCCTGACCTGCATACAGATTTCTCAAGAGGCAGGTCAGATGGTCTGGTATTCCCATCTCTTTCAGAATTTTCCACAGTTTATTGTGATCCACACATTCAAAGGGTTTGACATAGTCAATAAAGCAGAAATAGATGTTTTTCTGGAACTCTCTTGCTTTTTCCATGATCCAGCGGATGTTGGCAATTTGATCTCTGGTTCCTCTGCCTTTTCTAAAACCAGCTTGAACATCTGGAAGTTCACGGTTCATGTACTGCTGAAGCCTGGCTTGGAGAATTTTGAGCATTACTTTACTAGCATGTGAGATGAGTGCAATTGTGCGGTAGTTTGAGCATTCTTTGGCATTGCCTTTCTTTGGGATAGGAATGAAAACGGACCTTTTCCAGTCCTGTGGCCACTGCTGAGTTTTTCAAATTTGCTGGCATATTGAGTGCAGCACTTTCACAGCATCATCTTTTAGGATTTGAAATAGCTCAGCTGGAATTCCATCACCTCCACTAACTTTGTCATAGTGATGCTTTCTAAGGCCCATTTGACTTCACATTCCAGGATGTCTGGCTCTAGGTGAGTGATCACACCATCGTGTGTGATTATCTTGGTTGTGAAGATCTTTTTTGTACAGTTCTGTGTATTCTTGCCGTCTCTTCTTAATATCTTCTGCTTCTGTTAGCTCCATACCATTTCTTTCCTTTATCGAGCCCATCTTTGCATGAAATGTTCCCTTGGTATCTCTAATTTTCTTGAAGAGATCTCTTGTCTTTCCCATTCTGTTGTTTTCCTCTATTTCTTTGCATTGATCGCTGAGGAAGGCTTTCTTATCTCTTCTTGCTATTCTTGGGAATTCTGCATTCAGATGCTTATATCTTTCCTTTTCTCCTTTGCTTTTCGCTTCTCTTCTTTTCACAGCTATTTGTAAGGCCTCCTCAGACACTTGGGATTAGAGTCATTAAAAACATAGACTTCTATGGTGGTCTTCTCTGATGGTCCAGTGGCTTAAGACTCTGCACTTGGGGTTCTGTCCCTGGTCAGGGAACCAGATTCCACATGCCACAGCTAACGATTCCAAATGCTATAGTGAAGATCTTGTGTGCTGCCTCAAAGAACTGACCCTGCCAAATAAATATTAAGGAAAAAATATAGTTTCCATTTATGAAGATTATTCTGTTTCTTGATGGCCTTTTTTGCTCAGTAATTGATCATCAATAAATGCTTCTAACAAGAATTTTGAAGTTTAAGAGTTAACAGCTTTAGGGTGTAAGTCTCGGATTTTGGGGTATGGGCTTCCACTTACATCTTGTTTTAAGGATTCAAGCTGTAAGACTTCTGTTAGTAGTTTGCTGAGTATTAAGATTTTTTAAATTTATTGATTGATTGACTTATTTTAGGGGGAGGCTATGCTGAGTCTTCATTGCAGCACATGCTTTCTCTAGTTGTGGCAAGTGGGGGCTACTCTGTATTTGGGCTTCTGATTGTGTTGGTGACTTCTCTTGTGGACTCTGGGACACTTGGGCTTCACTAGTTTCAGCTCCCTGGCTTTAGAGCACAATCTCAGTAGTTGTGGCACACGGGCTTAGTTGCTCCATGGCATGTGGGATCTTCCTGGACCAGGGATCGAACCGGTGTCTCCTGTATTGGCAGGTGGATTCTTTACCACAGAGCCACCAGGGAAGACCCTGAATGCTTTTTTAAGTTTCTGTTTCCCTCCTTATAAGATAAGTGAATTTTGTGTTGTAAAGAATTGCAGTGATAGGAGGTCATTACAGCATTTTTGAGAAACCTAAGTAGCATGTGAATTTGAAATGACACTTTGCAGGCCAAGAAATTTTTTTAGACTAGTATGATGTGTTCCTAATGAATTTAGTGGGAATGTTTTCAAAGGGATTTATGGATCTCTGTAGATTTCTAAGCCATCACTCAAGCGGAGCCTCTGATAAATTAATCATATTTTAAACAAGGTAGCTAAATTAGATTTTGATGTTTTGTTCTGGGACTTTAAATAGGTTTTTTAGGAAAGGTGCCTTATTTCTTCAAAATGGTATTGTTATTAGACTTGACTTTTTGGAGTTTAAAAATATGAATTAGCAAAAGCATTCTGTCATTTAATTTATAAGGATTTAATGGAAAGTGTTCCAGACAGAAGATGAGATTTTTTTTAATACTTATTTTTAAAAATAAATATTTTGTGGAGTCTTTAGTTTCAGCATATGGGATCTAGTTTCCTGACCAGGGATTGAATTCAGGCCCCCTCCACTGGGAGAGCAGAGTCTTAGCCACTGGACCACCAGGAAGTCCAAAGATGAAATTTTAGGTTCAGCATTTATAATCTCCTAGGGAGTAAAACTTGGAGGCTGTATATAGTTTCAGCTTCCCTTTCTCTACAGTGAGAATGAGGCATCTGGAAGGTCTTTAAAAGAAATTGTGGGATGTGGAAGGTCTGCATATTTTCTTGGTGGCTTTCCCATAGCCAGGGTCCGTAATGCCTCTGTTCTGATTTTTGACTATATAACCTCAACCTTTGAATTCCTGAAATTCATTCATACCGTGTTCATTGTTGCTTAAACTATAGGATTTTCCCCCCTATGATTCAGTTCAGTTGCTCAATTGTGTCTGACTGTTTGCGACCCCATGGTCCATAGCACACCAGGCTTCCCTGTCCATCACCAACTCCTGGAGCTTGCTCAAACTCATGTCTATTGAGTCAGTGATGCCATCCAACCATCTCATCCTCTGTTGTCCCCTTCTCCCGCCTTCAGTCTTTTCCAGCATCAGGGTCTTTTCCAATGAGTCAGTTCTTCGCATCAGGTGGCCAAAGTATTGGAGTTTCAGCTTCAGCATCAGTCCTTCCAGTGAATATTCAGGACTGATTTCCTTTAGGATGGACTGGTTGGATCTCCTTGCAGTCCAAGGGACTGGCAAGAGTCTTCTCCAACACCACAGTTTAAAAGCATCTATTCCTCGGCACTCAGCTTTCTTTATGGTTCAACTCTCACATCCATACGTGACTACTGGAAAAACCATAGCTTTGACTAGATGGACCTTTGTTGGCAAGCTCTTCCTTTTAAGATACTGTCTAGGTTGGTCATAGCTTTTCTTCCAAGGAGCAAGTGTCTTTTAATTTCATGGCTATAGTCACCATATGTAGTTATTTTGGAGCCCAAGAAAATAGAAGTCTCTCATGGTTTCCATTGTTTCCCCATCTATTTGCCATGAAGTGATGAGACTGGATGCCATGATCTTTGTTTTCTAAATGTTGCATTTTAAGCCAGCTTTTTCACTCCCCTCTTCAACTTTCATCAAGAGGCTCTTTATTTCCTCTTCGCTTTCTGCTGTAAGGGTGGTGTCACCCTTATGATTACCCTCATTGAATTGAAAAACCTGTTTTTCAGCTGTAGTGTTCTGTAACTTGAAAAATGTGTGTTTCAGTTAGGCAGATATTTGGAGCCCGCACCTTGTTCTTTCTACCGGCTATTTAAGCTCCCACCTAAAAATTACCAAATACCTTGTCTTTTTTTGGTCTTTATTACTGTAGCTTTAAAATAAATTTTAGTATTTGGTATGGATAGTGTTTTCTTGTTTTTCCCTACTGTCATTTAAAAGTTGTCCTTTTGAATGCTTTCTTGTTTGTTATTAAAGTTCAACTTCTTTTTCCCTCAACAGAATTACTGTCCTTAGTGTTTCAGTGGAATTCCATTTAAGTGTACATTGACAAGTTTAAAATATCAAGATGTAAAAATGAGATGTGGTTAACATTTTCCTAAATATTCTAATTCATTAATAATTAAGTTTTACACATGTCAGCACATAGGTTGTGTGCAGTTTTTGTGTTGTTGAGGGTATTTCTAGGACTTTGCTATTGTTAGAAGAGTATTTTTTTTTTGTCTGTTTTATTTTTCAGCTGTTTATTTTTAGCTAGAAAGGAAAATTAATTTTGGTTAACTTGGGACCTTACTGAATCTTTGAGTTGTCTTTTAAATTTTTATTTTAGGTTATTTTATTTTGAATTGCCTTTGAAAAAAACAGTTCTTCAATTAGTTCAAGTGCTCAGATATTCCTCCTATTCCCTCCATCCCTCCCTTACTCCTGGTTTACATAAAATTTTTGGCATTCCTGAGTTTTTACTGTATAATGCTTTTTTCATCAAGTATCAAGTTGATACTTGATCAGGTATCAAGTTTTTATTTTACTGTATAATGCTTTTTTAGGGATGGCTTTCTAAAACGTTTTGATTATACTTTAAATATGTTAAAGTGCCTTGTCACATCCATGATTATTTTAAATTGTAGTTAAGAGATTGAACTGTAAATATATACCCGGCTGTATGAATGAACAAGTTAAGGGATCATTTTATGATGGCTTGGAATCTTCTGCGTTTGTATATACATGAAGAGAAGAAAAGGAAACGTCAGAGTATTCTGAGAAATAGGGTTCTGGGCCAGATGAGTATGAATAGGAAGAGAGACCAAGTTCCCCAAAGGTTGGACTAACAAGGAAGAGAGAAGTTATGGATACTTAGTCATAAAGTCGTGTGCAGGAAAATGTTGCCATTGTTATTTGGCATCTCCTGACTCTCATTTTGGCAGAGACCTAACCTGCCATCTCTTTGAGTATCTAGGGAACACGTTATTCTCGTGAATTGAGAAGTGTTTACTGTGTTCTGTATCAGTGTGTCAATTTTATAGAGATCTGGCCATTAGAAGTTCTTTATCCCAAGAATCTAGGGTATAGGGATTAGAACATGTCCTTTAATTGTTCATTACAGTCCACATACACCTTACTTGGGTATCACGTTTTTAATTTATTTAATCTCATACCCGAAAGATAACTAGCAATAAGAGTAGGTTCCAGAGTTACCCTTTTTCCTGTAAGTGTTAAAAACGTGTGCACTCAAAACTGATGCTGATGTTTGTGGTGTATGTAAAGTAGGAGTGGGGAGAGGTATAAGCACTGATTTTTAGATAGGAAAAGATTTTTATTATAATAGAATTTTCCAATGATTTGGAGCTCTGGTTGAACTTACCCAATATACAAATTATATAGAAATGATAAAGATTAATGGAACATTTCAAACTCTTTTATTTTTGTTCGTTAAGTACTAGAAGGCATTAGTGAAAGTTTGGCTAATCTCCTATGGAGAGATACGTCTTACTCTAATATTCATGAATTTGGTAATTCTCAGTTTTTGAAAATATTCCTTACCTTACAAATTCTGTATCTTACAAATGGCAAGAGTATAATAAAGAGAGATTTGCTGGTGACCAAAATGATTGCTGAAGGTAGACGTGCAGATAAACTAGTAGAAGTAGAGACTGGCCGAGAAGTCATTGTTGTAGTGTGATTACAAAAATCACAGCTTGAACTGAATGGCATCTCTAGCTTTGAGAGGAGAACAGTCTTTAGAATTGCATGTCAGAAGCTACTACTGCACTCTGTAAAGTATCTTTGAGTTTTAGGCTTTGCATGAAGATATATGCATTGAAATACCCCATTGCACTCAATTGATCACAGGCATTTGGAGCTGAAGAGTGATCCAGGCCAAATTACGGAATCATACAATTGAGTAGCAAATGTGGGAGGAGGGCATTGAGAGACTAGATACATGACTTACATATTTTGTGATTGATCATCCTGCATTATTAAAGAAAGTAAAATGATTTTCAGCCTCATCTGTTACTTTCTCCTCTCTTAAGACTTTGTTTAGTTCCAAAGATTTTCCGAGGTGGTAGTGCTGATCTATTTGCTTTTGGTTTCTCCACTGTCAGTTTGTTTCTTAGTCTTTAGTTTGCTGATTTGCTTAAAATAATATCTGACACAGTGTTTAAATATTTTTGGGAATTGATGAGGACATGTTTTAAATAAGTACTACAAGTTTGTGTGTGTATTTATTTAGCTAGTTGATACTGTATATTATGGAGTATAGTGTGATAAAGATATTTTAGAAAAGAATTTAAGTGCCTAGTGGTTCAGAGTGTGTGAGCATTTGGCAAAGGTTGAGAATATTGCAATTCTCATTGACAGTAATACAGTGTCATTTAATATCTGTTGTGATCATGAAAGAGAGGTTAAGTAGTTTGCAGGGTCAACACAACTCATAAATGATGGAGATGGAAAGCAAAACCTGATCAGCCTATTCCAAGCTGAGTTGTTATCAGTATTCCATATTGTCTTTGTATCTCTAATATAGTGGTTTAGAGTTAATGTAACATTTAATTGAATATTTATTTCCTTTTAATTTTTTTTTACAGGGATTTATCAAAGATGTTCATGAAGACTCCCTCACAGTTGTTTTTGAGAACAAGTAAGTTATTTTTTATTGATAGAGATCCTAATTTTGAAGATTGGTAGTACCATACTGCTGCTTTTGGGTATTCCTCTTGCAATCAGAAAATGAATGTGCTTTTGGGTAGGGGGTTCTTTGGTTTGATTATCTTTTTGAGTTAAAATGATTTTTGGTTTTTGATGACTTCACCTGGTTTTTTGCTCACCATTCACTTGTCACTTTTTCCAAGACTCCTTTCTTTGCCAAATCACACATGTGAACATGAATCAGTTTTTGCAAAAAAAGATGGCATGAATGTAATTATAACATGCATACTTCTTAAAACCCAGAATTTTTAAATGACACTGTATAAGGCTTTCCAAATGCCCTTTTAATAAATATATTAGGCTGCCTTAAATTGCTTGATTAGTCTTAAGGAATAATATACAGTTTTATAGATATTGTAAAGGTTAGATAAAGTTGTGCTAAAAATGTCAAAGATGTGTGCTGAGCTTGGTTAGGAAGGATTATAAAGAAGCACTATATAATTGAAAGTCAGAAAAGAATTGGGCAGCTTTCCCTTTTAAGCTGTTTCTGGAACTGCCTGAAGAGCTATCTGCCCAACAGCTGTTTCATGTAGAAACAAGTGTTGAGATGATTCCTGTCTTTGAGCACCTGTTATTTAGACAGTAAAGATGAAAAGAAAGCACTCCAATATCTTTTACTTGTCTCTTTTTTGCCCATCGTTGGCATATAGAAGCCCATCGGTTAAGTTCATTTCAGTTGCTCAGTCATGTCCAACTCTTAGAAGCCGTAGGAGTATATTATGTGCTGTTGTACCTCCCAGGCATATGAATGATTTATTAGAACCTAAAATAGGAAAGCATTTTAATTTTATCAACTTAGTTATAAAATATAGCACACAAAAAGCACAGCTAAAGCAGTAGTTTTAATACATTTGTATTTACTACAAAGATTAAAATACTTTTTTCTAGGTTTTAATTATATGGGTTCATTGTAGAAAAGAAATTGTAAGAAAAATAAATCTTTTTGTAGTTTACTGTTCAGAATAATATTGACTGGATTTCTGTATTTCTGTGAACATGTACACTAAAAAGGAATTATGCAGTTTATATTTTATAATCTTTGGAATTGTGTTCCTTTGACAGGTCATTTAGTTGTAAAAATGTTTGCAGTAAATTGATCACAGTGTAGCAGTGTAGAATGAAATTATTTTAAATCTGAGTCATTACTGTGAGCTTAGCCTTTTTCATTTGCAGAATGATGTATGTGCTGTCACCTTAGGATGAATGATTAGGAAGGTAGTATGTAATTACTATCAATGACGTTAATTACCTATGAACTTTATCAAGAGCTATGCAAAATCTGTTCTAGCTCAACAGTCTGCAGAGGTGGTTTTTTTGAGGGGGGGGAAGCTAAATGATTGATTTGAAAAATTTACAGTGCTAAGCATAGACTATATAGCTTCTATATTAAGGAGTATTAGAATAGTATATATTAAAGTTCATGTTCATTTATTTTCTAATCCTTCAGTTGGCAACCAGAACGCCAGGTTCCATTCAATGAAGTTAGATTACCACCACCACCTGATATAAAAAAAGAAATTAGTGAAGGAGATGAAGTAGAGGTATGTATTTATAAGTTTATTTTCTTGTGTACCTATTTTTTTTGTTTCAAATAGATATTCTTGTAGTAAAATCTGTTAGCTGATAGAGAATAAGTCTAAATTCCTTTTCTCTATTCTTCCTATTGGTAATGGCTGTGTAATGTAGCAGTACTTGAGTTTTGGAAGACGGAACTGGGATTAATGTCTCAATGCTCTTGTTTTTAGCTTTATAGCCCTGGTCAAGTTTGTTTTTTTTAACCACTAGAATAAAAATAATTTGGGAATTAAAGATGATAGTGCATTTGAGTTGTTTTCCACAGAATCTGGTGGAGAGAACTATATGATGTTGGTCATTATTTTCCTTTTTTTTTTTTTGCTAATTATTTTGTCTTCAGCATTTTCCTCATTTTTGTAAAATGTTCGTATTTATCCTTTATTATAGTGGTCATTAATATAGTTCATATGTAACAATGTGAAATGTTATAATAAGCATACTGCCTTTTTGAATATTCTAATATTCAGAAAGATTTAAAAGGGGAAAAAGCAAAAATCACTTCCTAGAGATAAAATCCTATATTTCATGGTTTACATATTCTCAGGCTCTTCCTTTCCTCTCTTTTAAAAAAGAAAAATTGTATTTCTTTGTATCTTGTTTTTGTCACAATTAGTAGCTCCTGAATGTCTTCAGTACATATTTATTTTTGATTAATATGTCTGCTCTTATGTAACAGAAATTTTGAAATAATTGTGAAATAGAAGTATGAATTTGTTGGAGAGAGAAAATTTGATTTTTGATTTTTCAAGAAATTGATACCTCCAAGGAGCTCAAATACGCTAACTGTATTTCTCATAAACAGTTGTCTTGATAGTGTTGAAAGATTTTCAGATGTCATTTGTGCCTAGTTTATGTAGGCTAGGGTGGGAGAACTGGGGACACAGGTCAATCTTTAGTGATGAAACAGCTGTTTAAATGTTTTTATAAACACTTAACGGTACGTACTTTGTGCCACACATTGTTCTGAGTGCTTTGCATATGAGCTAATTTAGTTACTTGCCACTTTTATGCTTCATAATTTTTTAAATGATAAATTTTCTTTTGAGTTAATTGTAGATGTTATGTTGGGAAGTCAGATTGTAGGACTTTTAACCCCTAACTCACATTCTAAAATTCTGCCTAGATTTTAATTACTTGATCTAATTCTTCTGCTCCCCTGGAGTAGGAAATGGCAACCCACTCCAGTATTCTTGCCTGGAGAATCCCATGGCCAGAGGAGCTGGCAGATTACTGCCCATGGGATCGCAAAGAGCTGGACACAACTGAGCGACTAAGCATGCATTCTTCTGCTTTTGCTAAAAGCAAAGTATATTATGGGCTTCCCTCGGTGGCTTAGATGGTAAAGAACTTCCTGCAGTGTGGAAGACCTGGGTTCAATCCCTGGGTCGGGAACACCCCTAGAGAAGGAAATGGCAACCTACTCTAGTATTCTTGCCTGGAAAATCCCATAGACAAAGGAGCCTGGCGGGCTACAATCCATGGAGTTGGACACGATTGAGCGACTAACACTTTTTTCAAAGCAGGTTATAACTTCATTGTGTCAGGGTGCCCCATGTGTGGCCATCAGTTCTGTGAGTAGTGCTTTTCATATTTAAAAAAATTGTTGTTCAGTTATTGGTAGTGTAAAGGCTCAGGTTAAAGAGAAAACTTGACGGAATGCTGAGGGTATTGTTGTTACAGTGTGCTTTCCTCAGTCTTGGAAGATCGTGTCCAGTTGCTGGACCATTTTTATGGCTTGGGCCCCGATACTCCCAGCCAGTTGTATACAAAACTTTATTAAGTGATTTGGAAATTAATGATTACAGGGTGTTTTATTTCACTTTGTTTTATGGTTCAGTCTTGGGAAAATTTGTTCCTTAAAAATATGAGAATGGTGGTCTGGAATTAAGATGTTACTTTAATTTTTGAAAATTCATATAAGGAAAAAGTTTAAAATTAATCTTGCCACCTGTGGATTTATTTATTTATTTTTAGTTTTTGCCACCATGAGTTTAGGAATTTATTCTTAGGATATGAAATGTTTAAGAACTATGGTTATTAGTACTTTATATTTTGAGCCATATAACTTTATGTAAGCTCCGCCTCTTTTAAATTCAGAGTCACAAAGCTTCATATAAAAAGTGAAATGGTACAGAATTCCCTAAGGTTAACAAGTGAACTTCCCTCTTATTGTAGGCATGTTGGTGTGCTTATCTGCCAATCCCAGCTTAAATCTCATTTACCAAAGTTGAGTCTCTTCAAGTTTTTTTCCTTGCATTTATAAAGAATATGTGTTTTTTTTTAAGTTATAAAAATTGGGACTATGCCTTATTTATAAATTTTTGTATTCAGTTAATTAATATATCATAGACATTTTCCTATCTGCACATACAGATTTAACCTTATTTTCCTCATCACCCCATGGTATTGGGTGGTACAGATGTATTATAATTAGAAAACATTGAAATTACTCAGGTTTTTTGCTTTTATTTCCCCCTCCTGCCCCCACCTCAAATCCACATTTAGTGTTCTTATGTAAATCATCTTCTTATGATAGTATTAAATCTTGGTTATTGATAGTACCAAAATGTACAATTTTGTCCTCCAGAAATGATTCTTGAATGACCACTTCATAAGTTTGCTAATGCTCAAGATGTTTGCTCCTCATAGATTGACTGATTGGATTAATATTAATCTCATCTGTAAGATTTCATAAACATGGTAGAAGGAAGTTGTTATCTTGTATATTTTGTGAACCTTGAATGCTAGTGATACGCAGTGTCTTTTAAATTAGTTTTATGACTGTTAGCTGCTTGTTCTGTTTATTGTCTGTTTTTACTTCTTGATCCATGTAGTTTTTTATGTCAAATATGTTTACATTTTATGGGTAAGCTGCTATCTGTTGTATATTGTGTTTTCTCCCAGGCAGTCTGTGCTTAGTGACTTTTGCCATTAAGAACTTATTTCTTCACTTATTCAGGTCTGCCAGTTTCCCCAGTGTGACCTCCAAGATAACCCATTTTAGTAGTTCCACAGATGTGGCCCCTTTTTTTTTCTTTTTTTAAAGAGCATTTAGGGTTGTTTTTTTTTAACTTTTTGTTTTATATTGGAATATAACCAGTTAACACTGTTGTGATAGTTTCAGGTGTACAGAAGAGCAGCTCAGCCTTACATATACATGTATCCATTCTCCCCCAAACTCCCCTCCCATCCAGACTGGCACATAACATTAAGCAGAATTCCCTATGCTATACAGTAGGTTCTTGTTGGTTATCTGTTTTAAATATACTGGTGTATGCCTGTCCATCCCAAATTCTGTAACTACCCCTTCCACCCATTTTCCTTTTCTAAGTCTATGCTTCTGTTTTATAAATAAGCTGATTTGTATCATTTCTTTTGGCCACTATTCTGTTTCTGCTAGTTGTCAGTACGACAGGAGCAGTGAAAACAGCTGACACTGGGCTTCCTTGGTGTCTCAATGGTAAAGAATCTTCCTGCTAATGCAGGAGATATAAGTTCGATCCCTGGGTGGGGCAGAGCCCCTGGAAAAGGAGACAGCAACCTACTCCAGTATTCTTGCCTGGGAAGTCCTATGGACAGAGGACCCTCTGGTGGACTACAGTACATGGGGTCTCAAAAGAGTCAGACACGACTTAGTGACCAAACAACAACAGCTGACACTAACCATGAAATATATAACTAACTGACTTTTTAAACACTTATATCAGTTTCAAATAACAGTTTCTTGAGGGCCTCTTTGAAATTCTATGAATATCTTTCCTAACCTTTCCAAGTTTCCTATAGCTTGATGGTTAGGAAGTTGGTTACCAGGTTAAGTTTTTGTCCTATATGTTATTCTAATATATCGTGCTATATTCGCAGGGTATTGTCAGTTTTGTGCCAAATTACCAACTCTTACTTTTACAGCTCTAGGAACCATTTCTTTTTGAAGAACAGAAAGATGACTTTGATTTGGCCATTATTAATTGACTTAGAACAGAAATGATACAGGAGGGGGTTTTTCATCAGCTATTCAGGCATTTATCTAAAATCTAGCTGTATGACAGAGACCTAAAAAGACATTTCTCCAAAAGACATA
This sequence comes from Bubalus bubalis, assembly GCF_019923935.1. Lineage (NCBI taxonomy): Eukaryota > Metazoa > Chordata > Mammalia > Artiodactyla > Bovidae > Bubalus > Bubalus bubalis. The sequence goes on along the minus strand of NC_059157.1, from coordinate 131,519,027 downwards.
CCGATGGGCAACATAGAGATACTCACCTCAGCTAATTATTGTTATTGTTGTTCAGTTGCTAAGTTGTGTCTGACTCTTTGTGCACTTGTGGACTGCAGCATGCCAGGCTTCCCTGTCCTTCACTATCTTCCAGAGTTTGCTCAAACTCATGTCCATTGAGTTGGTGATGCCATCAAACCATTTCATCCTCGGTCACCCTCTTCTCCTCTTGCCTTCAGTCTTTCCCGGCATCAGGATCTTCTCCAGTAAGTTGGCTCTTGGCATCAGGTAGCCAAAGTATTAGAGCTTCAAATTCAGCATCAGTCCTTCCAGTGAATATTCAGGGTTCATTTCCTTTAGGATTGACTGGGCTTGATTTATTTGCTTTGCAAGGGACACTCAAGGGTCTTCTCCAGCACCACAGTTTGAAAGACTCAATTCTTCAGTGCTCAGCCTTTGGTCCAACGAGCATATCCGTGTATAACTACTGGAAAAACCATAGCTTTGACTATACTGACCTTTGTCTGCAAAGTGATGTCTCTGCTTTTTAATACACTGTCTAGGTTTGTCATAGCTTTTTTTTCAAGGAGCAAGCATCTTTTAAGTTCATGGCTGCAGTCACCATCTGCAGTGATTTTGGAGTCTTAAGAAAATACAATCGGGCACTGTTTGTGCTTTTCCCCCATCTATTTGCCATTGAAGCGATGAGACCAGATGCCATGATCTTAGTTTTTTGAATGTTGAGTTTTAAGCCAGCTTTTTCACTCTCCTCTTTCACCTCATCAAGAGGCTCTTTATTTCCTCTTCACTTTCTGCCATTAGAATGATGTTGGTGGTTCAGTCGCTAAGTTGTGTCCGACTCTTTGTGACCCCATGGACTGCAGCACACCAGGCTTCCCTGTCCCTCCCCATCTCCCAGAGTTTGCTTAAACTCATGTCCGTTGAGTCAGTGATGCCACCATCTCATCCTCTGTTGTCTCCTTCTCCTGCTGCCTTCAGTCTTTCCAAGCATCAAGGGTCTTTCCCAGTGAGTCAGCCCTTCACATCAGGTGGCCAAAGTATAGGAGGTTCAGCTTCAGCATCAGTCCTTCCAATGAATATTCAGAGTTGATTTCCTTTAGGATTGACTGGTTTGATTGTGTTGCTGTGCAAGGGATTCTCAAGAGTCTTCTTGAAAGGTTATTGCTAAACCACGAAAGACGCCAGGATTCTTGGCCTCTGGAGGAGAAGAATTCAGTCCGGGGCCAGAGATGAGACTTGATCTCTCTGAGCTTTTGTGTAATAAAGTTTTATTAAAGTATAAAAGAGAGAAAGCTTCTGACAAAGACATCAGAACGGGGCAGAAAGAGTACCCCCCTGATAGTCTTTAGCTGGATGTTATATACCTATTAGCAGTCTGCTAATTAAAGAAAGGAAAGGTCTTAAAACTCAGAATGGCACCAGGCCCCTCACCCACAAGATGCATTTTGAGATAATCTTGTCATGCCAGGCCATAAAATGGTTGACATGAATCTTGAAGAAAGGCAGATCCCCATACAAATATATAGTTTCATTAACATAGATTAGGAGAACGTATGAGTATAACATACTGGTTTGTCATGATGGTTCTGAGCCTTTAGTTGGAACCAACTTGAAAACAGAGTCTGAGGTAAATGCATGGTACATTAACATAGTTTAAGACGAAACATTTCCATAAGAAAAATGCATTGGTTAGCTCAAGGTTTGAGAATAGTTAAGTTCAGGTGGAACCAGTTGTCATTATGGCAACACAGAGTTTTAAGGGAAACCTCTTTTTAAATTTGTATAGAGAAGGGGGAAAAAAATGTAACACTAGTTTGTTTCTTCCTGTCGCTTGCTGCTGCTGCTAAGTCGCTTCAGTCGTGTCCGACTCTGTGTGACCCCACACACGGCAGCCCACCAGGCTCACCCGTCCCTGGGATTCTCCAGGCAAGAACACTGGAGTGGGTTGCCATTTCCTTCTCCAATGCATGAAAGTGGAAAGTGAAAGTGAAGTCGCTCAGTCGTGTCCAACTCTTAGCGACCCCATGGACTGCAGCCCACCAGGCTCCTCCATCCATGGGATTTTCCAGGCAAGAGTACTGGAGTGGGGTGCCATCGCCTTCTCCAATTAAAAAAATGTCTGACACTTGCAGCCTATTTTCTCCGTTTGGAGACCCCTGACCTTCCTGCCTGTTACCCTCTCATTCTCTAGCACCACAATTCGAAAGCATCATTTCTTAGGCACTCAGCCTTCTTAATGGTCCAACTCTCATATCCATACATGACTGCTGGAAAAGCCATAGCTTTGACTAGATGGACCTTTGTCAGCAAAGTGATGTCTCTGCTTTTAATATGCTGTGTAGGTTTGTCATAGCATTTCTTCCAAAGAGCAAGTGTCTTTTAATTTCATGGCTGCAGTTGCCATCCACAATGATTTTGGAGTCCGAGAAAATAAAGCCTGTCCCTATTTGCCATGGAGTGGTGGGACTGGATTCATGATCTTAGTTTTTTGAAGGTTGAGTTTTAGGCCAGCTTTTCCTCTCTCCTCCTTCACCCTCATCAAGAGGCTCTTTAGTTCCTCTTTGCTTTGTGCCATTAGGGTGGTATCATCTTCATATCTGAGCTTGTTGATATTTCTCCTGGCAATCTTGATTCTAGCTTGTGATTCATGTAGCCCGGTGTTTCACATGATTTATTTGGCATAGAATTTAAATAACCAGGGTGACCGTATATATACAGCCTTGACGTACTCCTTTCCCAATTTTGAACCAGTCCATTGTTCCATGTCCACTTCTAACTGTTGCTTCTGCATACAGGTTTGTCAGGAGGCAGATAAGGTGTTCTGGTATTCCTGTCTCTTAAGACTTCTCCACAGTTTGTTGTGATGTGCACAGTCAAAGGGTTTAGCATAATCAGTGAAGCAGAAGTAGATGTTTTTCTGGAATTTGCTTGCTTTTTCTATGATTCAGCAGATGTTGGCAGTTTGATTTCTGGTTCCTCTGCCTTTTCTAAATCCATCTGAAAGTTCTCCAGTACATCTGGATGTTCTCATTTCATGTCATTCTGAAGCCTTGCTTGAAGGAATTGAGCAATACCTTGTTAGCATGTTAAATGAGCGTAATTGTACAATAGTTTGAACATTCTTTGACATTTCCTTTCTTTGCGATTGGGATGAAAAGTGACCTCTTCCAGTCCTGTGGCCACTGCTGAGTTTTCCAAATTTGCTGGCATATTGAGTGCATCACTTTTAACAGCATCACCTTTTAAGATTTGAAATACCTCAGCTGGAATTCCATCACCTCCACTAACTGATCATAGTAATACTTCCTAAGGCCCATTTGACTTCACGTTCCAGAGTATTTGGCTCTAGGTGAGTTCCCACACCATCATGTGTGGCTAATTATTAGAGAAATGCAAATCACAATTACAATGAGATATCACCTCATACTGGTGAGAATGACCATCATCAAAAGTTTACAAATAAAAACTGAAGAGGGTATGGGCTTCCCAGGTGGCACTAGTTTTAACCTGCCTGCCAATTCTGGAGACATAAGAACCTTGGGTTCGATCCCTGGGTTGCAATGATTTCCTGGAGAAGGAAATGGCAACTCACTCTAGTATTCTTGCCTGGAGAATCCTGCGGACAGAGGAGCCTGGCCGGTGTAGTCCATGGGATTGCAAAGAGTCTAGCATGACTGAGCACATATCAAGAAGAAATAGAGGGTATGGAGAAAAGGGGACCTTACTGCATGTTGGTGGGAATTCACATTGGTGCAGCCCCTATGGAGGCTCTTTTAAAAATTGAAAATAGAACTACCATATGATACAGCAGTCCCACTCCTGGACTTATATTTGGAGAAAACTAATTTGAAAAGATAATAGGCACTTCATTGTTCATAGCAACACTATAATAGCCATGACGTGGAAGCAGCCTAAGTGTCTATTGATAGGTAAGTAGATAAAGAAGATAATGGAATTATATATATGCGTGTGTATTTGTGCACACTTCAGTATGTATGTACATACAGCTGGGTATTAGTTATAAAAAGGAATGAAATAATGCTATTTGCAGCAACATAGATGAACTTAGACGTTATAGTACTTAGTGCAGTAAGCCAAAGACAAATATTTTATATCACTTAAAAAAATTCTTTTAATTTTTTGGCTGTGCTGCACAGCATGTGGGATCTTAGTTTCCCAACCAGGGATTGAACCCATGCCATCTGAATTGCAAGTGCAGAGTCTTAAACTAGACTACCAGGGAATTCCACATTTGATATCACTTGTATGTGGAATCTAAAATATGCCATAAATGAACTTATTTATGAAACAGACTCACAGACATACAAAACTTAGGGTTACCAATTGGGAAGGAGGACGGGATAAATTAGGAATTTGGGATTAACATATACACACTGCTGCTGCTGCTGCTAAGTCGCTTCAGTTGTGTCCAACTCTGTGCGACCCCATAGATGGCAGCCCACCAGGCTCCCCCGTCCCTAGGATTCTCCAGGCAAGAACACTGGAGTGGGTTGCCATTTCTTTCTCCAATGCATGAAAGTGAAAAGGTGAAAGTGAAGTTGCTCAGTTGTGTCCGACTCTTAGTGACCCCATGGACTGCAGCCCACCAGGCCCCTCCATCCATGGGATTTTCAAGGCAAGAGTATTGGAGTGGGGTGCCATTGCCTTCTCCAATATACACACTACTATGTATAAAATAAACAACTAGGACTTACTGTATAGTATAGGAAACTATATTCAGTATTTTGTAATAACCTATGATGACAAAGAATCTGAAAAAAAAAGTGTGTGTGTATATATATATATACACACACAAAACTGAATCACTGCTGTACATCTGACACACAGTATTGTAAATCAGCTATACTTTTGTTTTAAAAAAATTCAGCCATCTGAACTTTCCATTCTTATTGGTCAAGTCACAATCTCACCTGGCTTACTCTAAAATTTTACCACTTTACAAACGTGTTTGGTTCCTTGAGATTTGCCTTTTCAGCCAGCCTGTGAGATTTACATGATATTATAAAACATAAGTTAGCATGTCTAGGAATGGCCTCAAGAAGACACTATACAGCCTATACTAGAAAGTTGGTTTTGAAAAGTCTTAAGATTCAAAGTTTTTTTTTAAAAAACCTAATTAGTGGCTTTGTATTTGATTTCTTAAACAGTAATGGTGTATATTTTAAAATCTTTTTAGTCTCATAATTAATTTTTTTGATTAAGTATTCACTTAACAGTTGATTTTGCTAACTAAAGATTGCTAAGAAAATTGGTAAATCCCTGGTGGTCCAGTGGTTAAGACTCTGCACTTTCACTGCTGAGGACCTGAGTTTGATTCTTGATCAGGGAGCTGAGATACCCCATAAGCCATGTGGCATGGCAAAAAAAAAAAAAAAGATTGCCAAAAAATAATTCTCAGCTGGTAAAGTTGGAGATGATGGGAAAATGAGGCGTTCCTTAGGTTTTCTTAAGCTGGATATATGGTATAATATTCTGGCATATTGAAAAGCCAGTAGAAAAAATGTTTTCCCAGTGAGTTCACGTGTGAGATGCTTTGTTTTTATTATCTTATTTAGCAAGTTAATGACACATAAACATGTTACGGAGAAGGCGATGGCACCCCACTCCAGTACTCTTGCCTGGAAAAATCCCATGGATGGAGGAGTCTGGTGGGCTGCAGTCTATGGGTCGCTAAGAGTCGGACACGACTGAGTGACTTCACTTGCACTTTTCACTTTCATGCATTGGAGAAAGAAATGGCAACCCACTCCAGTGTTCTTGCCTGGAGAATCCCAGGGACGGGGGAGCCTGGTGGGCTGCTGTCTATGGGGTCACAGAGAGTCAGACATGATTGAAGCTACTTAGCAGCAGCAGCAAACATGTTACATAGGAAGCCTGACATTTCAAGCTAATCTGTAATTTTATAAGACAAGTTTTTCCTCTTGAGTTTAACATATTTGATATTTTAAAACTTTTTTTTCTTTTGAAATTGTGAAATCTGGTTGAAATACAGATTAACAGGTTTTTATTCTTGTGACATATACATTTTCTTCCATCTTTTATGGCAGATAGACATTATGGTTCTACATCTTTATAATTTAGTTATAATCTTATGATAAGTCCCTTGAAAGATTTGGTAAAAGGAATAAGAATAATTTGATAGGATACTCCCTTACCTTACCGTGTGGCATGTGGAGTCTTAGATCCCTAACCAGGGATCCAGCCTACACTGCTGTAGTGTAAGCACTGAGTCATACATAAACCACTGGATTTCCAGGGAAGTCCCTTTACTGTACAATTTTTTAACTGTAATTTTTAAGTTAATATTTTACTTATATAAAAAAGTACAATATACATGTATAATTTACATTTTGCCTTTCTAAAAGTTTTAAAATATATTTCTGTTTTTTATTTTTGTCTGTGTTGGGTCATCGTTGCAGCACGTAGACTTTCTCTAGTTGAAGTAAGCAAGGGCTACTTTCTAGTTGCAGTGTTCGAGCTTCTCATTGCAGTGGTTTCTCTTGTTGAGGTGCACCAGCTCTAGGGCAGGCAGGCTTCTGTAGTTGCACTCTGAGGGCTCTGGAGTGCAGGGCTCAATTGTTTTGGCACACAGGCTCCCAAGGCATGTGGAATCTTCCAGGACTAGGAATCAAACCTGTCCACTTGATTGGCAGGTGGATTCTTAACCACTGGACCACCAGGAGAAGTCCTACATCTTACTTTTAAAAATGTGTCAGTTTGGTTCTTGGAACCACTTCGAAAATTATAGCTGTGTGTAGTTAGAGTCAGTCTTTCTCATAATACCAAGTCAGCATTGTTAGTCCTTGTGGTTGGAAATGCTCATAATGTTAAAGGATGAATGAATATATTCTTTATTACTTACATCTTTTTCTTTGGGGGAAATGATTTGTTAAAGTATCAGCCACGAATGCTAATGAGATAATACTGTTTGTTGTGTAAGTAAATAAAGCACCTTAGTGTTTTCTAGATGTTAAGCTTGCTTTCCTAATGTACATTTTCTATTCATAGATTGTAATGAGATGAAATAGATGTGAACAGTAGTGAACAAATGTTTTTCATGTAGTTGTAAAATAGGTCATTATGATTAAGTATTCAAATTAATGCTTGACATCATTTAGAACTTGATAAAAACTGGTAAAAAATTCTCTACTTTGGTTTTCACATTATTTCTATTTGGTTATAACTTTGAAAGGCCTTGTTGAACATTATTAACTTGAATGAAAAGTTGATCACGTTAGGATCCGGAATGGAATGCTATTTAAGTCATAATTTGGTTATGTGCTAGAATTTGGAGGCAAGTAAGGGTTGACTTGGGGAGAAGGCAATGGCACCCCACTCCAGTACTGTTGCCCGGAAAATCCCATGGACGGAGGAGCCTGGTAGGCTGCAGTCCATGGGGTTGCTAAGAGTCAGACACGACTGAGCGACTTCACTCTCACTTTCCACTTTCATGCATTGGAGAAGGAAATGGCAACCCACTCCAGTGTTCTTGCCTGGAGAATCCCATGGACGGAGAAGCCTGGTAGGCTGCAGTCTATGGTGTCGCACAGAGTCGGACACGACTGAAGTGACTTAGCAGCAGCGGCAAGGGTTGACTTGAATTAATTTGGTAGAAAGAGTACTGAACTGTATAGTATAGACTTCTGGAATTTTATTATTCCATGATACTATAACCTTCTTCAGTGTGGTTACTATTGTGTTTTTATATGTCTCATGGGCACCCCTTAGTCTTCTGCTTTTCTAATGCTCTTTCTTAGATTTGAAGAAACTTAAAATATTAGAGAAATGAGGGCCATTGCCTTAGAGTGTGAAATGTTTCTTTGAGATAGTTTGGAGATTTAAGTGAATTGAAATCTGAAGTAAGGGAATTTCTATGAGGTGCTCTTACTCCAACGACATAGTCATAAATAAATCCAGTAATCAGCATTTTGGGCATAGTATACTGCTGCTAAGTCGCTTCAGTCGTGTCCAACTCTGTGCGACCCCATCGACGGCAGCCAACCAGGCTTCCCGTCCCTGGGATTCTCCAGGCAAGAACACTGGAGTGGGTTGCCATTTCCTTCTCCAATGCATGAAAGTGAAAAGTGAAAGTGAAGTTGCTCAGTCATGTCTGACTCTTAGTGACCCCATGGACTGCAGCCTACCAGGCTCTTTCGTCCATGGAATTTTCCAGGCAAAAGTACTGGAGTGGGGTGCCATTGTACACTAGGACACGTTTTTAATGCTGAGTTTTTAAAATGAGTTTTTATTGTGTTGAGTACAGTGTTCATTTTGTGAAGGATGTGCTTTGACTCACAGTACTAAAATGGAGGCAAATTCATAGCACCTTAATTCAGACCCCAGGAACTTAGTTTCATTTGGCTTTATGAGAGTGGCTTTGTCTTTCAGGGATACAGTTATTATTGAAGTTTACAGAGATGAATAAAATGTAATGAGAAAGCTGCAAGGCAGTCCACAATGATTTATTCTCTTTTTTTTGTAGGTAAAATTACATAGGAAGTCATTCTAGACAGTTATTCTTTGGTGAAAATAGAAATAGAACAGATGTTTTTAAGACCCATTTTTCAACATTCAAGCTTGAGGCAGCCATCTACTATAGACCAACAAGAGAGAAAAAACATTAGTCTGTTTAGCTGAACTGCCTTTCTAAGGTAGTAGTTGGAAAGGGCACTTGTTGTTCTCGAGGTTTTCTTTGTCACTCTCCTCTTTCACTTTCATCAAGAGGCTCTTTAGTTCTTCTCCACTTTCTGCCATAAGGGTAGTATCATCTGCATATCTGAGGTTATTGATATTTCTCCTGGCAATCTTGATTCCAGCTTGTGCTTCCTCCTGCCCAGCGTTTCTCACGATGTATTATGCATACAAGTTAAATAAGCAGGGTGACAATATACAGCCTTGATGTACTCCTTTTCCTATTTGGAACCAGTCTGTTGTTCCATGTCCAGTTCTAACTGTTGCTTCCTGACCTGCATACAGATTTCTCAAGAGGCAGGTCAGGTGGTCTGGTATTCCCATCTCTTTCAGAGTTTTCCACACTTTATTGTGATCCACATAGTCAAAGGCTTTGGCATAGTCAATAAAGCAGAAATAGATGTTTTTCTGGAACTCGCTTGCTTTTTCCATGATCCAGCAGATGTTGGCAATTTGATCTCTAGGTTCGTCTAGTCAAGTCTATGGTTTTTCCTGTGGTCATGTATGGATGTGAGAGTTGGACTCTGAAGAAGGCTGAGTACCAAAGAATTGATGCTTTTGAACTGGGGTGTTGGAGAAGACTCTTGAGAGTCCCTTGGACTGCAAGGAGATCCAACCAGTCCATTCTAAAGGAGATCAGCCCTGGGATTTCTTTGGAAGGAATGATGCTAAAGCTGAAACTCCAGTACTTTGACCACCTCATGTGAAGAGTTAACTCATTGGAAAAGACTCTGATGCTGGGAGGGACTGGGGGCAAGAGGAGAAGGGGACGACAGAGGATGAGATGGCTGGATGGCATCACTGACTCGATGGATGTGAGTCTGGGTGAACTCCGGAGTTGGTGATGGACAGGGAGGCCTGGCGTGCTGCGATTCATGGGGTTGCAAAGAGTCGGACACGACTGAGCAACTGAACTGAACTAATAAACATATATAAGTATTATTATAAAGAAATGTTTCTCACAGACAGTTTCACATAGTGTAAAGCACACGTCTTTAAGCTTATGTCAACACGGTTCATCTTTGAGCATGGCATTCTGATGCTTTACAGATGCTTTACGTATCAGAAGTGAGGATAAGCTAGAACTTTAATAAGATGTATTTTAAATCTGATATCAGTGTTGATAAAATGCTGAAATTAAGAATTGTTTTTAGAAAGTGATAGTATGACAAGGCTGTATATTGTCAACCTGATTTTTAACTTCTATGCAGAGTACCTCATGAGAAACGCTGGGCTGGAGGAAGTACAAGCTGGAATCAGGATTGCCGGGAAAAATATCAATAACCTCAGATATGCAGATGACACCACCCTTAAGGCACAAAGAGAAGAAGAACTAAAAAGCCTCTTGATGAAAGTGAAAGAGGAGAGTGAAAAAGTTGGCTTAAAGCTCAACATTGTGAGCAGGGGGCTACTCTCTAGTTGTGGTGCATGGGCTTCTCATTGCAGTGGCTTCTCTTGTGGAGCACAGGCTCCAGGCACACAGGCCTCAGCAGCTGCAGCAGGTGCACTCAGTAGTTGAAACACACAGGCTTAGTTGCTCCATAGCGTGTGGGGGATCTTCCCAGACCAGGGATCAAACCCTTGTCTCCTGCATTGGCAGGCAGATTCTTTACTGCTGAGCCACCAGGGAAGCCCTAGTATTGTCATCTTTGTGCTATAATTACACCACTTCATATAACCAATTGGATTGACTAATCCATTGCATTTTGTGCATTTCTTTATCATCTTTTCCTTTCTAGTCAAGATAGCAAAGTATTGAATATTTAGGATATAGGAAAAATAAGATTCCTGGACTCTAGCTTAGATTTATGTAAGGGTTCACTGGATACATATAATAACTGCAGTGAGTTTTATCCCATTCTGAAAAAAGGTAAAGTGTCCTTTAAAATTGACTAGTTTGATCTCTTTGCTGTCCACGGGACTCTCAAGAACATCTTCTCCAACACCACAGTTTGAAAGTATCAGTTCTTCAGTGCTCAGCCTTCGGTCCAGCTCTCACATTCATAGATGACGACTGTAAAAACCATGGCCTTGACTAAACAGATCTTTGTCAGCAAAGTGATGTCTCTGCTTTTTTAATATGCTGTCTAGATTTGTCATAGCTTTCCTGTTGCTGCTGCTAAGTCGCTTCAGTCATGTCCGACTCTGTGCAACCCCATAGACGGCAGCCCACCAGGCTGCGCCATCCCTGGGATTCTCCAGGCAAGAAAGAACACTGGAGTGGGTCGCCATTTCCTTCTCCAATGCATGAAAGTGAAAAGGGAAAGTGAAGTCACTCAGTCGTGTCGCAACTCTTCGGGACCCCATGGACTGCAGCCTACCAGGGTCCTGCGTCCATGGGATTTTCCAGGCAAGAGTAGGTTGCCACCAGGCTCCGCCATCCCTGGGATTCTCCAGGCAAGAAAGAACACTGGATTGGGTTGCCATTGCCTTCTCCCTTAGCTTTCCTACCGAGACGCAATTGTCTTGTAATTTCATGGTTGCAGTCACCATCTGCAGTGATTTTAGAGCCCAAGAAGAGGAGATCTGTCACTGCTTCCACCTTTTCCCTTCTATTTGCCATGAAGCGATGGGACTGGATGCCTTGACTTAGTTTCTTTAATATTGAATTTTAAGCTGCCTTTTTCACTCTACTCTTTCACCCTCATCAAGAGGCTCTTTAGCTCCTCCTTGCTTTCTCCCACTAAATTGATATCATCTGCATATCTGAGGTTGTTATTTCTCCTGGCAATCTTGATTTCAGCTTGTAACTCATCCAGCCCAGCATTTTGCATGATGTGCTCTACATATAAGTTAAACAAACAGGGTGACAGTAAACAGCCTTGTTGTACTCCTTCCCCAATTTTGAACCAGTCAGTTCCATAGAAGGTTCTACCTGTTGCTTCTTGACCTACATACAGGTTTCTCAGGAGACAGGTAAGATTGTGTGGTATTCCCATCTCTTGAAGCGTTTTCCACAATTTTTTATGATCCACACAGTCAAAGGCTTTAGCATAGTCAATGAAACAGAGGTAGATGTTTTTCTGGACTCTTGCTGCTTCTGTGATCCAGTGAATATTGGCAATTTGATCTCTGATTCCTCTGCCTTATGCATATATAGTTCTTATTACATTACACTTATGTAGCAGTTTCATCTTTTTCACAGTAACATTTTTTGATTCTTGAATTTAACATAAATTTGCACTTATAAAAAGTCATTATTTACAGTGTTAATCTTTTGGGATAAATGAATAAGCGCACTTTTTTTAAATTTTCCTGTCAGGTATATTCAAGAGCAAATGATCAAGAACCATGTGGATGGTGGTTGGCTAAAGTTCGAATGATGAAAGGAGAAGTAAGTTATGTTAAAACTTGCTTTGTGATTAATTTTCAAGGAAATATGTTGACTCCTGGTTTCTGTAACTGTTACTCCAACTCAGTTTTGTTGTTAAAAAGCCTATTTCAGAAATAATCATGTATTTCAAAAATTCATCAGATCATTAATTTCTGTTTGTGTTCTGGATTTGCAAACACCAAAGCTGCTCTCCAGAGGTATTTTGCAAGCATGTGAGGACCACCAGAGTTCTTGCTTGTAAGAACCTCTAATCTAGTTTAGGCAAATCAGGTTGATGTAACTAAGCTGTGCTTAGTACTTGTGCCACAAGGGGGAGGGTCTACTGCTTAATCCAAGCAAAGTAATTAGAACTTCATTTAAAGCTCATTATTTTTGTTCGGATGGGATTTTTAAAGTGTTTTGTTGTCTTTTAGTTTTATGTCATTGAATATGCTGCTTGTGATGCCACTTACAATGAAATAGTCACATTTGAACGACTTCGGCCTGTCAATCAAAATAAAACTGTCAAAAAAAATACCTTCTTTAAATGCACAGTGGATGTTCCTGAGGATTTGAGAGAGGCGTGAGTAATTTTGTTTACTGTTGAATTGCTTTGTGAATTAAGGGGATTTTTCAGTGCTACAAAAATCTTTTTTTACCCCAAACACCCGATTAAAACTTTGATAGAAGATGTTTTTAACAGACAGAAGTTTTCAGTGGGTGGTGTCAGTATGAAACACAAGACTTTTCATTATAATCGCCCTCTAAATTTAACCTGTTGTTTAGGTCTTACACGTGAATTACTCTCTCCTTAGGTGTGCTAATGAAAATGCACATAAAGATTTTAAGAAAGCCGTAGGAGCATGCAGAATTTTTTACCATCCAGAAACAACACAGCTAATGATACTGGTAAGATAACTCCATATTTTAAGGTATAGAGTGAATATTGTGAATCTGCCTGCAATGCAGGAGACCCAGCATTGGGTGGGGAAGATCCACTGGTGAAGGGAATGGCAACCCACTCCAGTATTCTTGCCTGGAGAAACCCACTCCAATATTCTTGCCTGGAGAATTCCACGGACAGAGGCTCCTGGCAGGCTACAGTCTATGGGGTTTGCAAAGAGTCAGACAGGACTGAGTGACTAACACTTTTCACTTTATTAAACTGTACATTGTACATATTTTATAATTAAATATTTCAAAGATAAAAGATAACTTGTTTTATGGTGACTTTATTAGAATACAGTGTGAGAGAAAAAAATTTTTGCAGTTATAAAATTGTTAATTTGTAAATCTTTCCTGGAGAAAGGAGGAAAAATCTGAATACAGCATTCTTTACATCATAAAATTCTTAACATATGGGATCCGGGATTCTATATCCCTCCTCCCCCCATTATAATTTGAAGAGCAGATCTAAGTAATATGGAAATTAAGAAAGCAAGTAAGATTACTTGTGGGAGGCGGTGCATGTTAGGTGAGGAGAATACAGTAGATGAAAATCAAGGGAGGCTTTATTTGGAAGGTTGTGTTTGTATTAAAAAAAGGGTTTAAGTTTTTGAATGAGTAACTTATTTGTTTATAGTCTGCCAGTGAAGCAACTGTGAAGAGAGTAAATATTTTGAGTGACATGCATTTGCGAAGTATTCGTACAAAATTGATGCTTATGTCCCGAAATGAAGAGGCCACTAAACATTTAGAAGTAAGTGGGTTTACATGTAAAAGATTTTTTGTGCTTCTCATTTAGTTTCCTGAGTATATTATTCAAGTTCTATGGCTGAAACTATATGACTGTTAGGTAAGGCAACTTGGGAGCTGTGTTGTGGCTAATAACTGGAATTATTGTGTCCTTAGAGTTACTTTTCTCTATTACTTTTATCAGACATAACCTTTTAGCTGCTAAATACCTGAATGGTGCCAAAGAGCTTAGAAACTCACTAGGGATTACCAGCAGAACTTTATTGCTAGTTCTTTAGTCTGGTTTTTTTAATTGTCCTGTGAGCTATCAGTCAATGCACTTTCTCAGTAACTAGTTCATTAGTATAACAACTCTTGGGTAGGAAGAGAGGAGGTCACATGGGTTGTAGTTTTAAAAAAGAGCCTGTCATTGCTTCTCTCTGTTCTGTCCTGAGGTACTCCTGTTTTCTTCTACTTTTCACTGCCACATTATTAGGTGATTTGTTGCCCCTACTCCCTCCCACACATACGTGTGCTCCCAACGCACAGTCTTAGGAAAGTTGAGGTTTGTTAATCTTTATAACAAGTACGTGAGTGCCCTTAACTAATTTCAAACTTCCAAACAAGTGATACGTGAATAAGTTTTGAGATAGGAATCATTTGAGTTGGAGAGCTCCCTGTGTGAGTAGTTCTGGAAAATTGTTTTAGAATTACTGTTTTCTGTGACCATGATTAAGTAGAATGATCAGACTTCCCCCTTCCATTACATGACCAAGTGAACTACCTTTTTTCTTTTTTCCCTTTTCTTTTTTCTTTTTTTTAATTGTAGTAGAATAAACATAACATTTACCATCCTGACCATTTTTAAGTGTGCAGTTCATAGTATTGAGCAATATATTCACACTGTTGATCAATCAACCTGCAGAACATTTTCATCTTTGAAAACTGAATCTGTGTGTCCATTTAAACAACTTCCTATTTCCCTTTCCCCCAGCTCCAGGCCACCACCATTCTACTTTGTTTTTACAAATTTGACTACTCTAGATAACCTTTTTGTAAGTGGAATCATATAGTATTTATCTTTTTGTGACTGGCTTATTTCACTAAGCATAATGTTCTCAATGTGTGTCCATGTTGTAGCATGTATCAGAATTTCCTTTTTAGGGCTGAATAATTCTGATTGTGTGCATATATCACATTTTGTTTATCCATTCATCATTCAGTGGACCTTTGGGTTACTTCCTCCTCTTGACTATTGTAAATAATGCTATGAACATGGGTGTACAAAAGTTTTATCTTTTATAATACTAATTTGCCTCTTTTACTAGTGCACAAAGCAACTTGCAGCAGCTTTTCATGAGGAATTTGTTGTGAGAGAAGATTTGATGGGCCTGGCGATAGGAACACATGGTAGTAACATACAGCAAGCTAGAAAGGTTCCTGGAGTTACAGCTATTGAGCTAGATGAAGATACTGGAACATTTAGAATCTACGGAGAGGTATGCTGCTTGTCCCCCACCTTGGGTAATTTTACTATAGCATATTAACGGTTGTCTGGAATTTTAGTTTCTGGGTGGAATAGTTTAAAATTGCAAGTCTAGTATCATTACATGTAGGTTGATTAAAGATACTATATTAGTATATATATTATAATATTATAATATGCTAATATATATAATTACAGGGCCTTGAAAGGTTATTGGATATTTAATGTGTACTGTTTTCCAAAGTTCCTTAATCAACTGCTTCTGAATTTCTCAGCTTTATGTGCATTACAAATAATTTATTCAAGTATTTTTTGAGTGTTTATTATGTCAGGTACTGGCAGCTGTAAATAGTATATAATACCTTTTGTAGACCTTGAATTTTAAATATTTTGTCACTGGTTAATTGTGACAGCTGTGTGGGCATGAACATAATCTGAGAAATAAAACAAGCTTTCCTTCATTAAGACCATCCTTCACATTAGAGTAAAATAGATGAGTTTTTGGGTGTGATAATTTTAAGTCTCGACTTTTCATTTAAGTCATATAGTGAATGTGACTGGAGATGTGATTTTTACTTCTGAAACCTTTAGAAGTAGGCAATATACCAAAGTGATTAAGATGAAAGGCTTTAAGAGCCATGTTACTGGAATTGGAATTTTGTCTCTACCACTTTGAGAAGACTTGGAGAAAGTTAGGCAGTTCCCCTGCATAGTTTTCCACATTGTAAAATGAAAATAATAATAGTGCTTACCATAACAGTTTATGAAGATTGAATATGGATTTTAAATTTTTGCTATGTATGATGTAGTGAGCACACAACATACTTGCTTTATGGTTATTAAAGGACAAACATTAAAAGTGGAAGTTAATTGTTACTGAGAACTATAAATTCCTTCTACAGAACACAACCTGACCTTCCTCCTCCTCCCCCCCTGTCTTCTAGTTTTTTTAAATTTTAACTGTTAGAGCTTAGGAATTTTAATGATCATATTAGTAGGTAATTTTTAAAATGCATCCCTACAAAAACAGCCTTTTAAATCGTTTCTTACATTGAGAAGGAGAAAACAATGCAGACAGCACATACAGTATAAACAGTTCTTTTTTTTTTTTTTAATTCACCTGGAGAATCCAGCATAGAAGTGTGGGCCAGATGTATTTAGGATGGGGTTAAAATTTCGCTAACATAAGTACGTTAAACTCTCTCAGTTTTCTCAGGAGCTTAATGTTTAGACAGTTTTAGACGTCTTAGGGACTGTAAAGATGTCTAACATTTTGATTGTAAAAGCCTTTTTGCCCTAATTCTTTAATGATTACTCTTTTTTTTGGAAAAGTACTTTATGAATACTTGACTTGAAATAGCACTTTGGTCTTCTGAGCAGAATCTTGTACTGGAGCATGACAGTTCAGTGTCTTTTTTCTTTCTTGTATTTTTGTTGTGGATTGTGGGTTTCTTCAAGATTGAATTTCATGTTTGTTCCCCCACCCTACTCCGCAGAGTGCTGATGCTGTAAAAAAGGCTAGAGGTTTCTTGGAATTTGTGGAGGATTTTATTCAGGTTCCTAGGAATCTTGTTGGTAAGTACTTCTACTAAATGTTAAGTTAAATGTTATTTAATTACATATGATGACTTAATTAAAAATTAGCCTTTCCTGATAACGTTTACCTTCTAAGTTATGTGGAAATTTTTTTTTTTAAATAACAGTTTGGCATTACAGTTTTTCTTAAGCTTTTTCATCCCCTTCGCTTCTTTCTTAATATTTTCATTTG
Organism: Bubalus bubalis; assembly: GCF_019923935.1. NCBI lineage: Eukaryota > Metazoa > Chordata > Mammalia > Artiodactyla > Bovidae > Bubalus > Bubalus bubalis. The sequence goes on along the minus strand of NC_059157.1, from coordinate 131,502,074 downwards.
CTTGATGTCTTTTTATCTTTCATACATCCATCAAAGTTGTAGTACTTTTTTGAGAAGGTATTTGTGGTAATTGTTTTCTTTTGTTTGGTGCAGAAGAAAAAGTTTGAGTGGACTAACAATAGGGTAATAAACTTCTACACAGTAGGGTTTGAGAAGTGATAGTTGTTGTAAAAACCTCGAATAAGGATAAGAAGTCATAAGAAGTCGTGGGCAGAAGAGAAGGATGGTGATAATATTAGGGGAGGTTTCACTATAAAGTTTTTGACACTTCTGATGAAAACTGCTGTGCCCGTGGGTTGTAAGTTAAGTGACAACAGGTTTTGCTTTGAAGCTGCAGTTAATGAGCATTATAACTTAAGAAATCAGTTGTTTAATAGCTTTGTTAATAATATTCTCTATATCTGTTTGATCTATCCTTTAAGATGCAGTCTGAAACACAGAAATCTTGGTCACATGTTAAATTATACTTAGTGATTCTATATTTAATATAAGCATCAACACAAAGTAATGACATTTTCTAGGGGGATGATTTTTTTTATGACTTTTTGGTCATCTGTTGAGTCTCCTTAGTTTTTTGACTGTAATGAAATTGAGCCCCTTGGGCTCCATTTATATATAAGTACACCTTGTCTACCTTTAGGAAAAGATTCTATATACATTTTACTTGTCAGAGTCTGAAACATTAATAGGTGAAAATTAAAAAACAACAGCACACTTGTGCTATTAAAAATGTTTGTTTTGGCCAATAACAAGTAGTGTATTTGCGATAATAGCGTACACTACAAGAATTTGGACAGTCTGTTGGTATTCAACTATAGAAAAAGCTTTTCACTTCTGCCTAAACATTTGGATGTCTGTGATATACTACTAATTTAGCTCCACTTGTTAACATGTATTGTTAGCAGTCACTGTGTACTGAGTGGCTGGAGATGATGAGTTAAGAGGTTAAAATTAAATATAAGTCTTATGAATTTTATATAATTTAAATAAATGGTAAGATACAAAACGTTACCGAATATTCATTTCTGTCAAGGGAAATCACCTTTGGCAAGAACGATGCTTTTGAAAATGATCCCCTTGATTGTTTATATAATGCTCCCATTATTGACAGCTATCAGTACTAACATTTTGGTTGCTGCTTTCACAGAACATAATTTAACTTAGATTTCTTCACTTGTAAAAATCATTTGGAGGTGAGTGTGTCCAAGGGAGTCATGGTTCTTTCCAATCCAGCAATTCTGTAGAAGATAACATTGGTCTTACAGAGTTTGTGGTAGTGTTAACCTTAAATAAAAATTTCTCATATTTGAGAAATAGGAAATTGGATATATTTATAGTTCTCAGATTCTTCTCTTTGTTTATCTGTTCAGTGATGTGAGAACCTAACATGTCTCTTGTTTTCCTCTACCCTGGCTTGTTTGGCTTTATTTGGGTTATTTGTTTACTATTTAGAAAATAAATATTAGCAGCAACTGTTATACATTGGTTAAATACTCAGAAGTAGTATAAAGACCAGAGTTGAGTGCTGTCTATTTATAGTAGTACTACATCTTTCTCTAAAATGTTTTCTGGGTGAAGCAGTCTTTTGAAAAATAGTACATTCTTAGTCAAAGTGAAAGAGAAAAAGAGGACTGAGAAGTAAAAGGAAATGAGGACTACTTGGTGGGTAAGTTTCAGAGAGAATTCTCACATATATTCAGGTTCCAAGAGTTCTAGACTTGTTGACCATTCCCACCCCTCCCAAATCAAAAGTATTATGTGAACATTGATTTGAAAATGAATTGAAACTTCAGCTCCTGGAAGCCTTCCTTAATCACTTCTCTACTCTGTCCCTTCAGCATTTATGCTCAGTGCTCAAATTATACCACAGGTCTGCTTCAGTTTGTCAATATGATTTGGAATTTAAACTGTGGAAATGATCAGTTAAAATATTGACGGTCTCTGGTGGGACTAAATAAAACTTGCAGGTAGGTCCTTGCCACAGACCCCAGAAGGGTGATGGATATTCACTCACCACTGGTATAGTTCACAAGAAGTAAGGGGCAGAGATTTTGGGGAGGGGGTATGATGTAACAATCTGATTTTTTGTTTTTTTCGAAAAGATATTTGCTTATTTTTAGCAGGGTCAAGGATGGAGTTGCTGCTTGAGCTTCACTGTGTTAACATGAAGGTTGCTTTTATATGCTGCTGCTAGGGCTGCTCTGAGAAGACATGCAACATGTGAATTCCCTGTCCTACTCTATTTTGTTTTTTCTCTTGTTCAGTTGCTGCTGCTTTAAATTTAGGGTTATTGGGCAAGGAGGTTTGAAAATCCTATAATAGCGTCTGTTGTATTGACTGGCTTACTGTTGCCATTATTCCCTTGTTTGTCCCCCTCCCCCCTATCTATTCTTTATTGGAAGCTGTTCTGTCAAGCATACAGTAGGAGGAACTTACATTATAACCTGTTTCAGCCAAAATTAATTTATTGTGGAAATAGATTGCTGGTATAGTGTAACATTTTAACTGAGGATTTGAACTTAATAACAAGTAAGATGTTACTGTTAACTTAGTATACGTCTATTTATAGTAATGGTTACTGGAACATTTACTTCTGTTACCAGGTAACACTACCCAGTATTGCTTTGTTATTTTATGGGTGTATATTAGCTTTATAAAAAGTGAGTTCCCTAGGTGAAGAGCATCTTCATATCCTCCTTTTAGTTTCTCTAATTGTCAGATACTCTGTTATTTGACAGACTTAACAAGTTAAGTGTGGAGAAGGTAAATAATTTGAATTCTGTGTCATTTCACAGTATTTTATATCTAGGAAGACAGCAACCCATATACATTTTGTATGTAGTTGTATAGTTCTAAAGTACTTTAAACACTTATAGGTGTAAAATGTAATACTTGTTAAAGGTAAATATTTTATTTCAGTGAAGAGAATATTCATTTAAAAAGAATCTTCAAGTCACAGTTGTCTTTTAAAAAGCCAGGTTGATGACATTGTTAGTTGTTTTAATAATAATATATGTAATATGTCATAAATGTAAACAAATTGATGTGATTAATACCAAAATAAAAGTTTTCTTTTTGCCTTCATTTCTATAATTCAAGCTTTTGGAATAAATGGGTTGGACTTGATATTTTAAAAATATAAAAATGGTATAGAACATATTAAAAAATAGTTGGACTTTGAAAATATCTTACATGTGAGTAGAGTTTTTGATCTCAGTTAATAGTAGCAACCTTAGCCATACTGAAGAGAAGGAGGTTTCATACCAAGGATATGTTTCTCAGTTGTCGTTAGGGTGAGTTACTTGAGAATAAAAAGATGCAGTTTTGCTTGGTTTTTATAATTTGATAGCAAGTCATAAATTATTTGGGCTGATGTGGAAATGATAGCAGTGTTGGTTTTTAATTTATTATTATATATGTTTTCTCTTATTAAAGGAAAAGTAATTGGGAAAAATGGCAAAGTTATTCAAGAAATAGTAGACAAATCTGGTGTGGTTCGGGTGAGAATTGAAGGAGACAATGAAAATAAACTACCTAGAGAAGATGTAAGTATTTAAAACATAATTTGCCTGTGTCTACCCCCCCCATTCTTTTATATTTTGAAAATTGTTTTAAGAAAGTTATATCCAGTGAACTACTCTGCCTCTGCAGTGAAATTTTTTTTTTCAAGTTCTGTTTCTCAGTGCTTCAGTAAAAAGGCCAATTTTTGATTTAAAAAAGACTCTAGTTTGATAATCTTATCAGTTCTTTTTTTTTTTTTTTTTTTTTGTACTTAGAGTATAAAGAATTTGGTACTCTAAACAAAACAGTTGGCTGTGAAGGAATTCTTAATAAAGGTTTTTGACTTTTTTTTTTTTGTAAGCTCTGACCATTTCTTAAATGAAATCTTTAAGCTTTAACATTGCTGGTCATTCTGATGCCTTTGGAGAAGGAAATGGCAACCCCCTTCAGTATTCTTGCCTAGAGACTCCCGTGGACAGAGGAGCCTGGTGGGCTGCTGTCCATAGGGTCGCACAGAGTCGGACACGACTGAAGTGACTTAGCATGAGTGCATGCATTGGAGAAGGAACTGGGAACCCACTCCAGCAGTCTTGTCTGGAGAATCCCAGGGACAGAGGATCTGGGTGGGCTGCTGTCTGTGGGGTCATACAAAGTCGGACACAACTGAAGCGGCTTAGCAGCAGCAACTGATGCCAACTTTCTGAAATTTGTTTTCAGTCTTTTTGCTACCTGTTAATGTCTTGTCCACTGTACTTCTTTTTTTTTTTAAACTTCTTATCCACCACTTTAAGCATCACTAACCTTTGTGGCTCTAGTGGTCAACTCTATATAGTTACATGTCTGAATATAAGGCAAAGACTTCCCCCTCCCCCACCCCCAAAATTATCTCCCAGAAAACAGTACATTCACAACTTATTCAGTTTTGCACAGTGGGTAACTGGGGAGTTTGTTTGCTTATTGGACAAAGTTTTTTGTTTTTAAAGAGACACATGGAGGAAACTGAAGATATTTGCTAAGATAAACAGCCTCACACCATATATTGGATGTTGTAAAGGTCCCAGTGAAAGATACCATTTCCTTGATTCTTTTAATTAGTTAGAATGTGGTGATAAAAACAAATGACTGTTTTGCAAATGAGTACTTGTAGATTGATTACATCCTGCTGCTGCTGCTGCTAAGTCGCTTCAGTCGTGTCCGATTCTGCGACCCCATAGACGGCAGCCCATTAGGCTTCCCCGTCCTTGGGATTCTCCAGGCAAGAACACTGGAGTGGGTTGCCATTTCCTTCTCCAATGCATGAAAGTGAAAAGTGAAAGTGAAGTCGCTCAGTCGTGTCCGACTCTAGCAACTCCATGGACTGCAGCCCACCAGGCTTCCCCGTCCCTGGGATTGTCCTGGAGTGGGTTGCCATTTCGTTCTCCAGGGCATGAAAGTGAAAAGTGAAAGTGAAGTCGCTCAGTCGTGTCCGACTCTAGTGACCCCATGGACTGCAGCCTACCAGGCTCCTCCGTCCATGGGATTTTCTAGGCAAAAGTATTGGAGTGGGGTGCCATTGCCTTCTCTGTGATTATATCCTACACAGCTTTAAAAATTGATGTAAACCTTAAGTAATTTTAACTTCATATTAAGCAAACAACCATACCCACCTGGAGGGTTGGTGATGACCCCATTAAAATCAAGGGTGTCATACTATTATAATTGACACCATCTCTGTTGATGTATTTAATGTGTAAAATAATGGTGACCCATTTGGCATACAAGGCTTCCCTGGTGATTCAGTTGTAAAGAACCTGCTTGCCAATGCAGGATATGCAGGTTTGATTCCTGGGTTGGGAAAAGCCCCAGAGAAGGAAATGACAACCAATTCCAGTAGTTTTGCCTGGGAAATCCTATGGACAGAGGAGCCCGGTGGACTACAGCCCATGGCGTTGCAAAACAGTTGGACATGACTTAACAACTAAACAACAATAACAGTTTGGCTTATAACTCCTGGATAAAATTGGTCTGAATATTAAGGTGTTTACTGAGCAAGGTCATTAAATGACTCAATTATAAATATCTTAGCTTGATAGTAATATCTAGTCTTCCCTTAGCTTGACTTATTCCTAGCTGCTTTCCAGTATTTACCACCTTGTTGCAAGCTGATTCTTTTAGGATGTCCTTCATAAATTAGTACACTTTACTTTGTAGTTTTGGTCATTTTTACCTCCCATTTCTGTGCCAGAATTAAGAAATTTAAATGCTAAAAGACACCAAGTAGATTATGTAAATTATCAAACAGATTGGGATAAAAAAGAGGAAGGGGAGGGCACACTGTGCCTTTCTATAAAAGAAACCAATGCTGCTCAGTTTTAATCTGGTTGCTGTGTAGGTTTGCATGCATTTGTTTTGCTATATCTTTTAATATTTTAAAGAAAAGTCAAAAGCCTAAATAAACAGAACCTTTTAATTTTCAAAGCATTGAACGTGAAAATAAACCTGAAAGTTGATATAGCTTATGTGGGGTCGGTTCGACTAGTCGCATCTGACTCTTTGCGACCCCATGGACTGCAGCATGCCAGGCTTCCCTGTTCATCCATCACCAACTCCCAGAGCTTGCTCAAACTCATGTCCACTGAGTTGGTGATGCCATCCAACCATCTCATCTTCTGTTCCTCCCCTTCTCCTGCCTTCAGTCTTTTCCAGCATCAGCATATTTTCCGATGAGTCAGTTCTTTGCATCAGGTGGCCAAAATATTGGAGTTTTACATTCAGCATCAATCCTTTCAATGAATATTCAGGGCTGATTTCCTTTAGGATGGACTGATTGGATCTCCTTGCAGTCTAAGGGACTGTCAAGAGTCTTCTCCAACACCACATTTCAAAAGCATCAAGTCTTCAGCGCCAGTTTTGTTTATAGTCCAACTCTCAACATCCATACATGACTACTGGAAAAACCATAGCTTTGACAAGACGGACCTTTGTTGACAAAGTAATGTCTCTGCTTTTTAATATGCTGTCTAGGTTGGTCATAGCTTTTCTTCCAAGGAGCAAGCATCTTTTAATTTCATGGCTGCAGTCACCATCTGCATTGATTTTGCAGCCCAAGAAATAAAGTCTCTTGCTGTTAAAATCGTTTACCCATCTATTTGCCATGAAGTGATGGGACCAGATGCTATGATCTTAGTTTTTTGAATATTGAGTTTTAAGCCAGCTTTTTCACTCTCCTCTTTCACTTTCATCAGGAGGCTCTTCACTTTCTGAAAGTTCCTCTTTCTGCCGTAAGAGTGGTGTTATCTGCATATATGAGGTTATTGATATTTCTCCTGGCAATCTTGATTCCAGCTTGTGCTTCATCCAGCCTGGAATTTCACACGATGTATTCTGCATATAAGTTAAATAAGCAGGGTGACAGTACACAGCCTTGACATATTCCTTTACCAATTTTGAACCAGTCCATTGTTCCATGTCTGGTTCTAACTTGCTTTTTGACCTGCATACAGATTTCTCAGGAGGCAGGTCAGGTGGCCTGGTATTCCCATCTCTTGAAGAATTTTCCACAGTTTATTGTGATCCACACAGTCAAAGGCTTTAGAGTAGTCAGTGAAGCAGTAGATGTTTTTCTGGAATTCTCTTGCTTTTTTAGTGACCCAGTAGATGTTGGCAATTTGATCTCTGGTTCTTCTGCCTTTTTCTAAATCCAGTTTGAACATCTATTTGGTAGTTCTTGGTTTCATGTACTGTTGAAGCCTTGCTTGGAGGATTTCGAGCATTACTTTGCTAATGTGTTCACTTCAGTTCAGTTCAGTCGCTCAGACGTGTCCGACTTTTTGCGACCCCATGAATCGCAGCACGCCAGGCCTCTCTGTCCGTCACCAACTCCCAGAGTTCACTCAGACTCACGTCCATCGAGTCAGTGATGCCATCCAGCCATCTCATCCTCTGTCGCCCCCTTCTCCTCCTGCCCCCCAATCCCTCCCAGCATCAGTCTTTTCCAATGAGTCAACTCTTCGCATGAGGTAGCCAAAGTACTGGAGTTTCAGCTTTAGCATCATTCCTTCCAAAGAAATCCCAGGACTGGTCTTCTTCAGAATGGACTGGTTGGATCTCCTTGCAGTCCAAGGGACTCTCAAGAGTCTTCTTCAACACTACAGTTCAAAAGCATCAATTCTTCTGCGCTCAGCCTTCTTCACAGCCCAACTCACATCCATACATGACCACAGGAAAAACAATAGCCTTGACTAGACGGACCTTTGTTGGCAAAGTAATGTCTCTGCTTTTGAATGTGCTGTCTAGGTTGGTCATAACTTTACTTCCAAGGAGTAAGCGTCTTTTAATTTCATGGCTGCAGTCACCATCTGCAGTGATTTTGGAGCCCAAAAAAATAAAGTCTGACACTGTTTCCCCATCTATTTCCCATGAAGTGATGGGACCGGATGCCATGATCTTCGTTTTCTGAATGTTGAACTTTAAGCCAACTTTTTCACTCTCCTCTTTCACTTTTATCAAGAGGCTCTTTAGTTCTTCTTCACTTTCTGCCATAAGGGTGGTGTCATCTGCATATCTGAGGTTATTGGTATTTCTCCCGGCAATCTTGATTCCAGCTTATGTTTCTTCCAGCCCAGCATTTCTCATGATGTACTCTGCATATAAGTTAAATAAACAGGGTGACAATATACAGCCTTGACATACTCCTTTTCCTATTTGGAACCAGTCTGTTGTTCCATGTCCAGTTCTAACCATTGCTTCCTGACCTGCATGCAATTTCTCAAGGGTATTCCCATCTCTTTCAGAATTTCCCACAGTTTATTGTGATCCACACAGTCAAAGGCTTTGGCATAGTCAATAAGGCAGAAATAGATGTTTTTCTGAAACTCTCTTGCTTTTTCCATGATCCAGCGGATGTTGGCAATTTGATCTCTGGTTCCTCTGCCTTTTCTATTGTGCGATAGTTTGAACATTCTTTGGCATTGCCTCTCTTTGGGATAGAAATGAGAACTGACATTTGCCAGTCCTGTGGCCACTGCTGAGTTTTCCAAATTTTGCTGGCATATTTAACAGCATCATCTTTTAGAATTTGAAATAGCTCAGCTAGAATTCCATCACCTCCACAAATACTTTACAGTGAAATTATTACAGGAGCATTTGGTATCTTTTCTGAGATTGTGATTCCCTTTACCTTTTTCTTTAACATATATTATGGCAGTTAACAAGTGGATATTATTTGGAATTAAGTAACTGGATACGAAATTTGTTGGGTTAATTGCCGATTTTATGACTTTGAGCACATTTTTTTCTCAACTGTAGAATTGGGATATTTCTTTAAAATGACTGTAAGTAATATAGTCCCAGAATTACATTATGGATTAAAACTTTCTAGCTCTTTTTTTTCCCCTCCTATCTTTTGTTCACTTTGCATCCTGTGTTTTCTGCATGTGAATTCTTGAGGATAGCTCAAGGCTTTCTTACTTCCTAAGCTTAAGGTAGAGTCCCTTGTTCATACCTTCCTAGTTGGAATTACTTCTTCTAGAGTCACTGCATCTTTCAGCTCCATGATAGCTGTACTCTGTACTGGAGCTTTAGCACCTGCCCTAGTGCCTTTCTTCTTTTTAATTTCCCATACTAAAATTCACTAATTAAATTTTTTAAAAATTATTTTGAAAATAAGTCACATAGTGATTTCCTATATAGAATAAAAAGTTAAGGCACGCTTATTTCTGTATTTAGAACCCAAAGTTCTTAAGCCAGGTTATTTAAATAACTGTTAGGAATGATTCTATAAAATCAAGAAAGTGAAGGACATTGAAAGTGATTGGGTGAGTTTCCTTAGACTGTTCATTTTCTTTAGCCAATAGGAAGCTGAAAGTTTATTTCTTTAAAGAAAAAAAAAACAAAAACAAATATCATTTAGGTATCTTACTTCCCTTCCTTCTCACTTTTTAAAACCACCTTTTGAAATTCAACTAAGTAAAACAGGTCAGGGTTAATCCTTTCATTTGGTTTAGTAACTTAAGGTGACTATTTGCCCATATCAGTAATTTCTTTATTTTACACTGTGAACGTTTGTACATGATACTTCTGTTAATGGTCACGAAGTACTTCCAACCTACAGATGTTGAAAGTTTTGCTATATGAGCATATATTACAGGGATAACCTGCCCAATGTGTTTTATTATGTTTTTAAGGCAAGCACTACTAAAAATACATCTAATCTGTAAATTCATTCCAGTTTGATGGAAAATTTCTTTGAAAGTTGGTTTATTTACTTTAAAGATTTGCTTGAATTAGAGGACATAAATACTAAATATTGGGATGTTGTGTTTTCTTACAGGGAATGGTTCCATTTGTATTTGTTGGCACTAAAGAAAGCATTGGAAATGTGCAAGTGCTTTTAGAGTATCATATTGCTTATCTAAAGGTTTGTATAGTGTTCATATTTATATCATGTTCCTTCTCACATTAAACTTTAATTTTATATTAGTATTGTAAATTTTTAAATCTTAATTTTTGTTAATTCAGCTTCATATTTCCCTTTTTTTTGCTTTCTGTGTGAGAATATTAAAAGGTCCTTTGCCATTGTAAAATGATTGGCCTCATTCCCTCTGAACGTTTATATTTCTTTCCTTCTGTTTAAGACATGACCACTCTTAACATTTGTTACAAATAGGAGAGAGAATCGGGAATGATGTGGACTTTCTTGGTTACTAATGCTCATCTATAAACGTTCCCTTGAAGGAGATGAGTACATGTCTTTTTTATATTGTATACCTGTAGCACTTAGCAGAGTTGACACCTGATGGTTACTGGTACTCTCTGAATCACATGAACTACCTCCATATATATCATTTGATAACTCTTAACCATTGTTGTTTAGTCTATCTGGGTTAATAAAGAGAAAAGGTTTTGGAAAAGAAATGTCCTATAAATTATTGTAAGTTGGAATTGTCATTTTTTATTCTTCTTATTCCTGCTGTGTTTTTGTTGTTTATGGTACTTGAACTGCTGTCTCTAGTTATGTTTTCCTTTTAGTCACTCAGATCATTGTTATGTTAATATTTTCAAAGCACCCTTGATTAAGTCCTTCCTTTCTTTGAAAAACTTGTCTTTGCAGTACTCTACTGCTTTTTAGCCAAGAGCTTTCTCCATAGACACCTTACTTTCACATTCTGTAATGACCTCAATCTCTGAATGACCAAGTCTACCAGTTCAGCTAGGCCACAACTCAGTTGTCACTATTTTGATAGGAAAGTAGTTTATTAGTAATACCTGTCATAGGTGGTACTTTACCTCATTTAGCAGAGTTTGATACTCCTTAAAGACTAGGTCTGATAATTAGCTATTAAAATAGGTTATTTCAGCAGTTGTCTGTTAACCATCCCCTAGGTTATTTTAATGCTCATCTGTAAACATTCCCCTGAAGGAGAAGAGTCCTTGTCTTTTTTATATGTATACCTGTAGTACTTAGCATGGTTGGCACATGATGCTAAGGCATTTAGTAAATGCTTGTTGAATTGACCTTGTAAATTATGTTCACTAGGAATACAGTCTACATTGCCAAATAACTGCCCAAGATCACAGCTGCGTTCAGTGGTAGGACCAGACTATAGCTCAACTCTAGGCTTTAAGAAGAAAAAAGAAATACATGTAAGATTTATCCTTTTTCATTTTCATTATAGGAAGTAGAACAGCTAAGAATGGAACGACTACAGATTGATGAACAACTTCGACAGATTGGTATGGGTTTCAGACCTTCTTCCACCAGAGGGCCTGAAAAAGAGAAAGGATATGCCACTGATGAAAGTACCGTCTCTTCTGTACAAGGTTCTAGGTCTTATAGTGGAAGAGGCAGAGGTCGTCGGGGCCCTAATTACACCTCCGGTTATGGTAAAAAAATTTTTTCTTTTTGGTAGTAGTTGTAGTTTAGGTGCTCCAGTACATTTTGGTTATTGTTGTTCAGTTCATCAGTTTATCTTGGTTTTGAGGGTAGGAGATAGTTCTAAGGTACACGTTTTAATAGTAGTGACTGTATTTTATATTAATGACTGTACAAGATTTGTAGTGTTCAAGTAGCTATGTAACGAAATGAAACATGTTTTTGTTAAATTTATAGCTCATGATCATGTTTATTCTAAATATTTAAATATATATACAACTGGTTTTCTCAGATACTTACCTTGTACAATTATATACATTTTCCAATAAAAACCTGGTGATGGTGGTGATACTACTAGGATTTACCTTTTGCTTACCCTTTAGGAAAAGGAAAAGTAAAAAATACACTAGTCACTGTGCTGTGTTTATATGTAGCAAATCTGTACTAGTTTTTAAAATATACTATATTGGTTCACTTAGTAGTTTTGAATATTAATATCTCACATCTGCAGTTATTTTGTGAAATACAGGATTTCAATAGTATGAGGGCTTTAAAAGTTAGAACTTAATTAACATAAATGAACATTTTTCTAAAATACATTTCACTTTGAAGATCAGACTTAACCCATGTAGGAAGGGGCCAGTGGATGGTGATGGTCAACAATTTTCTAATCCTAAATTTCTTACTTCTTCTTCAGCTTTGGAGTTGTTCCATTTTTCTGCATTTGGACTTGGATCTTAGCAGTGACCTGATTTTTGTGTTCCCTTCTCTCTCCTCTTCTCTCTTCTCTACTCCCCTATGCTCATCCAAACTGCTTTGGGAAAATATTTCATAAGCGTTTTCCAGAATAGAAGGCATTTAGGGAAGAAATACATGAAAGCTTATAGTGTACAGATTCCACATCCATATTTCATGTTTGAAGGATCATCTAACGATGTCAGAGTCAGTTTGGTACTATATTTCATTTGTTGTAGAGTTGAATGGTAATTTTCCCTTCCTGCTTTTTCATTATTTTAAAGTTAACCTTGTATTGTAACCTGAAAAGAAAAATTCCAGTTAATGTGTTTGGTATGTAAAGGATTGAGAATTGCAGTCCTCAAAACATTTAACACAAAAGATAGTAATTAAATAGAGATTAAGTACAACTGAATGATTTTAGATGTACAGGTTACTAGTGCAAATAATCAGATTTGGTTTTTTGGTTGATGAATTCATCCAAGAATTTTATAAGCCTCTGGGAAGTCAGCTTATTGATGAGAGGTCCCTCTTTGGCAAAATGCTTTTGTTGACAGTAGATAATAAATTTAAATGAGAAGGTAGAGGAATAACATTTGGATTGAAGAACTCTATGCAAACTGTTCAGTAGATGGCACTCTTACCTCTGAGTCTTTTTGAACGAGTAACATTGTATTTTCTGAAATAGCTGTTGAACTTAAATGGGCTCCAGAGAAATAAAAATTATTTGAATTTGGTTACAGATGTTGTTGTCTACTTAATGGCAGAAGATTTTTTAGGTGATGAATATATATATAATCTATATAAGAAACATTTTCTGAATTTAACATCTCTGAACTTACGATGTGTTTTACAATGGATGCTGTCTTAGAACTGTAATTGGCAGGATTTTCTTAAGTGGCACAAAAAATATTGTGACTTACAATGGATGGCATGGCAGATTTGATAAAATGTGGTACTTTAGCTGTTAATGTTAAGTTCAGCATACATGTTCATTTAAAAGAATGTTAACCATCTTCATAAGGTGATTTTAGAAGTTTTAGGGAAATCTGATTTAATATTCTGTTGAAAACAATTTTCATTTGTTGGAGCTATTACAAATTGGATTGGTTTTATGGATCATTATTTCTTGTAGCCCCCTCCCTAATTTCTGGATTCAAGAATTTGTATTTTACAAAATTGAGATTGGAATGATTGTGATGACTTCAACAGATTATTAGTTTTCTGTTGATTATACAGCAAATTAAAAATTCAAAGCCTTTAACAGTACTGTTGTCCTATGGTTTTATAGGTCAGAAATCTGACATGAATGTCACTGGGCTGAAATCTAAGTGTTGGCATGTCTGTATTCCCTTTTGGAGGCTCTAGGAAAAAATCTGTTCCCTTGATACTTCCAGCCTCAGCTTAGGTCCTCCCTCCTCCATCTTAAAAAGCCAATAATTACAGGTAGATGGGCTTTCCTGGTGGCTCAGTGGTGAAGAATTCTCCTGCCAATGCAGGAGACATGGGTTCAATCCCTTGGTCAGGAAGATCCCCTGGAGAAGGAAGTGGCAACTCACTCCAGTGTTCTTGCCTAAGAAATCCCATGGACAGAGGAGCCTGGTGGGCTACAATCCATGGGGTCACAGAAGAACCGGACTTGACTTAACAACTAAACAACAACAGATTACAGAGAGTCCTTATTCAGCCACCTCTCTGGTTCTCCATAGTTGAGAATGGTTCTCTCTTTTTTTAATATTCATGTGATTAAATTGGCCTTACCTGAATAGTCTAGAATAATCCCCAAACCTGTTTCCTTAACCTTAATTGCATTTGCAAAGTTCCTTTTGCCATCTCAGAAATGTTTAATATGAAGAAAATGGAGAACTTAGCAGTTCATTAGCCTTTTTTTTTTTTTTGACATTAATAGTTGTCTTTATCTCCTGAAACCTATTTATGATTTTAGATACCTTCTATAAGCATCTTGAATGCTAGATTTAAATTAAAACTATGAAAATTTTTTGCTCATGATATTGAGTTAAATACTGCACTGTATTTTTAAAGATAATTTGATAGGAACTTTTGTTAAAACCTTTTAAAATGAGATACTCATTTAACCTCAAAATTTGGTAATGTTTTCAGGCAGGGTATGTAGGTTTGTAAATAAATTCAACAGAAGTTTTTATAATTCCCAAGGCTTTTTTGTTTGTTTTGTTTTAAACTACTCATGAAATGATACATTACCCTTATTCCTCCAAACCATGACATCAGTTAACAAAATTCTTTCTTATCTTTTGGAAAAATAAGTGTTTTGATTCATTTTCTAATATGAGACTCATCTTAACAAAGATGCAAATGTCAGTACTAGAAACTTGCTACATTTTTCTTAAATTAATCCATTCATTACTAGCTACATCTATATGGTATATGGAGAAAAAAGAAGAGTCCTCTTTAAAGGAGAAAGGAAGTTGGTAGGCTTTGTTCAACTTTACATTTTAGTCCTTGAAGAGCTCTTGTATTTTGCTTTTATCATTAAATGACTATGGAGTTAAATATAGGGTATTTTTAGTTTATCTTGAAATTGTTCATATTTGAGAGTTTAGCATAAGAACTTCATAATCACGTGGTAAATTAATTCAGGAGAAAATTGATATGTGCATTCCTAGGCTTCCGTGGGCATTTAGAGGTATAAGAGAGCACCCCTTTACTGTAAACCAATGTGGAAGTAAATCCACATTGGAAAAAGAAAACAACACATGGCAATACTTTATTAATTTTACATTAATTTTAAGGAAATGAGGGGAGATGTCTGTTTTCCGTTAAATTGGTCTAAAGCTACAGACATTGAACTGGGCTTTTAATTTTATGGAGATAGATTTGCACATATAGTTTCCCACATTATCAGAAAGTAGTTTTCCTGGAAGACCTTTGTAAGCTGAAATGGCATAAAGTGAAGAAGCAATTACTTTAGGACACATCTTGCTAATAGATGCAGGAAATAAAATAAAGCACAGATGCTCACCAATATGGTTCAAAGATATGTCAGCTTGATGCTGAGATGCTGAGTTTAGTTCTTGAAGCAGGAGCTGGGGGATGCTGCTCTCACTGCTTGCTCTGCTTGCTGCCTCTTTTAATTGCAGTGGCTTGCTGCAAAGCGAATACTGAAGGCTATTTTCTCTTCGTGCCCTTTTTTTTCCCTTAAAAGTGAAAATCCTCTTTGGATTTCTTTTGGTTTGTGAAAACAGATACTAGTGTAAGTCTTTTGTAAAATGAACTTCTGAAAAGCATAGGATATCTCTATGATGAAAGGATAAAAAAGCACCATCCCAGAACTAACAGAGAAGTGGAAATGAGTATGTTAGTGATTGGGTCATATAAATCTGACACATAAATTGTGATATTATATGATATTGTAGGCTTTTATAGAATCTTTGTGGTGTTTACATTTTTTAAAAGTATTAAATTCAGTCATTGGGATGTTAGAAATAGTCTGTAGTTAACTTTCAAAGTTATGCTGAATTTTTCTCTCACTGGTAATGGCTTCATCTCTTATTGTCATGTTGAAATTTTCTTCACCCAGAGCAACCTAAAATTTGTTCAGTGATTTGAAACATTGTGTTGTTCTAACTTAAGACATTATTGTGCAAAAGAGATAAATTTTATGTACAGTCACTAAAAATGCACTCCCAGTTTATGAGATAATCAATTGTAAGAAATATCCTGATTTCAGAGCTGTTAAATGTGGGGAAAAAAATGCTCCTTAGAATCAAGTGATAGAATATACAATACAATTGTTACTCATTTTTCTAAATATCATTAAATTGGCTTTTAAATACTTGGATAGTGTTTTTTTTTTTTAATTATACTAGCAATTTGTTAAAGACATAAAAGTGGGAAAAAATTTTTAAAAATATTTTCTGTATTAAATGCATTTTCATATATCAGTGTTATTTAAACAATGATTTGCAAGAAATTCTTTGAAAAATTTCACTCCTTTTTTAAAATAGAAATATAGTATGCTTATGTTCTCTTCTTTCCCAAGGTACAAACTCTGAGCTGTCTAACCCATCTGAAACTGAATCTGAGCGTAAAGATGAGCTGAGTGATTGGTCACTGGCGGGAGAAGATGACCGAGAGAGTCGGCATCAGCGTGACAGCAGGAGACGCCCAGGAGGAAGAGGCAGAAGTGTTTCAGGGGGTCGAGGTCGTGGTGGACCACGTGGTGGCAAATCTTCCATCAGTTCTGGTAGTCTTTTATATACTCTGTCAGAATCTTTTCTTTGTAAACAGTATAATTTCATAAAAGTTAATTCATTTCCCAGGACTCCCACCCCCCATTTTTGGAAGTTTCTCTTTTTGCTTAACTGTCTCAGGAAAACAGTAGAATATATATATATGCATGCATACACACACACGCAACTACAACATAAGGAAAGGCACTATAGAGTGTCTCTTAGTGAAAGTTTAGCCAGAATATTCAGATCAGAGTAATTTTAGTTGGAGCTGATTTCTCTGTTTCATTGGTCAGATGTTCAGACTTTGGACACTTAGGTAATTAGAATGTTTTTCCCCCTCTAGAATTTTTTGGGTTATATATTTCTGTTTCCCAGAGAGACCCAGATAATTCTAATGTATAGAGAGATCTAAATACCTGTTGTGTACAACTGAAAAGCATTTGTTGCTACTCCACCACTTTGGAACAGGAAAAAACTGTGAAATCACCTTTTTAAAAAATCTTTTATTGTTTGAGGAGTTCACCTGTAAAGAGGAGTGTCTAGAAGACTGAGATTTGAGATACTATAAGAAACCTTTTACTCATTGAAAATTTAAATGCTATAACTTAAGCGGTGGTGTAGGAGTTGACAGAATGTTCTTGCTTAGCATAATGAGTTGGGGAAAGATTGTCAAGGATTAGATTATATCAGGGATATAACCATAACAATTATTGCATAGCATTTGTAGGAAAACCACTCTTAATTTTTTTAAAAAAGTGAATCAAATCACATTTTTTAAAGAACTTTTAAAAAAGTACTCTCTACTTCTAGTGATAATCTTTAAGTCCTAAGTTCATTTTATAGACTTTAGGGAAATAGTTTTTATATTTTAGAACATTGCTCACTGTTACCAAGGTTTAACATTATAGTTTGCTGAATTTCAAAGTAAATGTACTTTACCTAGTGTTTATGATTAATGGATAAACTTAGTGTCTTTTGCAAAGATGCTAGTTTGCTAGCTGTTACCAAAGGAAACTTAGGAAAAATCGTGATTAGGTGAATTTCTTCTATAATTTGATTGCTGGAAGCAATAATGCACATAGGTAAGATGGGTATTTTTTTTCCCGTATAATTTATGTCTTACAAACCTTTCCTTTCCCACTCTTACCCTACCATATCCCACCTGTACTCTTTGTTTCTGGAGATGGGAGTACTAGTCAGCATTCATTCCCACATTTTCCTATAACCAGTTAGAATTTCAAACTTTTTAGTTTGCCTTTTTTTGTATAGACTTTTGCTTGCTTCAGTTTGTAATAATAAATTTCTGTTCTATAGAGTGCAGATGTTGCGTATTATTTGGAAATATATTAGCTGAATATTTGTTTTCATTTTTGTTTCTTTAGCCTCTGTACAGAATTAGCTAGGTATGTGAATGTAAAAAGTAACATGTATATTAGTTCCTAATACGTTTTTAAGACAAGTCAAAGAGAAATGGTAGAAAGCCAAGGTGTTCACTCATTTTCTGTTTTAATTTTTCATCACCGTTTAAAGTTTTTTCATATTTGTTATTTTTCAGGTAAAATAGTGATACAGAAAACATTTTGTCTGAAGACAGAGGATGTATTTTTATTGGGGGAAAATTGAAGTTTATTATTAATTGATATAGTTCAATATAGGTCAAAACATTCCTAATAACTGCAGCTCTCTTAAACAAATATTTCTTGCCTCTGACATGCATTTAGTGCTCAAAGATCCAGACAGCAATCCATACAGCTTACTTGATAATACAGAATCAGATCAGACTGCAGACACTGATGCCAGCGAATCTCATCACAGTACTAACCGTCGTAGGCGGTCTCGTAGACGAAGGACTGATGAAGATGCTGTTCTGATGGATGGGATGACTGAATCCGATACAGCTTCAGTTAATGAAAATGGGCTAGGTATGTAAGCATTTAGGGAAAAGATTTATATTACTGTATACTATTGTTAATATATGATGCCTTTAAAAAAATATGCAATTCACAAATTGAATTTTTCCTAGTGTTCAAGTAGGTAGATGGCTTTGTGTCTGTCTTAAATGTCTAGTTTTCAGATTTGTATAGCCAAACTGTTTGAAACTGGGAGGGTTTATTAAAGTGCCCTTTGATGCCATTAAAACAATACAGATATTCAAACTGCAGGGCACTTAATACTCTCAATCTTCTAAGCCAGAATTGGGCTTTCATCTTGCCTCTTTAAGTATTATTATAAATGACACTAATGAAAGTGTGTATACTTTGTAGGCATTGATTTCCAAAGCGCTAAAATGTCATTAACTTTGGTAAAAACTAAACTCTGTTGGAGAGGAAAATTTTATTCCTGAATGATAAATTAAGTCTTAGAGTTTGTTTATCAAGAGTTAAAAACCCTCTTAATTTCTGGATGATAATTCCATCTGTTAATCTAGTAGGAATGTTTAAAACTACAAAAGTATTTTTCCTGTGAATAGCATGTATTGTTTTATCTTTCCTGTTTAATTAAAAGGTTCTTTCCCCTTAAATCTTTGAAGGCAAGAAATTTTTTTTTTTTTGCTTTGTTTTTTGCATTGTTTTTGTCAGAATAGTTTCATGGTGAACTTTGCAATTACAGATGATAGTGAAAAAAAACCCCAGCGACGCAATCGTAGCCGCAGGCGTCGTTTCAGGGGTCAGGCAGAAGATAGACAGCCAGGTAACTTGAGTGGACCTGTTGACACCACCAGGTCATAAGCATGAAAAAAAAATGTCATGTGTCTGCTTTCTAAATATATTATACTTAACATGTACACATGTGTGTATATACATTCAAGATGTGCATTGCATAAATTGTTTTCTCAACTAATAAGACTACTATTAAGAAAATGCATTCTTCCTTCACACCGTAATGTAACCTGTCTAATTGAACTAATGTTGTGTCTCAATTTTTTTACATGAAAATACTGTTGAAAAGACCATTATTTTGTCCACTTGGCAGATTCTGCACATTTGAGTTGGGACCTGCCATCCCAGGGACTATGTTGTAGCTTGTGATTTTGGATGATTGGCAAAACTGGACAGCTTTTGCATGGTGCCTGCTACTGTATCGGGATTCAGCACCTCATTTTTGTGGGGGTTCTAGTACCCACAGTTTAAAAAGTATAAATGAGAAAAATACTTGAAAGTGTCTTTTTCCTATTAAGAGGAATGCATGTTATGTTTTTGTTTATTGTAGTGTGATGCCTTTTCCCCTACACCTACTAACTATTCAAATTAATAGTACTTACTTAGTTTTAGAATGTTAATTTAAGTAGATATAGTTTTTAGTAACTTAAAAGAAATTTGTTTGCTGTGTCTATACTATCTTGAACATAATTCCATTTCTTGTGTACAGAGAATCACATGTATATTCACAGTGGAGAAATTGTGTGCACCAGAAATAAATCCCTTTTGTTAAACTAATCAATTTTGCATTCTTTCCAAAGCAAATTCTTGTGTTTTCCCCCAAATAAAG
Organism: Bubalus bubalis; assembly: GCF_019923935.1. NCBI lineage: Eukaryota > Metazoa > Chordata > Mammalia > Artiodactyla > Bovidae > Bubalus > Bubalus bubalis. The sequence continues at coordinate 131,482,283 of NC_059157.1, read as the reverse complement.
AATATAAATTCTAGTATCTTTATTTAGTATTTTAAATTTAGTGGTTGTCGAGACATGTGAGAAAACTGATTAAGGGGATTAGTTCCCATTCTTAGGGGGAAAAAAAAAGTTCATGTTTTAGCGATAGTTGTAAATTTACAAGACATTAAATACTGTCACAATAGGTTTTGAGGAAATGTTTCTTATTTTTTTTTATCTTCTTTTCTCTCTCTTTAGTGTTAGAAATATCTTTGGGATGAAGAGATTGTATTTAGTTTGTGTTTTTGAAGCTGGCATAGCAGTGAATACCAGTTTCTGGCCATACTTTATAAATAAGGAAATTTAAGTTACTAGTATGGGCTTGAGATAGGATAAATTAAAACATAATTTAGTAACTAGGTAGATGGTGGTTCATTACTAAGTCAAAGGACATAGAATAACATAAAAGGCTTTGATAAAGAAGAGGAAGAGATTTCTGCATGGTATTAATCAGAACTTGAGTAATTGGAGTTTTAAATAATTTGACAGTGATTTGTGTTCTCTACTGCATTTATTCCTGTTTTTACTCTGTTTTTTGGAAGTACTGATTTCCTCTTTAGAACTCATTGCCTTTCTCATCCTGCCCCAACACACACACATACCCACACCCCCAGAAGATAGGATAGGTGGAACAAACACATCATTTTCTCCTTTGGCTCTGGCAGCAGTTCTAGGGTATCTAAAAGTTAATGTCAGCATTCTTGGAAATAAATAGTTATTTAATTTGTTCTTATTTACTTAAAATTTCTTGTTGCCTTTAGTATTAAGCAATGAGTACTTACTGTACTTAGCAAAGTGCAACAGTGTACTGGTGTACAACTGATTAATTTTGGATCCCTTAGAGGAAATTCTGGAGACCAAATTATGCCACACAAATTGCTTCAATTTTTTTCCTATATAAGTGCTTATCTGTTTTGAACTTTTAAGTGGCTTGCATTATGAGGCATATAAACAGACTATTATCTGGCTATAAACAGGTTTTTCTCTGAATCAACAGGTTATTTTTAATTTTACCTCTGTTTGGTGGAGGATGGGCACTGGTTTTTACCTTTCCAGCTAAGTGCCTATTAATTGATAAACTGTATCAAAGTTCTATGTCTGTATAGTGGGCGAACGTTCTAAGAATTACCATAAGTTCAGATTTAGCAGTGTGTGCGCCTGTGCATCAAGGTTTCCAGGTAGCTGAGTTCTTCCTGGTGTCACTGAAGCCTGAACCATGGAAACAGTATGAATTCATTATGGTGCTCTCCAAACTACAATACTTTCTAGGATGCTTGTGCTTCCATATATGTAGACATAATAAAGAAGTGGGTTTGATCCCTCTCCCCAGTTTCGGAAACTATTAAATTTATCCATAGATTCATTTACAGTGAATTTAAATAATGATTTATAAAACTCCAAAATGAGCATATTGAGTTTCTTATAGAGGGAAACAGTCTAAGACATGAAACATCTTTTAGTGGTGTTTCTAAAGATGTTTATTAGTTCTGAATTAAGTTGTTTCCTTGAGATTTAAAAAGATTCATATAATAATTCTAGAAATTCGTGAATCTTATAAAGGTGTTAGCATTTTAATGCATAACTAAGAGAAATGTAAATACAGTCCAGTCTTATATTAAAATGATTTATGTAATTTGAACTTAATGGATTAGTTCTCCAGTGTATGTAGTGACATATTAAGTTTATCGAAGTTTTAATTCTTACATAATTTACTTGCTCCCATAATTTATACCATATTTTACATAATCAGGGATTTTTCTTCATCAGTTTCTGAGAGAAAACAAATTCTTTGAAAGGAAGAGACTGATTATTTTGATATTTCTTCAAATCAGTGAATTCTAAGTTGCAAGTCCTTGAAGAGAAAGTTCTGAGGTTTAAAATGAGGCCGGTCCCAGCAGACCAGAGGTAGTTTGTTGCCATTGGGTTGCTGGTAGGGTGTTAGTTTTGTTTAGTCTTTTCCCTTCTTTTCCCCAATCCCTACCACCATTGCAAATAGGTCAGTCCCTTGAAAGATTGGCAAAATGTGAAAAGGGGATAGTTACTGAATTAGGGGTAGACATTTTCCACCATGATCATTGTCCCCATTTTAAGATGGTGGACAAATCTTTAGTTTGCTTGAATTTTTTTATATTACTCAGAACAGTTTCTAGTGTGAAATACTAAAAAGGAACCATAAAACACACTTGGAAATCTTACTATGCTTTAAAAAAAAACAGAACTATTAAATATTACATGTTTGATGAAAATTTCATATTGACGCATGCTACACCATGATCTGCACCCAATTTACCCTTTCCCTCCCCCCCCCCCCCAAATGATAAGTGCAAACACTATCTGGGCTTAGAATGTGGCATTTCCTATTCTTAGTTGTGGAATTTTATATCAAACTTATCCCACAACTGTAGACTAACCAGAAGCAAATGGCTGGATTCTTGTGAAAGAGGACTTTAATCTAGGCATCCTCTATATCCAGCTTGAAGTATTCTATAGTCAGCACCAAACCACAGGCATATTTTTCAAATTTCATTTTTGGTTGGAGGTGGTACCCATCTTAAGAAAATTTTGAAATTGGGTAACCCACCATTAGTCTATTTTAAAAGTAAAATTACTCTTTATCCATAAATAAACTTTAGAAATATTTTTTCAACACCTGTAATTTTTTTCTCATCTTCAACAGTCACAGTTGCAGATTATATTTCTAGAGCTGAGTCTCAGAGCAGACAAAGAAACCTCCCAAGGGAAACTTTGGCTAAAAACAAGAAAGAAATGGTAAGGAGAATTTAACCTGTAGGTTTTGGCTTTTTTGGTTTTGTTTTTGTTATGGTTTAGTTTTATTTTTTACTTCTTAACTTGTATGATCACTTGTTTCCCCAACTAGACCAGTAATGTTTTAGTTAAAGACTACTCTTGATTTTGTTTTTGGCCCCAGGTAACTGAAGATATGCATGCTTGAGCCTGAAATACTTTTCAGTTAGAACTAGAAATAGCATTTGTAAAAGATATTGGGCATAGAGAATGTTAACCTTAATTTGGGGAGCAACAGGCTGAATAGACCCTCTTCAAGTGGTGGATAAAGACCTTTGTTTTAATTCTTTGAAATATTTTAAGGGATTTGATACGTAAATTTGAGTTTCCAAAAAAGGTGAGTAAATAGGTGGTTGTTTGCCTTACTTAGGGTATTAACTGTTTATGTCTTTTTATATGGTGAGTTTTCCAGTGGTTAAAATGAAATTAGGTGCAAGTTTTCAATAAACAGGTACAGATTCTTCCTGTGGCTTATGTACTGCTAGCTACTAGAGATAAAGAGTTGAAAGACCCAGAGAGGTGGAATACATTGGGGTTTGTTTTTTTTTTTTTCTTTTTTAATTTTAAGAATGTTTTAATTCAGATCATTGTGGTATGTGAAACTAAAATTATTTATTAGCTAATTGATGTTTATGTAGTTATTTTCCTCCTCAGTTATAGATTTTATTTATAAAGAAGTTGAAAAAGTTGTCTCCCTTTGGCAGGCAAAAGATGTGATTGAAGAGCATGGTCCTTCAGAAAAGGCAATAAATGGCCCAACTAGTGCTTCTGGCGATGAAATTTCTAAGCTACAGCGTACTCCAGGAGAAGAAAAGATTAATACCTTAAAAGAAGAAAATACTCAAGATGCAGCAGTCCTGAATGGTGTTTCATAAACTGAAGAAGTTCCTAGTTTACAGTTCTTTTACATTACATTTTACAATAGTGCTTGTACAAGCTTGCCAAAGATAGAATATGGATCGCCAGTCTTTCCATCGCACTTTCAGTTCCTCCATTTGGAATTCAGAAAGGGGAGGGATCCTGAAGAAATCATATGTTAAACATACTTTGACACCTACTGTGTTATATATCATCAGATGTGCCTTGAGAATAGTATATGTAACATTAAAAAAAGTTGCTGGCTATAGGAAATGTTATTTTGTTTTCAAAATATGGCAGAGATGGGGGGGAGGTGGGTGGGGTGGGATCCCTAACCTAATATTCTTTATGAAAGCATTAGCTGCTTTTGTTACATTTTTAATAATATGCAACCACTTCTTCACCTGAGGAAAACTAGAATGAAATGCAGTCTAAGATATTTTGCACTGAATTGTAATTTCTTCATTAGTTTTAGTCTGGAAACTGGTCTGTTTTAATGTGTTTTTAAAATGCTGTATTGTAGAGGAAAATCTGCAGACCACTGGAATACATTTGTTAAACACTCATCTGCAGGGACACTGGGTGTTATTGGCAGTGACTGTTCTACATTGAGGCTTTGTTTGGTTTATTTATTAAAGTGTACAGTATTTAAAAAATCAAACATAGCTTTAGTTAAAACACTAAGCTGAATTAGTCATGTCCATTCAGACATAACCTGAACTACTGAAAAGATCAATTTCCAGAAGGTTTATTCTGTATAAACTACATGTTAGTCTTCAGTAGAGTATCTTTTCTTTTTTCTCCCTTTTTTCTTTTTTTTCTTTTTTTTTTCTTTTTGGTTTTGATTGTTTGATGTGCAATATGTTTTTGTATGCAGGTAGTAAATAAACTTTTGATCTTCCATTTGCTGATTTTTAACTTTCTACTTTTTAAACCAAGTGTTGAAAAGTAGTTGGACCTACCTAAAGGCCTAGAGTAGTATTCTGATTGCTTTTTAAGATGCATTTATACTTGTTCATAAATAGTATTAAAATATTAGTTGGTCATTTTGTAATGAATCCTCTGAAGTCTTAGTACTTAAAAATTTAGTATGTTAGAATAGAATGGTTTAGGGAATTGGTCTCAGAGATTTGATATTAGGAAAGTCTTTGTAACAAAATTCTAGTCATAGGCAACTTTTGGAAGGCATTGGGGTAAAATCCAGAGTTTTACTTTTGCCTTTGATTCTTTGTTATTTTTATAAAGTATAATGAACAGTTTTTAAGGAATGTCACTGATTTTTGGCTTTCAAGGTAATAATTTTAAAGGTTCTCATATTAATGATTGTATTTTTTGTAAATATTTTGTCCAGATGGCTTAATGTTAGGACTATACAAACTTTTACACAAAGTAAAAGTTTGCAAGCTGATAATAATTGTGGATTTGTGGGAGGGTTTTGCTCCACAATATTATATAAAGACTACTGAGCAAGAAGAGGGAGCCCTTTTGTTCACTTGGGATCTGAGAAGTATTTTTATGTGCATAACTTGTGTTAATTTGTTATGTGCATAAAAAAACTTCAGTGATTTTACAACTGAAGGATAATTCAGGGTGTAGCTAAAAATATTTGCTAGGTCATTGTATATAAACCTTAGCCCTCAAATCTATTACTGGTGAGGTTAAGCTGTGAAAATATCAAATGCTTTTTCCTAAAACCCTAATAATGGAAAATTTTAAAGTAAGGTGTAGTGTGAACAGTGCAGTCTTTGGACTTTAAAAACAAGTAACATTTTTGGCTTTATTTTTCTTCTCTTTAATAGTAGAATTATAAATTAACTATAAGGTATGGGAATTTTCAGTAATCTCCAAATTGGTAAATATGGCAAAAAGAAAATGATTTTTCATTTTCTTCCAGGTAGTAGAATATATTCATGAAAATCCTCCTTGTTCTGTAAAGACTGGTTCAATGAGAAAGAAAGAAACACAGAATCATCTTAAAAGTGGGGTTAGCCCAAGGAGTTTTTTTAGAACTGACAACCATAATCTAGGATATAAATATTAAGATTTCATTTTTTACAAATGACTAATCCCAGTATCCTTTAAGAATACATACTACAGCATCATGATAGGCTTTTTTTTTTTTTTTTTTTTTTTTAATAGCATATGCTCAGATTTAGAAGTGAAAACCCAGTCCCCAAAGGTAACTATTCTTTATAGAGGTAGCCTTCCAAACTTTGAAAGAGGTGCATCTTTTTTGGCTATTAGTTACATGAAATGTTGCTATGGGAGAACTTGCCAGCTGCCATGACCCCCTCCCATCCCCCCACCAATTCTAAAGGTTCTTTGCAGGTTAAAGACTGTTTTAGCATATATATACAAAATTATATATGATATCTGAACTAAAAATCAAAAGGAGAGATTACATGGGGGGTAAAAATGATCATTTCCTGAAACTTGGGATGCCTTAGGCCTAAAACTGTTTTGCAAAATGGTATTGGAGTTTCTGTTGACAGGTCAGTCATCGTTGGTAAAATTATAGTAGGGATACATAAAACTCTTAAGTAGTTACTGTATTTTGATGTGAAGATGAGAGAAAGAATATTACAGTGAGTTCAAACCACTGAGACACTGCTTAGGACAAGGCTGAGGGAGATTGCTTAAGTAAATACTCTTTAAAAAGCAAGTATAGATATATACAGGTAAGCAAAAAAATTAAACAGGAAAACACTAAGCTGGTGTTTTACTCTTTTTTTCTGGTCAGCCATTCTTTTGTGGCTAGGACCCGTCACCTTGGAAGTATTTTTGTAGCTACTGTTTGCTATGAGTTTGGTGTTTAACCTGAGAATGGTCTGCAAAGTTGGTATGTTAATTTAATATTGCTGTAAACAGATTGACTTTTGAGGTTGAAACCAACTAGTCAGTATTCTTATAGGCTGTGCCTACAGTGACCTTAGTTAACTAAAGACAGGTGGATGGAAAACTAGTTATATAATGCAGTAAGTCCTACGTCAAATGATTGGTTGTTATTGGAAACGAGCAAAGGAAAATTACTTATGTTTTCTAAGTTTCCAGGAACTTTGATTTGAACTGGATCTATGCGTTTAGCAATATTCCAGAAGGTAGCAAGTAGAGTGTTCATTGTAAAGTCTCATTCAGTCTTCCTATCTTTGCTATTTACAGTTTGGATCCCTTGTACCCTTTATAAGGATATCTGATATACTGAATTTTCTGACCCCTTATTTTTAAGTTTTAGTTTCTTATTAAGGATGCTTGAATGTGTAATAGTCATTATAACCCATGATTAACCTATGATAACATTTGGGTTTAATTTCAGAGGACTGTTGGAATAAAGCAATAACTGCAGTCTGCTGTAGTAAAACTTGTTGCAAGTGGTGGTAATTTGAAACTGTATTCAGCTGCTAGTTGAAAATGTCGGTTATGCTGAAACATAGGAAATGGCCAAGAGCTGACCACTTCTGACCCACAAAAGCGACAGTTTCTTATGGTTCAGCCTAATAATACATTTTAAGGTATAATCATTTACTCTGGACATCCAAGCAGTGAATCTTTTCTGAGTCTAATCATCCAGAAAACCCCTAATTACTGGATGAGGGAGGTGCATACTCTATAAAGGAGATACAGTTTTATAAAAAATGGTTTATCAGTGGATCACTTTAGATTCAGATGCATCTGTATCTTCTATATTAATGTTTCAGGTACTGAAGTACAGAATTGGGAGTGACTATCTTAGTTGTACTACCCTTTTCTATATTCTGTTTTATCCAACTAGATCCTATAAGGGCCTTTCTAATATAACTTGGTTCTAGTCATATGTCATATACTGTGTGACACTTAACTATAGTCCTATGTACTCTAAAAGAGTATGCTGAATTAAAATGTGTTTGTTTTTATATATGTATCGATCCCAGGCATTTCTAGCTATGTTGTATGCAATCTAAAAATAAAGGGCAAAATTATTTTTTACTAATATTCTTAATGTCAAAGCTCCACTATTAAGTATACTAGTTAGCAGTTTCTCAAGTTTGTGTTTTAATGAGTGGTATTTTGTGGGGGGTGGAGAGTGAAATTACAGGGGTATTTTCTGGATGTTTTGGTATTTTGTACCTTATTTTACTTGGATTGTCAAATGTAGCTACTCATTTTCTAGGTTAGAGACAATTTTCGTTATAAAAATTATTCCATAGTTTTTCTAGATGAACTAATTTATGCTTCACTGTTGCTGGAGCTCGTACTGCAACATCTTTGAGCTTCATTTTTCACCTTGCTGTTTTCAGGCTGTAAAGAAAGTCACGTTAACACTTCACTTGAAATTCCATTAACTAAAACACCACTAAGGCCACAGCAAGTGTTAACTTGTTCAAGATTATATCTTAATATTGGACTATGTGACCTTGTCATCGGGTCGGGAATAGTAGGTGGAGAGAAGCTCTTCCTATATCCTGTTGCTAAGGCAACAGCTGACTCAGAGCAGATACAAAGCACTGAACAACAGTGCCAACAACAAATAGCAGAGCTTAAGGTTAAGTTTCCTGGTACTGAAGGTTCTCTCAGTCCAGGATTCTTTAACTAAAAACATATTCTAGCATTTTAATTTTAACCTCAGATGTACAGATTTTTTTTTCTTCTATCATGTTATGTCCTTAAGTTTTGGAGCCAGTTGCTTAATTTTCTTTGGAATTAACATGTTTGGGGGGAATCATTTATGCTGAGTAAAATATGACTGCAAGACACACTTCTGAAGTGCAAAAAAAGTTAACAGGTTGTTATCAACAGAAAGATGCCTTATAAATTCTCATTGAAACAGTTAAACTCAGTATTTTAGCCTAAAAATGTTTAAACTTATCTTTTAAATGAAGGCATTCTGTCTGGATTAATCTAAATGACTTCTGATACAAGGTCTTTAAAGTAGGACATAAAATTTCTAGTGTGCTGAATATTATAAAGCTTTATAATGTGTAATAGTCCAACATGTTTAGGTTTTTACCCTTGTGTTAAGATGGTAGTTTCTTCCACTTCTCATTTTACATCTAGTTGCTTTTTACCCTTCTTGTTGTAATTTAGAGCAGAAGAAATTAAGAACTGCAGAGAAAAATATAAAACCAAACATCACAATATATAGATACGGACTTGTGTTCCATCTATTTTCCCACAGGTTATCAATTATTTCTTGAATGGTTTTGGTCTGCATGACTTGTATTAAATGCTTCCATAGGAATTCCCATCATTTGTAAAATACTTGAAAGCAAGAGAATTTGTTTAAAACTCTTATGGGTTGGAATAGATTTAACTTCAGGACCACCCGTTGTTATAGCCTACTTTCATCACCAGCAAGGCAGGTTTATAAAGCTTATGAAGCAGTTAGGACTCATCTTAATACAACCTAGAGGCCCAGTGAAGGCAAAAGGAAAGGGGCTCAGTAGGAAAACTAAACCTGTGGTATGCTAGTTCTAAATATTATGGCTGTAAATAGGCATCTTTTAAGGACTAATACATAGAGAACTAAATTATAAGTAAACATAGTAAGCTGGAGAACATATTCTGGGCTTATAGTTTGAGCAGCTGTGCAACTCAGCATAGTTTCTCATTTTCCCTTTCACAAAATGTGGAGAAATCGTCACAATTTGTCATCCCCTCCCACCCGCCAACACATAAGGAAGCAGAGCTCTAAGCATATAGATTCCTTGCTCAAAGTTGCCTGTATTGATAGCAGAAGTTTTGACTTGAAACCTGTTATCTCCTATTCCCCTAGTCCTATATTCAACCATAATCTTCTCCCTTTTAAGTGTCTACATCTGAAAGGAGCAACCGATAAAAGGCCCCAAGGTGTAAGTGTAATGACAAGTACCAGACCACCAAGGAAAACATCCCTGGGTTATCATATTTGTGAAAGGTACAGTGTAGAGGTTAACAGCGTAGATCTTGGGGTTTGCAAAAGATCAGCTTTCTTGACCCAGCATGTTGCTTTGGGCAAGTTTCTTAACCTCGCTGAACTTGTAAAATGTACGTTAATAGTAACTACTGTGGAGATAGAGGGGAAATGCTTAGCACAGTGCTAGCACATCATAGTCAATAAATAGTAACGATACACAAGTATTTTGTAAAAATTATCATGATCTAGAGCCCTCAAATTCATGACTTCTTTACACAAGAAAAATGGTAAGTCGAACAGCTTTCAATGAATAGATTCTTAAAAGTTAAGCCTAGAGAAAAAGAAACACTGATCATTGTGAAAGAAAAATGTGCTCTGTTGTGCTCCTTAGTAGTATTTTAAAGTGGATTCCATTGTTCTTAATACCTCTCTTAAAACAGGTATGCTATTTTTTGCATTAAACACTCAAGTATACCTACCATATGAACTTTTCCTTTTTAAACTTAATGCGTGATTGCCTTTGGGCGTATTTTCTGTATCTGAAAAATTTGCTTTTTAGTTGATACTAAACTCTTGTTCATAAACAATTTTTGATTAGTCCGGAAGATTGAAATAAAAGGCTAGTAATCTCATTATTAGCAGATTTCTTATTTTCAAGTTCATACCTCCAAAATCACCTGTGATTTCCCAGTAGGCTGTGAAAATGAGTCACCTGGTATCTACAAAGTAGTGCTCTGCCTACTGTGTTTTGACAAATGTTTAACTTGATTATGTAAATAACCAATTAATTTATAAATAGTCTCTTTAAGGGGCTACCTAAATAAAATGCACATACTTCATTAAAAACAAAACATGTACTCAAATCTTTTATCATGCTGTTACGGTTTTTAATATATGAAATCTGAAACAATTCAGATTTATCACTGACAAAGAGGTAAATAACATACCTTACATCAGTTTCTTAGGTTAAAGTTGTGGCTAAACTCACTTTAAAATTCAGGGCTCTAAGTGACTAGAGAGTCCTCTGTACTTTGAACAGCCTTCCCTCCCAGTGAGACGAGTCCCTACTAAAACAACCTGTGCTGCTGCTGCTGCTGCTAAGTCGCTTCAGTCGTGTCCGACTCTGTGCGACCCCATAGACGGCAGCCCACCGGGCTCCCCCCCTCCCTGGGATTCTCCAGGCAAGAACACTGGAGTGGGTTGCTATTTCCTTCTCCAGTAACCTGTGCTAATAATACCATTGTATTTATCACATTTTAATTATCAGTCTTCTATTAGATTGGGGATTCCTTTAGGGCAGAGACTGTTCACTTTGTCTTGAAATAGGTACCAAATTATTTGTAAAATGAGTAGTGAACAACACTTAAATGGTATGCATTTAGCCATAATCTACAAATAATCTATAATCTGATTTAAAATCCTCAAGTATAAACAGATTTATACCAAGGCTTTGATTTAGCTTGTGCTAAATAACTTCTAAAATTTGTAGGTTTGAGGCATTTTATTATAAAAAGCTGGAACGCATTAGAGAATAAGAACTTAAGTCATCATACATTTACTTCATTTTTTAGCTTGACCTTCTAGCAAATCTTTAGCTTCATTGATTTTGGCTGCTATATAAGGAGATCCTCCTATAGAAAGAAAGAAAAAAGGAATAGTTATAATATTGGATTTTTCAGTTTCTGCCTGGTGAAAAGCTATTACCTTGTTTCAAGAACTCCTCTGTTTAAGATGAAATGAGCAGAAATGAAGTTTTGATTTTTTTAAAAAATAGCTATGACACTGGAACCAGATGACTAAAAACAGTTAATATATTTGATCAATGGGAAATGATGAGGGAGATTTATATACACACACAATGGCACCTTTTGAATAAGCTTAAATGAGATTTTTAAAAATTCTCATGTGACTTTGAAATAGTTTGTAAGTTACCTTTTTCATAAATGAACACTGATTTATTGTGTTGTTATAAAATCATGAAATTGTCAGGCTTCTGGGCTTTGTTGGAAGACCTCACTCTAGTTCTTTTTCCAGTTATCAACAGTCCCTTCATGGTATCACCTACAGCTGCTTTCCCACTAAACTGGAGCTGTGATTTGAGTGAGTCTCAAAAAAGTGTGGCCCCAAACCATCAAGCAATCAGTAAGCTTAGTTAAGAGGCAAATATATGGGTTCCACCCTAGACCTAAGGAATCAGAAGCTCTCTGGTGTGCGCTTAGTCACTCAGTCGTGTCTGACTCTGTGATCCCATGGACTGTAGCCCTCCAGGCCCCTCTGTCCATGGGGATTCTCCAGGCAAGAATACAGTTAATACCAGCTAAGTTTTGTAAAAGATGTTATGAAGTCAAATACCAAATATTTACCACCCCAATTGAAGCCAAAACTCTTAATGAGAGACCTCTCACATGAAAGTAAAAGGACTTAAACACTGATTAATGGATTTTGTGGTCTATATTTTGGTATTCCATTTGATCTTTCAACAGAGCCTAGGCTGCTTAGAAGTGTATCGGAAACTAATAAATATATCCTATAATTCTCTAACTAGGTAACCACTAGTTTAAGAAGTCTAAATGGATTGGGTGGGGGGAGGGGTTGTTAGTTTCATTAACTGAAATTCAACATTTTCCCTAAGAATGTAGACATCCCTCACGCCCCACCCCAAAAAGTAATTAGCAGTATTTAAGACACATCACAACTGCCGGTCTGAAAATATGGTTAATGCTTACCACTACTTGCAAATGACAGTAGTTACTAGATCTGCTTATTAGTCTATAAGTAAATTTTCCACTCAGTATTTATTCTTTTAAGATACCAAAACAGCAAGTAGACCCAGCTTGGGAGACTGCTCACAAACAAATCAAAGCATTTTCCTTACAACAACCAAGATTTAGCTATAAAATTATCCCATTAATAACAATTAGTCACCCCAACAAAATGTGTTAACAACTCTAATGATACTTACCCTTGTCTGGGTGATTTAAAAGCATAATTCGTCGATGAGCATCTCTTATTTTGGCTTTATTGGCAGTAGGGCTAATTTAAAAAAGTAAAAGGTATTGTTTACTTCAGACTAGTTCTGGGTCACATTAAAAAACTAAAGGTAAGTTGAAAACTGCAACTGGATTAAGTCAATAAAACAGTATGAAAAGCTACTTAGCCTCTTCTTTATCACAAGGAAGATGACTATTCTGAATCACAGAACTAAACAGAGCTTAGAAAAATAAGGTATTCTCAAAAATTGAGTTCAACTTGAAACTATTTATGACAACAATCCTGTTATTGGAAAGCATGTTTAAGTATCTGGAAATGAAAATTTTCACCACAAAATGTGTCACTCAGTTATAGAGAACAACATTGAGTACTGATGATCTGTTGAAAAACCTACCTCCAGTGAGTTAAAAAGTACTTCTGTGTCAGTGGGCCTTCTCTTTGGACTTTTGTAGGGAATGTTAAGGTTTAAAAAATGTATATAATAGATGGAAGTCCCTGGCAGTCCAGTGTTTAAGACTCCCTGCTTCCACTGCAGGGGGCATGGGTTTGATCCCTAGTTGAGAAACTTAAGATCCCACATGCCACACTGTGGCCAAAAATAATAACTCCTAATAAAAGAGAGATCTTTCTTAGATATTTGCTTACAGCTCTAAATTTGAAAGAAAAATATTAAAAATGTAAGAAATTATTTTACCTTACACCTAGTATTAATGCTGCTTCCCGTTTTGTCATTTTGGGTTCAAACCCACCTCTGTAATAGCCACCACTGAAGGCCTGAAAGAGGAAATGCATTTGTAGGAAAAGATTATCAAACTGAAAGTTGCTAAAAAATGTCTGTAAATGTTCACAGAACCAGCAGAAAACTTTTAAGAGTAATTTCTATGGTATTTTAGCTTATAAGCAGCAACAGGTATTTTAATGATCATTAAACATCCATTTCCAACCTCCCACCTCGCCAGATAACCTAAAAGGTCAAAGATAAGACAAAATAACAGTGCCGCAAACCCAGTTCTTCCAGGAGTGAAGGGAAGATTATTTCAAGCTCAGTTCAGTTCAGTTGCTCAGTCGTGTCCGACTCTGCAACCCCATGAATTAAATTAATTGCAGCACGCCAGGCCTCCCTGTCCATCACCAACTCCCAGAGTTCACCCAAACTCATGTCCATCAAGTCGGTGATGCCATCCAGCCATCTCATCCTCTGTCATCCCCTTCTCCTGCCCCCAATCCCTCCCAGCATCAGGGTCTTTTCAAATGAGTCAACTCTTCACATGAGGTGGCCAAAGTATTGGAGTTTCAGCCCTTCCAATGAACACCCAGAACTGATCTTTAGGATGGACTGGTTGGATCTCCTTGCAGTCCAAGGGACTCTCAAAACAGTCTTCTCCAACACCACAGTTCAAAAGCATCAATTCTTTGGCGCTCAGCTTTCTTCACAGTCCAACTCTCACATCCATACATGACCACGGGAAAAACCATAGCCTTGACTAGACGGACCTTTGTTGGCAAAGTAATGTCTCTGCTTTTTAAATGCTGTCTAGGTTGGTCATAACTTTCCTTCCAAGGAGTAAGCGTCTTTTAATTTCATGGCTGCAGTCACCATCTGCAGTGATTTTGGAGCCCAGAAAAATAAAGTCTGACAGTGTCTCCACTGTTTCCCCATCTATTTGCTATGAAGTGACAGGACCAGATGCCATGATCGTCATTTTCTGAATGTTGAGCTTTAAGCCAACTTTTTCACTCTCCTCTCTCTTTCATCAAGAGGCTTTTTAGTTCCTCTTCACTTTCTGCCATAAGGGTGGTGTTATCTGCATATCTGAGGTTATTGATATTTCTCCTGGCAATCTTGATTCCAGCTTGTGCTGCTTCCAGCCCAGCCTTTCTCATGATGTACTCTGCATATAAGTTAAATAAGCAGGGTGACAATATACAGCCTTGAGGTACTCCTTTTCCTATTTGGAACCAGTCTGTTGTTCCATGTCCAGTTCTAACTGTTGCTTCCTGACCTGCATATAGGTATTCCAAGCTAGCCATGTTCAAATAAAAACCTGATTCAGACTATGACTAAATGTTTTAAAATAAGTGCTTTATAGGATCTGGAGATCTTTTGAGCAAGTTGTTCAAGGATATTTTGAGGTTCAAGGCAGCTACTAAAACAAGACTTTAAGACAGTACTAAGAAAATCAGGCTATTGGGTCCATTGACCTCGATGCATCAGAAATCAGAATCATCAGAAATCATATTGGTAAAGCCTACCCATTATGTAACTCAATCACAACAATAAAAGGCAATTCTCTACAGACTGTCAAAATCATATTCACTCGGAATTTTGACCACAGAGGGTATTATCACATTCAGTCATACCCCAGAGCCCAATTAACTGCTGTGTTATCCAAGTAAGCTGTTATGGAGTGCTAAGGCCACACAGTAACCATGGGTCACTTCAGATCCCTAGATCCTTCTGTGTTTGTGATCAGAGCAGATGATGCTGAAGGTAATCATATATGAACAATAAAGTGACATTACCTTTCATGATACTAGAACTGTTAACATCTCTTCCCCAAATTCATCATATGTAACATTTGATTCTTTAGCCCCATTACAAAGCTCAGAACTTCTAAACCTCTCCTGTAGGAAGCAAGAGAAGGGGTCTAAAGCAATCACTTAGAATGCCATGGATGTCTGGCTCTAGGCTTCATACACAGCAAAGAATTAGCAAAAGTGCTAAATAAGTCTTACAGATTTTGGTAGACTTTGAAAAACTTGTTTTACTTGAGGCTCCATATGCTTCATGGCTTGCAAAGCGTAACGGCCTAAAAACAAAAGCAACAAAATAATTAAAAAGTACTCAACGTCTCCTACTTCAGTTCTATCCCCAAAGCATAAACAAACCTGCAAATCCTGCAGCAGCAATGGTCAGTCCAACTGCTACCACTGTACTGGCCTGGTAAAGAGAAGCAGAGTGAGTATTTCTCTCATTCTCACCCTATCCTATCATGCCCACTCTCCCATTTCAACTCACTACAAGTTTTATTTCAAGGGGACAAACAACTTTGAGGATGAAAATACTCTGCCCAAGGATCCTGCAAATTTTACATCCAATGCATTGTAAAGGTATGGGGCTTTCACTAAGGGAGGAAAAAAAAGCAAGTCGATTTGCTTATTTACTTTTACAACAATGGATGATTTCCTGCCCCTTGAAAACTTCTACTTCACCACAGGGAAAGTGAAGTCACATTTAAATTCAATCAAGAGGAATGGAAATAAAGTTTCTGCCAGAGAAAGAACTTTACAGAGGGTTCCCGTAAATTCTGATTCAACGTTAAACGTGAGCTTAACAAAGAGATTAGCTTTTCATAGCGCCTTCGGCCAAATATGTATAGGAATCGAGAAGTATGTCAGTCAGCAAGAGAAAAGGGGGAAGACAGTGCAATGTAGATAAAGGACTGCGAGGAGATGGACGGGCACAGCAGGTATAATCAAATGCGTTTCCATTTATCTCCGAGCCCTAGGGACGGCAGGCACAAAAGCCCGAGAGCGATGAGCCAACGGCTTTGTGTCCTAGAGAGGGTGACTCCCCCAGGCCCTACACCCCCAGCTCGGAGTCGCATTAGGGAGACAACGGCTCCTCTCCTCCCAGACCTTGAGCAGAGGTTAAGAACTGGGCCTGAGATCGCCCAAGAGGCCGGAAGGCCGAACTCACCATGGCACCTGCTCGGTTCTCCTGCTTCCACCAGGAACGCGGTTCATCCCAGCCCACCAAGTTTATGCCTTTATCACAAAGTGATTCAGCCACTACCAGCACTTACAAACCACCTAGGCAAGGGCGCCCCAGGAAATACGGCAGTGGCGGCCGTAAACTAGGTCGGAAAACTGTCGTAAAAGTGGGCCAGCGGACGGGAAGGAAAAGGTCGCTCATGCAGTGGGCGGTGGAGAACGCGACTTTGGATTGGTTGGTGGGTGGGCGGGTCACCTCCTTATTGGGTTCAAAGGTGGGGCTTCTCGGCGTTTTGTCCTTCAAGTCTGGCCCCGTTTTGTTCTTTGCCCCTGGGTCTAGAGTATTTGGGAATTCCTAAGGGAAGGGTTTTGGTATAGAAGAGCATGAGCAAATACTGTGTAGCTTCACTCTGAACGTTTTTCTTTCTTTACATCTTAGCACCTCCACTTGGCATTTATTTTGTTTGTAACTGTCAAGAGTAATGAATATCCGTATTCCTGCCATTACGATTCCACCATAAAGCCAAATAAATGTGGCGATACAGTATAGCAAAAAGATGTTCTAGAAAATCAAAGGAGCAAGCCATATTGTTTTGGGGGTTGTTCTGTGGCATTCTTTTTTTTTTAAATAATTTTATTTAAATAGTGACTTGACGGGAACTTGTGTGAATGTTTGGGGTTTGGTTTTGTGGAATGGAATTACCACTTAAGGACAGTTAATATTCTGATCATGGGATCTCAGGATCACCTCAACTGAAAAATGCTATTTAAGATTACTCCCTTTTTCAAAATAAAAAGTAATGTTTGGTTTTGCCTTACAGGGTATCATGTATCTATACATAAAGGGAGAAGAGAAAAACAATGGAGACAATAATGAAAATTTTGCAGTGTGTTGTTTGTATAATGAAAATAAATTTGGAATTAATTCTCACTTAGAACTTAGAAAGTATCAGAAGTCTGTTTACATTGCAATAAAATTCTGCTTTGATGAGCTCTTTGGTTATTAGACAAATATGTGAATTTGTTGGCTTTGTTTTCTTCCTCTGTAAAAAGATTCTGTATTTGGATCTCCAAGGCAGCCCTGAGCTGTAATGAAATTTATTGTTAACAAACTATCCAAAACTGAGATCCTAGTGTTAAGTGTACATCTTCCTTTTTGCCTTTTTAAAATCTAGTTCTTAACCCAACAACTACAAAAGTAAGACATAAGACCTTGGGATCAAATTGGCCTGAAAAAAGTTTAAAGTTCCTATGTTTAAAACTTCCTGTTAACATATGGTTTTGGTATATACAAGCTATGATATGTAGCTTGCTTGAGGAACACAAGCCTAGACTTAGGAAACCAGGGGTGGACAACATAGGGAGACACTTGAAGTGCAGATAGCTGTTTTTGGATGCAAATCAAACTAGATGCACAATCTGTTTTCGTCACTTACTATTTATGTGCATTTGGGCTAGTTATTCCTGATTCTTCATTTTCTCATTTGTAAAACAAGAGTATGATGGCTATCTTGCCAAATTTCTGTAAGGATAGAGATGTATATTGTGTATTCTATACATACTTATTGCTCAGTGTGTAGCTATTATTATTACTAAAGAAGGTCAGAGGGAAGTCAGAGTGCAAAGTTCTTCCCAATTCTCATGACACTTCACTCATGAGTGCAAGCACACTAAAGGCATGGGAAGAACCCTTAAAAGCAATTTTTTAAAAAGTCTACTGACTGATAAATAAATGAGTAATCACTCTTTGTTTCTTCTAGCCTGTGGTATCTGCTAGCATACCTTGACTTGTGACTGCATAACTTCAATCTTCAAGAAAGGTCTGTATCTTGAAATCCCTTTCTATTCTGTCTTTATGTTGCCTTTCTCCTCTCTGAATCTTCACAGCCTCCCCTTTAAAGTAGTCTGTATCTTGAAATCCCTTTCTATTCTGTCTTTATGTTGCCTTTCTCCTCTCTGAATCTTCACAGCCTCCCCTTTAAAGTATACATATAATTGCATGTAGGCCCCACCTGTATAAATCCAGGATAATATCCCCATTTTAAGATCCTTAAGTTAATCATAGCTGCAAAGATTTTGTCATATAAGGTAATATTCACAGGTTCCAGGTTTTAGGACTTGGTATCTTTGGGGGTTATTATTTAGGCTACCATAGAGAATAAGAGAAGACAGTAGAGGGGACTTGGAATGACCAGATAGTGAGAAAAGTCTCAAGCACATCTACTCAATTTCTCCTCTCAAATTTTGTCGACCAAGTAAGTCACTTTTGGGGGAGGAATAAGTGAGAGATTAGAGGGAGTATCTAGAAGTAGTCTTGAATTGTGACTTTCAAACACTTTTTGACCATAACTCTTATTAATAGTAAGAAATATATTTTAGCTTGTGACTCTAGGAAACAAATACATATTTGAATGTGCATGTGCACACACACACATTGAATTTAATGTGAATTTAAATTGAACTTAATGGAAATTGATGTTTTTGAGATAGTACTTGCATTTGCTTCCTGAGATGTATGCTCGTCTTTCCTATTCAAAAAAAAAAAAAAAAGTCCAGAAAACCCATTAAGTTTGCAGTCCACTAATTGGTCATAATCTGAAGTTTGGGAAACATCAATCCATGAAAATCCACCTTTGGAAATTAATGCCAGGCATATAAAATTTCTTCTTTCCCAAAATCCATGTGCCAGACATTGTGCTAAATGCTTCATGTTGATTATTTCACTTCATAACAGTAATATTTATTTCTGTTTTGCAGATGAGGATATTTTGCCAAATACATTTGTTCCCCACCCCCCAAGATCCCTCTCTATTGTTTTCCATTCTGCTCTGTTTCCCAGAGGAGCATAAGAGGCTAGGAGGCTGAAGTTAATGAACTACATCAATGGACTCCCTTGTCTTCTAGCTTGGGGTTTAGTTATGTCTGATCAGCAGATCAGAAAGCAGGAGGAGAGTGAGTTCATGGTCTTCATTTCTCCCTCTTCCTTTCTGGTGGTTGCCAAAGGCTGGCTGAGTTTGTCCATTGAAGAGTACAGTTCCTGTTGTGTGTGTCTTTAGGTAATTACTCCCACTCCTTGTTCTTTCAGGTATGTCTAAGGGTAATAATGATTCCATTGGCCCCCAAAGCCATGCTGGACACTAAGCACTTGATCATTATTTGCTAATTTCCCTTAATCCTGTCTGTATCCTGGTTAACAGTCCCTAATTAAAATTTCTTTAGTTACTCCATTGGGGGATGCCATCTCTTTCCAGCATGAATGGTGACTGTTATAAGAGATTGCTACAGTCAAGCAGGAGATGATAGTAGCAGTGGAAGTGGAAGAAAGTGGCTGGACTCCTGCTGTTATTTTGAAGGAAGAACTGATAGGATTTTCTGATGAATGAGATGTAGTATGTGAGAGAAAGAAAGGATTCAAGAATGATTCCCAAGCAGTAGGCTTGGGTTGTTGGAAGGCTGAAGTTGCCACTTAATGGGCCTGGAGACACTTCAGGAAGAGCAAGTAGGGGGTGGGAGATTTTGTTCTGTTAAGTTTGAAATATCAACTAGATATCCAAAAAGTTTTAGGTAGGCATTTGGATATGCAAGTCCTGTGTCAGGAGAGAGATCTGAGAGTCATCAGTCCATAGATGATCTTTAAGACCATGAAACAAACGAAATCATCCATTGGATGAGTGGAGAGAAAAGAAGAGGGATAAGTGCTGTTTTGATATCTTTCATATTTGAAATTTTGGGAGATGAGGAAAAGCCAGAAAATTAGACTGAAAATGGTTAACCAGAAACAGGTGAGTGTGGTGTCCTGGAAGCCTAGTGAAGACATTATTCAGTGGAGGAACTGTATAAAATGCTGTTGCTGCTACTAAGTCACTTCAGTCGTGTCCAACTCTGTGCGACCCCATAGACGGTAGCCCACCAGGCTCCCCCATCTCTGGGATTCTCCAGGCAGGAACACTGGAGTGGGTTGCCATTTCCTTCTCCAATGCATGAAAGTGAAAAGTGAAAGTGAAGCCACTCAGTCGTGTCCAACTCTTAGCGACTCCATGGACTGCAGCCTACGAAGCTCCTCCCATGCGATTTTCCAGGCAAGAGTACTGGAGTGGGTTGCCATTGCAATGCTGCTAATAGCCACAATAAAAAACAACTGAGAATTGACTACTAGACATCATTGGTGATACTTATGAGAAGAGTTTCTGCAACATGATGGGGACAAAAGTCTGACTGGAGTGGATTCAAGAGAGGATGGAAAGAGAAAGAGTGGAGATATGGATCATAAGACATCTCTTCCAAGGATTTTTGCTGAAAAGGGAATTAGAGAAATATGACAGTACTCAGAGAGAGAAGCAGTTTAAGAATGGTTTTTCTGCTTTTGTTTTTTTTTTTCAGATGGAAGAAATAAAAGCATGTTTACCTGCTATAGAAATGATCTTACAGAGGGAAAAAATTGGACCAAATTCATTGAATCATCTAATTTAAGAATGAGAAGAAAATATAGAGATCATTTTCCCCACAACAGCTTTGTTTTATAAATGAAGAAACTGAGCTTCAAAATGGCAGACTAACTTTTCCAAAGCCCTGATAGTGTCCAGTAATTGCATATCCTTATTGTCCACTTTCCAGATGTATATAATATTGGGGTCATAAGAGGGTCATAGAATTGCCTTTCCCTGTATTTCCTTACCACCCTTTAGGAGTTTACTCACATCTGGGTCAATGGAATCCAAGTTCCTGACTCGCAGCCATTTAACCCATGATTCTCTTGTAGATGGGCTTCCCTCGTGGCTCAGCTGGTAAAAAATCCACCTGCAATGTGGGACACCTGGATTCGAACCCTGGGTTGGGCAGATCCCCTGGAGAAGGGAAAGGCTACCTACTCCTGGCCTGGAGAATTCCATGGATGGTATAGTCCATAGGGTCACAAAGAGTAGGATGCGACTGAGAGCCTCACTTTCACTTTCTCTTGTAGACAGCTGCTCATACAATGCTGTATGTAAAACTAAATAGCACTCAGTAAATATTTAGTTCCTTTCCCTTCTTCATTCTATCCCTTTTTATCCTCTTCCTGTTTATCTCCAGTGATCCTACCATGATCTGACAATATACCACTGGGAATTCATCCTGTTTTCCCCTGTTTGGAAGTCAATATTCTTAGTATAATTATCATACTGAGCTGTGATCAACAGACTCCTTCATGAAGTGTTTTAAGAGTCTCTTTTGCTGTTATAACTAGTAAAAGGAATGTTCTAATGCTGGTACAGAATGGATGGAAGAAAGGAGATAATTTAGAGTAAGTGAGATGGAGGACAGGTCTGGGTAGGAATGTGAGGGCCTAGGGCAGTGGGGAAGCGGAGGGGATGCTGGAAAATCAGAAGGCTGAAGTCCAGCAACCCTTTCCTCCTGCTGGATTCATTTGCATCCAAGTCAGGTGATCCCACCCTCCCTTGTGCCTGTTATAAAATAATTTATAACTATTTCTCTTGTGATTTTCTTTCCTTTTTCTTTATCTTGCTTTATTTTTTCCTCACTGCTTCTGTTTTAGTCTGACTTCCTACTTTCCTTTCTAATTACATGAACCATTGTCCTAATTAATAAAGTCCAGAGAATATAAGTGGAGGAGAGGACCGAAGAATTGCAATATGTTTGACTGGAGTAATGGCATGTATTTCTGGATAAAGACTCTGCTATCTTCTCAGGCTGTAGGGAAGAAAATTGAGGCACTCAGGATTTCAGGGGAAAGTTGGAAATTAGGGTAAAGACTAGATAATGGAGATTTCCCAGCCAACCCTCTATTTCATTCCATTGTTGCACATCTTTTTCCATTGCCTTTCTCAGTTCTTTACTCCCTTCCCTATCCAGATTTCCACTTGTATGCAGCAGCTTTATGTGTTGAATAAAGCGAACCCTTCCTGCTGAGCTGTCAGCAAATGGAACTGACCAACAGAACAGTCTGTGTAAGTGTGTCTTGTGCTTGGGCCAGACAGACAAGTGCAATTATTTGATTGCTGGAGATTGCCACTAAATGAGGGTGAAATAGTGGGTCTGAGACTTGTTGGTGAATATTATTAATAATATAGTGTCATGCATTAATAGCATAGTGTCATGTGAAACAAAGCTACACTGGGTCTTTCTGAAATCCCATTTTAAATTACACTTTCAGGGAGCTAGCTGGTGGAGGAGATGAGAAATAATAAAGCAAGGTGTCTTTAAGCAACTAGTTGGGAGTTTCAGTGTGACCTTGGCTATAGTTCAGAGAATATGCATTGCTGTCATGAGTTCTTTGGTAGCTGGAGTGAAAAATGAGATTCCACTCTGGTTAACTGTCATAGAAGTTACATTATGGTAGTGTTCTACTATGAAAAATAATCATTTCCATCATTAAAATTCTTGAAAAGAGGCCATTGCAAAAACTGCATAAAATTCTTTCTGGCTACTGTGCTGTCCTCAGTAAATGAATAGTCAAGTACCAAAGTCCACTCATCACAAACAACCCTTCCAGACTCCTCCACTTCTTCATTTATAAAACTCACAGTCCTGCCAAACGGACTTGTCACCATTATTCTCCAGATATGTCCTGCAGTCCACTGCCCCTTGGACTTGAGTAAAAGTAATTCCCTCCATTCCAAGTGCCCTTCCCCCATCCCAGCTCTGTCTGTCAGTTGAAAGCCCAGACTAAATGTGCCTTCTGTGAAGTCTTCTTTGTTCATTTGTCTGCAATAGGCATCCACAAACTTTTTATGTAAAGTAACGGTAGAATTCTAGGCTTTGTCATATACAGCCTCTGTATTCTTTCCTGTTTTATTGAAATGTGAAAACTATCCTTAGCTCACTGTCCATTTAAAAATAGGCCTCAGGGTAAATTTGGTTCATGGACCATAGTTAGCCAATCTGTGGTCTAGAGTGGTCTCTGCTCTCTCTAAAGTTCTGTACAATTTCATTTGTATTATCTATACCACTTACCATGCCTAGCCTTGTATAAAAATTGTTGGTATACAAGTATCTTCTCTATTGAACTAAAGATTCTTGAGAGTATAAATCATATCTTGTGTACTTTATCCCCTGCAACATCTATTACGGTATCTGAACACAGAAAGTACTCAAACGGTATTTATTAAATGAATGCATAAATTATTTAAATGATCTCCCAGCAAGAACATAACTTATTTCCCAACAACTCTTCCAAGCCCTTAATTTTCTGATAGGTAGGTCTTCTACCTCTACTCAGATCCTGAACCATTAATATGGCCATGAGCACCATAAGTGGAACTGGTAATTAGACATAGAATATTGTTTTCATTAATTAAACATTGTAGCTGGGAGAAATATCAATAACCTCAGATACACAGATGACACCACACTTATGGCAGAAAGCAAAGAAAAACTAAAGAGCCTCTTGATGAAAGTGAAAGAGAAGAGTGAAAAAGTTGGCTTAAAACTCAACATTCAGAAAACGAAGATCATGGCATCCAGTCCCATCACTTCATGGCAAATAGATGGGGAAACAATGGAAACAGTGAGAGACATTATTTTCTTGGGCTCCAAAATCAGTATAGATGGTCTCTGCAGCCATGAAATTAAAAGACGCTTGCTCCTTGGAAGAAAAGCTATGACCAACCTAGGCAGCATTTTAAAAAGCAGAGACATTTCGTTACCAACAAAGGTCCATCTAGTTAAAGCCATGGTTTTTCCAGTAGTCATGTGTGGATGTGAGAGTTGGACTATAAAGAAAGCTGAGCACCGAAGAATCGATGCTTTTGAACTGTGGTGTTGGAGAAGACTCTTGAGAGTCCCTTGGACTGGGAGGATCCAACCAGTCCATCCTAAAGGAAATCAGTCCTGAATATTCATTGCAAGGACTGATGGTGAAGCTGAAACTCCAATATTTTGATCACCTGATGCAAAGAACTGACTCATTGGAAAAGACCCTGATGCTGGGAAAGATTGAAGGGGGAGGAGAAGGAGGCAACAGAGGATGAGATGGTTGGATAGCATCACCGACTCAATGGACATGAGTGTGAGTAAACTCCAGGAGCTGGTGATGGACAGGGAAGCCTGGCATGCTGCAGTCCATGGGGTTGTAAAGAGTAGGACACAACTTAGTGACTGAACTGAACTGAATCACTCAGCACTTTTTACATGCAAATCTCTGAGAAAACATCAGTGGATAAGATAGCTCCTGTGGCACTTTGCAGTCTAGGCTGAGAAGCATGATCTTAATACTAGCTCTTCTCCTGATATATCTCAATTTTACTTTCCTGGTTTTTCAGATCGTTTACTTAATATTATTTTGCTACTTGGTTTGCCAGGGTGCAAGAAACAATAAAATTATAACAGCAGAAGCTGACATTGATTGTTTACCTTAGATAGTTATAGGAATCCATTTTAATATGTACAACCACTTAAGGAAATTAATAAAGCAACTAACTGCAGTTATTTATTTTGTTGTTAATCTGGATAAACTGGTGATCACAGTTGTCAATTAACCAGATAAAAGGACACAAGTCAGTCAACTAGAGGCAATATCTTGATCACAAGCTAAAGTAAGCAACATCATTTAGACTAGGCATATAATGCTGAATAATTGTTTTCTTACAGGTGCTCAGTCACTCAGTCATGTCCAACTCTTTGTGACCCCATGGATTGTAGCCCTCCATATTCCTCTATCCATGGACTTCTCCAGGCAAGAATACTGGAGGGGGTTGCCATGCTCTTCTCCAGGGGATCTTCCTGATCTAGGGATGAAACCTGGGTCTCCTGCATTGCAGGCAGATTCTTTACTATCTGAGCCACCAGGGAAGCTGCCAATAATTGGTCATGGTTTAAAAAAATAACTGACTTAGTAAATAAAGGTAATGGCACCCCACTCCAGTACTTTGCCTGGAAAATCCCATGGATGGAGGAGCCTGGTAGGCTGCAGTCCATGGGGTCGCTAAGAGTCGGGCACGACTGAGCGACTTCCCTTTCACTTTTCACTTTCATGCATTGGAGAAGGAAATGGCAACCCACTCCAGTGTTCTTGCCTGGAGAATCCCGGGGACAGGAGAGCCTGGTGGCTGCCGTCTGTGGGATCACACAGAGTCAGACACGACTGAAGTGACTTAGCAGCAGCAGATTTGACTTAAGTTTTGTTTGTATCTTAAGCCTCATCTTTACAATGTAATCAAAATATTGTTGGATCATGTTGAGTTTCATTCTGAGCATGAATTTGCTTTGAACTGAATGACAGCAAAGCAAAAACTTAAAAATATGTAAGAAAAACAACTGAATGACAGCAAAGCAAAAACTTAAAAATATGTAAGAAAAACAACTTACAAAAAATATGAAAGAAATTAAGATATTTTATGGCAATCTCTAAAGAAAATATCAACAAGCAGAATAAGTTTTTAATAGAAGAAATTCCTTACAGCCCTCTTTCTTTATTGTATCTTTCTGTCTGCCTCACATCAAGTCCATTGCCAGAAAAAACTCTTTACTCTCCAATTCTCCCCTAGTACTGTTTGCCCAGCTCTTTCTCCTCTTTCCTTCACTCCTCAATCAATTCGATCCTCTTGTCCAGTTACTCTCTGCCCATTCAAGTTTTTCCCATTCTTTTATATTCTCTCCCTTTCTGCAGTGTACACTGTGGTAGGTCAGATGCTTAGATAGCTGCCAAGATTCCCAAGCACTAGTGTACACCCCCTGTATGATTTTGTCCCCTCAAGTATGGGCTGGACCTGCGAATATGGTGGGAATATGGCCCTCTCGGTTGATTACATCAAAGTGGCAAAGGTGATGTGATAGTTCACATCTGTTGTTACACTACTTTATGTAAGACACCATTGTAGCAGACTGGAGTGAGAGTCTCCTGCTTGCTTTGAGGAAGTAAGCTGTCATATTTTAAAAAGCCTTGTGGCTAGGACCTAAAGGTGGCCTCTAGGAGCTGACAGCAGACAGCTGATAGCTTTGGTTCTATGACTGCAAGAACTGAATTGTCCCAACTTCAGTGAGATTGGAAGGACCCCGAACCCTCAGATGAGATTGCAGCCCTGCCTGGCACCTTGATTTCAGTCTTGCAAGACCCTGGGACTAGAATTTAGATACAATATACCTAGACTTCTGACCTAGTGAGATAACACATGTTGCAATAATCCAATACATTTGTGATAACTTATTATATTAATACAACAATAGAAAACAAATACTTTAATTTGATTTATGTGATAAAGTCTAAAAATATCATGGGAAAGGGAAATTAGTGTATTTATATATTTATGCTTCATGCATTTATATTTTTATCTTTGTTACATTATTCTTCCAATGATTCTAACCCCTTTCCCCCACTATATATCCATGAACAATACACCTGAAGAATGTGCTCTCTCTCCATCAGAATAGTGGCTCCTATACCTATAAATCTCCAAGGGTGGGGTTAAAGCTTGTGTAGTTTGTCAAAGTCCCCTGGTGGCAGGGAAAATGGTTTGGGTTGAGAACTCCTGCACTATATAATAGTTTCAGTTCAGTTCAGTTGCTCAGTCGTGTCTGACTCTGCAACCCCATGAATCACAGCATGCCAGGCCTCCCTGTCCATCACCAACTCCCGGATTTCACTCAGACTCACGTCCATCGAGTCAGTGATGCCATCCAGCCATCTCATCCTCTGTCGTCCCCTTCTCCTCCTGCCCCCAATCCCTCCCAGCATCAGAGTCTTTTCCAATGAGTCAACTCTTCATATGAGGTGGCCAAAATACTGGAGTTTCAGCTTCAGCATCATTCCTTCCAAAGAAATCCCAGGGCTGATCTCCTTCGGAATGGACTGGTTGGACCTCTTTGCAGTCCAAGGGACTCTCAAGAGTCTTCTCCAACACCACAGTTCAAAAGCATCAATCCTTCAGCGCTCAGCTTTCTTCACAGTCCAACTCTCACATCCATACATGACCACAGTAAAAACCATAGCCTTGACTAGACAGACCTTTGTTGGCAAAGTAATGTCTCTGCTTTTCAATATGCTATCTAGGTTGGTCATAACTTTCCTTCCAAGGAGTAAGCGTCTTTTAATTTCATGGCTGCAGTCACTATCTGCAGTGATTTTGGAGCCCAGAAAAATAAAGTCTGACACTGTCTCCACTGTTTCCCCATCTATTTGCTATGAAGTGACAGGACCAGATGCCATGATCTTTGTTTTCTGAATGTTGAGCTTTAAGCCAACTTTTTCACTCTCCACTTTCACTTTCATCAAGAAGCTTTTTAGTTCCTCTTCACTTTCTGCCATAAGGGTGGTGTCATCTGCATATCTGATGTTATTGATATTTCTCCTGGCTATCTTGATTCTAGCTTGTGCTTCTTCCAGCCCAGATTTCTGCTCATATTTTTTGCTATTTCCTTTCTTTTATTTGAGTTTATTTTTCTCTTCATATTCTAACTTTGTATGATGTTTGCTTAAATTATTAATTTTCAGCCTTTCCTCTTTTGTAATGCATGCATTTCCTCTTAATGCATGCATTTAAGACTATAAATTCCCCTCTAAACAATGCTTTAGCTATATCCCACAAATTTTTATATGTAGAATTTTTATTATCATTCAGTTCCAAATTTTCCTGATTTCTATTGAGATTTTGTCTTTGATCCATTGGTTGTACAGAAGTGAATTTATTCATTTTTAAACTTATGGAGTCTTAAGTTACTTTAAAAAATTGAATTCTTGCTTAATTGCAGTGTGTCAGAAAGTATTCTATATTATTGATCTGTTTGAAATTTCATGAGACTTGCTTTATGGCCCAGGATATTGTCACTTTTAATAAGTATTTCATGTGTATTTGAAAGAGATATCTACTCTGCCATTGCTCAATATATAATCATTAATTTGAACAAGATTAATGTTCAAATCATATATCTTATTATTTGTCTGTTTGTTCTATCACATTCTAAAAGAGGTAGAAAAAAAATTCTACTGTTAACTATGGATTTCACCATTTCAGCTTTTTTTTTTATTTTTGCCTTATGTGTTTAGAGACTATGTAGTATGCAAAGAAATTCAGAATTATTATATCTTCCTGTTGAATTGATCTTTTATCCTTATGAAATATATTTTATTTCCAACAATAATTCTTGCTTTAAAGTTTTATTTTCTAATCTTAGTATGTATACCTATACCAATTTTCTTTCAGTTACCCTTTGCATGCTGGAATGTGGTTTACAGTAAAGTAATTGCAGTAGTTAGATATGGGCTTAGTCTCAATACCAGAATGCATTCACCAAATGAATCAGGATGAACTTGGCCTTGAATGATTTCTGTAGACTTCATTTTCTTTCTCTCCTCAGGTCCCCTTTCAGAAAGTGGGAGTTCACTTCCTGTAGAACAGGAATTCTGCTTCCCTTCTGTTCTCCGTCATTCTACGCAATCCTCCTAGTAGGCTCCTAGCTTGCTCTAGATCTTCACACTCTCCACAGTGAAGACCTATCAGATGCACAAACCTCTCCTGGTGCACAGTTAATGTATTTTTATGGCGAATTATCTCCTTTTCCCCCTGGTGTAAGTATGGGGCAGGATGAAAGAGAGAAAGGAAAGTGAACCCTGTTCCACCCTCCTGGTGAAGATGAGGTGGGACAAAGGTAGGCGGAGAATTCAGGCCTGTCTAAATACATGAATGGTGAAGATATATACTCTCTATGTGGAGATAAAAGTAGTCAAGAAATGGCCATGTATTAGATAAGGCTTTTAAATGTTTCTAATGCTGTTTTAAGATTATCAGAGCTAGGTGTAGTCACTGAAGGGGAAGGTATAGAGATATGGAGAGTTGAAATAGAGAATTTGACACAAATAAAAGTTGGCAAGTCAGTATTTTCGGTGAAAGGTGAAGAATATAATGAAAAATGAGGAAATGGGAAAACAATTCCATTTAGGTTCCTGGAGAATATAAGAATAAGAGCAAAGACAAAATTTCAGAAGTTTGCAGCTCCTCGACCCTTTAAGTGTTTAATGATGCCCATGCATTGCATACCTGCTTTCTTTGAAGATAAGACACATCTGCTCAGGAATGCCCTTCCACCCTGGCATCCAGGACTCTGCCTAAAGTCCAGTGCTTTGGAGTGCTCTAATCTGGCCCTTCTCTGGCTGTGCCTCTCCTGATTGGTGATGAGTTTGTGGGACCCAGGAGATATGCTTGCTTGGAGACTGTATTTCCCTTTCTAGATCACACACTGGGAACACTCAAACTGAGGTCTCTAAAGAAGCAGAAAAACGGGCAATAGTGGAAGAGAAGATGGAAGTGGGTGGGTGCGTCCTGCACAGCTGGGAGCCTCCATTTGCACTTTTGCCCCAGGCCCCACAACAGGTAGGGTTGGGCCTATACTTTGCTGATGTTCCAGAACATTTTCCTTTCCTTCTGCATTCCCTGGCTCCTGCGTTAGATCTATGTTTCATCAAGCAGACTGTGATCTGTTTTTAACCATACGAGTATCCTTAATCAGGAGTTCTCAGCAGGCAAAGGGCCTGTGAACTTGAATGAAAGAAAACTTACATTGTAATTTTCACTAACTTCTTATTGAAATTTATCATTTCCTTCAATTGTGAATGTAGGCAGTGAAACACCACACCATAATATTAGTAGTACCTGTAACTTTGTCATCAGTAGAAATCAGATATTTTTCTAGCACACTGAATTTATAATAAATCTTAAAATATCATTTATACTTACCATACTTAAAGTTGGGGCTTCCCTCGTATCTCAGTCAGTAAAGAATCTACCTGCAATGCAGGAGACCCAGGTTCAATTCCTGTGTTGGGAAGATCCCTTGAAGAAGGAAATGGCAATCCACTCCAGTATTCTTGCCTGGGAAATCCCATGAACAGAGGAGCCTGGCAGGCTACAGTCCATAGGGTTGCAAGAGTTGGACACGATGGAGTGACTAAACCACCACATACTTAAAAGTAGAATACTTTGAAATGACTCTTCTTGTTTAATGGGTTAATAAAGCATACTTATTATTACATACTACAAATTTAAAAATTTTTCAATGGCTTTATTTCATTTATTACATTCAATGTAATTTGTTTCATTTGTAATTCTATGTATTTTATTTTACATATTTAAAAACTTTATTCTGAGGAGTCCATATGATTCAACAGACAGGCAAAAGAGTCTATGGTACAAACAGGGTTAAGAACTTC
Organism: Bubalus bubalis; assembly: GCF_019923935.1. Classification (NCBI taxonomy): domain Eukaryota; kingdom Metazoa; phylum Chordata; class Mammalia; order Artiodactyla; family Bovidae; genus Bubalus; species Bubalus bubalis. The sequence goes on along the minus strand of NC_059157.1, from coordinate 131,451,891 downwards.
TGAGGCACTGAAATTTAAATCTCTTTGTTTCTTTTTTCCCCCCATCTCTGCTCACTTCAGAACATCCCTACTAGCTACAGGTCCATAGAATTAAAACATCACCTTGTCATTGGCCAGTGTTTGGTCAGGATAGCTTCTCCTGGGACTTTGACTTCCTTGCTAAGTTTCCGTAGGCTCTATTGTTTAGCATTGGGCTTTGTTTCATGTAGCCCTCACTTTAGGTTGAGTTCATTTCCTTAGTATGTCGTTTAGTCGTATATCTGTCACTGGAAGACACTGTTTAGGAGCTACTCTGGCTTCCACCCCTGCTTAATTCCATAGTCTCCTGGTTTACCTAGGTTAGTCTTCTTTTATCTAAGATTTTCTACTGTCCACTCTGCCAGAAGGACACATCTATGACTAGGTGGTTTAATAAGAACTGTGTCCATTCCTGCCTACCTACCATGAATTTTGAACTTTGAATTCTCGTCTGAACACACGGTAATTTTACCTTATCCTTATTTTGACTTTGTGGTGATAATCTTTTGATAACTAGTCTCTCTGGTCTAAACAGAGCCTCAGTGCTATCAGCTCCTTGTCTTCTCTGTCTTGTTATCTTTCCCCTCAGTTTTCACATTTAATTGGTCATTACATTTTGCTATCTGTAGGTTTGAATTAATGCCTTAGTTTAGGTCCTCATCAACATTTGGCTGGATTATCACAGTAGCTTCCCAATTAGTTGCCAAGGCCAATCTGTGTGTTTGTGTGCATTGAAACAAATCACAGTTCTCTGAGCTACTGTTTGAATGATACACACTCAACACAGCAGTGGAAAGAATATTGGGATTGCAGTTAGGAAACATGGATTCTAGTTTAAAAAGTAGGTAACCTATGGAAATCATGGGCTTCCTGGTGCCTCAGACAGTAAAGAATCTGCCTGCAATGTATGGAAATGATCTGGTGCAGTAAGATGGGGTTTTCTTGAAGGAAATAGATTTTTTCCACTTGAACTGGAGAAAGGACAATTTTTGTTTATTTTCCTTTTCTCCTTTAATTAGGACTGAAGGAGTATTGAACAGAGTCAGAGATAAAGGATTACATAGAGATTCCACTGATGTGAGTGGAATGGTTTTTGTTTCACAAGTGGTTCTTGAAGGAGCCAGGCATTGATTCAAAGTCAAATGGTACCTTCAGACCTCTAAGAGCTAAGCCACATTCTGTGTTGAACTTCCTATCTTTGGGCCTTCCATAAAGTCTTTTTTTTTTTTTTTTTTAATTAACTAATTTATTCCAACCAGTTCATTCTGAAGATCAGCCCTGGGATTTCTTTGGAAGGAATGATGCTAAAGCTGAAACTCCAGTATTTTGGCCACCTCATGCGAAGAGTTGACTCATTGGAAAAGACTGATGCTGGAAGGGATTGAGAGCAGGAGGAGAAGGGGATGACAGAGGATGAGATGGCTGGATGGCATCACTGACTCGATGGACGTGAGTCTGAGTGAACTCCGGGAGTTGGTGATGGACAGGGAGGCCTGGCGTGCTGCGATTCATGGGGTCGCAAAGAGTCGGACATGACTGAGCGACTGAACTGAACTGAACTAATTTATTATTATTATATTTTACTTGGCTGCGTTGGATCGTTGTTGCATTGTGCTGGCTCTTTAGCTGTGGTACGTGGGCTCAGTAGTTGCAGTGTACAGACTTAGTTGCTCTGTGGCATGTGCAATCTGAGTTCCCCAACCAGGACCCCTGCAATGGGAGCCTGAAGTCTCAACCACTGGACCGTCAGGGAAGTCCCTATCTCAGGGAAGTCGCTATCTCAGAAAAGTCCCTATCGGCACTATCTTGTTCCAGAACATATTCATTATCCCAAAAGAAAACCAGCACTAGTTGATCACTCACTTTCCATTCCTCCCTGCCCTCATCCCTGGAAATCACTAATCTGCATTCTTTCTCCATGGATATTTCACATAAATATATGAATAATACAATCATGTGACCTTTTATGTTTGGCTTCTTTCACTTAACATTATGTTTTTAAAATTAATTCATGTTGAGCATGTATGAGTATTTCATTCTGTTTTTATGTCTGAATAATATTTTACTATATCAATATGCCATGTTTTGTTTGTCCTTTCATCAGCTGGTAGCTATTAGAGTTGTTTCTACTTTTAGGTACTATGAATAGAGATGCTAGAGACATTTATATACAAGAATTTGTTTGAATAATTGTTTTCAATTTTAGGGATATATATATATATATATATATATATATATTACCTAGGGGGCTTCCTTGGTGGTTCAGACAGTAGAGAATCTACCTGTATTACCGGAGACCTGGGTTTGATCCCTGGGTGGGGAAGATCCCCTGGAGAAGGGAATGGCAACCCATTCCAGTGTTCTTGCCTGGAAGATTCCATGGACAGAGGAGCCTGGCAGGCCACAGTCCCAGGTGGCCCTAGTGCTAATGCCGGAGATGTAAGAGACATGGGTTTGATCCTTGGGTCAGGAATATCTCCTGGAGGAAGGCATGACAACCCACTCCAGTATTCTTACCTGGAGAATCCCATGGACAGAGGAGCACATCTAGGATATATGATATAGTATATGGTACCTATAAAGACAGGCCTCGGATGCTTGGCAAAAGAATCCAGGTTATTGTCTACTGGTTGAACTGTTCTTGGAGAGGAACTACTATGGGGATGGGTTGACATGGGTAGTCTGTAAGTCTTCAGAGTACTTCAGCAAGAAACCAGAAAATTCTGGTTCGTTTGGGAGCTTAAGTAAATTTAACTGATTAGAATATCCATGAGGAGTCCACAGATTCCAGTGTACTTTGAATCCCATGACTGGTATGAACTTTCTTTTTCAACCTGTTTGCTAAAACATTTTAAGCAAGCTAAATGAATCTTTTTTTTTTTTTTTGATTGTATTTCTAAGTGAATTACCATCTGCTATTTGGAAATCATAATTAGTTTTGAGATTTACATTTAAATATAAATTGTATACTATCACATTGATTGGTCTAAGATGAGGAGAAGAGAATTTTTCTTATAGTTTGGTCTTATTATTCACACAAATACTTCATCTATTATATGGAATCCCAACTGTATCTTAAAAACCCTGATTGGTATATAGAGGCTTCAACTGCTTATTATTCTCAGCTCCTCATTTTTGCAGCATCTCTCATTCATTTAGAATACGATTTTAATTTCCATGGTCACTGAGGCTTTTCTGTGTTCTCTTAAAGGAAAACTGCCAAGGTTGATAGGTTCAAATTTGACTTTTCTTACTAAGTGCATTTATACCCTGCCAAGATCTTCCCGCTTCCTTACATGCTATTCATTTTAATGGTCGATGCACTGCCAGCTGACTCAAGGACCAAGTAATTACACTAATGTCAGCCCTCAAACCTGATTGTATAAATCCAGAACAGTATGCTGCTTTTCACTGTACGTAAAGAATGTAACGAGAACAGTGCCCAGGAATCAATTTAAGAACAATAGGCTGTTGAGTTAAAGCATCATTATCATTAAGAGGTATTTTTACAATGCTTGGCATTTTTTCAGTAGATGCAATGATTAGATCTAGGTTCTCAGCCCACTCTTACCGTAGCTTATTATGTGACCTTGGGCAAGTCATCCTAATACCTCTGGAGGGGTTGGATTCGATATTTTTCCAGGTTATTTCAGATTCTTAACTTTTTGATTAATATAAATATTCTGCTGAATACTTTTCAAGTTAATCCCACTTTTATGAATTAAAAAGGAACCACAAAAAAAAAAAAAAAAAAAAAGGGAACCACAGTGGTGTTTGAAACTCAGGGTTATACAGTAGGTCCTACAAAACTGATTTGAATTCCCAATTCTTGATTTGTTCTATTTTATTGGCTTTAAAACTTGAATAATACAAAGATAATTTTTAGAGGAAAAGATATTTTAGACTCCTGATGTTAACAAATTGTTTATTGGGAATTATGTGAATATTTAAGAATATGAAATCAGGCATATATCTCATGCTTAAGTTTCTACAAAATTGAAGGAAATCAATAAACATAAAAAACCTAGAAATTGAACTCAATAAGCTGGAAGATGTTGTTTTGCTGAAACCAAATCATCTATTGAATATTACATTTGATTTTGTTTGTTATGGGATGGGTGTCTTTGAATTTGGCTCACCTAATTAATAATTCCATGTCATGACTCAACTGTTTAGCCAGTTTCCTTTATTTATTTGCACAGTAAATGGGGATATTATTTGGCCTCGACTAAGTGCAAGCAACAGTTAGAACTGGACATGGAACAACAGACTGGTTCCAAATCGTGAAAAGAGTACCTCAAGGCTGTATATTGTCACCCTGCTTATTTAACTTATATGCAGGGTACATCATGAGAAACGCTAGGCTGGATGAAGCAAAAGCCGGAATCAAGATTGCCAGGAGAAATATCAATAGCCTCAGATACGTAAATGACACCACCCTCATGGCAGAAAGCAAAGAAGAGCTAAAGAGCCTCTTGATAAAAGTGAAGGAGGAGAGTGAAAAATTTGGCTTAAAACTCAACATTCAGAAAACTAAGATCATGGCATCCAGTCCCATCATTTCATGGTAAATAGATGGGGAAACAATGGAAACAGTGAGAGACTTTATTTTTTTGGGCTCCAAAATCACTGCAGACAGTGATTACAGCCATGAAATTAAAAGACGCTTGCTCCTTGGAAGAAAAGCTATGACCAACCTAGACAGCGTTTTAAAAAGCAGAGACATTTCTTTACCAACAAAGGTCTGTCTAGTCAAAGCTATGGTTTTTCCAGTAGTCATGTATGGATGTGAGAGTTGGACTATAAAGAAAGCTGAGCACCGAAGAATTGATGCTTTTCAACTATGGTGTTGGAGAAGACTCTTGAGAGTCCCTTGGACTGCAAGGATCCAATCAGTCAATTCTAAAGGAAATCAGTTCTGAATGTTCATTGGAAGGACTGATGCTGAAGCTGAAACTCCAATACTTTGGCCACTTGATGCGAAGAGCTGACTCATTGGAAAAGACCTGGATGCTGGGAAAGATTGAAGGCAGGGGGAGAAGGAGACAACAGAGGATGAGATGGTTGGATGACATCACTGATGCGATGGACATGAGTTTGAGTAGGCTTCGGGAGTTGGTGATGGACAGGGAGGCCTGGCATGCTGTAGTCCATGGGTCACAAGAGTCAGACACGACCGAGTGACTGAACTGAACTGAACTGAACTGAAGCACAAGCATATCATTTACTTACTTAACCTACCTTCCCCATTTCTTTTTAGCTTTTAATAATTAAAGCTGTACAACTTACTGCCAGTGTAAATATAACACAAGCATTAGCACAGAAGTTATGTGGCAGAAATTAATTATTTATTTGTTCATTAGTAATTCATATACCAGATACTTTTATGTGCTAGGCCCTGTTCTCTGCACTGGGAATACTGCAATGAATAAAAATGAAAAAGGCTCTGTCCTTGCAGAGCTCATATCCTGCTAAGAATCATCAGGATGAATTAGAATATTAATTTTATGTTATAATAAAAATATTGCCGTAAGAAACTTGTTGATCCTTACAAAGATCAACACATTTTTAAGAGATCTTTGGTTCCAAAGTTGAGAAAGCTTGCTCTCTTTAGTTTCCTTCTTTTACATATAAACTTCCTAACTTTTGCAATACATTTAAAAATAGGATAGTTTATCTAGTTCCCTGGTGGCTCAGAAGGCAAAGAATCTGCCTGCAATGTAGGAGACCCAGGTTTGATTCTTGGATGGGGAAGATCCCCTGGAGAAGGGAATGGCAACCCACTCCAGTATTCTTTCCTGGAGAATCCCATAGACAGAGAAGCCTGGTGGGCTACAGTCCATGGGGTCACAAACAGTCGGACATGACTGATTGACTAACACTTTCACTTATCTAGTTCACAACTTTTAGTAGAATTTTAGTTTGCAAGAAGTTGCAACCTGGGCCATGTCACCTGACCAGCTAAATTAAGGCATCATGGCAAAATGGGAAGAGTGTCTGTTCAGGGGTCTGAAGCTGGTACCCTGTTCCTGTTGTGACCAAGAGGAGAGCATTTAGCCTCTCTGAACCCCAGTTTTCTCATCTTCAGAACTGCGAGGATGCGCTAATCATTTAGTCTGATCTTTTTTTGTGAACTACATAACTCTTTGAGAGCTAGATGAATACTATGAAACGTATTTATACTAAATGGCTTTTACACACAAAATTTTGCTTATGAGTTGAGAGGATTTATGAACTCCCTCTACTCAGAAATAACCACTATTAATATTTTGTTGTAATTGTTTTCCATTCTTTTAGTTAGTACTTGTTCTGTCTTAACAATATATTGTGGCAATTTTTCCATGTAAAAATATTCTTCTTCAACATAGATTTAATGTATGTATTGCAATATATTTAAGCAATGGCTTATCACTAGAAGTCATGGCAAATCCCAGTCCATTGCATAGTATCAATTCTTCCTGTTAGTGACAATTGTACCCCACATTTCTATTGTAAACTCCTACTACCCAATTGTTAGCCATATGGTTTACATGAGATTGCTCTTGCAAAGCCATATAATCAGGATCAGGGTGGATATGTAACCAAGTTAGAACTAACATAATGCAAGAACACATTTGTTAGGACTTCTAGGAAAACAGATTTTCATGCTCTGGATTTGGTGGTGTTCAACTGATGACCATTAAGTAGACCAGTTAGAAGGTGAAGCCGACTCTCAGAATAAGCAGACTCAAAAGATTCATTCTGGTGACATTATTGGAACCTGAAGACAGCCTTAAAGCCTGCTTCTCTCTCTCTCTGTTTTAGTTACAAGAGCCAGTGCATTTTCTTTTTGTTTAAATCCTTATAAGTTGAGTTCTTGGTCAGTTGCAACCTAAAGAACTCTAAATACAGGCATTTAAGTTATTTTCAAAATTTTGTCTGTTATAAATGATGTTACAGTGAGTATCTTCACATTGTTAATTCTTTGGAGTATTCTTTAGTATTAATTCCTAGAATTCTTTTTGAAACTTTTAATTTTGTATTGAGATATAGCCAATTATCAAGCAGTATTGCCATAGTTTCAGGTGAACAGTGAAGGAACTCAGCCATACACACACACACACACACACACACACACGTATACATCCATTGTCCCCCAAACTCCCCTCTCATTCAGGCAACCACATAACATTGATCAGAGTTCCATGTGCTATACAGTGGGTCCTTGTTGGCTATCCATTTTAAATATAACAGCGTGTACATGTCCATCCCAAACTCTTTAACTGTCCCTTCCCCCTGCCCTCCCCCACCTACCCTGGCAACCATAAGTGTGTTCTCTGTGAGTCTCTTTCTACTTTGTAAGTAAGTTGATTTATATAATTTCTTTTTTAGATTCCACATATAAGGGATGTCATATGATATTTCTCCTTCTCTGACTTACTTCACTCAGTATGAAAATCTCTAGGTCCATCCATGTTGCTGCAAATGGTATTATTTCATTCTTTTTAATGACTGAGTAATATTCCATAGTATATATGTATCACATCTTCTTTGTTCATTTCTCTGTTGAAGCACATTTAGGTTGCTTCCATGTCTTGGCAATTGTAAACAGTGCCACACTGAACAGTGGGTGCATGTAGCTTTTTAGATCTTTTTTTTCCTTCTGGATATATGCTCAGGAGTGGAATTGCAGGGTCATATGATTTGATAGCTCTATTTTTAGTTTTTTAAGGAATCTCCACACTGTTGTCCATAGTGACCATACCAATCTACATTCCCACCAACAGTGCAGCAGGGTTCACTTCTCGCTACACCCTCTCCAGTATTTATTGTTTGTGGATTTTTTGACGATAGTCATTCTGGCTGGTGTGAGGTGATATCTCATTGTAGTTTTTTTTAAAAATAATAATGTCTTTTATTGTTATAAAAATAATATCATTCATGTAGCAAATAGAGAAAAATGTAAGAAGGGAGAAATTTATATCATGAGTAAGCCACTATTTTTTTCTTTTTCTTTTTTTATTGAAGGATAATTGCTTTACAGAATTTTATTGTTTTCTGTCAAACCTCAACATGAATCAGCCATAGGTATACATATATCACCTCCCTTTTGAACCTCTCTCCAATCTCCCCATCCCACCCTTTTAGGTTGATACAGAGCTCCTGTTTGAGTTTCCTGAGCCATACAACAAATTCCTATTGGCTATCTATTTTACATGTGGTAATGTAAGTTTCCATGTTACTCTTTCCATACATCTCACCCTCTCCTCCCCTCTCCCCATGTCCATAAATCTATTCTCTATGTCTGTTTCTCCATTGCTGCCCTGTAAATAAATTATTCAGTACCATTTTTCTAGATTATGTATATGTGTGTTAGAATATGATATTTATCTTTCTCTTTCTAACCCACTTCACTCTGTATAATAGGTTCTAGGTTCATCCACCACGTCAGAACTGACTCAAATACATTCCTTTTTATGGCTGAGTAATATTCCATTGTATGTATGTACCACAACTTCTTTATCCATTCATCTGTCGATGGACATCTGTGTTGCTTCCATGTTCTTGGAGAGGGAAATGGCAACCCACTCCAGTATTCTTGCCTGGAGAATCCCATGGATGGAGGAGCCTGGTAAGCTACAGTCCACGGGGTTACAAAGAGTCAGATACAATTGAGCGACTTCACTTCCATGTTCTAGCTATTATAAATAGTGCTGTAATGAACAATGGGATACATATGTCTATTTCAGTTTTGGTTTTCTCAGAGTGTATGCCTAGGAGTGGGATTGTGGGGTCATATGGTGGTTTTATTCCTAGTTTTTTAAGGAATCTCCATACTGTCTTCCATAGTGACTATATTGATTTACATTCCCACCAACAGTGCAAGAGTGTTCCCTTTTCTCCACACCCTCTCCAGCACTTATTGTTTGTGGATTTTTTGATTTTTTGATGATGTTCATTCTGACTGGTGTAAGGTGATATCTTATTGTGGTTTTGATTTGCATTTCTCTAATAATGAGCAATGTTGAGCATCTTTTCAGTGTTTGTTAGCCATCTGTATATCTTCTTTGGAGAAATGTCTGTTTAGGTCTTTTTCCCACTTTTTGATTGGGTTATTTGTTTTTCTGGCATTGAGTTGTATGAGCTGCTTGGATATTTTGGAAATTAATCCTTTATCAGTTGTTTCATTTGCTATTATTTTCTCCCATTTTGAGGGCTGTCTTTTCACCTTGCTTATAGTTTCTTTTGCTGTGCAAAAGATTTTAAGTGTATCAGGTTCCACTTTTTACTTTTGTTTTTATTTCTGTTACTCTAGGAGATGGGTGATAGAGGATCTTGCTTTAATTTATGTCATTGAGTTTTCTGCCTATGTTTTCCTCTAAGAGTTTTATAGTTTCTGGTCTTACATTTAGGTTTTTAGCACATTTTGAGTTTATCTTTGTGTATGGTGTTAGGAAGTGTTTTAATTTCCTTCTTTTACATGTAGCTGTCCAGTTTTCCCAGCACCATTTATTGAAGAGGCTGTCTTTGCCCCATTGTGTATCTTGCCTCCTTTGTCAAAAATAAGGTACGCATAGGTGCATGGGTTTATTTCTGGGATTTCTATCTTGTTCCATTGGTCTATATTTCTATTTTTGTGCCAGTACCATACTGTTCTGATGACTGTAGCTTTGCAGTGTAATCTTAAGTCAGGGAGTCTGATTCCTCCTGCTCTATTTTTCTTTCTCAAGATTGCATTAGCTATTCAGAGTTTTTTGTGTCTCCATGCAAATGTTGAGTTTTTTCATTCTAATTCTGTGAAAATACCATTGGTAATTTGATAGAATTCCTAGAATTCTTGAGCATAATTTTCTGTTTTCTACATCATATATGGCATAACTAATTAAGTTACAAATGGATGTAGAGTGAATGGTTTATTAACATTAGTAATATAATATTTTCCCTTTCCAACCCAAATTCAATTTATGATTATGCATTGCCCTTTAGTTGTTATGCTTCTGTAGTCTCCTTTAACTTGTAGTAGTTCCTTGATCTTTCTTTTTCTTTCGTGCCATAGATGCTTTTGGAAAATATCTGCCAGTTGTTTTCCAGAATATCTCTCAGTTGGGTCTGCCTATTTCTTTATGAGTAAGTCCAGGCTAGAAATTTTTAATAGGAAAATTATATAAGTGATGTTATGTCCTTCTCAGTGCATTATATTAGAGGTTAGGTGATGACAGTTGTCCTACTACTGGTGATATTAACCATTTTCCCTTGGAAATTATTAATATGTGGGAATATCTTCTGACACTGTGTGAGTGTCCTTTGCTTCTTGAAATATTACCCAATAGTTATAACATCTTTTTCTGGGTTTCACTTGAGTTATTTCCTTGATGGTTGTAAAATTAAATTTTCTAGCTATCATTCTTTTTATATGTATCAGTTGGTATTCTGCAGTTAGAATGAGCTTTTCCTTCTTTCTTATTTATTCATTCACTCATGTGTTCATTTATGTTGACTATCAGTATATACTCTTGCATTCTTGTTTTCTTAAATGGGTTATAAATCTTTGTTATTATCAGTCTTTATTAAAATAAACTTTTAATTTTAGAATAATTTAGGCATATAGAAAAATTGTGAAGGTAGTATAGAGTGAGTTCCTATATACTCCTTACTCAGTTTCCCCTGATGTTAGCCTCTTACACTAATAAAGCACTAACTTTGAAATATTGCTATTAATTAGAGACTTTATTTGCCTTTCACAAATTTTTCTAGAATTCAACCCAGGGTGCCACAGTTCATTTAGACAATATAGTTCCTTTGCTTCTTCTGATATGGAGTGGATTCTCAGTCTTTCCTTCTTTTGATCACCTTGATAATTTTGCAAATTACTTGTCAGTGTTTTGTAGATAGTCCTTCACTTTGGGTTTGTGTTATATTTTCTCATTATTAGACTGCAGTTATGGGTTTAGGGGAAGGATACCACAGAGGTAAGATGCTTTTCTCATTGCACTGTATTTAGGTAGTACTTGATATTAACCTGACTCATCACTGATGACATTAACTTTGATCATTTGCTTAAGGTAGTGTTTGTCAGATTTCTATTTTTCCCTTTCCTTTCTCTGTTCTTTAGAAGCTAAACACTCTTCTTTGGAAAGAAGACCACTCTCAAGTGGATTTAAATTAAGCTCCACTTCTTGAAGGAGGGAATATCCACATACATTGGTTGAGATATTGCTTCTTATGTAAGATATTGTTTCTTATGTAAGGAATATTTGTCCCATTCAATTTGTTCACATTCATTTATTTATTAAATCATTGGTTATGTTGGTATTGATTCACTCATATTTATTTGATAATTTGGGTTATAATCCAATACTATATTATTATTATGTTTTGCTCAAATTGTTCCAGTCTTAGCCGTTTGTGGTTCTCTCAGGTTGGCTTCTGAGTCTTTTTCATATGTTCCTCCCCAGCCCAGAATTTCCTACTTCCTAGCATCACAAAATGCTCCAGGCTGATGTTGTATTTTCCTTCTCCAGCCCTCAAATCAGTTCTTTCTCTAAATGTTATTTTTAATTCTCAGTTTTTCTAAGATTTGGCTAGTGAGAACCTTTTAGACCTGGCTCTTGGTTACTTTAACATCTCATTGATTTTTGAGCAATTTAAACTTTGTTGCACAATAAGATGTTTCAGTTTCATCTTACTATATTTTTTCTTCTCCTGCTGTGGAATCTGCCATTTCTTCAGAGAGTCTTGATTCATTTAATTGGGGAATATTTAAATAGGGACTTCCCTGGTGATCCCGTGGTTAGGAATCCACCTGCTAATTCAGGGAACACAGCTTAAATCCCTGGTCCAGGAAGATTCCACATGCTACAGGGCAACTAAACCCATGCACCACAACTACTGGGCCCATGCCCTAGAGCCCTTCAGCTGCAATTTTTGAGTTCATGTGGCACAACTACTGAAGCCCACACATCCTGGAGCCTGTGCTCTGCAGTGATAGAACCACTGCAATGAGAAGCCCACAAACTAGAGAGTAGCTCCCTTCTCACTATGGCTAGAGAAAGCCTGCACACAGCAACAAACTCTCAGCATAGCCAAAAATAAATAAATAAATAAATAAGATTTAAAACCTCAACTAAATAGAGTTCAAGATTTGTTTGTAGTTCCTTTTGTAGCTTCAGCTTGAGGGTATATAGTCAAAATGTTGTTGTATTAGTCAGGTTCTTTAGAAAAATGGAACCAATAGGAGATATTTAGTATGTGTACATAAAAATGAGGAAATGGCTCATGCAGTTACGAAAGTTAAGAAATTCCACTACCTTAATTGCTGTCTGCAAACTGGAGACCCAGAAAGCCAATGATGTAATTCACTCAAGTCTGAGGGAATCAAGAACCAGGGGAGCTAATGGTTTAAATCCCAGGCCAGGGACCAGGGAAGATGAGATGAGATGTACTAACAAGAAAAAAGGGACTAATACTTCCTTCCTCTGCCTTTGTTCTTTTAAGGCCCTCAAGGGATTGAATGATGTCCACCTGCATTACTGAGTCCACTGATTCAAATGCTAATCTCATTCAGAAACACTTTCATAGACACACTCAGAAATAAGTAATAATTGTCAAGTTGACAGTGTCATGGTCAGTCAAGTTGACCTGAAAAATTATCACAATCACTATCACAACTCTTTTCTAAAGGAGAGGTCAGCAAACATTTTCTATGAAGGGCCAGGTAATTATTTTAAGCATTGTGGACCCCATTGTCTCTGCCCTACTACTCAACTCTGCCATTGTAGCAGGAAATCCGCCATAGACAATATGTAACAAAAACCTTGGAGGGGTTCCCATAAAACTTTACATGCAAAAAACAGGTGGTTATCTGGATTTGGTCAGGGAGCATAGGTACTTGGATTCTAAAGTTACCTAGAATTTTTTTAAAATACATTTTTTTCCCCTTTAAACTGAGGACATATAGTCCCAGTTCCTTGCATTCTTTTTTTTTTTTTTGTCATATTATTTATTTCCAATGGAGTTATATTCTTAATTCTCTTTGCAATCAATTTTAAAGTTTACTTTCCTAATTCTTGTTGATCTAATTTCATTAATGTTTAGTAGACTTTTTGATATTCTTTCTTCAGAATTTGGTTTTTACACTGGACAAGTTGCTTAAATTATGAGGAATAACTTTGTATTTTCTAATTTAAAAAATTACAGGAGTAGACAAAGAAATTAAATAAGAAAGTTGCCCTCATACTGTGCTAGGTGCTTTACATGCAGTATCTTAGTCAGTGCTCATCATAGCATACCACATTTCATTGAGTCTAAGATCCCATAGATTATAAGACATACTTTTTCTCATTTCAGAGATGTTAAAATGTTAGAACTGATAAAACACAACAATAGGTACCATTATTTTTATTATTTTAAGAGTGCATAAATTGAATCAGGAGGGTTATTTGCCCAAGAGTACATAGCTAGTAGGGGGCAGATTGAGGGAACACATCCAGATCTTTTCCCCCTGGATGTTGTATATTCCTCCCTTCCCTTTCCCTTCTCTCCTTTTCCCTTCCTTTTCAAAAATTTAAAAAAAAAAAAAAAAAAATTCCCTAGGCTTACCACCTTGTCCAAATTTGGCTTATCTGATTTCCTCTACTTATTGAGCTGCCTTCTTACCATCATCTCAGGTTTTTTGAAACCCACCTTCTCAGGAATCTTTGCCTCAAATACTAGGAATGAGTTGGAGATTTCCCATATCAAGGTCTGTTTGGGATGTGCCACTTATGTGCTTTATTTATTTTATATAACACTAAAATTAATCCAATACTTTGGCCACCTGATGCAAAGAACTGACTCATTTGAAAAGACCTTGATGCTGGGAAAGATTAAAGGCAGGAGGAGAAGGGGACGACAGAGGATAGAGATGGTTGGATGGCATCACCGACTCGATGGACATGAGTTTGAGCAAGCTCTGAGAGTTGGTGATGGACAGGGAAACCTGGGATGCTGCAGTCTGTGGGGTCATAAAGAGTCAACATGACTGAGTGACTGAACTGAGTGACTAACTGAAAATTAATTTTAAGTAACTATTATAGGCCATTTTTATGATTAAGACATTGTTATATGTTTTCACCAGAGAAGGCAATGGCACCCCACTCCAGTACTCTTGCTTGGAAAATCCCATGGACGAAGGAGCCTGGTGGGCTGCAGTCCATGGGATTGTGAAGAGTTGGACATGACTGAGTGACTTCACTTTCACTTTTCACTTTCATGCATTGGAGAAGGAAATGGCAGCCCACTCCAGTGTTCTTGCCTTGAGAATCCCAGGGACGGGGGAGCCTGGTGGGCTGCCATCTATGGGGTCGCACAGAGTCGGACATGACTGAAGCAACTTAGCAGCAGCAGCAGCAGATGTTTTCACAATTTTGTCTAACCAAAAAGGCCCTTTTATATACCTCCTGTCAAAACATAATTTATTTTAGCTTGTAAATTTCTAGGGAAACAAAGTTGGCGTGGATATATATTCTTTGGGAATAGTAATATGTATATGTTTTGAAATGATAAAGGGATGATATGCCAAAGGGATAAATATAGGAAAAGTAATTGTAATTGAGTCACATCATGAATGGACCTTTATATTGTCATGTATTCAAATATTCATACTAATAGTATAGCTGTGATGAAAAAATAATAATATAAAATAACAAGTAATGAACATTTATCAAATGTTTCCTACATTTAGGTATGTTTCAATGTTTTATGTGTACTAATACATTTAAGCTTATTTTATTCTGAAATTCCATAAATAAGTACAATTATTACTCTCATTTTTTAAAGAAGGAAAGTGAGATACAGAGAGGATAAATTAACTAAGTACTCATGTAAGTATTATGAAAGTTTTCAGCTCAGTGATGATACATAGTACATTACAGATATATGTAGCTCCCTGTAGAGAAATGTCATGAAATAAATTTATTTCCAAGATATTATTTATTCTAAAACCCGCTTCTTGTCTGGGGTCAGACTCTGAAGTTATATTGGAGAGGCTTGAATATGGCCAATGAGTTTCAGAACATGGAACCAAGGGAGCTCTGAAAAGCAAAGTTCAGGAAGTACTGGAGATACTGAGCCTGCTTCCTTGACATCCATTCCCCCTTCTCTTGGTTACCTGAGTTTCATTTGAGTACCTACTCCTTTGACTCAGCCATGTGTTTTTGAGAACTTGGCTTCACTCTTGTCTTTAGGCAAGGGATTGCATATGCGGCAGCTTAATCCTATCACCGGCCAAGGCTTTGTTGTTGTTGTTCAGTTGCACAGGTGTGTCCGACTCTTTGCAACCCCATGGACTGGCCAAGACTTTAGTTCAGAGGTAAAAGATGGACTGATTTGGACCAAAGATACTGAAAAAGATATTTTCTGGCAACATCTAAGAAAGACTATCTCTTTAGCTTTCTCCTTTTCCAACCTGTTTTGTTTAGATGAGTGCCGGGAGCCGGCATATTGCATATTGAGTGAGGATCTGGAATAGCTCAACTAGAATTCTATCACTGCCGGGGGCCAGCGTGAGGCACTCCGCCCGTGGCAAAGGTCATGAGGAAGGAGGCTCGGCATACGCAAAGGCGGGATCGAGCCTCAGGAGTCCCCCTGGAAATTCTCGAGCATCTACCCCGAAAACCAGAGTCTGCCTACTTTCTGCTTTGTGCTTTCACCTACACCTCTGACTTTACGGGGGGCTGTCTCCCACTACCTCTCTCTGAAAAAAGAGTTAGCTTACAGCTCCAGTTAATAATTCTTGGATGTGACAGTGTTTCAACCTACAAACTCCTTTGGAAATCCTCTAGCCTGCCTGAATGGGTTTTTCCGGCCACATGTGATTGTTCAGAGCCTCCCAACTGTGAGAGGCAGGAGATGTTCTAAACTGCCTAAACACAGATTCCTTTGAGTAGTTAAAAGATTGATTAGAAATTGTATTGGTGAAGGGTTTTTCACTTGTTGGGCCAATGTTTGCTGCTAAGTCTCCATACTCCTTACCTACTGTGTCCTTGGCAGTGTATTGATTGATATAATGGGTGTATAGAAATGTAAATGCAGCTTTGTCCAATGCTTTTTTGGAGGCTGGTGCCTGACTTTGGAATAATCACCTTTAGAGAAAAATAAGTTTCTTAAAATGTTAACAGGCCTCCGGGCCAGAAGATGATGTCAATCACCTGAACTTTTGCATATGATAAGTTTGAAAGCCTGGCTTAGATTAGAACCAGGAACTGCTGTCCTTGCATGACTCCACCCCTTCCCCCATTATCCTCTATGCATACCTTAAGGTATAAAAACTACTTTGGAAAATAAAGTGCGGGCCTTGTTCACTGAAACTTGGTCTCCCCATGTCACTCTCTCTCCCAAATTCCAGCTGAGTCTCCATCTGGAGCGCGGAACCCACCGTGCTTGCTAATTATGCCTGGGCTTCTAAGATCCGACCGGGGAGGCCTCAGTGTCTCCTCTCCTTCGGGAGAACGGAAGGACGCCTGCGGCCTACGTAAGTGGTGCAAACTTCTTGTCTTGAAGTTTTATTGGTCTCCCGCGTAAACCAAGCTACTCAGCCTCTTTTCTCCACTGAATTTTCCTACTGAGCTATCCTTATTTCAGCCGCTTTTCTCCACTGAATTTCCTCACTGAGCTATCCTTATTCTATTACTCTTTGTATCCTTAATTAAAGTGTAATTAAGCAAGTGTTGCCTGACCCTCGCCTATGCCGTCTCTCCTTCGAATACCCTGGATCAGCTGGGGCTGGACCCCGGCAGATGAGAAGCCTGGAAGTGCTGCTGTCACACAGCTCTTACGAGTGAAGTCGGCCTTAGCA
Organism: Bubalus bubalis; assembly: GCF_019923935.1. Taxonomy (NCBI): domain Eukaryota; kingdom Metazoa; phylum Chordata; class Mammalia; order Artiodactyla; family Bovidae; genus Bubalus; species Bubalus bubalis. The sequence continues at coordinate 131,435,060 of NC_059157.1, read as the reverse complement.
TAAAGCTGATATCATGCAAGAGAAAACAAAGACAGAGAAGAGTTTTTAAGTGTTCTCACCACACCAAAAAACAATCACAAATCCAAAAAGGAACTATGTGAAGTGATAGACATGTAAATTAACTTGACTGTGGTAGTCATTTCACAATGAATAGGTATATCAAACCATCATGTTGTATACCTTTTGTATATATAATTTATCAATTATATCTCAATACAGCTGGGGGAAAAAGAATGAGGTCATCTTTCAGTCACTGACTCAGGTAACTGAGAATCCTGACCTACCATCAGACTTTGAGTCAATAAACAGAGTCAGTAAAATCTGTTTTGAAAGCTAATTTCAGTTGGATTTTATGTCACTTGTAATGCGTGCCACCTGATACAAAGGGTAAGGAAAGAACTTAAGCTAGAGGATAGGTCAAATGGTACATCAGATTGAGAGAGTTGATCTGAGAAGTGGAGAATAGGGATATGGCACAAGACAGAAACTGGAGACATTAAGATAGATTTAAGAGAATTTAGAATATTGAATAGGAGGGAGTAGAGCTGGGAGAAATTATTTAAGTTGAGGGGTTGTTTTTGCAGGTGGGAGGAAGAAACTAAGTGTATCAAACTGGCTCAGATCTTCTGGGTGCTTGCATTACATGTAGGCTTGGCTCTGAAGAAGGGATTGTACACGTGTGCATCCTAGGTCACTTCAGTTTGTCCGATTCTTTGCAACCCTATGGGCTATAGCCTGCCAGGGTTCTCTATACATGGGGATTCTCTAGGCAAGAATAATGGAGTGGGTTGCCATGCCCTCCTCCAGGGGATCTTCCTGACCCAGGGATCAAACCCGCATCTCTCACGTCTCCCTCACTGACAGGGGAGTTCTTTACCACTAGCGCCACCGGGGAAGCCTGGAAAAGGGATCAACTATCTTCATATCATCACCTTTAGTTGTGAAAACCAGATTTCTTTACAAATGAAGGCAGACCACAAAATGTGAAAGCTGGCTTGTTATTAAAATGTGTTAAGACCTCCACTTTCTCCCATAAGAATGAATTACTACAGGAATTGCCTTTGAATCATAAAGAACTGGAACATCAAACAATATCTATGGAACAGCTATTTTAAAATATTGGGCAATAGATAGTCCAGGGCTGTAAATCATAACAGAAGGTTAACAAATGATGTAAGGTTTGTGATTATACGATTTCCTTCCTGGTGGCAGTTTCCAGGTTACAGGCAGGAAAAACCAAAGCTGAGCCTAGTGATCTTATTGCATTTTAGTGATAGATCAGCTTAAGAAAATCTAGACAGCTAGAATTTGTGGGAAGGTATTGTAGTGGAGGTGACAGAATTCCAGTTGAGCTATTCCAAATCCTGAAAGATGATGCCATGAAAGTGGTGCACTCAATATGCCAGCAAATTTGGAAAACTCAGCAGTCGCCACAGGACTGGAAAAGGTCAGTTTTCATTCCAATCCCAAAGAAAGGCAATGCCAAAGACTGCTCAAACTACCGCACAGTTGCACTCATCTCACACGCTAGTAAAGTCATGCTCAAAATTCTCCAAGCCAGGCTTCAGCAATATGTGAACTGTGAACTTCCTGATGTTCAAGCTGGTTTTAGAAAAGGCAGAGGAACCAGAGATCAAATTACCATCATCCGCTGGATCATGGAAAAAGCAAGCGAGTTCCAGAAAAGCATCTATTTCTGCTTTATTGACTATGCCAAAGCCTTTGACTGTGTGGATCACAATGAACTGTGGAAAATTCTGAAAGAGATGGGAATACCAGACCACCTGATCTGCCTCTTGAGACATTTGTATACAGGTCAGGAAGCAACAGTTAGAACTGGACATGGAACAACACACTGGTTCCAAATAGGAAAAGGAGTTCATCAAGGTTGTATATTGTCACCCTGTTTATTTAACTTCTATGCAGAGTACATCATGAGAAACGCTGGACTGGAAGAAACACAAGCTGGAATCAAGATTGCCGGGAGAAATATCAATAACCTCAGATATGCAGATGACACCACCCTTATGGCAGAAAGTGAAGAGGAACTCAAAAGCCTCTTGATGAAAGTGAAAGTGGAGAGTGAAAAAGTTGGCTTAAAGCTCAACATTCAGAAAACGAAGATCATGGCATCCTGTCCCATCACTTCATGGGAAATAGATAGGGAAACAGTGGAAACAGTGTCAGACTTTATTTTTCTGGGCTCCAAAATCACTACAGATGGTAACTCAAGCCATGAAATTACAAGACGCTTACTCCTTGGAAGGAAAGTTATGACCAACCTAGATAGCATATTCAAAAGCAAAGACATTACTTTGCCAACAAAGGTTCGTCTAGTCAAGGCCATGGTTTTTCCTGTGGTCATGTATGGATGTGAGAGTTGGACTGTGAAGAAGGCTGAGCACTGAAGAATTGATGCTTTTGAACTGTGGTGTTGGAGAAGACTCTTGAGAGTCCCTTGGACTGCAAGGAGATCCAACCAGTCCCTTCTGAAGGAGATCAGCCCTGGGATTTCTTTGGAAGGAATGATGCTAAAGCTGAAACTCCAGTACTTTGGCCACCTCATGCGAAGAGTTGACTCATTGGAAAAGACTCTGATGCTGGGAGGGATTGGGGGCAAGAGGAGAAGGGGATGACAGGGGATGAGATGGCTGGATGGCATCACTGACTTGATGGATGTGAGTCTGAGTGAACTCCGGGAGTTGGTTATGGACAGGGAGGCCTGGCGTGCTGCGATTCATGGGGTCGCAAAGAGTCGGACACGACTGAGTGACTGATCTGATTGGAGAGAAGGAAGCTACATTGAGAGGGAGCTCAGAGATCTGCAGAGATGTCCCCTCAAGTCTTTGATTGAGTAATAATCAGTATATGCACAAGTGGAAACTCACTGAGGTGCCCCTGAAAGAAGAATCAGAAAGCAGTAAGCAAAACAATTCTTGGACTTCAAAAAAGCTGAGAATAGTTCATGTTCTTGCCAATTTGAGTGGAGAGGACGCTTAATACACGTGGCATTGAGTAGAAGCCTCAGGAGTGCATGCATGCTAAGTCACTTAAGTCATGTTCTCAGTTTATGACTCTATGGACTGTAGCCTGCCACCCTTCTCTGTCCATGGGATTCTCCAGGCAAGAATACCGAAGTGGGTTGCCATGCTCTCCTCCAGGGGATCTTCTCTATCCAGGGATTGAACTTGCATCTTTTATGTCTCCTGTATTGGCAGGCAGGTTTTTTACCACTAGCACCACCTGGGAGGCCTTCCTCAGAGTGTCAAGCCTTAATATTGAGACTAAATCAGTCCTAGAATAAAGATTTCTCTGACTCATCCATGGGATGCTAAGTTGCTGATATATGGAGACTATTCTTAGTAATCACACCACCTCTTTCTTCTTGCTTTCTAAACATTGGGAGGGCCAAAAAGTTTGTTTGGATTTTCCATATGATGTCACAGAAGAACCCAAATGAACTTTTTGGCCAACTCAATATTATTCTGATCAATCTTTCTGTCTCAAAACTTTCCACTTGGCTCCCCAATTTCTGATCCTATTTACATCTTTTGAACTTGATCTCTTAGGTGTTTAATCTTCAGTTCAGTTCAGTTCAGTCGCTCAGTCGTGTCCGACTCTCTGCGATCCCATGAATGACAGCACGCCAGGCCTCCCTGTCCATCACCAACTCTGGGAGTTCACTCAAACTCACGTCCATTGAGTCAGTGATGCCATCCAGCCATCTCATCCTCTGTCATCCCCTTCTCCTCCTGCTCCCAATCCCTCCCAGCATCAGAGTCTTTTCCAATGAGTCAACTCTTCGCATGAGGTGGCCAAAGTACTGGAGTTTCAGCTTCAGAATCATTCCTTCCAAAGAAATCCCAGGGCTGATCTCCTTCGGAATGGACTGGTTGGATCTCCTTGCAGTCCAAGGGACTCTCAAGAGTCTTCTCCAACACTCACAGTTCAAAAGTATCAATTCTTCAGCACTCAGCTTTCTTCACAGTCCAACTCTCACATCCATACATGACCACAGGAAAAACCATAGCCTTGACTAGACAGACCTTTGTTGGCAAAGTAATGTCTCTGCTTTTCAATATGCTATCTAAGTTGGTCATAACTTTCCTTCCAAGGAGTAAGCGTGTTTTAATTTCATGGCTTGAGTCACCATCTGCAGTGATTTTGGAGCCCAAAATAAAGTCTGACACTGTTTCCACTGTTTCCCCATCTATTTCACATGAAGTGATGGGACCAGATGCCATGATCTTCGTTTTCTGAATGTTGAGCTTTAAGCCAACTTTTTCACTCTCCACTTTCACTTTCATCAAGAGGCTTTTGAGTTCCTCTTCACTTTCTGCCATAATGGTGGCATCATCTGCATATCTGAGGTTATTGATATTTCTCCCAGCAATCTTGATTCCAGCTTGTGCTTCATCCAGTCCAGCGTTTCCTATGATGTACTCTGCATAGAAGTTAAATAAGCAGGGTGACAATATACAGGCTTGATGTACTCCTTTCCCGATTTGGAACCAGTCTGTTGTTCCATGTCCAGATCTAAGTGTTGCTTCCTGACCTGCATATAGGTTTCTCAAGAGACAGGTCAGGTGGTCTGGTATTCTCATCTCTTTCAAAATTTTCCACAGTTTATTGTGATCCACACAGTCAAAGGCTTTGGCATAGTCAATAAAGCAGAAATAGATGTTTTTCTGGAACTCGCTTGCTTTTTCCATGATCCAGCAGATGTTGGTAATTTGATCTCTGGTTCCTCTGCCTTTTCTAAAACCAGCTTGAACATCTGAAGTTCGCCGTTCATGTATTGCTGAAGCCTGGCTTGGAGAATTTTGAGCATTACTTTACTAGCGTGTGAGATGAGTGCAATTGTGCAGTAGTTTGAGCATTCTTTGGCATTGCCTTTTTTTGGGCTTGGAATGAAAACTGACCTTTTCCAGTCCTGTGGCGACTGCTGAGTTTCCAAATTTGCTGACATATTGAGTGCAGCACTTTCACAGCATCATATTTCAGGATTTGAAATAGCTCAAGTGGCATTCCATCACCTCCACTAGCTTTGTTCGTAGTGATGCTTTCTAAGGCCCACTTGACTTCACATTCCAGGATGTCTGGCTCTAGGTGAGTGATCACACCATCGTGATTATCTTTGTTGTGAAGCTCTTTTTTGTACAGTTCCTCTGTGTATTCGTGCCACCTCTTCTTAATATCTTCTGCTTGTTCTACCTAATACAGAAACCTTTCTGGTTCTCCTTATCCTATGCTGTCTTAAACCTGATCCACAGAATCTATTCCAGTTTCTAGGATCTTGGCCAATGTCTGTGTAGAATCAGGCTACACACGTTGCCATCCTAGGGATTCAGACAGAACACATTCTTTTTGTTTTTTCCTCAATGTTTACATAAGATTTTGGTTCTGGATACTGATTAGAAAAAGCTTTTGCTTACAGAAAACATTTGGAATCTTGTTTCTTAAAAAAAAAAAAATTCTCACAAAACAAGTCGCCAAACCTTGAGTAACTTAACACATAGCTTTAATCTTCATTTGTTGTGATAGGCACTGAGGAAATGCTATTTTTATAAATCTTTCTGAGGTAGGGTGTTTTTTTTTTTTTTTTTTCCCATAGATACAGTGATGTATATTTTCATTAGAAAAACCCTTAGGATGTAGTGCTCCCAGCTGAGCTGGAGGCTTTTCTACCAATTGGTAATGAGCCTGGCCCTTGTGAATATGAGATGAATTAGGGAAATGTCTTCTTTTAAAAACAATGATGGTTTCCATTTAT